>NC_088835.1:4767356-5967356 GCF_904066995.2 Poecilia reticulata
CTGGTGGCTGCCCACATGCAGCCGACGCAGGAAACTCGGGTGGCTGCCCACATGCAGCGGACTCGGGTGGCTGCCCACATGCAGCGGACTCGGCTGGCTGCCCACATGCAGCGGACGCAGGAAACTCTGGTGGCTGCCCACATGCAGCGGACGCAGGAAACTCTGGTGGCTGCCCACATGCAGCGGACGCAGGAAACTCTGGTGGCTGCCCACATGCAGCGGACGCAGGAAACTCTGGTGGCTGCCCACATGCAGCGGACTCGGTGGCTGCCCAATGCAGCGGACTCGGGTGGCTGCCCACATGCAGCGGACTCGGGTGGCTGCCCACATGCAGCGGACTCGGTGGCTGCCCACATGCAGCGGATCTGGTGGCTGCCCACATGCAGCGGACGCAGGAAACTCTGGTGGCTGCCCACATGCAGCGGACTCGGTGCTGCCCACATGCAGCGGACTCGGTGGCTGCCCACATGCAGCGGACTCGGGTGGCTGCCCACATGCAGCGGACTCGGGTGGCTGCCCACATGCAGCGGACTCTGGTGGCTGCCCACATGCAGCGGACGCAGGAAACTCTGGTGGCTGCGCACACGCAGCGACGCAGGAAACTCGGGTGGCTGCACACATGCAGCGGACTCGGGTGGCTGCCCACATGCAGCGGACTCGGTGGCTGCCCACATGCAGCGGACTCTGGTGGCTGCCCACATGCAGCGGACTCTGGAGGCTGCCACATGCAGCGGACTCGGTGGCTGCCCACATGCAGCGGACTCGGGTGGCTGCCCACATGCAGCGGACTCGGGTGGCTGCCCACATGCAGCGGACTCGGGTGGCTGCCCACATGCAGCGGACGCAGGAAACTCTGGTGGCTGCCCACATGCAGCGGACGCAGGAAACTCTGGTGGCTGCCCACATGCAGCGGACTCTGGTGGCTGCCCACATGCAGCGGACTTTGGTGGCTGTCCACATGCAGCGGACTCGGTGGCTGCCACATGCAGCGGACTCGGGTGGCTGCCCACATGCAGCGGACTCGGGTGGCTGCCCACATGCAGCGGACTCTGGTGGCTGCCCACATGCAGCGGACGCAGGAACTCTGGTGGCTGCCCACATGCAGCGTGCAGGAAACTCGGTGCTGCCCACATGCAGCGGACTCGGGTGCTGCCCACATGCAGCGGACTCGGGTGGCTGCCCACATGCAGCGGACTCGGGTGGCTGCCCACATGCAGCGGACTCGGGTGGCTGCCCACATGCAGCGGACTCTGGTGGCTGCCCACATGCAGCGGACTCTGGTGGCTGCCCACATGCAGCGGACTCTGGTGGCTGCCCACATGCAGCGGACGCAGGAACTCTGGTGGCTGCCCACATGCAGGACGCAGGACTCTGGTGGCTGCCCACATGCAGCGGACGCAGGAAACTCGGGTTGCTGCCCACATGCAGCGGACTCGGGTGGCTGCCCACATGCAGCGGACTCGGGTGGCTGCCCACATGCAGCGGACGCAGGAGACTCTGGTGCTGCCCACATGCAGCGACGCAGCAAACTCTGGTGGCTGCCCACATGCAGCGGACTCGGGTGGCTGCCCACATGCAGCGGACTCGGTGGCTGCCCACATGCAGCGGACTCGGGTGGCTGCCCACATGCAGCGGACTCTGTTGGCTGCCCACATGCAGCGGACTCTGGTGGCTGCCCACATGCAGCGGACGCAGGAAACTCTGGTGGCTGCCCACATGCAGCGGACGCAGGAAACTCTGGTGGCTGCCCACATGCAGCGGACGCAGGAAACTCTGGTGGCTGCCCACATGCAGCGGACGCGGGTGGCTGCCCACATGCAGCGGACTCGGGTGGCTGCCCACATGCAGCGGACTCGGGTGGCTGCCCATGCAGCGGACTCGGGTGGCTGCCCACATGCAGCGGACTCGGGTGGCTGCCCACATGCAGCGGACTCGGGTGGCTGCCCACATGCAGCGGACGCAGGAAACTCTGGTGGCTGCCCACATGCAGCGGACGCAGGAACTCTGGTGGCTGCCCACATGCAGCGGACTCGGGTGGCTGCCCACATGCAGCGGACTCTGGTGGCTGCCCACATGCAGCGGACTCTGGTGGCTGCCCACATGCAGCGGACTCGGGTGGCTGCCCACATGCAGCGGACTCGGGTGGCTGCCCACATGCAGCGGACTCGGGTGGCTGCCCACATGCAGCGGACTCGGGTGGCTGCCCACATGCAGCGGACTCTGGTGGCTGCCCACATGCAGCGGACGCAGGAAACTCTGGTGGCTGCCCACATGCAGCGGACTCTGGTGGCTGCCCACAGCGGACGCAGGAAACTCTGGTGGCTGCCCACATGCAGCGGACTCGGGTGGCTGCCTACATGCAGCGGACCTCTGGTGGCTGCCCACATGCAGCGGACTCTGGTGGCTGCCCGAGTGCAGCGGACGCAGGAAACTCTGGTGGCTGCCCATGCAGCGGACGCAGGAAACTCGGTGGCTGCCCACATGCAGCGGACTCGGGTGGCTGCCCACATGCAGCGGACTCAGGTGGCTGCCCACATGCAGCGGACTCGGGAAACTCTGGTCACTGCCCACATGCAGCGGACGCAGGAACTCTGGTGGCTGCCCACATGCAGCGGACGCAGAAACTCTGGTGGCTGCCCACATGCAGCGGACGCAGGAAACTCTGGTGGCTGCCCACATGCAGCGGACTCGGTGGCTGCCCACAGCAGCGGACTCGGTGGCTGCCCACATGCAGCGGACTCGGGTGGCTGCCCACATGCAGCGGACTCGGGTGGCTGCCCACATGCAGCGGACTCGGGTGGCTGCCCACATGCAGCGGACGCAGGAAACTCTGGTGGCTGCCCACATGCAGCGGACTCTGGTGGCTGCCACATGCAGCGGACTCGGGTGCTGCCCACATGCAGCGGACTCGGTGGCTGCCAGCAGCGGACGCAGGACTGGGCTGCCACACATGCAGCGGACTGGGGCTGCCCACATGCAGCGGACTCTGGTGGCTGCCCACATGCAGCGGACTCTGGGGCTGCCACATGCAGCGGACTCGGGTGGCTGCCCACATGCAGCGGACTCGGGTGGCTGCCCACATGCAGCGGACTCGGGTGGCTGCCCACATGCAGCGGACTCGGGTGGCTGCCCACATGCAGCGGACGCAGGAGACTCTGGTGGCTGCCCACATGCAGCGGACGCAGGAAACTCTGGTGGCTGCCCACATGCAGCGGACTCTGGTGGCTGCCCACATGCAGCGGACTCTGGTGGCTGCCCACATGCAGCGGACTCTGGTGGCTGCCCACATGCAGCGGACGCAGGAAACTCTGGTGGCTGCCCACATGCAGCGGACTCTGGTGGCTGCCCACATGCAGCGGACTCGGGTGGCTGCCACATGCAGCGGACTCGGGTGGCTGCCCACATGCAGCGGACTCGGTGGCTGCCCACATGCAGCGGACTCGGTGGCTGCCCACATGCAGCGGACTCTGGTGGCTGCCCACATGCAGCGTACTCTGGTGGCTGCCCACATGCAGCGGACTCGGGTGGCTGCCCACATGCAGCGGACTCTGGTGGCTGCCCACATGCAGCGGACTCGGGTGGCTGCCCACATGCAGCGGACTCGGGTGGCTGCCCACATGCAGCGGACTCGGGAAACTCTGGTGGCTGCCCACATGCAGCGGACTCGGGTGGCTGCCCACATGCAGCGGACTCGGGTGGCTGCCCACATGCAGCGGACTCGGGTGGCTGCCCACATGCAGCGGACTCGGGTGGCTGCCCACATGCAGCGGACTCGGTGGCTGCCCACATGCAGCGGACTCTGGTGGCTGCCACATGCAGCGGACGCAGGAAACTCTGGTGGCTGCCCACATGCAGCGGACTCTGGTGGCTGCCCACATGCAGCGGACTCGGGTGGCTGCCCACATGCAGCGGACTCGGGTGGCTGCCCACATGCAGCGGACTCTGGTGGCTGCCCGAGTGCAGCGGACGCAGGAAACTCTGGTGGCTGCCCACATGCAGCGGACTCTGGTGGCTGCCCACATGCAGCGGACGCAGGAAACTCTGGTGGCTGCCCACATGCAGCGGACGCGGAAACTCGGGTGCTGCCCACCAGCGGACTCGGGTGGCTGCCCACATGCAGCGGATCTGGTGGCTGCCCATGCAGCGGACTCGGGAAACTCTGGTGGCTGCCCACATGCAGCGGACGCAGGAAACTCTGGTGGCTGCCCACATGCAGCGGACGCAGGAAACTCTGGTGGCTGCCCACATGCAGCGGACGCAGGAAACTCTGGTGGATTCCCAGATGCAGCGGACTCTGGTGGCTGCCCACATGCAGCAGACTCTGGTGGCTGTCCACATGCAGCGGACTCGGGTGGCTGCCCACATGCAGCGGACTCGGGTGGCTGCCCAAATGCAGCGGACTGGTGGCTGCCCACATGCAGCGGATTGGGTGGCTGCCACATGCAGCGGACGCAGGAAACTCTGGTGGCTGCCCACATGCAGCGGATCGGGAACTCGGTGGCTGCCCACATGCAGCGGACTCGGGTGGCTGCCCACATGCAGCGGACTCGGGTGGCTGCCCACATGCAGGAGACTCTGGTGGCTGCCCACATGCAGCGGACGCAGGAAACTCTGGTTGCTTCCCACATGCAGCATACGCACGAAACTCGGGTGGCTGCACACATGCAGCGGACTCGGGTGCTGCCCACAGCAGGGACTCGGGTGGCTGCCCACATGCAGCGGACTCTGGTGGCTGCCCACTGCAGCGGACTCTGGAGCTGCCCACATGCAGCGGACTCGGGTGGCTGCCCACATGCAGCGGACTCGGGTGGCTGCCCACATGCAGCGGACTCGGGTGGCTGCCCACATGCAGCGGACTCGGGTGGCTGCCCACATGCAGCGGACGCAGGAAACTCTGGTGGCTGCCCACATGCAGCGGACGCAGGAAACTCTGGTGGCTGCCCACATGCAGCGGACTCTGGTGGCTGCCCACATGCAGCGGACGCAGGAAACTCTGGTGGCTGCCCACATGCAGCGGACTCTGGTGGCTGCCCACATGCAGCGGACTCGGGTGGCTGCCCACATGCAGCGGACTCGGGTGGCTGCCAACATGCAGCGGACTCTGGTGGCTGCCCACATGCAGCGGACGCAGGAAACTCTGGTGGCTGCCCACATGCAGCAGATGCAGGAACTCGGGTAGCTGCCCACATGCAGCGGACTCGGGTCGCTGCCCACATGCAGGGGACTCGGGTGGCTGCCCACATGCAGCGGACTCGGGTGGCTGCCCACATGCAGCGGACTCGGGTGCTGCCACATGCAGCGGACTCTGGTGGCTGCCCACATGCAGCGGACTCTGGTGGCTGCCCACATGCAGCGGACGCAGGAAACTCTGGTGGCTGCCCACATGCAGCGGACGCAAGGAAACTCGGTGGCTGCCCACATCAGGCCGGTACGCAGGACTCTGGTGGCTGCCCACATGCAGCGGACGCAGGAAACTCGGTTGCTGCCCACATGCAGCGGACTCGGTGCCCCCAGCAGCGGACTCGGTGGTGCATGCAGGACCAGGAACTCTGTTGCCCACTGCAGCAGACGCAGGAAACTCGGGTAGCTGCCCACATGCAGCGGACTCGGGTCGCTGCCCACATGCAGGGGACTCGGGTGGCTGCCCACATGCAGCGGACTCTGGTGGCTGCCCACATGCAGCGGACTCTGGTGGCTGCCCACATGCAGCGGACTCTGGTGGCTGCCCACATGCAGCGGACGCAGGAAACTCTGGTGGCTGCCCACATGCAGCGGACGCAGGAAACTCTGGTGGCTGCCCACATGCAGCGGACGCAGGAAACTCTGGTGGCTGCCACATGCAGCGGACGCAGGAAACTCTGGTGGCTGCCCACATGCAGCGGACTCGGGTGGCTGCCCACATGCAGCGGACTCGGGTGGCTGCCCACATGCAGCGGACTCGGGTGGCTGCCCACATGCAGCGGACTCGGGTGGCTGCCCACATGCAGCGGATTGGGGTGGCTGCCCACATGCAGCGGACGCAGGAAACTCTGGTGGTGCCCACATGCAGCGGACGCAGGAACTCGGGTGGCTGCAACATGCAGCGGACTCGGGTGGCTGCCCACATGCAGCGGACTCTGGTGGCTGCCCACATGCAGCGGGACTCTGGAGGCTGCGCACATGCAGCGGACTCGGGTGGCTGCCCACATGCAGCGGACTCGGGTGGCTGCCCACATGCAGCGGACTCGGTGGCTGCCCACATGCAGCGGACTCGGGTGGCTGCCCACATGCAGCGGACGCAGGAAACTCTGGTGGCTGCCCACATGCAGCGGACGCAGGAAACTCTGGTGGCTGCCCACATGCAGCGGACTCTGGTGGCTGCCCACATGCAGCGGATGCAGGAAACTCTGGTGGGCTGCCCACATGCAGCGGATTCGGGTGGCTGCCCACATGCAGCGGACGCAGGAAACTCTGGTGGCTGCCCACATGCAGCGGACTCTGGTGGCTGCCCACATGCAGCGGACGCAGGAAACTCTGGTGGCTGCCCACATGCAGCGGACGCAGGAAACTCGGGTGGCTGCCCACATGCAGCGGACTCGGGTGGCTGCCCACATGCAGCGGACTCTGGTGGCTGCCCACATGCAGCGGACGCAGGAAACTCTGGTGGCTGCCCACATGCAGCGGACGCAGGAAACTCTGGTGGCTGCCCACATGCAGCGGACGCAGGAAACTCTGGTGGCTGCCCACATGCAGCGGACGCAGGAAACTCTGGTGGCTGCCCACATGCAGCGGACTCGGGTGGCTGCCCACATGCAGCGGACTCGGGTGGCTGCCCACATGCAGCGGACTCGGGTGGCTGCCCACATGCAGCGGACTCGGGTGGCTGCCCACATGCAGCGGACTCTGGTGGCTGCCCACATGCAGCGGACGCAGGAAACTCTGGTGGCTGCCCACATGCAGCGGACTCTGGTGGCTGCCCACATGCAGCGGACTCGGGTGGCTGCCCACATGCAGCGGACTCGGGTGGCTGCCCACATGCAGCGGACGGTGGCTGCACATCGGGGCTGCCCACATGCAGGAGACTCTGGTGGCTGCCCACATGCAGCGGACGCAGGAAACTCTGGTGGCTGCCCACATGCAGCGGACGCAGGAAACTCGGGTGGCTGCCACATGCAGCGGACTCGGGTGGCTGCCCACATGCAGCGACTCGGGTGGCTGCCCACATGCAGCGGACTCTGGTGGCTGCCCACATGCAGCGGACTCTGGTGGCTGCGCACATGCAGCGGACTCGGGTGGCTGCCCACATGCAGCGGACTCGGGTGGCTGCCCACATGCAGCGGACTCTGGTGGCTGCCCACATGCAGCTGACTCGGGTGGCTGCCCACATGCAGCGGACTCGGGTGGCTGCCCACATGCAGCGGACTCGGGTGGCTGCCCACATGCAGCGGACGCAGGAAACTCTGGTGGCTGCCCACATGCAGCGGACTCTGGTGGCTGCCCCAGTGCAGCGGACTCTGGTGGCTGCCCACATGCAGCGGACTCGGGTGGCTGCCCACATGCAGCGGACTCTGGTGGCTGCCGACATGCAGTGGACGCAGGAACTCTGGTGGCTGCCCACATGCAGCGGACTCTGGTGGCTGCCCACATGCAGCGGACTCTGGTGGCTGCCCACATGCAGCGGACGCAGGAAACTCGGGTGGCTGCCCACATGCAGCGGACTCGGGTGGCTGCCCACATGCAGCGGACTCTGGTGGCTGCCCACATGCAGCGGACGCAGGAAACTCTGGTGGCTGCCCACATGCAGCGGACGCAGGAAACTCTGGTGGCTGCCCACATGCAGCGGACGCAGGAAACTCTGGTGGCTGCCCACATGCAGCGGACGCAGGAAACTCTGGTGGCTGCCCACATGCAGCGGACTCGGGTGGCTGCCCACATGCAGCGGACTCGGGTGGCTGCCCACATGCAGCGGACTCGGGTGGCTGCCCACATGCAGCGGACTCGGGTGGCTGCCCACATGCAGCGGACTCGGGTGGCTGCCCACATGCAGCGGACGCAGGAAACTCTGGTGGCTGCCCACATGCAGCGGACTCTGGTGGCTGCCCACATGCAGCGGACTCGGGTGGCTGCCCACATGCAGCGGACTCGGGTGGCTGCCCACATGCAGCGGACTCGGGTGGCTGCCCACATGCAGCAGACTCTGGTGGCTGCCCACATGCAGCGGACGCAGGAAACTCTGGTGGCTGCCCACATGCAGCGGACGCAGGAAACTCGGGTGGCTGCCCACATGCAGCGGACTCGGGTGGCTGCCCACATGCAGCGGACTCGGGTGGCTGCCCACATGCAGCGGACTCTGGTGGCTGCCCACATGCAGCGGACTCTGGTGGCTGCCCACATGCAGCGGACTCGGGTGGCTGCCCACATGCAGCGGACTCGGGTGGCTGCCCACATGCAGCGGACTCGGGTGGCTGCCCACATGCAGCGGACTCGGGTGGCTGCCCACATGCAGCGGACGCAGGAAACTCTGGTGGCTGCCCACATGCAGCGGACGCAGGAAACTCTGGTGGCTGCCCACATGCAGCGGACTCTGGTGGCTGCCCACATGCAGCGGACGCAGGAAACTCTGGTGGCTGCCCACATGCAGCGGACTCTGGTGGCTGCCCACATGCAGCGGACTCGGGTGGCTGCCCACATGCAGCGGACTCGGGTGGCTGCCCACATGCAGCGGACTCTGGTGGCTGCCCACATGCAGCGGACGCAGGAAACTCTGGTGGCTGCCACATGCAGCAGATGCAGGAAACTCGGGTAGCTGCCCACATGCAGCGGACTCGGGTCGCTGCCCACATGCAGGGGACTCGGGTGGCTGCCCACATGCAGCGGACTCGGGTGGCTGCCCACATGCAGCGGACTCTGGTGGCTGCCCACATGCAGCGGACTCTGGTGGCTGCCCAAATGCAGCGGACTCTGGTGGCTGCCCACATGCAGCGACGCAGGAACTCTGGTGGCTGCCCACATGCAGCGGACGCAGGAAACTCTGGTGGCTGCCCACATCCAGCGGACGCAGGAAACTCTGGTGGCTGCCCACATGCAGCGGACTCGGGTGCTGCCACATGCAGCGGACTCGGGGCTCCACATGCAGCGGACTCGGGTGGCTGCCCACATGCAGCGGACGCAGGAAACTCTGGTGGCTGCCCACATGCAGCAGACGCAGAAACTCGGGTAGCTGCCCACATGCAGCGGACTCGGGTCGCTGCCCACATGCAGGGGACTCGGGTGGCTGCCCACATGCAGCGGACTCGGTGGCTGCCCACATGCAGCGGACTCTGGTGGCTGCCCACATGCAGCGGACTCTGGTGGCTGCCCACATGCAGCGGACGCAGGAAACTCTGGTGGCTGCCCACATGCAGCGGACTCTGGTGGCTGCCCACATGCAGCGGACGCAGGAAACTCTGGTGGCTGCCCACATGCAGCGGACGCAGGAGACTCTGGTGGCTGCCCACATGCAGCGGACTCGGGTGGCTGCCCACATGCAGCGGACTCGGTGGCTGCCACTGCAGCGGACTCGGGTGGCTGCCCACCGGGAGCGGTCTCGGGTGGCTGCCCACATGCAGCGGACTCGGGTGGCTGCCAACATGCAGCGGACGCAGGAAACTCTGGTGGCTGCCCACATGCAGCGGACGCAGGAAACTCGGGTGGCTGCACCCATGCAGCGGACTCGGGTGGCTGCCCACATGCAGCGGACTCTGGTGGCTGCCCACATGCAGCGGACTCTGGTGGCTGCGCACATGCAGCGGACTCGGGTGGCTGCCCACATGCAGCGGACTCGGGTGGCTGCCCACATGCAGCGGACTCGGGTGGCTGCCCACATGCAGCGGACTCGGGTGGCTGCCCACATGCAGCGGACGCAGGAGACTCTGGTGGCTGCCCACATGCAGCGGACGCAGGAAACTCGGGTGGCTGCCCACATGCAGCGGACTCGGGTGGCTGCCCACATGCAGCGGACGCAGGAAACTCTGGTGGCTGCCCACATGCAGCGGACTCGGGTGGCTGCCCACATGCAGCGGACGCAGGAAACTCTGGTGGCTGCCCACATGCAGCGGACTCTGGTGGCTGCCCACATGCAGCGGACGCAGGAAACTCTGGTGGCTGCCCACATGCAGCGGACGCAGGAAACTCGGGTGGCTGCCCACATGCAGCGGACTCGGGTGGCTGCCCACATGCAGCGGACTCTGGTGGCTGCCCACATGCAGCGGACGCAGGAAACTCTGGTGGCTGCCCACATGCAGCGGACGCAGGAACTCTGGTGGCTGCCCACATGCAGCGGACGCAGGAAACTCTGGTGGCTGCCCACATGCAGCGGACGCAGGAAACTCTGGTGGCTGCCCACATGCAGCGGACTCGGGTGGCTGCCCACATGCAGCGGACTCGGGTGGCTGCCCACATGCAGCGGACTCGGGTGGCTGCCCACATGCAGCGGACTCGGGTGGCTGCCCACATGCAGCGGACTCGGGTGGCTGCCCACATGCAGCGGACGCAGGAAACTCTGGTGGCTGCCCACATGCAGCGGACTCTGGTGGCTGCCCACATGCAGCGGACTCTGGTGGCTGCCCACATGCAGCGGACTCGGGTACTGCCCACATGCAGCGGACTCGGGTGGCTGCCCACATGCAGGAGACTCTGGTGGCTGCCCACATGCAGCGGACGCAGGAAACTCTGGTGGCTGCCCACATGCAGCGGACGCAGGAAACTCGGGTGGCTGCCCACATGCAGCGGACTCGGGTGGCTGCCCACATGCAGCGGACTCGGGTGGCTGCCCACATGCAGCGGACTCTGGTGGCTGCCCACATGCAGCGGACTCTGGTGGCTGCCCACATGCAGCGGACTCGGGTGGCTGCCCACATGCAGCGGACTCGGGTGGCTGCCCACATGCAGCGGACTCGGGTGGCTGCCCACATGCAGCGGACTCGGGTGGCTGCCCACATGCAGCGGACGCAGGAAACTCTGGTGGCTGCCCACATGCAGCGGACGCAGGAAACTCTGGTGGCTGCCCACATGCAGCGGACTCTGGTGGCTGCCCACATGCAGCGGACTCTGGTGGCTGCCCACATGCAGCGGACTCTGGTGGCTGCCCACATGCAGCGGACTCGGGTGGCTGCCCACATGCAGCGGACTCGGGTGGCTGCCCACATGCAGCGGACTCTGGTGGCTGCCCACATGCAGCGGACGCAGGAAACTCTGGTGGCTGCCCACATGCAGCAGACGCAGGAAACTCTGGTGGCTGCCCACATGCAGCGGACTCGGGTGGCTGCCCACATGCAGCGGACTCGGGTGGCTGCCCACATGCAGCGGACTCGGGTGGCTGCCCACATGCAGCGGACTCGGGTGGCTGCCCACATGCAGCGGACTCTGGTGGCTGCCCACATGCAGCGGACTCTGGTGGCTGCCCACATGCAGCGGACGCAGGAAACTCTGGTGGCTGCCCACATGCAGCGGACGCAGGAAACTCTGGTGGCTGCCCACATGCAGCGGACGCAGGAAACTCGGGTGGCTGCCCACATGCAGCGGACGCAGGAAACTCGGGTGGCTGCCCACATGCAGCTGACTCGGGTGGCTGCCCACATGCAGCGGACTCGGGTGGCTGCCCACATGCAGCGGACGCAGGAAACTCTGGTGGCTGCCCACATGCAGCGGACGCAGGAAACTTTGGTGGCGTCCCACATGCAGCGGACTCGGGTCGCTGCCCACATGCAGCGGACTCTGGTGGCTGCCCACATGCAGCGGACTCGGGTGGCTGCCCACATGCAGCGGACTCTGGTGGCTGCCCACATGCAGCGGACTCTGGTGGCTGCCCACATGCAGCGGACGCAGGAAACTCTGGTGGCTGCCCACATGCAGCGGACGCAGGAAACTCTGGTGGCTGCCCACATGCAGCGGACGCAGGAAACTCTGGTGGCTGCCCACATGCAGCGGACGCAGGAAACTCTGGTGGCTGCCCACATGCAGCGGACTCGGGTGGCTGCCCACATGCAGCGGACTCGGGTGGCTGCCCACATGCAGCGGACTCGGGTGGCTGCCCACATGCAGCGGACTCGGGTGGCTGCCCACATGCAGCGGACTCGGGTGGCTGCCCACATGCAGCGGACGCAGGAAACTCTGGTGGCTGCCCACATGCAGCGGACGCAGGAAACTCTGGTGGCTGCCCACATGCAGCGGACTCGGGTGGCTGCCCACATGCAGCGGACTCTGGTGGCTGCCCACATGCAGCGGACTCTGGTGGCTGCCCACATGCAGCGGACTCGGGTGGCTGCCCACATGCAGCGGACTCGGGTGGCTGCCCACATGCAGCGGACTCGGGTGGCTGCCCACATGCAGCGGACTCGGGTGGCTGCCCACATGCAGCGGACGCAGGAAACTCTGGTGGCTGCCCACATGCAGCGGACGCAGGAAACTCTGGTGGCTGCCCACATGCAGCGGACTCTGGTGGCTGCCCACATGCAGCGGACGCAGGAAACTCTGGTGGCTGCCCACATGCAGCGGACTCTGGTGGCTGCCCACATGCAGCGGACGCAGGAAACTCTGGTGGCTGCCCACATGCAGCGGACTCTGGTGGCTGCCCACATGCAGCGGACTCGGGTGGCTGCCCACATGCAGCGGACTCGGGTGGCTGCCCACATGCAGCGGACTCGGGTGGCTGCCCACATGCAGCGGACTCGGGTGGCTGCCCACATGCAGCGGACTCTGGTGGCTGCCCACATGCAGCGGACGCAGGAAACTCTGGTGGCTGCCCACATGCAGCATACGCAGGAAACTCTGGTGGCTTCCCACATGCAGCGGACTCGGGTGGCTGCGCACATGCAGCGGACTCGGGTGGCTGCCCACATGCAGCGGACTCGGGTGGCTGCCCACATGCAGCGGACTCGGGTGGCTGCCCACATGCAGCGGACTCTGGTGGCTGCCCACATGCAGCGGACTCTGGTGGCTGCCCACATGCAGCGGACGCAGGAAACTCTGGTGGCTGCCCACATGCAGCGGACGCAGGAAACTCTGGTGGCTGCCCACATGCAGCGGACGCAGGAAACTCTGGTGGCTGCCCACATGCAGCGGACGCAGGAAACTCGGGTGGCTGCCCACATGCAGCGGACTCGGGTGGCTGCCCACATGCAGCGGACTCGGGTGGCTGCCCACATGCAGCGGACGCAGGAAACTCTGGTGGCTGCCCACATGCAGCGGACTCGGGTGGCTGCCCACATGCAGCGGACTCGGGTGGCTGCCCACATGCAGCGGACTCGGGTGGCTGCCCACATGCAGCGGACTCGGGTGGCTGCCCACATGCAGCGGACTCGGGTGGCTGCCCACATGCAGCGGACTCTGGTGGCTGCCCACATGCAGCGGACGCAGGAAACTCTGGTGGCTGCCCACATGCAGCGGACTCGGGTGGCTGCCCACATGCAGCGGACTCTGGTGGCTGCCCACATGCAGCGGACTCTGGTGGCTGCCCACATGCAGCGGACTCGGGTGGCTGCCCACATGCAGCGGACTCGGGTGGCTGCCCACATGCAGCGGACTCGGGTGGCTGCCCACATGCAGCGGACTCGGGTGGCTGCCCACATGCAGCGGACGCAGGAAACTCTGGTGGCTGCCCACATGCAGCGGACGCAGGAAACTCTGGTGGCTGCCCACATGCAGCGGACTCTGGTGGCTGCCCACATGCAGCGGACGCAGGAAACTCTGGTGGCTGCCCACATGCAGCGGACTCGGGTGGCTGCCCACATGCAGCGGACGCAGGAAACTCTGGTGGCTGCCCACATGCAGCGGACTCTGGTGGCTGCCCACATGCAGCGGACTCGGGTGGCTGCCCACATGCAGCGGACTCGGGTGGCTGCCCACATGCAGCGGACTCGGGTGGCTGCCCACATGCAGCGGACTCGGGTGGCTGCCCACATGCAGCGGACTCTGGTGGCTGCCCACATGCAGCGGACGCAGGAAACTCTGGTGGCTGCCCACATGCAGCAGACGCAGGAAACTCTGGTGGCTGCCCACATGCAGCGGACTCTGGTGGCTGCCCACATGCAGCTGACTCGGGTGGCTGCCCACATGCAGCGGACTCGGGTGGCTGCCCACATGCAGCGGACTCGGGAAACTCTGGTGGCTGCCCACATGCAGCGGACTCGGGTGGCTGCCCACATGCAGCGGACTCGGGTGGCTGCCCACATGCAGCGGACTCGGGTGGCTGCCCACATGCAGCGGACTCGGGTGGCTGCCCACATGCAGCGGACTCGGGTGGCTGCCCACATGCAGCGGACTCGGGTGGCTGCCCACATGCAGCGGACGCAGGAAACTCTGGTGGCTGCCCACATGCAGCGGACTCTGGTGGCTGCCCACATGCAGCGGACTCGGGTGGCTGCCCACATGCAGCGGACTCGGTGGCTGCCCACATGCAGCGGACTCTGGTGGCTGCCCACATGCAGCGGACGCAGGAAACTCTGGTGGCTGCCCACATGCAGCGGACTCTGGTGGCTGCCCACATGCAGCGGACGCAGGAAACTCTGGTGGCTGCCCACATGCAGCGGACGCAGGAAACTCTGGTGGCTGCCCACATGCAGCGGACTCTGGTGGCTGCCCACATGCAGCGGACTCTGGTGGCTGCCCACATGCAGCGGACTCTGGTGGCTGCCCACATGCAGCGGACTCTGGTGGCTGCCCACATGCAGCGGACTCTGGTGGCTGCCCACATGCAGCGGACTCTGGTGGCTGCCCACATGCAGCGGACTCTGGTGGCTGCCCACATGCAGCGGACTCTGGTGGCTGCCCACATGCAGCGGACTCTGGTGGCTGCCCACATGCAGCGGACTCGGGAAACTCTGGTGGCTGCCCACATGCAGCGGACTCGGGTGGCTGCCCACATGCAGCGGACTCGGGTGGCTGCCCACATGCAGCGGACTCTGGTGGCTGCCCACATGCAGCGGACTCTGGTGGCTGCCCACATGCAGCGGACTCTGGTGGCTGCCCACATGCAGCGGACTCTGGTGGCTGCCCACATGCAGCGGACTCTGGTGGCTGCCCACATGCAGCGGACTCTGGTGGCTGCCCACATGCAGCGGACGCAGGAAACTCTGGTGGCTGCCCACATGCAGCGGACGCAGGAAACTCTGGTGGCTGCCCACATGCAGCGGACGCAGGAAACTCTGGTGGCTGCCCACATGCAGCGGACTCGGGTGGCTGCCCACATGCAGCGGACTCTGGTGGCTGCCCACATGCAGCGGACTCTGGTGGCTGCCCACATGCAGCGGACTCTGGTGGCTGCCCACATGCAGCGGACTCTGGTGGCTGCCCACATGCAGCGGACTCTGGTGGCTGCCCACATGCAGCGGACGCAGGAAACTCTGGTGGCTGCCCACATGCAGCGGACTCGGGTGGCTGCCCACATGCAGCGGACTCGGGTGGCTGCCCACATGCAGCGGACTCGGGTGGCTGCCCACATGCAGCGGACTCGGGTGGCTGCCCACATGCAGCGGACTCTGGTGGCTGCCCACATGCAGCGGACTCTGGTGGCTGCCCACATGCAGCGGACTCTGGTGGCTGCCCACATGCAGCGGACGCAGGAAACTCTGGTGGCTGCCCACATGCAGCGGACGCAGGAAACTCTGGTGGCTGCCCACATGCAGCGGACTCTGGTGGCTGCCCACATGCAGCGGACTCGGGTGGCTGCCCACATGCAGCGGACTCGGGTGGCTGCCCACATGCAGCGGACTCGGGAAACTCTGGTGGCTGCCCACATGCAGCGGACGCAGGAAACTCTGGTGGCTGCCCACATGCAGCGGACGCAGGAAACTCTGGTGGCTGCCCACATGCAGCGGACTCTGGTGGCTGCCCACATGCAGCGGACTCTGGTGGCTGCCCACATGCAGCGGACTCTGGTGGCTGCCCACATGCAGCGGACTCTGGTGGCTGCCCACATGCAGCGGACTCTGGTGGCTGCCCACATGCAGCGGACGCAGGAAACTCTGGTGGCTGCCCACATGCAGCGGACTCGGGTGGCTGCCCACATGCAGCGGACTCGGGTGGCTGCCCACATGCAGCGGACTCTGGTGGCTGCCCACATGCAGCGGACTCTGGTGGCTGCCCACATGCAGCGGACGCAGGAAACTCTGGTGGCTGCCCACATGCAGCGGACTCGGGTGGCTGCCCACATGCAGCGGACTCGGGTGGCTGCCCACATGCAGCGGACTCGGGAAACTCTGGTGGCTGCCCACATGCAGCGGACTCGGGTGGCTGCCCACATGCAGCGGACTCGGGTGGCTGCCCACATGCAGCGGACTCGGGTGGCTGCCCACATGCAGCGGACTCGGGTGGCTGCCCACATGCAGCGGACTCGGGTGGCTGCCCACATGCAGCGGACTCGGGTGGCTGCCCACATGCAGCGGACTCGGGTGGCTGCCCACATGCAGCGGACTCGGGAAACTCTGGTGGCTGCCCACATGCAGCGGACTCGGGTGGCTGCCCACATGCAGCGGACTCGGGTGGCTGCCCACATGCAGCGGACTCGGGTGGCTGCCCACATGCAGCGGACTCGGGTGGCTGCCCACATGCAGCGGACTCGGGTGGCTGCCCACATGCAGCGGACTCGGGTGGCTGCCCACATGCAGCGTACTCGGGTGGCTGCCCACATGCAGCGGACTCGGGTGGCTGCCCACATGCCCACATGCAGCGGACTCGGGTGGCTGCCCACATGCAGCGGACTCTGGTGGCTGCCCACATGCAGCGGACTCTGGTGGCTGCCCACATGCAGCGGACGCAGGAAACTCTGGTGGCTGCCCACATGCAGCGGACTCGGGTGGCTGCCCACATGCAGCGGACTCTGGTGGCTGCCCACATGCAGCGGACTCTGGTGGCTGCCCACATGCAGCGGACTCTGGTGGCTGCCCACATGCAGCCACTGTTAAGGCTAAGATGGAACAGCACTAAAAGCAGCTCTTTAAACCATTCAGACACGAACACAATAGAGACACAATCAGATGACTTATTACCCCGCGATAATAACTCCGTTAAAATTTTCGTTTGTGCAGCTTTGGTTTCTGAGATATTAAAAATTATTTTTTAGGTCATTCAGAGTTCACCAAACTCTGGATGACCTGATTTGTTTTGCTCCAAAATAAACCAAAGTTTGTGCAGGTTTGTGGCGTTAAAATTTTCATTTGTGCAGCTTTCGTTTTTGAGATATTAAAAGTTATAATTTTGGCTGATGATGTCATCAGCCGCATCAATTTTGCTCCAAATATCAACATTTTTGCTTTACCGCTGTTACGTCGCCACCACCAACTGGTATGTAGTTTGGACCACAATGTCACCCAAGGATTATATTATACAAATGACTAAATCTGATTTTACTTTATCTGGTGCTTTCAGAGTTTAAGATTCAGCCGATCACATTCACCCAATTAGGGGACAATTAATTTCACCTGCTGCAGGCTGTACTTTCTGTTTTAGTTCTTCTTTGGTTGTCTTCCAGCACATTCCTGTCACGCAAGTCTTGTTTTCGGTATCGTTTTTATGCAATTGAGGTTGCTATATTTTTGTAGAAAAGGGACTACAGTATAAGTTGTGGCATAATCAATACAGTTATAGTAAAATTCATATACATCTAAAATGGGACAGCTGATGACGTCATCGGCCAAAATTCTAACTTTTAATATCTCAGAAACGAAAGCTGCACAAACGAAAATTTTAACGGCACAAACCTGCACAAACGGAGCACTAAAGAACTTGCCCACTTAAGTTTGTTTTGGAGCAAAATGGGGGATGGTGACCTCATCGGCCAAAATTATAACTTTTAATATCTCGAAAACGAAAGATGCACAAACGAAAATTTTAACGGCACAAACCTGCACAAACGGAGCACTAACCATTCAGACTATTTGCTGGATTTTTTGACGTGGGCGGGGTGTCAGCTTCACACAGCTCTTTCCTCTCCCTCGCCATTTTTTTCTTAGTTAAAACTTATTTCTCACCTTGTTATCGAGTCATAGTGTAGATAGTTCATGGCAAAACACTGCATACCTTTTCATATGAGCTTACATTTAAGTCTAGCAGGGAAATGGGGGCAGGAACTTGCATGGGCGACATCATGCTGCAAGAGGTCTATAGTTTAAAATAAAGAATACAGTGATATCATATATCGTGATATAGCAAAAATATATCAGGATATTAGATTTTTCTCATATCCCCCAGCCCTAGTTTGAACTCTAGTTTAGTTCGAGTGTTGTACACTACTATAAACTACAATTTAGTTCATTTCTAAGCTAAATTAGTTTAGAAATGACTTAAGGAGGTGTGAATGCGCAACCAAAAAATGTAACTCTGAAGCCTGAAAATCTAGGTCTTGGTTCGATTAAAGTGAAGCCTGGTGCAGTTTGAATGCATATGTGAACACTAAGCGGACTGGAAACCACTCAAAAAGCAGGAAGTGGATTGCAGCGTAGGGCATTCTGGGTAAATACAACCAAAACAAATGCTTAAGTGGAAGAAGTGGCTTGTGGCTTTTTGGCCGAAGACAAAACAAAAATTCTACTACTGCTACAAAACCTTTTGGCATTTTGTTGTGCTCATTGTTTTCTTCAGAAGATGTTGTGTAATTTCCTTCAATGGTTCTTGGTGCAGCACCACCACAAGCAATGGGGTAACAGGGTTTTCAAACGATTTGATTCTTTTGACAGTGCAGTATGAAAGGGAACCCCACTAGCTGAAAATGTAACAAATGTTTCAACTATGGTCCCCAAACAAATGGATTTTACTCGACTATCAGGTGTGAAAACACCTTGAGATTCAACTCAGAGCAAAGAACAACACATTGACTGACCTAAATGGAAATGGCACAGTATTTTATGGGCTGGTATAGGAAGTTTCCTTTAGGGTATAGGAGCTGCAATTTGTCAGAAGGCCTCCACCCCTGATTTCAAGCCACAGTCCACCGTGAAGCTTGGTGGCTCAGGCATCATCCTCTGAAGTCTGGCCTATTGCTTGAAGACTGGACAAAGTCAATGAATGGAAAAAATTCTTCAATAAGGTCAGTTCAGGAACAGGCTTGGTGTATTCATCTCCTCAGCCAGACTTGCCACCCATCGTCCCTTCACTCCAAGCTTTCATGTAACAGTTCAAATATATCTAGCACTTCAGTCACAGATCCTTCTTCCTGTACACTACTAAAAATATTTGGATATTTGAATATAGGACTTCATATTTTAGCCACATTTTAGTCTTATGAGTTGAGCAGCTTCTTCCACATGTGGCTTGTCGAAAACCTTGACTGGGACTCAGTAAGTCCTTTTTGTTCTTTATTTACTCCACAATTGTGCACTAACTTAATTGGTCTACCAGGTAAAATTCAAATAAAATACAAATAAATTTATGGCTGCAATGTGACAAACAATGAAAGAAACATTGAAGAGTATGGATACTTTTGCTACTTAAAAGTTGAAACAAATATTTTCAGCCAATATTCTCGTTTTCAGCTTCATTTTCCTAGGATGCCTCACTCTACCGACTGTTCTTATGACTCAGTCAGAGATTTTCACTTCCTTTATTATTGCTGACCAAAATTTGTGAGATGTATCTTAAAAACTCGATGGAAATAAAAAAATAAACGCCACTGACATCCATAGGGTGGAAAAAATGTGACTCTCCTTATGCTATTTTATAAATATACATTAAAATAAATGCAGTTAAATATGCAGAGCGGTATCTGCTTAGAAACAGAACATCAGTGTAAATCATTGTTTATTTTGCAGATCCATTTTACATTTGGCCCTAAAATAAACTCACTCTCTTAATGGTAGCCATTTCCTCTTTATTAAAGTCATTCATGGTTGCAGGCAGTATTTCTACAATTTAATGACTGTGAACAGAAGACCCAGATGCTTCATATATGGGTTGTGTGGAGAGCATATCAAACATTTAAAAAGCATTAAACAGCTAAAAAATCTTTCAAATGCAAATGTTGGTGTGGTGTGAACTATGCTAATGTGTGCAGTGTCCTGATTGGCTGATGGGTCTACAGGAGTTAACATCGGTAATTGGCAAATGGGGGTAAAAAAAAAAGAAAAGTGACATGTGTTGTCAGAAATGTAATTAGAATGTGTATTGGAGAATGCCGCATGCAGAGATAATGACATTTCCTGCGGATGAAAACGCCCTTAATCTATTTTCATAGGATATTTGATTGATAGGCTGCAAGGTAAAAGAGACGGAAGTGATTCTGGGTCTGATTGTACAACGGCAGCTGGATGTTGGGTGGGAATTGAACTGAGAAATCTGTCATATTCATGACCAGTTTTTGACATTCCAACTTAGAATTATGGACTGACTTGCTGCACTTATGGAAATAATTTTGCCGGTTTGTCCCAGTGTTGCAAGTTTTTCATTGAAATAATCAGCAGGTGAGGCCCTGATAAACCTTTCATGAAAAGATGTCATTGTTGGACATCTTTTCATGAAAGATGTCCAACAATGACATCTTTCAATTGTATGTTGAAAGATGTCATTGTATGTTGACATCTGCCAACATACAATGACAGTATGTTGGCAGTATGTACTGCCAACATACAGTATGTTTACTGTATGTTAGAATAAGATTAGTAGTTACTACTCTTATGGTGTGTTCACACCAGCCCAGTTTAGCTCAGTTTAATTGAACTCTATTCTGTTTGCCAAGAAAGTCCGGTTTGTTAAAGGCCGTGTGAATGTACAATCAGACGCCTATGCGGATCAAAAAAGTGAACTCTGGTACGCCTACAAACCGTGGTTTCGCTAAAGTGAACTCTGGTGTTACTCAAATGCACAAGCAGACCAGAGAAAGCAGGAAGCAAACTACAGTGCAGGGCATTCTGGGTAAATACAGGCAAAACAAGTGCGCGATTCTAGCGCTAGCAGGAGAAATGCTTTGTGTTTTTTAAAGACTAAAGAGAAATCCTACAAACATTAAAATTTGACTCCAATCCATTTTGTTTACATTTTGTGAAGTAATTTGTTCTCATTGTCTGTATAATTTCTTTCACTGGTACTCGGGCTTAATAATGACAGCGTTGGAACTTATGTGTGTGTGCAGTTGTACACACACATACAATGAAATCATTTTCGACATGAAGATCAGATCTTTTTTTTTATATATATCCTGCTCCTAAAAGCCTTAGAATTAAAAGGGCACACTTTATTTTTCTAGGACTTTATATATCTGTCTACATTTCAGATAAACTTTTCTAAAATCCTCAGAATAAGAATTCAAAAATATTATACGTACACTGGAGAAGGAAAATAACCATGATTCCTCGGCAGGGTAACATTCATTTCTCTCCACATTATTTGTCAGTCTGAACAGTTCTCCTTTGTGGTGACAATTATTGCTATCGAATGCACAGTAAGATGCAGCTGAAGCCTATTCAGCAGCGCTGCTTTGTTACGCCTGTCTTCCTCCCCAAAGTGCTACAAACCTCACAGAAAGCTGCATTCATGTCAATCTCGCCTTTATTTCTTCTTTTTTTTTGTTACAGCGATTGTTGCTTTATCTCTGCCATGCAATTTACAAGATAGCAGGAGGATGTATAATCCCCTCGTCCCCATTCTTTCATATCGGGCTGTTTCATTCCCTTGTACCTCCATTTTATTATTTATGGTTATTATATGATTTCAGGAGTTCCAGAGAGCCTCGGCTCCAACCCAGTTCCTCTTTCTGTGTGCCCGCTGATCCCCAAAGTGAGGCTTATTCTGCGACTTGCATGCTTTGTAAGTCATTGTGGATAACAGCTAAATTACTCACATAAATATGCTAATGCGGTGCCATTCAAAGTTAAAGCCGTTTTCACGTTTTTCTGGAGGAAGTGATGGGTGGTGCTTAGGAGCTATACATACGCTCTTCTTTGACAGAACTGTGCTAATAATGTTGTTAATGCCATAAAATGTGATAGCTGACAGATGGAGCACAATGTGTACGGGCGCTCGTGTGCCCGCGCACACCGCGGGCACGCGCGTTTCCCCAGAGACGGTGCTCGTGCTCGGACACAAACATGCTCGTGGCGCGGCAGGGCGTATTCTGCCTTCCACCCAGCAGAGAGAGCTTGCGATGGTTTCGCACTTTCACGCTCGTACCAGCAGAAATGAGAAAACATCTTAAAAGACACTGTATGTGTTTACATGCAGACTAATATTAAACGTCAGAGACCTGACTCTCCTCTCCTACAGCATTAGAAATATCTTTCAACACAATAACTCTTCACTTTGTCTGATGTGTGTGTGTGTGTGTGTGTGTGTAAGCGTAGGCATGTGTTGAAGGATCAAGCGGAGTTCTAAATAAGCCTAACATGCATATTATTGAGGTTTAAGATTCAACAAGTGACACTAATCCCTAATATCCATCCGTCCGTCCTGCCGTTGTCATCCGCTTATCAAAAATCAGGATAAAGCAGAAACAGGCTTTAGAAGTTAAACCCAAACCTTTCCACACACTCTCCAGGTCATACTGGCAGATCCTGAGGCGTTTTCAGGTCAGGAGGTATTTTTAGACCCTCCATCGAATCCTGGGTCTGTCCTGGGGTCTCATGTAAGTGTCCCAGGCCTGCAAGCAGTGGCGCAACTACACATTATTCAGGTGGATGCGAAAACATAGATCGGCGCCCCCCTCCCCCCGAGGGAAGGAACGTCAGGGTGAAGGAGCGACGCTCACTATGCAAAGTTAGGCTTTGAATGTATTTACCCAGAATACCCTGCACCAGTGGCGGCTGGTGCTAAAAAAACTGAGGGGGGCGCACACAAACAAACAAACAAAACAAATCTTAAAAAATAGCACTATTTGAACATGAATTTTGCCCTCCTTTCCTTCTGCCTTGCAAATTTCTCAATTACATTCTTGTTAAAGTCAGTCATCTCTGTGACCAGTCTTTTCTCCATTGACAACATGGCCAATGCATTCAGCCTGTCCTGAATCATTGAGTTTCTCAGAAAAGTCTTGATTCTTTTCAGAGTTGAAAAGTACCTTTCAGCTTCTGCTGTGGTCATGGGTGTGGTGATGAGGATCTTCAAGAGCGTGACAGTTTCTGAAAAGACTTCTTCTAGATTGTTTTCCATAAACAGCTGGAGTAGGCCCACAGCACCACAACAGGCTTTGAACTCTTCCTTGCTGTAGATGAGAGTAAGCTCTGTCTTCAGTTTACCTCGATTGAGCACTGGATAGGCTTTTAAGGTGTTGCTCAGTGCATCTTCAGGAAATACTGTGTTGTATTGTTCAAATCTGTCCCCCTGCAGCAGTGTGGCACTAACAAGGTGGTTTGTGAAAGAAAAGCGCTCCCTGGTGTGTCCCAGTATGATATCACAGACCTTAAGAGAGAAGGACAAACATGAAGATTATGATTTTATAATCACATTTTTCATTCTAAATATGAAATGTTATTTTGTCCTTTCTATTAAGTCATAGAAAGAAGGAACACATTTTATTTATAAACTTACTGATTTTAATAACATTTGCTGCCATTTTTTAAGGCTGTGTTATGAAATGTGTTACAGCATTTTTGTGGGACAAGATTATACAAAATTCAGTAACCAAATGTTTTATTCCCCATTACCCATAAACTTCAGTACAACTTAAATAATAAAATATCTTGCTGACAAACATTACATCAACATACCTACACAGCATAGACACAACTAAAGGTATTTCTAACTACAACGCACATCTTCCTAATATATTAAATAACACTACTATAAACCAGTGTAACAGTGATTTTCCACAACAACTCACCTCTGCAGCAATCCTTTCATGGTCTTCTACACTCAGTGTCCGACATCACATCCAGCTAGCCAACTCCGCTTGTCATAAGAAGAGCTGGAAAAAGCCCGCGTGCAGGATCGATCGTCCACGATCACTTGCCTGCTGCTGAATTTGTAAATTGGGACGATCCGGTCCAAGCTCCTTTATCCTGTTTTTTTCTTCAAGTGAACGCTTTGTAAAAGCATTTTTTTGTAAAGACAAAACAGAGTTTTCTCTCATTTTGAAACTACTCCACTTTGCAAACGTAAACGTGAATCGACCTAACGAACTGCAGCTGCGCTAATGAGTCGAATCGGGGATTGTCCAATCACACAATGTTTTTAAAAAAATTAGCCAGTACTGACACTCTACCAGTAATGACACAACAGAATGGGTGTGTCCGGGACGCAGAGCGCTGCGCCCTGTGGAAAACCTTAAATAACCAATTAAAAGTCAGCCTCAGATCAACCTGCTTGCCAAAAGTTGATGCGCCTACATACACTCTCATTAGAACGGCGCCCTGCACATAGGAAGTGTGCACAATGTGAGCAATTAAATAGAATTATGTATTTACTATTTTAATACATTCTAACATGTCTATTGGACATACAGTATGAATAAATACATTTCTAAGTATTTTGCAGTTAAGAATTAAATTATTTATTATCTAAACAATTTAAAGGGGGCGGCGCCCAAGCGCCCCCTACTGGCCAGCCGCCACTGCCCTGCACTATAGTCCACTTCCTGCTTTTGGAGTATACTCCAGTCCGCTAGATGTTCACATATGCATTTGAACCACACCAGAGTTCACTTCAACCGAACTGAGAACTAAGTTTGTATACGGCCAGAGTTTGCTTTCTTTGGTCCGCATCAGTTTGTTTGCATATTCACACCTCCCCAAACCAACCAGACTTTGTAGACAAGTGGACTTGAGGTTGATTAACAGAATGTACCCATAAACTAACTTCTTTCAATACATAAGTGTGGCATCGCTACTTTAAGAACTTCCCAGATGAAGGACCTGAAAGGTTCAACCACCTTCCAGAGGAAGCTCTCTTCTATCCCGGATCCCTTTCTTTCGGCGATTATCCCCATCTCATCGTACAGGAAGGTTGGAACATTGATCCAAGGGCAAATTTCCTGGACTAAGTCCATCTTTGCATCTCTGTCTCCAGTCTCCCATCACTCTGGAACAAAATACTTAACTGTATTGGGACAACTCCACATGGGATAAAGAATAACTGCAAAACTGAAGTGGGAGATCCAGTTTTTTTTTACCTTGTTGCATTTTGTTTTTGTCAATAGACTACAATTCTGAAATGGCACAGAAAATCTTTCTGTTTGCTGATTGGCCAGGATAAAATGCATTCTGAAAAATTGAGCTCAATGGGACAAATCCACTGAAGGGATATGAGAACTGAGAGGAATTGTGTAGGCCAGGCTAGTGAAATGGGATTTAGCATTGAAAAATAAGAATCTTGTGGCACTGATATTCTACCAATGATTTCATAATGCTTGAAATGTTTGTGTTTGTATGCACATTTTCAATCAAAATACGTATTTCTATAGTTTAATGAATTTTTAGGTAGAGAGAAATACACCAAATGTGGCTCCTTGACAACTTTTTTGTTAAGTTTTTTTAGGAGAACAGTTTTGCAGCTAAATCCATTTGGTCAGCTCTTTAGTCAAACTGGAAATCTAGATTATTCTAACCAAAGGTGACTGGCCCTGCATCTGCTGCCCCAGCAATTAATGAGCTGGGCCTTAGGAGTCACTGAGGCAGATCCCCAGATAGAGCTGTCCACTTTATCTTAGCCTACATGGAGCTATTGCAACTCAGACAGTGATTTAGTGCCTGGGTTTCCATGAAAGGTCACAGCTTCCTGTACCACACCACAGGACCTCCCCTACTGTATCCACCAAAGAGTAATGGGGGCTGACTCTGCATGCTCCACAGCTAACATTAACATTTTTCTTTTTTTGACATGCATTCGTTTTTTTGTTGTTTTTTTTCCCCCACATGTAAAGCTCTGTTTTTCTGCAGTCTAACCACTGTGACACAACAGTGACTGCAAAGTTCAGACTGTGAGCACACTGGAACTTATTCTGTGGTGGGACGGTCATTTCTCACCATGACATTTATGGTTCACGAAGCCTTGAATATAAAAGAATTTAGTCTTCATCATGATATTTTAATGCAAGTTCTACAGATCCATAGAAAAGCCTTGTTCAACATAAAACCGTGGAGTAGGAGAAAGGAAACTTTTTAAGGTGCTTTTAGTGCTTTAATGTAAAGGTATATAGTTCTCTCCATAAAATTTAAAGGGAACAAATCCAGCAACTGAGATGGCAGAGGGCACTGGCAACTTTCTTGCAGAAAAGGACTTTTAAGGCCAGATGATTATAGATTCCCTGGATAGATGGAAATTAATAATTCAGTACTATATAGCTGTTGTAACTCCTAAACATTGTCATTTAATATAACTGACAATGACTAGCATTGTTTTTAGCTGTCAAGTTGTGAACATAATGCCATAAATCTAAAATGTACGTGTCATATGTGAAAGAAAAAGGGATGCAGTGCTATGATCTAATTGTCAACACCATCACAGCCAGATAACAAGTTCCAAAGGTATCATATTTCACTAGTCAGGAAAAAGTTTTAATAAAAAAAAAAAAAGCCAGGGAGAGGGAAGCAGGTCAGTTATGCTAGCTTGAATTTGACAACCTTAACATGTAGACGTGCTGTGGAAATGAAGTCTAGGTCTAAATTCAAACTGGAAGACTCCAGGCTCACCTGCATCATTCAATCGCAGCGACATCTGCTGTCAGCCTATCAGCATCGGACCACGCCCCATCTTCGCCAGTCATTGATCAAGCTCCTGCTTATAAGGACCTTCATTCATGGCAGCACCATGGATGAAGGTACCTCCAGGTCTCTCCAGTCGTGCTCAACCCCCTTCTCCACCTCCATGCTCTTGGCTCTCCAGGCCTCCATCATTTTCCGACCTCCACCACCAGTGTATGGGCCCTCGGGGGAAAACATCCCTAATCAGCATCAGAAATGCTCATCCAAACTCAGTGCATTTCACAACACGATGTCTTCTGCTGGGGTCCGAGCGCCAAAGAACTTAAATTCATTCATGTCAATAAACCCTTTTAATCGCTGTTTTTTCTCCGTCCGAGTCTCTCCGGATTGAATTCGGTGTTTCGGTTCATTTAAAAAAGAAAGGCCACTCACACAACTCTGACAGATCATATGTAGAACAGATTAGCTAATCAATTATCAATGATAAGTTGATACCCGCTGAAAGCCTGAAAACAAAAAACTGTAACAGATTGGATGTTCTGTTTTTTTTGTGGGAAATGTTTGCATGTTCTTTGGTGTTGAATCCTGATCACTAGTGGAGCTCTTGTTAGCCTGTTGCTATGGTAATGGGTATGAATGGTTTTGAGTTGCTCTTCCAACAGTTTTTTTGTGATTTTTTTTTTTTTGCTCTGGCGCACTTTACAAAATTATTAATACCCACATCTACAGGTTTTATTTTGTTAATGGAATTGTACTACCATGGCAACGCAGCTATGGATGGCATGTAAAAGGATTTCCGTTTTACCCTCCAGCGTTGTACGCGTGCGTAAAATTTCCGGATATAAAAAACATGTAACGTATATGGTATCAGAAATAAGGCTGTCGGATTGAGACTTTTTTCAACGCCACCAACTGGTACATTTATTACATCCAACAGTTGCCCTTTAAAGAGTTTCCATGAGAGTTTGATGTGCTCAATTGACTTTAGTTGGGTCAAAAATCCCATCTCAGTTGTTAGGTGTGTGATCCCCAATCTTTCAGTCGTGAAACAAAAACTGGTGTGTCACTGTGAACACCTAAACAAACAGGAAGTGAGGTAATCAGTCAGAAAGACAAATTCTCCCTGAAACAACAAAAGACCAACGTTGGGAGTCAAATTAATTTTGCTTCGGAAGATCACTCACCTGAAGTTATCCATCTGCATATGAAAACAGAAGCTGTTAATTCCAACAAACAGCCCTTTATTGACAGGGAGCGATGCCACAGAGATAATGTTCCACCCTGACGTCTGCCGCCTCTTCATGGTGGAAGTCTTATTGGTGATAACGGGGAGGGTTCCGTTCACTCTCACCGTGCTCATCAAGCCACTCACATGGAACCATAAAACAAACTGAACACTAAGGCTTATAAAGGGAAAAAGGTCTCGGGAAGGCTTAGCAATCCACTTAATGGAATGACTACTAAATACATGCAAACACTCGACTTCTGATGAAGCTAATTCTTCAGAAGTAAAAACAAAGGCACTTGCAGAATTCCCCCTGAATTTATCAAGAATTCAATGAGGTCTAGTTATCGCCTCAGGCTACATAATCTGCACTGCGGGCCCAGGCGATTGAAAGCAAACTGAGACATTTTTTCCCCCCGTTAACCGCAGTAGGTAGCCATCTAATCACCATGCACTGAATGTACGTGAAGTCATACGCAGGAACTCATAAATATATTGTGAAATTAAAGTCGTGCATTAATGAGGTGACCTTGGGTCGACATCAAACGCTTTGCAGAGATTGACCAATCCTTTTCTTTTTTTTTTATCTCCATCTTTGATCAGATACCATCGATCGCCGCTGCCTGTTAAATGAGCTTGGGACGCCATTTATTCTGATGCCCCTTTCATGGGATATGGATCAGCCGTCCGGGGTCACAGAAGATAGCCTCCCGCTGAGATCTGACTGGGGAGATAAAGAAGACGAGTGATAAAGTCAGGCAGATCTGGGATGATGGAGACTTTTCTGTCCCAAAGCTTCTCTGGTTCACATGCCAGCCAAAGGAAATCTTTAAGCCTAGTGTGTGTTTGATTTCAATGAATAGCTAAAAAAAGAAAAAGGTCATTTTTGAGAAAGATGTTTTGGCCAAAAGACTAGAAAACAGTATTTGCTCACTTGCTTTTTTACGGTCATACTTATGTGTTAGATCATGTAAAAAAATTTAATATTCGGGCCAACATTCAGTTTTTAAACAAGGAGAGATAAAAGAAATTTATCAAGCCAAAGTGCTTCTACATGTCAAGGTAAGTGTCTCTTGTGAAACTCATTAGATTAAACTTTTTACCAGCTGGCATAAC
This sequence comes from Poecilia reticulata, assembly GCF_904066995.2. Lineage (NCBI taxonomy): Eukaryota > Metazoa > Chordata > Actinopteri > Cyprinodontiformes > Poeciliidae > Poecilia > Poecilia reticulata. Next base: position 4,796,274 of record NC_088835.1, read on the forward strand.
AACCTATCCTTGACTACACCGCTTTATTATCAAGATAGAATTGGAATGTACTTTGTAAATTGGACAGAACTGCCTCTATATTTTTATCTGTAGATGGGATCTGTTAACATTTTTTGGAGCTGACCTTCCAGAAGGAACTGAAACCCTGAAGGAGAATGTTTGGGCATCAATTTATGATTTTCGCTTTTAGACCCCGCAATCAATTTCGAATAAAAAATTCTCAGACTTAATGGCTCTTTCAAAAAAATAATGTGATGTACTGCCGGGCCATCATCCTCCCACCACTTTCTACAGTCTTCTTCGACTTTTCCGCCAGCAGTAACATCCAGCTGCTTATCGCATTTCGAAACAGTCGGAAAACCACCTCATTCTTGTGCAAAACCATTTATTAGATAAACATGAGTTTTTTTTCCCCTCAAAAAACTGTTGTTTCCCTTAAGCAAAATTGTTTTTGTAATTCCAATTTGCCCAACTTTTTGGTCAATGGAAGCACAGCTGGTGTGGCTCTCATCCTCTTTGGGGCGTCCTATGAATGCCGCCTCATTATCTATCAACAACATCGTACTCCTCTGAGCATCCCTCTTCAGCAAATTGCTCTTCGGTGCATCACTATTGTCTATCCATGTCATCTTCAGAGCCGCCGTAACCAGAGCATTCCTCATTACCAGCTTCATGGTTTCAATCAGTGTGACACTAATCTTCATTGTCAGAACCACGAGCGATGAGGACCACCATGCTCTCTTGCACCGTTATCAGTGTTGCCTCCAGAGGCTGCACCTCAGTCTTTATCGTATCTTTCAACTCCATCTGACCTACCATCTTTTATGTCTGTGGAGAGATACATTTTTTAGTTTTAATTCTTGATAAATGTCATTTTTTAAAGTGCATTTTTTTCTATGGGTTCCATAGGGTATTGGTGCTAAACACTAATCACCGTTGTTAGAGATTTGCCTGCGTATCCTGAAGTCTTCCTGCCATACCCTCCAAGCTTCAACACTAACTACTTGAAATGTTAAGAAATATAATTTTTTTCTCATTTCTTTATTTATGAACGATAACTAAACTCATACAGTTGAGGCCTGGTTTCGCCAGTTATGTTAAATATCAACCACCAAATATTATCTGGGCCCTGTTAGTGTTCATAGGAGATTTCTTCTAATGTGGCTGTGTTTTCATTGACTATATAATTGAGTAATTTGACATTTTGGAAATAAATTTGCTTAATGGAAACACAGCGAATTTGAAAAACTAATTTTTCTATTAAAAACAAATGTTGGTGCTTGGTTGAAGTGGTTTTTGGATGTGTCTAAATTGGTTTATTCCACAAAACTGCTTTGGAAACACCATGAAAACTATGATGAATATGATGTATGTTATGATTAGCACAAACCACGAAGAAAAGAAGTAGTTGGAGGATGATGGTATGGTATGATTTTTAATGACATGAACAAACTTATTCGAATGTAATTTTAATAGCATTTCTTGCTTAAAGGAAACGTGACAGTTGCAAAATTGTTTTTTTAATATATTAGAATATAAACGTTTTGCGCACATTTGTAATGGAAACGCATCTAATGGAAAAGGTAGGGGAAAATAAAAAAAGCATACAAATTCCACAAAAATTTGGATTAAATTTTGTGCTATATAGCTATATGATTTTTTTTTTGGCTTCAATACTTTTTTGGGGGAAAAAAAGTATTAATGTTTTAAGTTTTATATATTGTGTTACAATGCGCTGACATGTTTAACAATAAGAAATGAATAATGGGCAAGCTCAGGGTTGGATAAATTAATAATTACAAGTGGGTTTTTTTCACCATCATCTCTGAATGTGTTCTACCCTGTGAGGGACATTTACATATAGAGCACCAATAGTTAAACATGTACATTTCAATAAATGACTTTCTTAAAAAGAGTGTGGCCCTTTTACTATAAGATGTGTTTTATTTTTGACATTGTAACCGATTATGTAGCTACAAATCATTAATGTCTGTATTGTAAAAAAAAAAAAAACACTTTTTTTTTCACCCACTACTGATGGCATAGAAAATATTGATAATTTTAAAAAACTTATACCTATATGTGCATTTATTGGTTTTCAATTCCCAACATGGCACAGAAAAATCCACAGTGCTTAATGTTTCTGTGACATTTAATAAGAACATATTTTTAAACAGGGTCGAATGGAACAACATGGATCGTACTAGAATGATCAATGTTTCCGATTCTACAATCGGATGATTTTCATCATTGTCCTGCATTTTTCCCATACGGAATAACGGGAACTCTTTAATCAATTATTATATTACTTTAATGCAAATTAATTTCCCTCCTTGTCTTAAAAAATAAATATTGAAGAAACAAAACATGACATTTAATGTGTGAACATGTGACATAGATCAAAGTGAGAAAAGAAATCCTAAAGAAATAGAGGAGACATGTACTATAAGATTTTTTTTCATTATTAAAACAGAAGTCACTGTATTTTTAATTTATGTAAAAACAATTGAACACATTAGCACAAAAGCAAGCTAGGCATGGAAATATGTAGCAAAAACATGTAACATGCAATTAATAAAAACACAAGATTACAAAACTTGAATATCAAACATGAACAAAGGCCACTAAGAACATTGACAAAAACAAACCATCTTGTGAAGAAAGATCTGATCAAGACTCCATACGTTGTTCAATTAACCTCCATGTGGCAGGATTGAGCTGGTTATATCTTTAATTGGAGGTTTTTAGCTCCTCTGGTAGGCAGACTACCTTAATGACATCATACCAACTGATCTTTTCTTGGTCTTAGCCAATAATACTTGTTAATGCCTTTTTTATGTAGACCGTTCACTTCAATCTCCGTATCCTCCACCTTTGTGATGATGCCAGCTTAGTAGTCATGGTTGTATTCAACTACACACCATCAACCACCCTGGTCACCTATGATCATTTCTGGCCGATGAGGTGTTGTGGCTCCATTCTTGTTAAGGTTCCTCATCAGGCTGCAGGCTTGCCTCTTTCAAGTCTCAGCATGGGCCGAGTATTTGTCCTCGCTCTATTTGACAAAAACAGATGATATCCCTGTAGTGGACCTTCCCTTGGCAGGTACTGATCACCTGGTGGATCCTCATTGTTCCCCTTACTGGAGTCAGTGGGGGTATGTAGTTAAATAACAGACAAATAGAAAAGACATCTGTTAATACCTCAGACTACTCTGCAAAACTATTCCACCATCTGAAATTTTCATTTTTACATTATTTCAAGTCAGTATTAAATATCATATCCATATCGGCAGTTTACCAGTGTAATAAAAATTGCACTAACCTGCTGCATTTCATCCTAGCTAACCTTCAACAGAATAACAAACCTTTAATGATTAAATCTTAATATGTTGTTTTTGAAATTCTATTGAATAAACATTTCCCACAATCTATCTTAACAGGCCGGAACTTTAAGGTTTACTCATACAACTTTAATATATTTAAGATTTAAAAAGTAAAGAGAGAGTAACAGTTGAACCTTGTTTTCAACAGCTGAATTCACTCCAAAACCCAACTTATGTCACTTGCAGTAAATGGGTTTTTATGTAATTTTAGTCTTTTTGAAAGCAAAAAGGAAACATTCTAACAGGGTAGAAAGTTAGTACTGGCACATGTAGAATATGAAGAAAATCTCAAATGACAAACAATTATTTCAAGAGATTAAATTGCATATTAAAATAAGGTTCAGTCCAGTTAATCAACTTATTGAAGAAAACAAAAAAATAAATTATATATAGATATATACACTGCTCAAAAAAATAAAGGGAACACTTTAACATTTAAGTGAACACTGAAGTGTTCCCTTTATTTTTTTGAGCAGTATATATTTAAAGCGCCTCTCGCCCGGAACGTTAGCTGGAGATGGGCACCAGCAACCTCCCGACCCCACTGAGGGACAAGAGTGTAAGAAAATGGATGGATATATTTAAAACTTCTTCAGAAAGTCTACTACACTGCACTGTGGACAAAATTAATATTAAACTGCTTCTTGTGAATGGGAACAACACTCAACAGAGTTGCACTAAAAGTCAACAACCAAATGTCATTTGCATCGTTTCCTTGTGTTGATAAGATCCTCTCTTCTACAATGAAACATTTAGAAATTTGGACTAAGCTTCTTGCTATACTTTAATGTTGAGTGTAGCAAGGTTCACATTTCGTGTTGGTTTGTGGTTAGCAAAAGCCAGCAAATGACAGCTAAAGTCTATATTTGTGAAATTTAATTCAGAATTGTAGAAAAGGAAAAGAATGCCTTGAAGTGATTCCCAGGCTTTTACATTTTCATTCTCTGTTTACATTTTACAATCAAATCTTTGTCTGCCAAGGTATATTTTCTTTTTATGGGGCAGCTAAATGTAAAAAAATAAAAATAAATACATTTTGAACATTCAAGATGTGACCAGGCTGCATAAAATGATCTAATGTGTGTAGCATGTAAAGGTATTTGTCAAAGCCCAAAGATTTTTAGCTTTGACTCTCCAGGTGTCTGTATGGAGCCGATAGTTCTCTCAGCTTGAACCTCCAACAAAAAAGAAAAAAACGAAACAAAAGCAGTGGAATTTGACACAGACACCAGTTCTACCACTATCTTAAACCCACAAGCACGTCCTGCCTCTCTCTAGCCATCCTTCCTCTCTGGGTAATGTATGGGTCCAACTTGTTCAAATCGGCTTCGAATGAAGATGCATTTCTTTTCTCCTTCTTCTCTTCCTCTCTGTCGTCTACTTTGCCAGAATTAGAAAGAAAAGTTTATCTTCAAAGGGTATCCTGATCTTCAAATGACGGGAAACTGCAGCAAAGGACCAGCAGGTATATGACTGAACCTATCTGTTAGAGTCAGAGAGCATCAGCATCACCCCAGGACAGCAAGATGAAAACCTTTTGCCTGTTCAGAGAGTGAGCTTGGTTGAAGGATCAGGGGGGGTGCTGCTGTTGGGGGGGCACGTACGATTTCATGCAAGCAACTGCTTCACCTGAACAGTTTTGAAATTCCAGCTGTGTTTTTTTAAAGTTTTTTTTTCCAAGTTGGTATGCATCATGAATCTTGCTCAGATGGAGTATTGCGTACTTTGACATCGCTTTCCGTTTTTATAAACAGCATTTTACTGCAGGTTTCACATGCAGTTGACTGTCAGATCAGTGCTGCCATGATGATTCCAAAGAACACGCGTTTTATTTCTTTAATTAGCTAATATGATTCAAGCTGCCCTAGAGCAAAATAGGTTTACAGGCGAAAAAATAAAAACCAGCGGCTTTTGTGCAATAAACAAATCCAACAAGAACCATTTGAATCATTCAGTCAAATCTCTTATTTGTTGGGCACACTTCCAAATATTGAATTAACATTGACAGCCATTTTTGCTTGGCTCGGTACTTCCCTCTTTGCAGTGGGGATGGTGGTTTACAACGCAGACAATTTCCGGCGAGCTTAATAGCATCAAACCTCTGCTTTACGTCACGATGGGATAGTAAAAATCAGCCTCTGGTACTACGTCTAGCTTCGTCCTGAGGGTCCGGGCCCTCAGCTATTGAGAAAAAATTTCTCTGGTGTGGACTCTGTTGAGGTTTTAAATTTTACCCAATCCATGTTTGTGCTCTGAATGTTTTAGACAATTCAACCAGGTGACTATATTAAAATTTTACAGTCAATAGTCTACACTTTTGAGGTGTTTTATCTCTAACAAACCTTTTGTACGTAGTTGACCTTTGGGTTGCGCTTGAGACCACATCTAATTTACTGGCATGCTTGCTTATGAATTATTTTTTTCAGGATTTAATATTGAAACTCCAGTAGTCATTATAGGTAGGATTTTGTGTTGAATGTGGATACAATTCTTGTAATATTGTTTTCTTTTAAGTACTTAAACTGTACATGTGCAATTTACTTATTTAAAATGCCTGGAAATGTTAATGTTAATGCTAATTAATCTAAATGGCAGTGGGGGGATGAACAATTTTAGGTGTGGCTAAACACACCTAAAATTGGTGTGTTTTTAAAAAAAAGGTGTTTTTTACTTAAAAAGTGCTTTTTCATATTTCTGCACCGCAGCAGAGGCTCGGCTAAAACCACAAACCCACAGCAAGTCTCTTTGTACAAAGTCAGTTTTCTATCTGTCAGAGGATCCGCAGAGTGCCTCATTAACTAGTGTGACTCAGAAATGTGTAAAGTCAGGAGGATTGTTAGTGTAGTGAGATGGCATCTCAGGTCACTATCTAATCCTCCTGTTCAGTCTGTGGACCTGAAAGGGAAAAATTCACAGGCACAGAAAAGAGGGGGGAAAAACTGAGGACAAAGAAACACATGAAGAAGCAGAGCTGACAGGTCAGGATGGTAGCCGTGGCAGTGCTCACGTAATTGTGTTTTCGCTAGATAATATATGATGTAGCACTCCACCTACTCTCTGCTACTCCTGTTGTGTTTTTGTTTTTTTTTTCTTTTTGTTTCTGAGGATTAACGGACCAGTTTTTGTAATGAACTTTTATATTAAACAATCAATCTGCCACTGAATTCATCCAGTAAAAGATTGAGACTGTAAAACTGCCCACCCTCACTTTACAATGCAATGCTCTGCATGGGAGGCTTTGGTCCTGGCTTCAGTGTTGCGGTTGGTGACTGACATTTTACAGGGTTTCCCCACGCTGGACCACGAATTGTGTCGCACCACAGAACATTTTCAGAGACAACGTGCGAATACAGCCCCAGTCGTTTGTTTTTAATGGCAAAACGGTAACGTAAAAATGCTGTTGTCGAGTGCGATCTGTTTTTATAATGCATAAAAAAATTTATCTTTTAGTTTATTACATGAACCTAAATTCCTGACGTATCAATTGTGATACAAGTTTAAATCGATAATGTCAAAAGTGTCATTTTTGATAGGAATACATTCCAAGTACCTCAGTCTCCACATTTTTCTGGTTATAGAGCATTTTGTTAAAATTCTAAACATGTAGTTTGTTTTTATAATGCATGCAAAATCTCTTTAATTCTGATATTGACTTGACTGGAATACACTGATGTGTCAATGATGAAAGTTAAAGAAAAAAATTATTTTCAAAGAAATTTTCCGACTAATATGTATTACCAGGCTATCAAGGGTTTGACCAGTTTTTTTCTCTCTCTCCCAATTCTCAGTGAGAATATCACCTTTTAAAGTATATTAACTTTTACTTTTATGAGAAGTCTAGTTATTTTAAGTGATTACAACACAATGCGGGCTGCACAGTGGCGCAGTTGGTAGAGCTGTTGCCTTGCAGCAAGAAGGTTCTGGGTTCGATTCCCGGCCTGGGGTCTTTCTGCATGGAGTTTGCATGTTCTCCCTGTGCATGCGTGGGTTTTCTCCAGGTACTCCAGTTTCCTCCCACAGTCTAAAAACATGACTGTCAGGTTAATTGGCCTCTCCAAGTTGCCCCTAGGTGTGAGTGTGTGTGTGTGTGTGCCTGGTTGTGTGTCCTGTCTGTCTCTGTGTTGCCCTGCGACAGACTGGCGACCTGTCCAGGGTGACCCCGCCTCTCGCCCGAAAAAATTGGCTGGAGATGGGCACCAGCACCCCTCCCGACCCCACTGAGGGAAAAAGGGTGCAAGAAAATGGATGGATGGACAACACAATGCCATATTTACTAGAGTTAATGTTTATAGTAACAATAAAAAAAAAATTACCATTTAGTTTGACTTAAATATTTGGTATAATAAGTACATTCACGTATTTGTGTCTACATGTTTTACCTTACAACAGCGTTGTCAGCATGTGGTTTGAAAAAAAATGGTAAAAAATTCTTACTGTTACTTCCAACTTCAGCCTTGAAATTGAATTTTGTTGACCCTTTTCACATTCTTCAGAAAGCAACCCACGCTGCCATGACGACTGTCAAAACAACCTGTTTGTTAACTCCTGTAAAGTTGCTAACTTAATATTGTTTTAATTATTGGATGTCATAGGGTGCTGCACAAGCAGACCAGGATGCAAGCCAAACTTTTTGTAGCCAACCTGTTGACGAGGAAAGAAGACGCCAATAGACAGCCATCAGTCACAAGGACTGGCAGCCTTCAGTGTATTCACAGATTTGCAATGAACACTTTTTATAAGGTGAGATTAATACCCATGTACTTAATAAGTAAGTAAGACAAGCCTTGTTGCTGAACATGTGCTATATAAATAAAATTACCTTACCTTGCAAGTGAGATGCAACCAAATATTTCATTATGATACATGTCTAATCATTAGTAACGATGGAAAAAACACACCACCATCATGTATCATATATGAAATAAACTAGTAAGCATCTAGACTTTTGTACATTTCAAGTCTGCTCCATTGTAAACAGAAACACCATTAATGACATTGTGGTATTTATCATGCCTTAAAGACAAAGTTGGCAATTTGATTGAATCATTAAATATGTCTGTTGGTTTCCAAGCTAGCTGCTTCCAACTTTTGTAAATACCGCTGCCGATGAGTCTCATCATTGTGTGCTACTTCCATAGACAAATGAACTCTACTTGAACAAGAAGAAGCAAAAGCAGCTTGGGAAAACAGTCGCTCCATTCAGAATTCCTGTCACTTTCGACTTTATGGCGCCTCAACGTGAACAGGTGACATTGTTACGAAGGATTGATATGGTCATAATGAGCACAGTGCACAGGTTGTAGGGCATTTCACTCAACACTGTGCAATTATGAATTACTTTATTTATTTTACTGTTATTTCTGTTTACTATAAGTAGGGATGTCACAAATCAATTTCAGGTTAAATCAGCAGAAACACTTCGGTGCTGGATTATGTGTGTTGCTGAGAAAATTTTAGGGCTCCACATGAACTCACTTGGCAATCAACAACAAAGCGGTATTGTTGATTTGCTCCAATTTTGTGCTGCCAATCATCTTTAGAAAATAAGGCTTACAGTATCTGAGAAGTCTCATTGCTGTCCTGTCACAGAAAACTAAAATGTAAACATTTGAACACACACGCCACTGAACAGGTTGGGTGGGTGTCAGATATAAGGTAGATTTACCATCTGAGAGCAAGTTGATGGAGAATCTATAGGGCAGTGGTCCCCAAACTACGGCCCGCGGGCCGAATCCGGCCCGCCTCCACATTTGGTTCGGCCCCCTGAACAATACCAGATAGCATTTAGATTTTTTTTCATATACCGTATTTTCCGGACTATAAGCCGCTACTTTTTTCTAAGCTTTGAACCTTGCGGCTTGTAGCCCAGTGCGGCTTATATGAAGATTTTTCTTCAACCACCAGGGGGCTCTTTAGCAGCAAGTGAATCATTGGAAGTCAAAATTGGAAATAAAAGAAGAAAGCGCCCTTTAAAACGGAATTAGGTTTTAATAGGGAATTGAAATTTGAGAAAGTTGTTGATCAGTTAAATAGAATTGAGGGTAAAAATAAGATTTTTCGTTTTTTAAATACTGGGATCATTATGAGAATTTGAGGCATAGACAATTGTACTCAATTGTACTTGAGTACAATTTTTGTGTATCTGTACTTTACTTAAGTAGATTTAATAATGGGTATTTTCTACTTTTACTCCACTACATTTTACAGTAAGCATCTGTACTTTCTACTTCACTACATTTCTACAAAAGTGTCGCGTTACTCGTTACATCCAAGTCGCATTGCGCTTTTTTTCCGTTAAAATGTGAAGTTCAGGGACTTAAGGTGGCGCCGTAAAGTCCAAGCAATAATGTGACTTAGTGTCTTTTGTCACCCATCGCCTCCACCTTTACTCGCACGTGGAGCTCCAAGATATGCGCAGTGGTTTCCTCTGAGTGGGAGAAGATGTCTGTCTAATCGTCAGTAATATAATAGCGCTGCATAAATCATAAGATATGGCGACATGTAAAATAATCAATGCTTCGCTTTCACAGACGGTGGGGACTTAGTCCAACTTTTAGCGTCACTTCGAAGGAAAGCTTAAAGAAAGGTAAGCTCCGTGGATGACAGACGTGATGCTAGCAAAACTAGCTGTACAGAGACACATGTTGCATCTGCGATGAAAAAAAGTTGTCACTCATGCGCTGAATTATTTTGTGGAGGTGTTGACTGAGGTGTCGCAAATATGGGACAACGCTGTGACCAAAGTCTGCATTGATATGACATTCAGGAACGATCCAATTCTTCTGGACGGATCTTTACTGATTAAACTTATTTCAGCTCTAAGTATTTAATATTTATGTTTTATGGGAATGTGGATCTGTCAGGTCAATTTGAGAAGCAATTTTGATAGGTAAAACTTAAATTTTTTGTGTCACTTAGCAAAGGGTTCTGGTCTTGACTTGGTCTTGGGTTGGTGGTCTTGACTACATCTCTGCTACGTGGCTCCTCGGTTGCATGTCCTCCATTCATTAAAATGGCACATTTCTAATGTATTAAAATTAAATACGATCGGTTCACTTAATAATATTGCATTAGGGATTAGGTAATGCATTCAGCAAGTACTTTTACTTTAATACTTAAGTATTTTTAAAAGCCAGTACTTTTTTACTTTTACTTAATGTGGTAGTTTTACTTTTACTTGAGTACATTTTTGTCTTTGTATTTGTACTTTTACTTAAGTAAATTTTTTGAGTACTTTCTCCACCACTGGGCGTAGATATTAGGATCCAGTAGATGGCAGTAGTGCAACAATAATGGATGCAAGCTGCCGTTGAAATCTAAAGAAGAAGAAGAAAGCGCCCATTTTCATTTAGCACATGCTAGTAGCAGACACGAAGGATCAGCACTTTTACTGTTACAGTTACTATCGTAATCATTTCAGTTAAATCTAATCTTGGCAACTTTTTCTTTTTCAACCATAATAAATGTGATATTCAATTGACCTGTTATGACTCAAATTGTGGGTGTCCGCCCCCCCTCTGTTGCTGCTGCTGCATCATTGTGGAAAACCTAGAGCGGCAGAGATATCTGCGGCTTATATGTGTATGTTTACTGGTTTTTTAAAAAAAACTTTGGGGGTGCGGCTTACAGTCCAGAAAATACGGTATTTACTTCATAAATAGTGTTGTTTCCTGGATTTTTTCTGTGAAGAACCCAGAGAGGATTATTTGATTGTGCTTTCTGGAAAACAATACATTTTTACATTTAGGCACTCCTGCAATCGTCACACTTTTTCTGTTACAAACTGACTCCGGCCCCCAGCAGAGAAGGGAAAAGTTATGTAAGCCTCACAGGAAAAAGTTTGAGGACCCCTGCTATAGGGTCACTCATTAATCCAACCAGAGGTCATGAAGGAGGATTTCTTTACGGTTATATGGAAACATGTACCTGTTCAAATAAACTCTGACACTAGATAATTTGATGTCTTTCCGTAAGAGCTACGTTAACATAGAAAGTTCTGGCTTCCAATCTGCTCGATACTTTTGCTTACAAAGAATTTTTCATCTCTGTTAAAATTTCTCATTAATGTAGAGTGATACTTTTACATAATTAGTTAGATTTTGAAAAAGTTACTCACTGACTTTAGGGTACATGCTGATCAAGGAGTGGAAAATGTGGCGGTGGTTCGACTCGTGTTTGACTTGTGGGACAGGAAGAAGCAGCTTCATATCTGGAAAGAGTGTCCACAATCAAAGGTTTGTGTATATGGCAAGCTTCAATATTTTAATATCTATAGTAACATTAGCTTTGCGTAGACTTCAACACGACGAGATCCAAAGGGCAGTTTTTACCCGTTTCTTACTCCATAATTGAAGGATTGAGTGACTGGAGAGATCTGTGGAAAGCTGCAACATGCATCTATTATTATGTGCTACACGACCTGGCAGGAGCGAGATACCTCAGCATTTTAAACAAAGCACACCTCTTCTGTTGCCATTACGTCTTCCACGCCACAACGGCAGTATGATCTGGATACTTTCCGCAGTGGCTGGGACAATCGTCCACTTAGAAATGAAAGCAACATGACTCGTAACCAGCTGTGGGTTCTTGGTCATACACATCATCCAATTTATGAACTACACAATTCCTTTACAGAGGTACATTTTAATTTGACAAGTTCTTGTGCAGCATGTATAGTTTTATTCACTAAGTTATTAACCTACAATATCTGACAAAGTAAATTCCTTTTTTTTTTCCAGGGTGTAAAGATTCCCGAAATTGAATGGGAAGACAGTGGGTTTCCTCTTCAGGAAGAGTCCTATGTCACGGTGCTAAATCCCAATTTGCAACTGACTGATGAACAAATGGCAGCATTACGAGGTGCAGTAAACCCGAAAGCTGCGTCAGTTTTTTGGCTGACATTTACGTTGCTGCAGTCCAGTTTTGCGTGTGAAGGTTGTCCATATTTAAAACAAAATAAAAAATGTACACGTAAAGCAAAATGCTGACCATGTTTTACCACAATTAAAGGGGATGTTAGTGTTTATATGTTAAGACATTTCATTTTGAAGATGTCAAATGTTCTAAATTTGTAATTTCATTTTTTCCTGTAGGAACCACTTCATTCTAAATATTTAAACATTTTAATATGACTTTAAATTTGTCTTGCACTATAAGAATCAGAAAAGGTTATTAGTTTGGCTTTTGTATTTTAATTTCAAAACATTTACTAACTTATATAAACATATCAAATAAAATGTTACATCACTTAACTATTTCTGTTGCATGTTTAAAACTGCCTAACTGAGTCGGTACAAACTACCGATTCTTATAAGAGACGTGCAGTCTCCTCTGAATATTGTTGTCCCTAGTTTTGTTTTAATGAGTTCAACATTTAATCATATCTGTAGAACATGTGATTGAAGAAAATCATTAACCTGAATAACTGTTTATATATTTCAACAACATAACAGTCACAATGTAACACAGCTACTTTCAATACAACAAATTGGAACAGCTTCAATGTAAATTACCTTTCAATAGGTAGTTTGATCATTCATAGCAGACCAAAGCCAGTTTTTTTTTCAAGAGGAAATGTAAGGTAAAATATTAAAATATTTGTAGTTGTAGTGGCTAAGGATCCTCAAAGTTTCATAGCATGTGGCGGCTGTGGGGTACTTGCGTTTGACAATCTCCACAGACAGACATGCCAGTAAATTCTCCCATCCAGTCCAGAATTTTATGAGATCTTTCAGTTCTTGTGGCTTTGAAACAAAATAACAGTATAATCAAATTTTCACATCTAATTTACCATACAAGACATATTTGTAAATTAATATGTTTGTAAGACTAAGGTAAATACAAATCTGCAAGACACTTGTCTTTATTAAAATGCACATGTTCAGTTTTGGATCCACATGTTGGGATACAGCTGGACTAACCAGAGTTCACTGATTTGACTTTTTAATTGTAGGCCTGAGCCCAAAGTAAACCCAACATGACTGTTCTACTGCTTTTGTTTTTAGACCACTGTTTAAGTGTAACTTCTCCTGTTTTTAGCTCTTGCTTAATATCTCCCAGCTCCACCTTGTTGCTTGTTGAAACCACAGGGTGAGTTGTGATTGATGGGAAGTTTCTTTCTTTTTTTAACTCAACCGGTTAAACTACTTTATTTAGATCAGTGTATCAACCTTTTTCGGCCCAGCGCCCCCCTAGCCCTTATCCAGGTCCCTCACCGCCCCCACCAAAGAATGTGTAGGCTACTCTGCACTGACTATTATTTTATTATTAATATATTACTATCACTATTGTAGATGTTTTGATTTTTATGCTTGTTTCTGTATTTATCATCAGAAATAATTTCCCAGAGAACAAAAAAGTCATGGGAATAGAAATTATTTTCACAGGTGTCTACGAAAAATGCAATGAATGAACATTCAAGTTAAAATTGCAGCAGCCAATCAGAGTGGAAAAAAATATTCTTATTTTGTGCCATTTTCTAGTTGTTAAATATTCCACAAAATGACCAGATAAAAGATGTTCAACATGCCAGTTTAAACTTTGATCTATTTGCAAAAAGACTGAACTCTGCAACATTAAAACAGGGATAGAACTGTAACTACATTAATCATAACTCTTCTTCTCTTCAGTGTTTGTCAGTTTCTGGTAGTGCAGCTCTGTGCTGCCTTCAGGAGAATGGGACATCAGAGTATCATCCATAAAACTTCCATTTATTGGCATTTATTGTGCAAACCAGAGCTTTCCGTGGAAAAACAAAAGTTCCAGGTCCTTTTAATGCCAAACAAATATGAGACAGAAACATGGATTATATCTTTATATAGACCTGTCTATTGATTTATAGATCAATAGTTTTACTGGACAGAAATGACAAAGAACAAATCTGGTTCTTAATCAAATCCTAATGAGTCAAATTGAAAGTGTCATGGAGTCATCAGCCTCATGACATTAACACTGACATGAAAAATAATATTGAAGAAATAAATATATCAAATCTAATTAAACACATTAACAAGTGATAAGTTCTTTACTGTTATGTTCTGTAAGATATATTTATTCTCAGTACTAGATGTGGTCTCAACAAACCCATGACATTTCAACAATATTATTTTACTTTTTATGTGGAAATAGTGTCTGTTTATTCTTGCCATACAGTCCTCTGTATTAATTATTGCTCTAAAGGTCTTGCCATACCAGTTTATTCCTCTGTATTTACTATAGTTTCTTAGTTTGTTCTTGCATTTTGTTCTTCATTCATTTCCATTTAGTTTCCTTTGATTAGTATTATCCTCTCTTGGTTTATTGCTATGTCCACTTTAGTTTCTTTCCTGTTGCTAGATTTATTTTATCATTTATTGACCATCAGTAATATTCACTCATCACTCATTCAGTTCTACTGATTAGTGTGAAGTAGATTATGCTAGATGTTCTTGAAGCACATTTGTCATGTAGTTTTTGATTTCGTAAGTAAGTTAATTGAAATTACATGCTTTTTCAGTTAAGAATTTTCAAATGAGTGTTTATGCACACGTCTTATTACCATGACTCAGATAAACATTTCTTATTAAATATTTAAACATACAAAACACAGAGTATACATCAGTTATGGCTTTGAAATAGAAACCGTGCATATCAGTTTGTTTTATTGTCGGAACTTTAGAAATGAAGCTGATAGCGTAAATTCAGGCTGGAAGACTCCGCCCCCTCCGTTCGCCCATCGGCGTCAAGCTCATCTCCGACCTCAGCGCTGGACCTCACCCGGTGCGTCCAATCATCAATCAAGCTCTGCATAAAAGGATCCACACCCAAGCCGTCAGCCGGTTCCCAGCTGCGTTCAACCCACCTGATGGACGTCCTCCACTGACTCTTTAAAGACTCCATACTGCCATTGAAAGGCTATCACAATTTCAGCTCTCCAGGATAGGACCCTTTCCTGACCTCCACCACCAGTGTCGGGCCCCGGGGGAGAGCATTCCTAATCAGTTATCGGGATGTTCATCGAGTTCACATCAAATCTCAGCTCAAATCAGCTGCCGGGGTCCGAGCGCCAAAGAGCTGTTATTCATTCCTGTCATTAAATCTTTTCATTGTTCCCTTTTCTCCTCTGAGTCTTTCCAGATTGAAATATACTTGTCACCGACTCGGTAATTTTGATAAAATCTCAGCAATCTGGATTTGCTTTCATTTTTGTTAGTTAATGGATTCGGATACTGACACTGGTAATTCATAAGGCTGATATTAAAACTGATACTGGAGCTGAACATCTACTGAAAACAAGAAGGCGAGGAGGAAAAATTATTTTCTTCCACAGCTCATTGTTTCCTTGATAGTGTCTTTTGTTCACAAGGCCGGTTGAAAGGAAAACCACTCCTGACACAAAGCGATACAATTTCAGCTTTGATTGCATTGTTAGAAGTGTGAGAGGGGGTTGGGGGGGAAGCAACCATAACAAAACAAGTAGTTAGCCTTGATGGGCGTCCTCCACTGACTCTTTAAAGACTCCATACTGCCATTGAAAGGCTGCTGTGCTGTGGCACAAGAACACTTGAGGAAGCAGGGACTATCGGGGCTGAACAGAAATGGGCCCATTTGCAGTGTACTCCATGTGAAATTAGGCCAGAAACAGAGGCATTTTTCTCAGCTGGGAGCAGTTCAAGAGATGTACTTTGGGACAATTTCAAGCAAATGTGCCATTTGCGGTATTTTAGCAACTACTTGAACTGTCATTTGCATTACAGATAGAAACACTGGAGCCATCTCCCTACAGCTGCTGCTGCTGTAGGCACTTTAAAACTGACAAAGTTAGCAAATGACCAAACAACAAACATTCGGCTATCAGTTTATTAAATGATTCCTTTCAATTATTTTGTACGTATTCAAATGTAATGGATGATGCCATACCGAGTGCTTTTTGTCCACACTTATAATTTGCTCTTTTACTGTGATATTGCACACTCACATAGGCACATTTAAATCAGAAAGTTTGTTCTGCCCATGGAAAGTTTCCACAGTTCCTCATCACAAAGTTGCCAACTGCCAATGTTCAATTAAACTGAATTTTAATGAACCATGAAAAGAGCCTGAAAATTCTGCTATGTTGTAAAAGATTTATTTTAAATATAAAACTGATGGGCACACTGGAATTTCTGTAAAAGGACAGAACAGGTTTCCTGGCCATTGCGTTCCTGTACAATTCTACTCGATTCAAATAGCGCAGTCTGGGCTTTCTCACATTCACTTAGGTTCCTCCAGTAGAATTTCTACTGGGCCAATCAGCAAACAGAACAAGAAGTTGTGAATAAATTTGTTCAGTCTGTGTTGGCCACTTTTCTAAATATTGAATTAACAGCCATCTCGTTTAACTTGGTATTTCTCTCTTCGCAGCAGAGGGTAGTTGTTTACAGCGCAGGCAATTTCTGGTAAGCTTCATAGCGTCGAACTGGCACACGTCAGGGACAAATATTAGCGATTGGGTAACATTTAAAATGTCGACAGAATCTAAGCCTCCACGAAGCAGTCGTTTTTCAACAGCCGAGAGTTCAGACCGTATATAGAAAGCAAAGTGTAGAAAAAAGTGCTGGATTTTACCAGGCTGCCTGGTAAAAAGAGTAGCCAATTGTTCCAAAAGTTTGTGAATTTTGAGCAAACTTTTGAAATGTCACCAAAAGAAAAAAACCCACACTGAATCTGAAAGGACTCAGATGGAAAGCCACTAACCTTTTCAGGACTGAACGGGGTTAGATCATGTCCAGAAAGTTACTCTTCACGCTGTGGTGTTACTGGCAGCTTTTGGAACAAACCAAGATGTGGGTTATGTGGAAACTGAGTCTCTGACAGGCTCGGTTTCATTCACACATGAAAAATATTCAGTCAATAATGAATTCAGAACCGAGAGTGTATAGCAGGAGGAAGCCTATGGTCACACACAAATAGGCAGAGATCAGATGATTTATCCAAGGGTAAGGTAAAACTGTGAAAGGTGGGGGCCACAGAAACAAGGTTGATGTCCAGAGATCAGAAGCTTGGCACAAGTCAGACGAGGGCACTGAAATGTGATCATAATGAGGAGATCAAACAAAGAAGAAAACCGTGGACATCTACTGGCAGGAGCTGTTATTAATCTGGCACAGACTGGAAGGCTGGAGGGCGATGAAATGGACTGGATAACAGGTGTGATTAAGCGGAGAACAGCCAGATATTAAACCAGTTCAGTTCATTTTTACAGTTCCAATTCATATCAAATGCTATCTCATTGCACTTCACAAAAAACAGGTAATTCTTCAAGTAGAAAGTTCTTAAAAGTTTAGAGGAATGCGTCCTTGGAGTAAGATTTTATCTGTTACTGAGAACCATAAACATTGTCATATTTCTATTATTATTATCTTTTAATGTTTGCCATGGAAATATTACATATCCATGTATCCTTTTCCTTTTTTTCATTTGTAGCATTAATACCAGCCTTCATATATAAGCAGTTTTTCATGGTCTTAGTTTTTGCGCTAAGCTTTCCAGTTAATTTCCTCCACCTTTGTGTTTTCATTATTACCTTTTATTGCTTCAGCTGTTTATTGTTTATATTCTTATTGCCTTATTGTCTTCTTATTGCACAGTGTATTGCTGGCTGTGTGTGTGTGTGTGTGGGGAGGGGGCATTAGGGGGAGGGGAGTTATTGTCAATGTCTTATTTATATGTTTATATGTTTAGTTTAACTGCACATCGGAGACTGGTGAAACGCAATTTCAAACTTCTGTGTTAACCCTGTTGCATAGATCTTTGACAATAAAGTACACTTGACTATTTAAGTTCACATGTGTTTCTTTGTTTTTGTGGTATTCTCTTGAGTTCAGTTGATTCCAAAGTGAGTCTGGGTTGTGAACTCTCGCACATTTTGGTGTTCATACTTCCTGTTCAAAAAGGTTCGACTTATCTGGTCATCGATTTGCTCTTCCTCATTTACCCATAGCCTCTCGTGACAAATATGTTTACCTTGAATTCAAATTGCTAAATTTACCTTACATTACTAGAGTGGAAATCATAGAACATATTTTAAAGATATCTAAAATGCTATATATAAAAACACATTTCAAAACCGAAATTAAATTCCAAAAGTGTCTCCAAGAAATCCAGAAGCGACAGATTGCTCAATTTTATTTCAAAGGTGCATGAAAGATTCTCAAGATTAAAGACAATAAATATCTCTGGTGTTGTGCTTGTTGAATAAATGTCTATATTCTACAGGTCCTTCTAAAAAAAAGTTGCATATTGTGATAAAGTTCATTATTTTCCATAAGGTAATGATCAAAATTAAACTGTCATATATTTTAGATTCATTGCACACCAACTGAAATATTTCAGGTCTTTTATTGTTTTAATACTGATGATTTTGGCAAACAGCTCATGAAAACCCAAAATCCCTGTCTCAAAAAATTAGCATATTTCATCCGACCAATAAAAGAAAAGTGTTTTAATACCAAAAAAGTCAAACTTCAAATAATTATGTTCAGTTATGCCCTCAGTACTTGGTCAGGAATCCTTTTGCAGCCTTCAATGAGGCATGGAGGCAATCAGCCTGTGGCTCTGCTGAGGTGTTATGGAGCCCAGGATGCTTCAATGGCCTTAAGCTCATCCAGAGTTTTAGGTTTTGCGTTTCTCAACTTTCTCTTCACAATATCCCACAGATTCTCTATGGGGTTCAGGTCAGGAGAGTTGGCTGGCCAATTGAGCACAGTAATACCATGGTCAGTGGTTTTGGCACTGTGAGCAGGTGCCAGGTTGTGCTGAAAAATGAAATCTTCATCTCCATAAAGCTTTTCAGCAGATGGAAGCATGAAGTGCTCCAAAACCTCCTGATAGCTGCTGCATTGACCCTGTCCTTGATAAAACACAGTGGACCAACTCCAGCAGCTGACATGGATCCCCAGACCATCACTGACTGTGGGTACTTGACACTGGACTTCTGGCCTTTTGGCATTTCCTTCTCCCCAGTCTTCCTCCAGACTCTGGCACCTTGATTTCCGAATGACATGCAAAATTTGCTTTCATCTGAAAAAAGTACTTTGGACCACTGAGCAACAGTCCAGTGCTGCTTCTCTGTAGCCCAGGTCAGGCGCTTCTGCCGCTGTTTGTGGTTCAAAAGTGGCTTGACCTTTGACCTGGGGAATACAGCACCTGTAGCCCATTTCCTGCACACGCCTGTGCACGGTGGCTCTGGATGTTTCTACTCCAGACTCAGTCCACTGCTTCCACTGCTTGGGGGACCTGCCCCAAGCTCTGGAATCGGCCCTTCTCCACAATCTTCCTCAGGGTCCGGTCACCTCTTCTCGTTGTGCAGCGTTTTCTGCCACACTTTTTCCTTCCCACTGAGGTGCCTTGATACAGCACTCTGGGAACAGCCTATTCTTTCAGAAATTTCTTTCTGTGTCTCACCATCTTGCTTGAGGGTGTCAATGACGGCCTTCTGGACAGCAGTCAGGTCAGCAGTCTGACCCATGATTGCGGTTTTGAGTAATGAACCAGGCTGGGAGTTTTTAAAAGCCTCAGGAATCTTTTGCAGGTGTTTAGAGTTACTTTGTTGATTCAGATGATCAGGTTAACTGCTCGTTCAGAGAACCTTTTCATGATATACTAATTTTTTGAGATAGAAATTTTAGGTTTTCATGAGCTGTATGCCAAAATCATCAGTATTAAAACAATAAAAGACCTGAAATATTTCAGTTGGTGTGCATTGAATCTAAAATACATGACAGTTTAATTTTTATCATTACATTATGGAAAATAATTAACTTTATCACAATATCCAAATTTTTTGAGAGAACCTGTATAATTTAGCATAAACAGGGTTTTTGAATTGAAAATGGTTTTTTTTTTGGGTTAGGGTTAGGTTATATAGCGTTTTTGATTAAAATGTGATTAGTTGTTATTAATTCATTAGACCCCGCAATTAACTCGATTAAAAATTTGATAGAGTCCCACCACTAATTAATACATAACATTTTAAAACCATACAAAAGGACTCTCAAAACAAATTTTCTGTATCACTTATTACAGACACACTCTTTTGTTTGTGTCTGCAAAAAAGGGCTGGCTGGATTTTAAAAAACAGCAACAAAAAAAAAAAGGCTCCAGCATGTAAGTAATAATACTGTAGCAAATGGAGGACAACAACTTAAAGAAACTGAATTATTAGCGAAATAGCGATAGCATCCATTTCTCTGATTATCATATTTGCTTCAAAAGGATTTTATTCAGTACCGCAAACAGGCAGGTATGAAACGAAGCAAAGGTGTTAAGTTTGAGTCAGAGCATGTCCTTCTGTGGTACAGTAATAATCAAAAAGTTTATATTTTACCTGCTCACCTTTAATGAAACCCAACCTGAGACCAGGGAACACTAGAGGCCCTGCCGGTAAATGTCAGGCGACTTTGTTCGGAGTTGACACGCGCCACCGACGTCGAGTGAAGTCGGCAGTAATTGGGAAAACTGCCCAGCAACCCTCACACCACGAAGCCCCATCGATTTTCTGTTTATTCACGTTTCTGTTGCTGAAATTCAGCAGCTCTCCCTCTTGGGAGCTGCTGTGTTCTGGAGGAAGTGAGGTTCGCGACATAAACAGCAAACTCCGGCGTGGACGCGCGGTGGTACCCGCTCTTAGCATGTCTTGCTCTTTGTGTGTGGGAGGGAAACGCCTCTGACCAGCTGCTGGACGAAGGGAAGTGGCTTTCACTGACATCCATCTTATCTTTGATTCATTATCATCTTTTCACGAGCTAAAGGTTGCTGTGTGGTTATTCTGTGTGCATTTGTCCACCTACTATTCCCTCAAGGCTCTGAAAAACCTTTCCTCCCTCTGCCAGCTCTAAACACGTTTACTTTAAAGTGATGCATTTCTCTCTGCCTTTCTGTTGGAGTGGACTCTCTATCACCCACCTGCATTAAAGTTATACACACACAGACACACACACACATGCCCACAAGTGTGTAAAAGGCATAAAGAAACACTAACCAAAACAGACACACAAATGCAGAACACGCATACCAGTGCCGCAAAGCGTCAGGCTGAGAGATTGAAGTGGACGGGTCAAACTGTCCTGGGGCAGCAGGTCCTTACCTTTTTTTCAGGCGGCTCGTTACTTCACCGAGGCCAAAGTCAGTCGACTCCAGCTGATGCTGAAAGACTACAAGGTCAGATCTGTAAAAAAAAAAAAAAAAAAACAGGAGATGTAGACGTGACTACCAATGGTCCGGATTCATGTTTTGATACCTTACAACTAAAAAACTGTAAATTACACTTTACAATTTCAGACCAAAACAAGACGATGCTTAATGGGGAAAGTTGTTGTTGTTTTTTTTTAAAGAAAATCTAGCAAAAATTAAAAAAAGGCTTTCCTGTAATGTTATAGTTAACTAAATTATAGTTAACTAGAATCAAATGAAAACTAATAGTAATAGAAAAATTTCATTACCTATGAAAATATATAAATATAATTGGTAACTCATGTGGAAAAAATTTTGATCTGATGTGAAATAGATTTTTTTCTCCTACCCAACACAAGCAGTTTATGACAACTGTCAGTAAATTACGGTACTCCATTCTCCTGGTGGTGCGTACGCTAATCCGCAAAATGGCCACAGCAAAAGTTGGGAGAAAACACCATAATATGTTGGTTGTTCAACAATAGTTGGTATGCTGAGTACTCATTACTCAATCGATCATAGTCACAGTACAATACTTTCAAAAAGGTCAAAAAGTGACCAAAACAAAAAAAAAAAAAACAGAACTACTTTTATAATTAAAACTAAACAATATTTAACTAATAAAAAATAATAAACACAATAAAAAGACTAATTAAAGCTAATTAAATTAGACAAAAAGTTGCAATGAAATAAAACTAAACTAATGAAAAACCCAAAACTATTTTAATCCTTTCATTTAATTATTTTCGTCTTAATTTAAGTGTAAGAAAATATTTGCACTAGAAACTAGTCAAAAAATGTTGGTAAGATTTTGTTTTTGCAGTGTAGCTGCTATTTTCCCTCTAAGATCCCAAGAATGCAAAACAAAGAGGGACCTTCTCTGGTCATAGTTCCACAAAATATTGACAGTTCAAACCGTTTTCATTGTATCTGCCAAAAACAAAAACACAACGAAAAAAGAAGTCTAACCCAACGGTCTGCAACCTTTACAATCCAGAAAGACACTGCAGCTGCAGTTTTATCTGCATCTTTTCAAGGATGTGTTTTTGTGAATATAGGTGTGATTTTATTCAGCTGTACAGAGATGGCTGACACAAAGGAATCCTGAGAAAATGTGACATTTCTTACACCTTCTGTATTTCCTATTAAAGCCTTAGCATGATGCACTGAGGCATCGGAGGCAGCACAATGGCATTCCAGCTTTTAAGCACAATTTACCCTATATGTTTATTTAATATATATTATCAAAGCAACAGTATATAACTTTTATAAAAAATATGTTTTGTACACAATTGTTAAAACTGCCACTATGTCGGGACAATATGACGGATAATCTGTGAACTACCAGCGTGAAATACAGAAATACACAGCTCAGTCAGAAACAACCAATCAGAGCAAGGAGGAGGGTTGTAGTGCTGTCAATCAACCTCATGTACCTGCTGCTCAGACCCTCCCTCTTTGCTCTCTGCTGTGCTACAGCTGGCTCACCACAACTGAGCCAGCCATGAATGCTCAGGCTGGCTAGCATGGCCACCAGTGAAAGGAGGTAAACGGTTTTCCACATTAAGTTGTGTGTCCACCATTAGCCCATTAAGGAGTGTGTACGCGAGGTTGATTGATGGCACTAAGACCCTCCTCCTGTCTCTAATTTGTTATTTTTGAACAGGAGCCATGCATTTTTTCCAGACATGCATGTCTGAAGACAGCAGGTCAAAAAAAACTTGCCGTTTGTCAAAACGTAAGTGAGCTGAGTGAAGACTAACCAATGGAACTAAACAAAAAGAAAGGAATTAATATGGCAATACATTGGAAACAATAATGAACAGAGAAACGTGTAGAAAATAACAAACTAGTTAACCTAAATAACCCACAAGGAAAGTGAAACCAGAGCACCCATGTGACAAAATCAGAAAGTAAGGGTGCATTCACACCAGAAATGTTTAGTCCACTTTAATCAAACTCTAATGTGAGACGTTAATTGTCTCATACTCTCATGACATAGTGCCCAGTTTTAACAAGATGTAAAAAACATACTTTTGTAGAACTTACATACTGCAGTTTTAAGCTTTTGGTTATTAGATTATAATTGGAGAAGATCACAATAGTTATTTAGAAAAAAACACAAGCAACATGTTTACAAAGATTCCCGAAACCAGTATGAGGAGGGTTGTACAGAAATATTCTGTGAAACTACAGAGGAATTTATTGAACGAATAAAGTTTAAAATTACCTATATATTTTCTTTTCCAGCACTGTTTAACGTCAAAAATTGGATTTCCTTTCTGTGAAAATAGTTTTTGGCCATATCTCATTAGAATTATTTTAGCTCAGCTTGTTGAACACCATGTTGAACCATATGGACTCATATGCATTTCTAAGTTTCCAGCTGCCAGCGAGACACGCTGAGGACTCCTCCGTTTTAATGTTTCAGCTCTCAGCTACCCAGCTCTGTAATTTTCCCAACCAGCATTGCCAGGGGAGCTTAAGCACTAAATTGCTGTCTGGAGATGCGCAGTGGCTCTGAGAAAAGCAACCTCCTAAAATGTTCTTGTGCATCCTAGTGCATATTTAATCCCTGATTAATCAGTGCGGTTGTTGGGGCGTGAAAGAAGATTAGTTCGACCCTTTTTCGTCCGTACCAGGAAGATCAGTGTCCGTCCGTTTTATTGAAGGGGCTCGGTAACACGTGACCAAGCGCTTAGCTTCATCTTTATTTGAATTTTTTTTTTTTTTTAATAGTAAGATTTAAAAAATCTTTTCAGTAGGGAACCACTTCACCTTAAGGAATGCTGTGTTGTACAATACAGAAATAATCTAATCATTAAGCTCAAATTGTGCTCGTTCAAGCTACACACCAGACATAAAATCACAGCTTAAAGTTGCAGTATGTAACTTTTATTAAAATATGTTTTGATTTGTCACTTCGCACGATAAATAAAAATGAGGGCGCTGATATTGTTTTGTTGTTTTCGTCGTGTCTCTCTCTTCTTGTGTAGCGTCGCTAGCTTGCGTGTGAACGTCTGTGTTCTAGAAATTTCACACGCACGCATTACGTTGTTCCATCGGCTGGATGGGGGCAAGCGGCTGTCGCTTCACCGTGCAGGAGAAAGAGACAAGCAGCATGACAAAACACAAGTGAGCCGAATGAAGACTAACCAATGGAAGGAAACAAAAAGAATGGGAAACGATAATACAGAGAAATATGCAGAATATAGTAAACTAGTAAACAAAACCTTTGGTCTCGGATTAGTTGAAGTAAACCCTGCCCTGGTTGAAATGCATATGTGAATGTCAGATGGACCAGACACCGCTCCAAAAACTGGAAGCGAAATATATTGCAAGGCATTCTGGATAAATGCAATCAAAAGCCTAATGCTAGTGGAAAAAGTGGCTCTAGGCCTTTAACATTTTGCAAAGAAGGAAGTTGAGCTTACTGTCCGAAATATCTTAGGCCTCTTAATTTTTTTGTATGTTTGCGGGGAATTATTTGGTTTATTTGTGATCAAACTGCATTAGGAGAATACACAATCCTGTGTTGTTAGTCCTTTTATTTCTTATTTGCCTTCAGATTCTCACATATCTAGAAGTGTTCAGGTAGTTGTTGAAGAAACTCACTGAGAAGTTAAGGTTTCAGCATCAGTGTGCAACGATATGATTGGAAGCACTGTAAGTACGCGGGGTCAGGGGTCACTTCACGCACCGACTGAATATTCATCAGTATAACCTTTCAACCCTACAGTGATTATTTTGACCTCTGGTGTGATTAAAATATGAATGAGCTCTTTTTAAAGTCTAAACTCTCGGGGAGTCCACGTTCAAACGGAGTTCTTTCATGTTAAATTCATGAACCACTTAGAGACCTGTCCTGGTGAAACCACTTATTCCTTCAAGCTCTTCTATTCTCTACATCCCGCTCCACAGGCAAATCATATTCAGACTTAATATTTACATTTTTCTGACAACAAAAGCAGGCATTGTCAGTGTTTCTTCATACCATAACTACTTAATTTTAGGTATAACTGGGGGATTTGACGATGCTAAAAACCACATTGGCGTTTTAGCGATAGCACCTCCAGTGCCCCTGCAGCATTGTGTTTCGGCCCAGTTGTGCAGCCAACCAACCTGTGGTTCTGACCCACTTTCCGGTCTCATCCGTCATGCCGAGAATCCTGGCGACTCTGATTAATTTCCCATGAATTCCATTTATTCCTCCCAGGCCGTTAAGTCATCATCGCAGACTTACCTGCTCCACCGTGCTGCAGGCGCGCAGGCCGGCTGCATTTGAATATTTCATTATGGCACGATAATACCTTAAATATGCCACAGGATATGATTTATACAGGGTCACAGAAGACATTCGCACGTTCCTGTGCCTTGGTGTAATCGCCGCGGGTTATGATCGGTGACCCGACGTATGAATGTAACTTCATATGATAAATTAGGAATGGGGAGACTCTGGGAATGCGGCTCTTTTTTTTTTTCAGACAGATGCTCATACAGAAAGGAACTGTGCTCCTATGGAAACCTGTAGCATTTACATCTGTTTGGAGGATGTGGGAAGCAAGTCTTGAATTCATTTTCCTTCCCTCTTAAGACTGATTAGTGGGTTTTTTCAGGGGGGGAGAAGGATAATGCAGCCTTCAAGGAGCTACACTTAGACTCCACAAAGTGATCAGTGAACAACATTTCACCCAGCGGTTAGCCCAGCTTATCAGCATCACAACTTAGAGTTCAACAGCAACCAGCTGTGGGAAGCAATCAAACTCAGTGTAACCGAATGCACTTTATTTTTAAATGATAGGGAGCAAAGATGGGAAATTAAAGGCTGTTCAGCAAAGTCATATTAAATGACACCATGGATGTGGCTGGGATTTATCTTTTTTTTTATTATTTTGAAACCAAAAGCATATTTTTTTCCTTCACACACTGTTACAGTTGAATCCACAAGTTTACATACACCGAATAAATGGACACACCTTTTTTTCTTGTTTCACGAAGTAAAATCAGATCAAACGTCTCCTGTTGTCAGAATTATCAAAATTATTTCTATTGGTGAAATGTCACAATAACGAGAGAAGAACATGTCAAGAGGTCTTTTTATGAATGAGATTAAAATCAGAAGTTTACATACAGAATGATTACAGATGATTTCACCTCAGCATTACAATCCACATTGAGCTGGCGTAAGTTGAAGGGCAGCGAGACCAAACGTAAACAAAGGACGATACAAACCACAGTACTCCATGTGGCCGCCCTGGGTTCGAATCCCAACCTTGATGTTGATGCTGCATACCTTCCCCTCTTCTTTCTCTGTCTGTCCATTTCCTGTCTGGTAACTGTCAATAAAGACCGCTAGTTCCCAAAAAAAAGTAAAGAAGACGGACATTTGGACTGCCACAAATGTTTAGAATTGAGATGCTATTTTAAAATTGAATAGCTTCAGTGATAGCAAAACTTGAGCACAATAATAATGTTTTCCAGCGTCCCATCAGATTGTTTTTTTAAGCAGAAATTAACATAATCTGGGCCAAGAGAAGCCACTTTGTCGTCTGTTGCTGTTATTTGCAGATGTAGCTAATGCGTCAATTCACAGATGTACCAGAAACACACACATGATGGTAAAGATTGGACTTTTGTAATAATAATAATACTAATAATAATAAAGAATGTGCAGTTTTACCCTGTTAAAATGTATTCAATTAATTAATCGAAATGAAATTAAAGTCTGGCCTACTTTTTCTTTCTTAAATATCTGTTAAAAACATAATTCCCCAAGACATAACTCAACAACAGCTGTGTTTCCATTGGAAGTATGCACATGTCTTTGTTGGTTTTCTACTAATGCCAAAAAATAAATAAATTGGCAATAAGAAAATATGTTAAAGTCATCCGTGAATAGGCTTGTTCACGCGATATGTTATTAAAACTCATTGGAGAGATAGATGTAAACAGTTACATGAGCTATTATCATAATTCAGCCTTGGTGCTGGTGTTGGAGCAACAAGCCCCTTATACTTAGTAGCAGTTGCAAATGTTTTGGAAAAAATGTAGTCTGTGACTCTAGAGAAGAGCTGTGGATTCCACAACTGTTTATGAACTGTGTGATCCTGTGGAGCCAGCTGCAAACAAAAAAAAACATCATCCTTCTAATATTTCCTGTCTTCATCAGTTTCGTCAGTAGTGATGTGATCTGTTTATCACATCACTTGTACGATGCAAAAAAAAGTCGTACAAGTGATGTGTGATTGCCGTATTAAAATACATCTGTTTCGATGCATCTAAAAAAACCCGCCTCATCCTAGTTTGACTAACACTTAATAATTTGCTCATTGTAAAAGCTAATGCAGTAAATGAAACCAAGTGACCAAATTAGAGTTCAGTGACACTTTTCCATGGCAAACCTCTTATTCAGTTGAATAATTTTTATTTAGGTTTTTCTGAGGGAACCACCCCCCCAAACCAAAATAATAGTGCCCATGTTTGGTTTGACACATTGGGAGCTTGATTATTAAACAGCCATAGCATCAGAAGATTCAAGGGAACAATTCCCTTGTGATTTCGCCTTCAATGCACTACGAGACATTTGTTTATTGCTACTCTGCGAATCAGTGGAGCACAGCGAGAGGAGAGAGTAATTACAAATGCAGATCCCCAGTAAGTGTCTGGAAGGTATGTTAAAAGGTCCTTGAAATGATATAATTTAGGCCTAGCTTGATTACATATAAAAGGGAGATGAGGAGGAAATACTTCTGATTTATTCAAGCAAAGAAATAAAAAGCCCTGGAAGCATATGAAAAGCAGGCATCTGCATCACTGTTTCGCTTCAACCAGAACTTGAAAATAAAAAATGAAAAAAGCTCATTTGGTTTGTCCGCCTGAAGTCTAGCCCGTGATCTTTCTCCAAACATTTACAATTCCTCATTAAAATCTTATTTTCACTGCATGAACATTATCTTTTTTATTAGAATCATTTCTTATTAATGAAGCCAAGAACTGAGATTTAGTGTGCCCACTGAGCCACATTATCCATGTTTTATTAGCAGGCCCTCTAACATTAGCCAAGATTAATGTGGAGAGGAAGTCGCTGATTGAACTGCACTCCAACCGGTCAGATGTCACCCGCAACCTCTTCAAATATCTCTTTAGAGGCTGGATTAAGAGAAATCTATGACACTTAGGCATGATTTAGAGTTTCTAAAATGCAATATGTAAAGGCCAAGAAACATTTGAACTCCTTTTGCCTTAACTTTGGATTTGAAGATCTTTTGAAAGCCAGCCTGGCGGGTAGTTGTACACTTTATGTAACGCCGTATGGGTTTTGTAATTCTTTGGAGAGTCCAAAATTGCTCTTAATGATGGCTAAAAATGCTGAAGTACCAACAGTTTTTTTTAATGCAGATATCATCACAAAATACATTTTAGTTGAATTTAAGTTAACAATTGCATTGAATTTCCACAATTAAATGGTAAATAATAATAATAATAATAAATTGCTGGAAATTAGATTTCTAGCAATCTAATTTCCAGTAGATTGCAGTAGATTACCAGCAATCTACTTTTTTATCTATTATTCTTGTCATTGGATTAAAAACTGTTTGTTTTTTTACTTTTTTCCGCAAATAACATTCCACAGGTGAAAATGTATTCAGTCTCTTTTGTAAGTTTTATGTTGCTGTTTTTTCATTATTAAATACATACAGTCGACACATATGATTTTATCACATTTTTCCTATGACTTAGAGAAAAAACAAAGTATTTTGCCAATGATTGTTTTTGCATTGACAGTTGAGATGTATTACCTAGTATTAAACCTGCTTCATTTACACAGCACCATGACCTCTGTACTTTGGCAGATAAAAAAACAGAACTAATGTGATCATAACCATCTTTATGTCACAGAAATCACAGAAATCTGAACTACGGACACTGATATTAGTGCAATAAGTAGCCATTTATGTTAATTACTGAAACATATCTTGCATATAGATGGTATTTCAGGCTTGAATAGTTTGGTGCTTGGCTGGCTCTCTTTAGCAAAATGTTCAAAAACAATAGCCCTTTTTTTCAAATTAAAGTTTATTAATTTTTACACTGCAATTACACAGCCATACATCAGCAATAACTAACACAAGCGTTGACAGTGTGAAACTTTTCTTCTTTTGTAAACTGTGAAGGGCCGGGACGTTCTGCTTCTGTTTGCTGATTGGTCCGCTAAAAATTCTACCTCAGACAATCCAAGTAAACGTGAGAAAACCCAGACTGTGCTGTGAGATTTGAATCGAGCGCAATAGTGCAGGCAGGGTTAGTTGTTGTTTGCGGACATCACTTGTGCTACAAATTTACGGACGTACCAGAAACACAACGCAAAGGTTCCTCCTTGGGATTTTGTATGTAAAAAAGAAAAACACAATTTATTGTGTTAAAACTTTTAACCGAAAATCTAATGGGCAGGTCTCCAGTCCATTGCGTAAGTCTCAACCCAACGTTTGCATTTAAAATTTTATAAATTTTGATATTTGACTCCAAACAAACAATGTGATATTTCTTTTCTCTTCATGGTCTGCCAGTGCGTGTGAGAAGGTTATCTTATGTACCTGGCACCTGATGCACTGGGACAAATGGAGTGCAAGCAATACAGCTTTCCACTCTGATGCATAAATGGCACACAACCATATTCTCACCAATGCCAACCTGAAATGTAAAATATTAAAAAGAAGCCTTGGTTTGAGCTTTGATTTCCCCGGCCAAATTCACTTACAGTAGAGAAAGCGAGCCAGACGTTCTGTTCCACATGTCAGCATTGCAGCTTCTCCCCTTACGCTCAACAAGAGGTGTCCAGTGTAAACATGTGGAAAAGACGGATCGCCGTGACCCACTTGGAGCGCGCCGCCTGTGCGTACGACTGAAGAAATCAGTGTGACCTTTGCTGCAGTGCTACACATGGAGATAATGATTCTCTGCAGAGACACTGAAGTGTAAATGAGGGCTGCTTTTCAGTTTGCTATAGAGCATAATCAAGGCTCTGGTCTGGCACCTCAGGATGGAAATTAGCCGGAATGAGGCGGTGAACTGTGAAGGGCCGGGACATTGAGGGGACAGAGCTCACTCATACACATTTACAAACTCACTGATACGTTCCCCATGTGCTCGGGCACGCTCGAGGTATTTGCTCTGAAAGGCACCTGTGTTCAGCCCATATGTGCTCAGCAGCAAATTTATTTTAAGGAAAGTGTAGACAATGTCTTGATGTACAGACTGATGGTTTGATCGGCATTGCCCAAAAATCTTGTTGAGAGATGTTACCGAATAATGAAGGCAAATAAATCAAACAAATAAAATGATTTTCTTTAAAAGCAGTTATTCACACTGAAACTGAGCATGTTGAAGGTTTATATAATACCTACAATCCTACAGTCTGCTATGTATAAATATATGAAACAGGAATATGGTCAGGTAGATGTCAGTTTTAACCTTCATGTATCTTTGTTGAAATAATTTCACAGGTTGGCATGCATGCTTACATCTTCATGGTTCTGCTCAACTTCTTCCGGAGGTGGGCTAGCATCTGGACGCAAAGATGTCTGCCTTTTACAGCACTTAACAACAACAGCAACAACAACAAAAATAGCAATAACAGCAACAAGAAAACCAACAACAATCAGTCCGGTCTTGTTCCTTCCAGCCGCCTTTGCTTCATCCTGTCCTATGTCCTTGTTCCCTGTAGAGCAGAAGCCACTGGTGTATTTAGTATTTGTCAAATACCGTAATTAAAATCCTCAAGCAAATATTGATGAGTTTTTCAGTTATTATGAATTAAACAGTTGGGGGTTAACCTTGATTTAAAGAAACTCAGTGTTTCAGCTGTTTTGAAGTTTTAATTTTTCCAGAAAACTGGAAAACAGCCAGTCAGACAAACACTATGTTCCACCATTCGCGTTCCAGATTAGTGAAGCATAGAAGCAGAATGTTGCCTTGCTATGTTGGTTCTGGTTCTGGTTCTGAGGATGCAGAGCAGACTAGAACAGTGATTTATAAACCAGTGGAAGTATTTGAGAACTGATGTGCTATAGCTTCCTGGTTTCAGTGAGAACGCAAACAGCGATATTCAGATCAGCTGCGGTTGTCTGACTTTTGGGGGGGTTTTGGCCTACGTGTGAAGACACTGTTGCAGTAATCAATGTGACTAAAGATGTACAGTAAATCTTGCTGGGACATTAGTTGTTAACCTTAGAAATGTTCTTCCGGTGATAGAAGGCCGTCTTAGTAACTGTCTTTATGTGGCTCTGAAGGTTCAGGTCAGAGTCCATCATCACACACTGATCTCAGGCCTGATCTCTAGTTTCTAGCTGTAATAACTGAAGCAGTTCCTCTTTCGGTCTAAGGATAATAACTTCAGTTTTGTTTCTGTTCAGTTTTAAACACAGTAACTAATTTATTTTCTCTTATTTTCCACAATGCATTATTTTAGTGAAAACAGCGTCACTTTTTTTACTTAAATAAAAGCAGTCAGGTGATTTTGTACTTCCATAACAACTCACCTAGTTCCACTGTCAGGTTGATGGAGCTGATTAGGTCTTTGGACAGAGTGGCTCTCTTCTTGTTGCCATCTTTATAAACGACCCGGCACTCGTATGTTCCTGTATCGTTGGTTGTCACATTGCTCAGAATCAAGGACAGGTCTCCATGACCCACAGCCTTCAGGTCAACTCTGTCCTTAAAGGATGCAGACTGGTATTCTGGGTCAATCTGCCCATCCCTGTACAGTAGAAGATATTCTGACCCCAGGTCAGTTCTGCTCCAGTTTACAACCAGAACATGTTGGTTCTCAGCAGCTCCACACGTCAGAGTGACGTTTTCTCCAGGTTTGGCAGTTATGTTTCTCTGATCTGCAGGACGGGAAACAACACAGAAGAGAGGGAGGTCAGAGTTTAACGAATGAGTAATCCATTTTTGATGCATCACCAACTTTGTTTATAAAGCGCTTTAAACACCAGTCATAGGGGAAGCAAAGGGCTGAACATTGGAGATAAATAAGAATAAAGAAATCTTCAAAATTGCTTGACAAAACTAAGCACACAGCAATGTGAATGAAACAAAAACTCAATACAAGACATGACAAAACAAAGCAGTAAAACACATCAAACTAACACCGTCCCATGTGAAACATACCCGCAGAAAGAACACAGACGACCATAGCGCCTAGCAGTGATCCACTTAGGAAGACGCCCATGTTCACACTCAAACTGTTACTATGAGTTGAATATCATTCTCTGAAGAGCAACAGTGAACTGTTTTTAAGTTTAGTTCTAAACTCTGAGAGAGAAACTTCTAGATGAGCGAAGTATTCAAAAGACGAAACGCCGAGAACAGAATGGAGGCCACGCCTAGAACAAGGAAGTGTTCAGTGAAAGCAAACGTTTATAAAAGTAGAAATTTAACTGGTTTCCAGTTCAAAACCGAGAATAAAGCAACAAACTGATCTCTGATCAACAATCTACCCTTAAAAACCATCAGAGATGATTAGCCTTAAATCACAACAGATGCAGTGTGTATGTGTCTATCCTGCTCTTCGTGTAAATCATGTGACTTCTAGAGAAATAAACTTGAGTTCCTAAGATGTGACTACATTTCCTCTGAGTAGATAAGGTTTTATTCGTCTGGTTTGGTTTGAACACATCAACATTGGGTTCAATCTGAAATATTTTACCATGAAGGCAGCAGAAAAACAAGGAAATTTGCCCATAATTGTAATCTTTTCATATCAATATGACTGGAGCAGTAAGCAGCAAGTTACTGATATTAAACCAGGTAAACTAGTCACCAGAAACAGCTGTGGATTTATGGTCTGACTGCTTTATAGCAAATATAATAATATAAACTGGGACAGGTTATGTAAACAGAAAGAAAAAGTTTAATCAGTAGTTGCTGAAAATTAAAAAAATAGATGCAAATTTATTCATCTTGATCAAAAACTAAATATAAACATAAATCTGTTGTCAAAAAATAAAAAAATAAAACTGACCTCTGTCAAAGAAAACTTCCACCTGAATTCACCAAGATCCAACAACCAAGCTGCGCCCAGGTGAACTGACGACAGGAGCTTGTTTACCACGTGTATGAAAGCTGAACATCTGATTCTGGCTGCATTATGCAAAACCAGCAAGTCTTATTTGGAGTAGTTGTCAGGAGAAAGTCTCGTCTTTCAAAATAGAGGTACATCTATGGCACACAGATAATGAAAACCAAAACTCAGTGTCTCTGAAAAGAATTCTCCTGTGAAAAAGGTCATTCATGGAAACTCGTGGTGTCACACAATAATCAGCAGCTTAACTCAAAATGCTTTCTAGACGGTTTCTCAATCTTTCTCAGTTGGCTACAAAGTCTTGAAGAAGATTTCTGGCTGGACAGATGTCCAGAAGACTGTCATTGGCACTCTATATAAAGACAGGAAGAGACTAAAGGTCAATGCTGAAGAAGCTGGTTGTTAAGAAATAATAATGGATGCCGTTGTCAGCCATGGGAGCCGACAGTATCATCACAAGATCAAAGCAAGACGAAGGAAGCTGATAAAAAGAAAACCCAACTAATACCAACAAGGTTTTTTTTTTTGTTGAGTTCTGACTATAATTTCTGTACAGAAGTCTGTTTGGATGTGTAGTAGGTGCCAAGAGTCGTGGGATTGTAATGTGATGCAATTCAGACACACACTTGTTTTATAAGTTCATAGTCATAATCTTCAGCCATTGTTTGCATCCAGATTTACTGCGTGTGGCTTCTTCTGATGTCTCACGTCAGTCACATAAATGTCGGATAAAATGTGGCATGAACGTACGGATGCAGTCACTCTGAAAACAATCGGCTACGTATCCGACGTCCAGAAAAGCTGCAGTGTGTGTATATATTTGTGCATACATTAGATGGTACTAACTCTGGTGCTTTGCAGCCGAGCTGAGCCAGTAGCCACATTAACTGATGGGTCAGGTGTTGGCATCTCTTTCCTCCCATCTTTCCTCAGTTCAAATCAGCCGCTACGTCAAACCAAGACAAACCAGACCTGACCTGTCCCCCTCTTTTTCTGCCCCACTGCTTTTGCACCTTATTACCTTCAAATATCAAAGCAAAGATATTTAAATGAACACACCTTTGACCCAATTGACACCCGTGTGTGGGCCACGAGGGGTGCACACACACACACATACACGCACGCACGCCCACACACACACACACGAATAAGTAGAGATACACCAATCACCAATCAGGTTGACAAAAACTATTTCCACAAGTAAATGTCTGAGCAGAGCTTTTATTTTGATACTCCACTTCTGCTTGTTGGCAAGCTAATTTGCATGTTGGCAAAAATATTTAGCTTGCACATAAATATTTATTTATCAAGCTAAACATTTAAATATTATTTAATGTATAATATGAAATACTTAGCATGCTGAAAAATAGCTTGTTAGCTAAATATTTAGCTAGCAAGCTAAACATTTGATTTGGAGATTAAGTTGGGAATTAAATATTTAGCTTGTGATTTAAATATGTAGTTTAGAACTTTGACATTTATGAATGTATGAATAACATGATGAAAATATGACTTTGAAATGTGAACATCCATTTGGTTTTCACTGACAACCTAAATAAACAAAAATATTATTGTTAATTTTTTATTGTATAACTTTACAAATGTCTCCCCAAAGCTAAACAGTCTTTAGCGCTACCACAAATTATACAGGTCACAGATTATGTTTAGGAAATTAACTATATGCAGCTGTAAGCTACTTTTTGTTAAAATCTATTTAAGTTTTATGCTAAGTGATTTAAAAAAAAAAGTTAGAAAAGATAAGACAAGATAATCATACAGTTTGTGTTATTTTGAAACTGATCTAAAATGTTATCATTGTTGAAGCACTGTGTTTTTTACAGTTGTTTTATGTTTTAAATAAGACAAATAATAATATAAACCAAACTCTTTATGTTTTCAATTTGCTAGCTTAGCCCCGGTTTAGCTGATTCCAGAGTTTGACCCAGTAGAAACACAGAGAACTGGTGCCGGATTAGCACAGGATAAACAGTGAAACTGGTGCATAAGGCCCCATTATGTACTAAGCTATCATTCTCAGGTATTAGTTAAAATTTGTCTGATCAAAAAGCAGAAAAACAGCTTAAATCTGTAATGAAAACAAATACTTTTGCACAACAATGTACTAGACAAAGGATTTTTGAAAGAAAAGCAGAGATGCAGCAGAATGGTGTGACAGTGGAGTGATGAAGCCACATGATCCCCTGCAGGGAGCTCTGAAGGGACCAACCAAAAGAAAAAAGCATTTTATCTTTTCCAAGAAGAACAGTACACATGTTCCTTTCTACATACCCTGCAATAATGTGCAGACAGCGTAAAAAGTCAAGTCTTTTTTCGGTTTTAAGGTTTTGTCTTTCTGGAGTCACAATTCCTTAAACAATGATCTATTAATGAACATAAATACTCAGATACACAACAGAACATGAAATATTACACAACCACGTAAGTTATTCATACTAAGAAAGAAAATAATAATGTGCAGAGCCAGAATGTGAAAACACTTAAAAATGTATTAGCTCATGCGTGGATAACTGTCTGTAACAGGAATGCCTGGAAGTATTCATCTTCTGCATGACTTCCTCAGTGTCTCCCAGGCCTGTGGTAGAACTTAAGCTCACTCCTCTTTACATTGTTTGTAGTCATGAAGATTCACCTGCATTTGTTCATACAGAGATCTTTAAAAGCGGGGCTCCATTAAGAGTTCATGACCAGTTTGTTTCTTATCTACAAAAGATCAGTCTATTAATGGCAATCTACTTTTTTTTCATTGTGACTCTATATCCATCCATCCATCCATCCATCCATCCATCCATCCATCCATCCATCCATCCATCCATCCATCCATCCATCCATCCATCCATCCATCCATCCATCCATCCATCCATCCATCCATCCATCCATCCATCCATCCATCCATCCATCCATCCATTTTCTTCCCGCTTATCCGGAGTTGCGTCGCGGGGGCAGCAGCTTCAGAAGGGAGGCCCTGACTTCCCTCTCCCCAGCCACTTCTTCCAGCTCCTCCGGGGGAACCCCAAGGCGTTCCCAGGCCAGCCGAGAGACATAGTCCCTCCAGCGTGTCCTGGGTCTTCCCCGAGGCCTCAACATCTACCTAAAATGTATTTACATTTTGTGTCTGTTTTTATGTTAAGTTATGTAAGGTGACCTTGAGTGTCGAGAAAGGCAAATGAAATTTATTATTAAAAGAAAAAATAAAGTGATTGCTTAGTCAGAAGTATTATAGCAGAGGTCCTGAAGTCCAGTCCCCAAGAGCTACGACCCTACAGCTGTTAGATACATTAGCCTTTTAAATGTTCACTGACCTGTGTAGTTTGCATGCAAAAATGATTCAACCCTGATTGCAAATTTATGTTTGTTGGCAAAATATACACACTTGCTACAGCCATTTCCAATAAACAAATGTGCATTCACTTTGGATAGATACTGACCACTGCAGAATTTCATTGGAATATCAGGAACCTAGCATCAACCAAAAGACCTAATGATGAAACCTTTTGAGAAAAACAGCTCAGAAGAAAAATAATATTGAAACCGAATGAAACTCGAGAAAGTAGAGCTGCCATGGCATAAAACGATAGAAAGTCTTTATGTGCTACATTTCAAGCTGTGTACGCCTACCAACACCAACTCTCTCACCACTGAACCTCTAATACTAACACACCCCTTAAGAAAACACCAATAAACTCAAACTCGTTCATCTTGCACCAACCTGCCAACAAGCCGGCACACTATTACAGTTCCCGCATTCTTGCTTATGGTTCAGTTTCCAGTGAGCCTGTCATTAAATGCAGTTTCATTTGAACACGTTCTATAGGGAGAAATAATGATTCCTGGGAGTGAGCACTTGGAGCTGCTCGCTTACTTTCACAGAGCTTGTCAGGGCAGTTAGCATTTATCTTGTCACGGTGACAACACCCACCCTGCTTTTAGCACAAGTGAGCTAAAACACATTTGCATTGCAGTGCTGTAGCTGTGTAGGCATGTGCTTTTAGACCCGCAACACAAACAATTACTTTTCAGCAAGTTCCTGGACCTAGATCAAGATATAAATAGGGATACTGTCACTGCATAGCACAACGAAACTATGTCTGTGTCAGCACCAAGGTACATAAAGCGTTCAGGAAAGCAGTGTGATGAGTAGAAGAACGACACAAAAGCAAAGAAAAATAAAACTACGGAGCAGCAAATGGAAAAAGCTGCATGAAATGATATCGTCAGTAGCAAAATATGCAAAAGTGAGATGACGATTAGTTACCTTAATACAAAATTTATTCAACTCAATTAGGATTATTGGTAAGATATTAAAACAAGAAGGTTAGTGGTTTCCTCATAGTGAGTAAAATGATTCCTGCAGTCTCTAAATTGTTCAACTCCAACAGGAAATTCCTTTTTAGTATTAAGCAACTGATAGAGAACCCAGCCTGTCGCATGTTACTTGTAGCCAATCAGAATATTGTTTATTCTCTGTTAAATATGGTCCACCAGCTATTTCTGTTGCTTCTTCCCACTCGGCCATGTTTGTTTACTATGGCCCGGAGAGGTTTTGCGAGATTTTCATGTTGGTGAGTGAAACTGGTTGGTGTGTGGTGTGTTCTCAATGCCATAAACTGTAGAATCAAACCTGTTATACCTAATAGATTTTATCACCATGTTTAGCTCCTCTCAGATTTTGAAAATCAGCTGACAATTTTCAAATCTTGCCCTTTGCCGTCTTTTAACAATATTTCTCCTTGTGTATACAAGAAAATGATCTTGTCTCAGAACATTTTGGACATTTCCCACAGACATTTCTAACATGTAATTAAACGTTACTGTCTACCATCCAGGCTGGCCGGGAATTCTTCAGTCCATAATGGTTTCTGGGGTCTCTGTAAACTTGAACTAAATTTCCAGGTTTTGAACCTTGTCTTGATATGCAATTTTGTTGTTGTTTGAGATTGGTATGTTGGCTGTTGTATCATCAAATTTGCGGATGGTTTGCAGTCATACAACATATGTTGATGAAGAGGCTAAGCACACAACCCTGTGGCACACCACAGCAAAACCCAAATCTTAAAAAAAGCCTTTACATTTTCAAAGAAAATAAGTGTTACTTATCTGGATAACATCCTGCCCAAGACATTTTAGTTAAAACCATCCCTGAGTGGAATTGGGGTGTTCAGAGATAAAAATACAGTTAAAAAAGGCATGTCCCTGTGGTCTAAACAGTTTATGTTCATGCACAGAGGGGCTTATGACAAACTGTTTAGACCGGTGGTTATAATGTTATACCTGATTGTGTATATGGTGACCATAAAAATGATCAACATCAATAGGTTCGTCTTTTGTAGATGAGAAACAAACTGTTCCTGAGCTCTAAATGGAATGTTGATGAAGAGGCTTAGCACACAACCCTGTGGCACACCACTCCAAAACCTATATCTTAAAAAAAGCCTTTAGATTTTTTTAAAAAAGAGAATTGTTAATAAGATAAACATTCTTGTAACATTTTCTTCCTCTAACTAGAGATAGACGATGTGAATTTAGAAATTGCTTGACTCTTAACTAATAAATACACGCTCTGTTCCACTTTTTTAGAAAACCTTTTACCATTTGTGTTAGTGAAAAGTAGCAATTTTGGCAAAATAAAATACCTAAACATTATATTGTATGCAAGTTGACTGTTTTTGATATTGAATAGGCTTACAATTGTAGCAACAATATTCAAGTTGATTTGGCTGAGAACAATTTCCATTTGTCACAGAAGATAAACCTTTAAGTTTACAGGTGATCCAGCTGCAATTACATATTGTTCTATATAATTTTTTGATTGTTAATATTGTAACTCCAGAGGAATTTATAGCCTTACTGAAAGCAACAATACAGCACATACTAAACTTGCAAGGCAGCTTTGACAAAATATACTTTCCGATGCCATTTCTTCTAACTTGTAACATAGTTAGCATAAAAAGCTGGAACATTTCTCCAGTGAGCATATGAAAAATCCTGCCTGTGAAGTGACACTTTTGACAAGAAATGTAGCTCATGATTAAAATATGCGAGATCTACAATAATTAGGTTCTGATTTTAAGGAAGACATCCTCAGTCTAGTTCTGCCAGCACAAACTCACTGACGACGGGGGAAAACATGTTCTTGTCAAAAAGCTTTACAGCAGAATGACACAGATTTAATTCAGCTTAAATTATTTTAACTTATTTATTGGGATCTTGTTATAGAGCCACACAAAGGTTTGTGTGTGTATTTTTTTTTTTTTTGCGTATTTCAATATTTCCATACTTTGGGAGTCTGCCCCAATAGCTTTGCTGACCTAAATGTGTATAATATTTACACACACAACATTTTACAGTTTGTATATGTAAAAATAAAAATATTGAACCGGGTGTGTTTCTACACTTCCTACACTGTTTTGTGTTGGTTTGTCACATAAAAAATCCTAATAAAAAGTTCAGTGAGTATGAATTTATTTTTGAGTCACAGACATTCAAGATATTTAATTCAGACTTTTGTGTTACCTCAAGATTCATAGAAAAAAAGGGTAGATTTTCCAAAATTCAGTTTTGAGTGTTTTGCATGTGTATAACAATATCAAGAACATGACAAAGACATGTCACACAGCTCTGGGAAAAAAAGAGACCACTTAAAATGATCAGTTTGTCTGATTTTACTCTTTACAGGTATACATTTGAGTAAAATGAACATTGTTATTTTATTTTATGAACTACTGACAACATGTCTCCAAACAAAAAGTTAGTATTTATTTGCAGAAAATGAGAAATGGTCAAAATAACAAAAAAGATGCAGCGCTTTCAGATCTCAAATAATGCACAGAAAACAAGTTCACATTCATTTAGAAACAACAATACTAATGTTTTAACTCAGGAATAACTCAATATTTGGTGGAATAACCATGAGTTTCTCAATGAGGCTCAGTGCAGTGGGCTCTTCACTTTTTCCAGAGCTGTACATCTGCAATAATTCTTTGCAAAATTACCAATACGACTTCATCAGTTCAAACTAGAGTTTATATTTATATAGCCACAGAGATCTTAGCTTGTCAAACTCACATTAGTCAAGTGCAGACAGAAGCAGGGGGGACTTTGTGATGAAATATTCCCTAACCGTAACCTCTGCTGTAACCTTAACATTCTGTATCCTCATTCTGTCCAAACTGATCTCACTTCACTTTAAAGGTTGAAAACTCAAGGTGCTTCTCAGAGGGTATTAAACGGCTGCGCACACACACACGCACACACACACACGCACACACACACGCACACACACACACGCACACGCACACACACAGGGAGCCCCGTCTTGAAGACTTCTTATTTGTATTTCAAGGTTGCGTCCCGCTCTCATTGCTGGAGGGCAACGTCTTTGTGATGACGACACGGCGGAGTTCGTGATGGAAACAAACCGAGTCTCTGCGCGAGCTGCAGAGAGCGAAGCGAAAAGTAGCCGTTAGCGATGTGCGCGCGCGTGCGCGTGCCTTTAGATTCTTATCACATTTGCACTTGACTGAAGATCACCTGCTGAGGTAAGAAAGAAAGTTAGGCGATAAAGTTATCCATAAAGAATTTCACGTTTGAAGGTGATGATTTGAGTTAAGGTTTTACTCGCTCTGGTGAAAACACGCGGGTTGTTTTTATGTCAAGCTGTTGCTTTGGCGGTTTTCGCACAGCAAAGACTTTCACTTTTGATTTAATGAGGGAAAAAAAGGTGGTAGCGGTGGGATGTGTGGAAGTAACACGCGTTAAGGCAAACCAGAGCAGAGGATGTGACGAGTTTTTAATGGGTGTAACTCACATTCTCAGCTCTGTTTCTCAGCCCACAAATACAGACACACATTTCCTCACTTTATGTGTTATGAATATTTCATTTGAATTCTGAAGGAAATGGAATAATTGTTCTGTGCTCAATGTGCTAAAACATAATTTGACTGAACTTTGGAGAGGAAAACAGAAAAATGCATTTGTGCAGTGTTTAAGACGTTTTCTGTTTTTTTATATATATATTTTTAAGATGAGTTTATTTGCAAGGTTAGAGGAGAAGCAGGTTGATCAAAATGTTAGTGCATTTTAATTTTTTTTTTTTGGACAACATTGAAATAAGACATAATGTCCAACTCAAACAATACTAATATCTAATGTTATAATGACGACCTTTTCTAGTCTCTGTCAAAAGAGTGAATAATGTTCATACAGGTAAAAATATTCACGTTTTTAGTCACTATTTCTGCCGTATTTTCTTTAGTTTTTCTCAGGGTGTTGCACTAACATTTCCTCTCCATAGCAACCATGATAAAGGTTTCTGTTAATGAGGGATATTCTGCCCGAGAGCTAATCTACGAAGAAGGATTTAGCCAGAACGTCCACCTGCTTCCCTCCTGGGAAAACTGCATGTCCACCAATTTGTAAATAATCTGTAATCAAGAGAGCCAAATCACTTGGTATTAGATATAGAACAAATTTTGCTTCATGTGGAAAATCTCTCGTTGATTCTCCTCTGAAGTGTTTTTGAAGTATGTCAAGTTAAAGCATTCTAGGAATTTTGTTACAGGTTTCCCTCCCCCGCCATCCCCTCTCTCGTTTATAACTTTTTTCTTTCATTTTTACAGCACTGTGCACAGCTAACAAGAATTAACTTAGAATGGGAAACAGTTTCTCTAGACTGACAGTCAATAAATGAAGACACTTGGCAGCTGGAAATAAGACGCTTCAAATCCTTCGGAAAGAAACAAATGACTAATTCTGATTAATTCTTTTGTACATTTGCCCGTTTTATTGTTCTAAGTATGAATTAGGGCATTTTTTTAAAAGCTCTTTTTTAAACAATAATTTAAAGAAGTTAAATAAATTACTACCAATCCTAAATTTGACTCTGCTTTGTCTGTTTAAGAAATTCTTTCATGATCGTCCCAGGAATGGAGTTTCACCATTACACAGCTTTCAAAAGCACATTGAAAGAAAAATAAAAGCCAGCGTATTTATCACATGTGTTAGTGAGACAAGCAATCTGCCAACTGCAGATAGTGGCTTTTTTAATTACTTCCTCTGTGTTTAATTAGCACAGCTTATTGG
Organism: Poecilia reticulata; assembly: GCF_904066995.2. NCBI lineage: Eukaryota > Metazoa > Chordata > Actinopteri > Cyprinodontiformes > Poeciliidae > Poecilia > Poecilia reticulata. The sequence continues at coordinate 4,839,029 of NC_088835.1, forward strand.
AATTTTGTGCTTGGAAGAAGAAAACAAACCTCAGCATTCAGTCACTGGTGGGCGTCGTTTGGGGTAAAAAAAAATGTCGACGATAAATCTCATATTTAATGAATCTCCCAGTTTCTGTTACACCTACAGGTACTACGTTCCCCCTCCTGGTGGCAGGGAAAGTTGTTGAGGGTGTCAAGGTTCAAGCAGAGGTCATGGAAACAGCACTGTTGCCATGGGAACTCGCTCTGGGTAACATCAAACAAACAAGAAAAAAAAACACACACAAAAAATGGCCACCGTGGTCATCCATCATCTCTCCACTGAGGCCCATCCATCATCACAGAGGCGTGCTGACACTCACTCCGCTCTGCCTCCTCCTGGCTGAGCTGTGATTGGACGGCGGGAACGAGCCGAGGCGCCAAAAGTCCAGGGGTGCTTTCACGCTTGCGGAGCGGTGAAATGTCCGAACCGTTGGAGCCGACAGAAACACGTTGACTTAGAGATGCGCGGAGGTGAGATTGGTCAACCTTGTGACCCAGCCGTGTGCTCGCGTGAAGATTCTTTTTTCTTCTTCTTCTTTTTCAGACTGAGAGGAGCACGACAAAGAGGACAAAACGGGCCAGAGGTGTCTGGTCCTGTGTGCTGGGCGCTAGAACGTTGTGAAGAATGACCAAAGAACTAAGTCTGCCTAGAACTTTTTACAAAACTCAAACATGATTTTAAAAAACATGCCACGTTGCATAGTTAGGAGTCAAAATAATCTTCCCTTTTACAAAATATGTGTTTACATATTTAAAAACATCAGTTCGTTCTTCATGATTTTTAGCAAAGTCATTGTGTAAGGTCCAAAGAGCCACTTGTGGCTCCGGAGCCGCAGCTTGCAGACCCCTGCTGGGGTCATTCATGACAGTCCAGCCTCAGCATTTAAATCAAATTTAGATCTGGAATCCAACTGAACCTCTACAACACCTTTTGAATCATTTCAGGATGTTTTTTGTTTTTCATGACCCAGTTTGGACCAACTTTCAGCTTCTGGACAGACGGCCTCAGATCGACTGAAAAACACTTGGTATTGACACACATAGAGTGTGTCTTCATTTTTATTCTCCCTGCCTGCTTTGGTCTCTCAGTTCAAAAGTACAAGTTTCGACTAAATGGTTGTAATTTTTCTTACAAAAGTTTCTTTTGTAAGGCAACTGCCACAACGCTGCCTTGTTGTTGCGGTGGGTGGCCCACTGAAAGACTTTATTGGCTTTCAGCATTAGCGGTCACACAACAACAAAAACATCCAGGAAGCTCACAGGTTGTAATCTGAGTGACTTCCATAACAGCTGTAAAAACTAAAAGGGTCACAGCTTACCGTGAGGAAAAAAAACATTTATGTCCCCTTGTAAAAAGACACTTATAGCAGAGGAGGATAATCAGTACTTGAAGGAACATGTAAAATCTAACCTGAGTTATGTTCACGAACACAAGCAGCAGCTTAGTCCTGGAAATTGAGATGACACTGCAGGGTTTGTAATGTCATCTGTATCTAAAGCTATTCTAGTTAAATCCATTTACATACAATAATTGAGAATCTGGTTGTAAAGTTTTACAAATTTAGCAAATTCAGAATTTAGAGCTCAGAGATCCCAACATTATTTTTCTGAACCAGTCTCTACATGTGTTGTACATGTTTTTCCTCATTGACCACGAGCTGTTGAGTGTCAACTGGACAGTTTTAAATGACCCAAAGATTAGTAAAGCTTTTAACTGTTATAATTGCTTATTGCCAATGTTTTGCAGATTGAATTACATGTTAAAAGATTCAATTCCAGTCACTAAATGTTTATTTAAACCAGCTTTTATGACAATCACAACGTCTGAATTTCTAACTGCAGCAGTGTAGTGTTGGACAAATTGGGATGCATTCATTAATAATAAAAACATATTTCCTTCAGTCATTAAAGACTTGAGATTTGACTTGCATTGAAATAACTGAGACTTGACAGAGGCTATGTTCACATGGCAGACGTTCAACTCTGATCACTGAAATCCAATTTTTGTGCTATTTGTGCAGTAGGACTTCTGTGTAAATTGTTTACGATAACCTGAAAATTGGGCCATTTTTGGATAATTTTTTTAAGTTTATTAAGCAAGGCGAGCCGACAGCATGGTCATGATAACAAGATGAAGTTAGCTACTAATAAGCAAAACTGATGGAAATGCCCTTCTGTAGAGCATTAATAGCAACTTCTGTAGAGAGCCTGTTTGGCTGCATAGTCAGAACCAGAAATGATGGAACTATGGTTTCCATTAACCAAATAATTGCGCAAATTGCAATCAATTGGAATAAATTCGCTCAATAGAAACACACTAATTTCACAAAAACTCACCTTCTTTGATAAAAGGTTTTTGCACTAGGTTGAGGTGTTTTTTTTTACAAAACTAACGGAAACTCAAATTTTTTTTCGAATCACGAGTCATGTAGCCAACAACCAAATGTTACTACTGGCGATAACAATAAAAAAAGAAGACAGGAAGTGGTAGGAGGATGATGGCGCAGTATGTTTTTAATAAATTATTGCGTGAACAAACTTACTCAAATGTGGTTTTAACAGTTTCTTGTTTAATGAAAACACCATTGCAAAATTGCTCTTTTGACGTTAGCGGAATGTCGACAAAGTTTTGAACACATTTGTAATGGAAACACAGCTACCAAAACAGATATTTTCAGAATTTAATAATTATATTTCTGAGACATTTTTTAAAATTATTTCTTGGGTCACAGCGTCTGGCTTTCTGGTGGTGAAGAAATCTGACGCCTCACATCAGTGAGGTGAAAGTCAGACGAACTGCTACGTGACCATTCAGGCTGCAGACTGATTAAATTGGAAGTGGGTCGTTTACCCTGGTATGAAAAAGTCAAACATGGATCACACATTGCCCAAAAAATTTAGAAGTGAATCGTATTTGGCTGCTAGGTGAACACAGAAACATTCAGCCTTTATTTCTCTTTTGCTAAATGTCGTCTTTAAAGCTAAATCAAAGCAGCACCATACCACACACACTGAAGGAATAATTACTGGAGATGCTTTAATGTGGAACAGTGGAGAGGTTCCATGACTCCTGATTGCGGTCTGTGGCCAGCAGATGGACAGACGGAGAGATTCTGACTCTGAGCAGCAGAACGTGTAGGAATGTCCATAAAGGTTGAGCTGGCACACGAACCTCAGAGCAGAAATAAATGAGTTGATAAATGAGTTGTTTGACAGGAAACACTTGACTTCAACTTGGAAGTGTGTGAAGCAGCCAGCTTGTATAAATGAAAGTGGAAGGACAAATTATACAGCTGCATCTTAGTGATTTGGATTATCCTCACAAAACTTTTTTCATGTTTAAAAAATAACTACATATGCTGAATTTATTCATTCCAGACATGGACTTATATTTCAAGTGTTTGTTTTTGCTAATTTTGTTGATTTGAGGATATAGCTAAAAATATAAGACATAAGAAAACAGACAATAAAAAAACGATCAAGACGGAACTGAAACTAAAAGTTTGAACATCTACAGTCATAATGGCTTGGAATTTGCACAAAAACAAACATTTGTATTGACTCTTGTGGGACGTATGCAAATACACACAATAGTGCTGAAACAAATAATCTGATTAATTGTGATTAATTGATTGTTAAAATAATTGTCAATTAATTTAGAAATTGATTAATCATCAAATTCAGTGTACAGACTGACAAAAAGGCCATTTTTTGTAAGATGAAAACTCCTCTCCACTGATCAGTAGAGAAAAAAATTCATTGGGATTTCATTGAGTTTGAACTGAGAGTGGAAAATTTTTATAAATAAAATACAGCTTTGTTAAAAAACAAAAAAAGATGAAAAGATATTTTTCTGTGAATATATTGTGTCCCAAACTCCTCTAGTGGTTTAACTTTAGCTTCACCTGGTTACAATTCGCTGAAGGAATTGTATGATGTTGCATTTTAGACAATAAGATCTTTAATTTCTTATTTAGACTGTGGCTCTGTGGGAAGAGTTGTCATCTTGTGATCTGAAGGTTGTAGGTTTAATTCCAGCTTCCTCCTGCCCATGTCAATGCGCCCTTGGGCAAGGTACTTAACCCCAAAGTGTCTACCGATCTGCGTATTGGTGTATAAATGTGTGAGCGTTAGTGAGTGCGAATGTGACTAGTGTAAAGCGCTTTGAGTGGTCAAAATGATTGGAAAAGCTAAATAAGTTCAGTCCATTTACCATTTGAAAAAGGAACTGAATTACTTGATCATTTCCGTCTTTTATTTCTGATATTCTGATATAAAAAAAACAGCTTAAGAGGCGAAGTGAACATTTTTTATCATCCACTTGACTGATTAATCGATAGAATAATTGATTCCTTGAAATAATCAATATTTTTTATTTATATTTATATATATTTTTTTTATTTATTAAAAAAACTCCATGTAGCCCTTCTACTCAACAGTCATGATCTGTGTTATGTTTCTCTACCATATAAAATCCCACTGTAAGACATTGCAGTTTGGGCTTCTAATGGAAGAAAATGAAATAGTTTTTTATATAAAGCTGCAGATTACCAAGCACTTCAATAAACTGGAAGAGTTGGACCAAGCCCAGCATTTACAGCTGAGTCTGATCACTTTCCCTCCACTGTCTCCAGTTTCCCGTCAGTCCCTGCGGTAATGCGAAGTCTGCAACAAACCACTGTAAATTAAACAAAGTAATTAACATAATTGACAGAAATCTATGTCGCTATTAAGCTGCCACTCTTTAAGAGCAGACACATATATCTTACCCTCTTAATTGATTGCTTCTCTACATCACAACGCAGAGACCCCCGTCGCCCCGGAGACCCAGCTCTCTGTCATCACTTTAAGCAGCACATCATTAGACTTTCTGCGTGGTGAAGACAGATGTGTTCTCCTTGTTTATCCTGATGTGGTTTTGTACAACAAAACATGAAAAGAAGAAAAAAAAAAGCTGCTTTAAAATCTCACACTGGAAAAAAGACAGATAGCTCTGTTATTCAAAATGTCACTGCATTTCAAAGAGATTCATTTGAATTTGAGACTTCTCGTGTATTTTTCTTTCTTTTTCTTTTTTTGAGCTCTCTGCGATCGGCTCTCTCCGACTCGACTTATCTCCTGCTGGATCTTATCTGTCTCTCGATGGGTTCTGGTCTGGTCATGCTGCTTTCATCTCTGAAGAAAAAGGATGATCTTAAAGTTGAAAAGGAAAAGCTCTTTGTGGCGTCGCTGTCGTCAGCTGGGGAAATCGTGCGTGCTTTTCTGCTGTCATCATCGGACCGAGCATTCGTTTGGAGAAAGCTTCGAGTTTGTCAACAATCCAGGTCTGCTGACAGCTAAATTAAACTTTAGTCGCCCAGCCACCTGCCTCAAAGTGCTTTTCTTTTATTAGCCGTCTCTAAATGTACTCCACACTCATTTCATCATGTCAAAAGTGCACTAGTTCTTTTTTTTATGGCAATATTAAGGAAAAGGTACAGTTTCAATCGCTACTTGGCTTCTAACGTCAAAAGAGTGAATGTCGGCCATCTTGTTTTCAATCATTTTCAAGGTTTTCAAATTGAACACTTTGATTGCTTTCAGGGAAACTCCTATCCTAAAAGTCCTATTTTCACATTTGTTTGCTTTCTTTAGTGATTTATTAAATTATGCCAATTTTACTCACTTGTCACAAATAATAAAATCAAATTTAAAATTGCAGTGGCCGATTAGCAAAACAAAACAAGTTCAACAAGACTTAACTTGAAATAATCGGCCAGCGGAGTTACTCCCTTTTTGAAAATCAATATTAAGTCAATTTATTTGTATAGCAGAATTCATCCACAAGGCAGTCCAAACTGCAATAAACATTACATTTTGTCAAATACCATCAAAATACACACCAAATATTTTAGTCAATGCTCAATGTATCACTAATCAATACATGGATTGGTAAAACATGGCAACTCTAAACAGGTGGGTTTTATTCAAGATTTAAATGAACTCTGTTTTAGCTGTTTTGCAGGTTTTTTTGAAAGTTTGCTCCAGATTTGTGGTGCATAGAAGCTGAATGCTGCTTCTCCTTGTTTGTTTCTGGGGATGCAGAGCACAACCTTTCAGACCTGAGAGGTCTGGAAGGTTCATACAACAACCTTCCAGACAAGCAGATCTTTTATTTTGTTCACATTTTATTTAGTTTATAAATCACTGAATGACTTTATTTTTATTTTAAAATCTCAGTGGTAGAACTTTAGAACTGGGTGATTTGCTCTATGCTCCTGGTTTTAGTCAGAACACCAGCAGCAGCATTCAAGATCAGCTGATTGATATTTTTAGGCAGACCTGAGGACACTGTTGTAGTAATCAATGCGACTAAAGATAAACGCATGGATGAGTTTCTCTAGATCTTGTTGGGACATTAATTCTTTGAACCTGGAAATGTTCTTCAGGTGACAGAAGGCTGATTTTGTAACTGTCTTAATGTGTCTTTCAGGTTTCTTTATTCTAAATAAGCTCCTATACCTTGCTAAAACGTTACTTGTAAGTTAGTTTTATCTTCTTTCAAGTATACTGAAATGCTTGCTTTAGAAACTAGACCAAAAATTACTTGATAAGATTTTGTCCTGTTGCAGTAGGAGGTGTTCATCTCTTCTTGCTGCCCCCCTGTATGCTACGTGATGTTGCACCTGAGTTTTGTGTTGGTGCCTGTGAGACTTTAAGTCAAACAGTGATTGTTGCTGGGGGGGCATGGCGAGTCCCTCTGCAGCCTAAACACCTAACTGTAATTATCCAATCACCTTCTGAGCTTGATAAGGAGTTATTTGAGAATCATTCGATGCCTGATGGTTGGTCCATTCTGACTGAGTCAAGACAAGCAGCTCTGCCTCCTGGAAGCAGTTCATTCCTGACATCAGGCCACTCTGCTTCATATTAGAATATCCATCCATCCATTTTCTTTACACCCTTGTCCCTCAGTGGAGTCGGGAGGTTGCTGGTGCCTATCTCCAGCTAACGTTCCGGGCGAGAGGCGGGGTCACCCTGGACAGGTCGCCAGTCTGTCGCAGGGCAACACAGAGACAGACAGGACAAACAACCATGCCATACACACACACACTCACACCTACGGAGAATTTAGAGAGACCAATTAACCTGACAGTCATGTTTTTGGACCGTGGGAGGAAACCGGAGTACCCGGAGAAAACCCACGCATGCACAGGGAGAACATGCAAACTCCATTCAGAAAGACCAGGGCCGGGAATCGAACCCAGAATCTTCTTGCTGCAAGGCAACAGCTCTGCGCCACTGTGCAGCCCTGTATTAGAATATTTATATTGAAATACATGTGAAGTTCTAGAGTGAAATTTTGTTAATCATCAAATACCACACCAACAGTGATTTTTAACACTTCTTTGTTAACACCCTATATCCATTTTTTTCTTACTGTGGTCTGTTGGTTTATTCAGATCTGCAGTCACTTCTGCACTGGTCAGTTTCTAAAACGCTATAAAACAAAAACAATCAAATTATCAGTCTTGATAATTAACTAAGAAAGCACAAAAAAAAAAAACTTTCAGCTGCAGCATCTCTAAATATTTAATGATTTACTCAACAGAAAAGGTCATAGTGACTGTTTAGGCGACATTAACTTTTTCTCGTAAGGACAGGTTTGTTTGTTCTTTTTTTCCTTTTTGATAAACAAAATCATAATTTAAAAACTGCTCAGGTTATCTTTGTCCGATTTATTTATGTTTTATGAAATGCATTTTATGACAAACTACACCAGTGGAACAGAAGCCATAAAGCTGCGGCTCACGCCTTGAGCATGATACAAAAGAAATAAAACTCATCTGTTCAATTTGGAAAAAGTTTAAAGTTACTTCAAATCAGGTTCATTTTGTAATGACATGGATCTCCTTCAGGAGCCATTTTGCTATTCCATGGATTTATGAATTATTAAACCTGAAGTCTTCCTTTTGAAACATGTGCAATGCTCACCAGTACTCTGAAAAACTGCAAAAAGGTCACATCTGACATCTGACGTTAAACGGGTCGCCCGCCGCATGATGATTATCGTCATATTATCCCATCATCTTCATCTTCTCTGTCATTATCAGCAGTGTCACTCTCATCTGAGTCACCGTCGTCCTGAACCTTTCAGTCAGTGCTGGAAAAAAAAAATAATCTGGAGCACAATATTGTTTTATGTATACAACAGCAGATGTAGAGGAAGGACTTTGAACAATTTACTGAATCCGGGGGTTGAGCTGCACATTGCCATGTAGGGGTAATGAGCGTTTCCTATCAGACCTCTGGGGCTGCGCTCAGACCATTAGGCAGCGGCTGAGCAGTGGAAACGCTCTGAAAAAGGACCAGCAGAACGCTCAGACAATGTTATAAATGTTGATCATTTCGTTTTCCGCAACAAGTTTCCTGTCAATGTTGCAACTTTTTAACTTGAAGTGAAATCTCCAAATTGCTGCTTCCTTTTATGTTCCTCTAGGTTTTAATAACATTTCTGGTTAGGAAATTGCTCATGAGTTGAAGTGACAGTCCAAATAATGGACCTGCTGGGAATCGGCTCAAAAACAAAAAGGTACCAATTCACTGTTTTTGTTCCAAGGCAGGAGTCAGTGTTAGGCTTGTATTTTACAAAAACCTTAAGTTAAAAATATCACTGCTGCATGAATATATTAGAATAAAAATGTACTTTGTTGGTCCCACAGTGGAGAAAAAAAGAGTTCCAGCAAAAAGTTAAGGATAAATTGAAGCATGCAGAATCATGATGGAGTGTTAAGGCCATATGAAGAGAAAAAATAAGAAATAAAAAAAATTTAATTATGAGAATAAAGTCACAATATTGTGAGAATAAAATTGAAATAATACAAAAATTAAGTTGTAACATAACTATTCTCAGAATTCTTTCACTTTATTCTCATAATATGACTATTCTCACAATATGACTTTATTCTTGTAGTATTTTTTACTTTGTTCTGATAATATTATGACTTCTTGTAATTTTTGGACTTTATTCTCGTAAATTTATGACTTCTCTTTTTTTTTTTTTTCGTCAGTGTGGCCCTGATAACACCATCGTATATAAGATTGATAAAGAAGTAAAATATAAATAAATGAAAAAGATTAATAAGAGATTTTAGTGGGCAAATTTACAACATAAGAAATTATTGTATGGTAATTAAAAGTTGCACATTCTGATTAAAATCGATGAGGGACTGTGTAGGGTACTTTGAGAAAAAAAAATGTCCAAGATGTGCACATATTCATACAGTGGGTAAAATATGTTTTGAACATATAGCAGGTTTATAGTAAACAATGAACATATTTATAAAGTTGCTGTTGACATGAAATTGTCCCCAGGTGTTGGCAACAACCCAAGTAATTCATACACAAAAAAGAGATGAAAACGAGAAACAAAAATCAGAAATTAAGTTATGTGGAACAATGTGAAACGACAGAGAAAAAGTCTGATTCCTCTCAGCCATATCTTCTGTTTCTTTTTTACTTTAACAAGCAAAGCATTATAACTTTCGCCATGGTCCTTTTATTTGATTTTTGTTTTTCTGTAAATGGCTTTATTGTTCTTTATTAGTTTATTTCAAATGGAATGGACACAGACTGAAAAGAAAAGGAAAAAAGGAATGGAAAAAAGTTGAGGAGAAGATTTAACTGGAAAGAAAGAGAAACGGTAGTAGCAGAGGAGAGAAAGAAGCGTAAAGGGAACACAAGACAACACCCTGGAAGTCTAAACCTGCAGAAAGACACAAAGCAACAGAGAAACCAGAGCAACAAACAACATGTTTCTAAAATAATGCCCTAAGCAAGTTATCCACCATTTCTGGTGATGTTATAATTGTTGTTATTATTAGGATTAGGTATAGGAAAAATGACTTGGTTAAATGCAGTTAAAATGAATAGAAGTCAATGCAAAGTGCTAACATGGGTAGAAATACAAAGAGAGAGAGAGAGAGAGAGAGAGAGAGAGATAGAGGTTGTGTATGTTAAGGTTTCTCTGTAAGAGTGTTCAGTGTGGGATACTCTTTTGTTTTTATCTTTTAAAAAGAAATGAAAAGTGCTAAGACAACAAACATCAAGGAAAGTATTCCGGCGAGAAAAACAAACCAGCTCAACGGAGACAGTCATTAGACGCGGTCCTGTTGAAAACAGACGAGGGCTCACACCACACCGCCGCATCTCTGACAGGTCGTCCAATGCGCTCGGCTTAAAATTGCTCATTTGAGTTTTATTGTGATTGACAGAGCAGAGATTGATCTCCTCCACTCTCTAGCTGTGAACTTTAACACCGCCACAGACAGTCCTCCACAGAGCGATGCAAATGAACGCCTACACCGAGTCCCCGGGGAGGAGAAGTGTCATCGCTTTCAGTATGTATTGATCTTCTGGAGAGACTAGATTTAATATGCTTTCCAACTGTCAACAACTACAAGACAAGAGGGCAAAAAAATGTTGGCAATGATTTGATGAAGCACAGGAGCAAAGAGAAAATCTTGGAGAGGACTTTTAAAGAGAAGAGGGTCAGAAAGCTTGAATAAGTTTGGCACAGAAAGAAAATATCAGTTGGTCTTTAGACCTCGGGGTTTTGTCTGACTTTAAAATTAGAATGGAATCCGTTGTGGAATTAATTAAAATCACTTTTTTATATATCTTCTGTGATGTAGGCGGGTTGCATAAAGTTGCATTTCTTTTTATACCGAGTTGAAAATATATAACTTTGTGAAAGACGACTTCCAACTATCAAGCAGTATTTGATCAGGCTTATAGGTGTCTAATTTACACTATAAGGTCATCGACATCCTGAAATAAAAATAAGTGAGATCCACTAAAAACTGATCATTTATTGGAACAACCAAGATCCTGGATGGGGTCAGAGGCTTATAGATTCAACAAATACTGGGTCAAACGTTGGAACCCAGAATTTTGGTTGGATAACTGAACAAAAAAAAAAAAAAAAAAAAAAAAAAACAGGTTTGGAGGTGAACAAGTTTTTCTATTAGTTTGGATCGTTTGACAGTGCAAGGCAGAAGAGCCTAAGAAGCTGAAAATGTAACAAATGTTGTAACTTAGTCTAGTGGAATCAGTTCGATTGAGGACCAATCAGGTGTGAAAACACTGCAAGTGGTGTTATTATTAAAACTGACTCCACAGCAAAAACATTAGACAAACAGCTGAATTACCTGATCAAACTACATTGTCTACAAAACAGCAGGAACAAAAGGCAACATTGTGATGGTGTACTAAACTGTAAATGCTGCTTGTGTTCTAGATGTAAATTATGTGCAAAAAGTGGATGTGAACAAAGACTTGTGGAAGAAATTAATGTTGTTGTTTTTCCCCCATCCAAACATTTGGATGGGGGAAAATGTTAGTTTGATTAAACTAACTAACTATAAAGAAAAATTGTCATTTGTGCCAAGCTCCGTGTTTTAATCTGCTTCTGCCAAACAATATGTGATTATTCCCACCAGCCACCCGAGATTTACCACGCTCACCCGACAAATAAAATAAAGACTGTTCACGAAAAACAAAAAAAAAAGCGTAAAGGCTTAATTTTGTTCTCAGATGCCTGACGGAGAGAGAGAAAAAAGCAATAAGCGTATTCATGAAGTAGACGGAAACATGACTCCAATTCAGTGCTAATGTTCCTCATTGTCGAGATGATTTAGTTAGTCAGTAAGCTAATTCATCAGAAAAACGTCCAGACTCTGCGTGGCTATGGGTGGATGCAAAGAACACTTCCCTGCATTTCTGTGATATTACTGAAATAAGGCCCGTTGCTCATCAATAACCAGCAAGGATTTGAAAGAGGAGATATTTGTCTTTAACGCCTTTAATAGTGTTAAGTGATTCAATCTCAGGTCGATACGCATTTCAGATGTTTCTTTAGCTGCTTTTCCATTGACCATTTAACTACTCCATTTGACATTTCAAAAGTAAAATTGCTTAATGGAAACATGTCAATTTCAAAATAACTAATTTTTCTATAAAGTTTCGGCACTAGGTTGAAAAAATTAATTTATTTCGCAAAACTGTAATGGAAACACTTTTTTCACATCACACGAGTCACATGATCTTCAACTGGATGTTGCCACGAAGAAGAAGACGACAGGAAGACCAAGGCGCTGCATGTTTTTTAATTACTTATCCCACGAAGACAAATGTATTCCCATGTGATTTTAATTGCGTGTTTTATTTAATGGAAACACCATAATCTTTCAACAGTAGTGGAATATCAACAAAGTTTTGCGCATATTTGCAATGAAAACGCAGGTTCTGATAGAAATGTTGAAAGCTCATCCTTATTCTAACAATTCTCAATTGTTCATCGTTTTGTTTTGGTCTATCACATCAAATTCCAATGAAATACATTGAAATATGTGGTTGTACTGTGACAGAATGAGGAAAGAGTTAAGTCTGACCCCAATGCACATTTTTAACTTTGCAAGAAATTTACCCATCAAAAGGACTGAGAATTAGATGGATTACCATTTTATTTTTTACCGTCGTCAGCTACCCGCCTACCCATTAAATCAGTTCATTAGCCGTGTTTTTCACAGGAAGTAGACAAATTTACCAGGACGTGTCTGAGGATTGCAGTCTGCGCCTCTAATGACGGGCAAAAATCTCCACAGATTAAAGTCGGCAGCGTCAGAGTCCTTGCTGTGTCAATGTGCTGTCGGCTCAGCGTGATGAAAAATGTTTACAGCACTACATTAAGAGGAAATTACCTCTTTTTGCCAGAAGCCAGATCACTCATTCCACGGCGTAAGCGCAGCCCGTCGTAAATTAGTCTGCACCTTTCAGCGTGAAGAAAGGTGGGGAGGATTAGGGGGATCAATCTTTGAGACGGGCAGTTAAAATCATTATTTGGCATCCTGCGAGACGCGGGTTGCGCTAAAGAGTGACAAATCGTCCCATGCTGTTATAAACATTTCTATTCGTAGGAACCCCTGAGTATGGTCGCTGTCTATCCCAACGACCAAAGTGTCAGAAGGGGGGAAGGAAATACTGAGTTAGTGAGGTTATAAAGGCTGCAGGATCTCCAGTGTTATTCATAAGGCGAGACTATAACGAGCCCACAACGGCTTTCCGAGGCGAAGATTTACGGCGTGCCTTGGAAAATCCTGCCACGCTCCCAAAGAGCTCGCTATAGCCTCTGTCAAACTGGGAATTAAGATGGAGGAAAAAAACGTCAAGGAAAAGTTTTCCTCAGGCGTGGTATTCTCCCAGAGTATCTTTGCTTTGCATCAAACAAACGCCTCGCCCCCCAAAAAAGACTCTCAAATTGACTTATTCTTAGACTTCAAAATGTCCTTGACACACTGGAACAAGCTTTGTTTATGTTCCAGCTTTAACACAGTGGGAGGATTTGCATCTTTAACAAATAAATCTAAAAAGACTTTCCTCGCAGATGTGTTTTAAACCCTCAGTGATCGCCGTTCAGCTGCATCATCCTGCTGCTAATCCTGCTAATCTTTCCACTGGCAAGACTTCCAAAGATGAGTCGCTGTTATTTTAGGGTAACGATTGGGTATTGTAGCACTGACAATGGCTTTAACCCCTTCACAAGTTTTATTCACGCCCTGCCTACTGAAGGCTATGGAGAACACAAAATAAGAACATGAGGAGAACTGAAACAAGACATAAACAAATGTTCTTGGATTAATTATTTAAATATCACTCACTGCATAAGAGACACCTCAGGAAAAGTTACTTCCTTTTCAGAAGTGGAATGCGCAGATCTAGTTGAGAAGATCCTTTTAAAGTCTGTTTTATGTCTCAAATGTTTCTGAAGAAAAGAGTTTTGATAAAAGACAAAAAGTCTACTGGACCATTCCAGGGGACGGTCCAGTAGACTTGGTTTTATTGGGAATTATTAAATTTGCAGCATTTGTTATATTTTCAGCTGCTGTTGTTCTATTTCACATCGGACTGTCAAATGATCCAAACAAATTTAAAAACTTGTTCACCTCCTCGCCTGTGGTGGCGCTGCACCAAAAATCACTGATGTGAGTGACACAAAAACCTCTGAAGAAGACACTGAGCACAACTTCTTTCTTCGTGGAGCACAAGCAAAAATGGAGTGGTGTGAGATTTTAACAGATGGAGGATTTCTCTTTTGTCTTTGGCAAAAGACCACAAACCATTTCTTAAGCTAGCGCTAGACACGTGTTTGTTTTGGTTGTATTTACCCAGAATTCCTCTGCGCTACAGTTCCACTACCTGGTCTAGAATAAAATTGGAAATTTCTCGGTTTCAAAAGTCAAACTTTTTTTATCTTTAGAAACTCAGACATTTTTCAAAAGTTGAAAGTTTTGACTTTAGAAACTCAGACATTTCATTATTTTCCCCTGAGGTTAATCTAAAAATTTCAGAGTTTTTTGGTGGAAATGTAAACTTTTTTTCTTCTATCTGCTATGGCCCTGAAATGCCATCTTTCCTCCAGGCTTAGTTACCTCTAGAAAAGAATGAAAATAACATCTAACACACTGTAGGCCTCACTACTTCCGTTCAGGCCAATGTTCACAAAAAACACCTTGATTTCTAAAATTTCTGTTTGACTGATGACAGACAAGGGAACACTTTTGGAAAGCGCGACTCGTGTGTGTTGTTAAGCTAACTCAGTATTCCAGAACAAAACAGTGTTGCCATCCATGATTGTCAATGGCGTTCATTCTGTAAACTTTCTGGAGGCACCTCTTTTAATATCAAAACACATTTTGTAAATAACTCAGAAAATAACAAGAAATGCTTCAGTGAATCTTGTTCTCCTGCGGTCCAAACGCCCTTTAACTTTCTGTAATTCATTACTTTGATTCAGTAGCTTCCATGTGAAGAGGGCAGGATGTAGCCCTTGGACCTTCCGCACGCTTATTTAAATAAAGAGGACAGACAAACGGAGCTGGAATCCTAAAATAATCCACACATGACCCGTTGTTTGCTCCCACCCAGCCAAACAAAGTGGCGCGTTCGCAGTGTGACAGTTGCCCAGGGGATCTGCCTTGTATTTTATGCATTCACACAAACTTGTTGCTGGTCCTCTACAGCAGCCTCTTACATAATACATGTGGAAACGTAGCGGAGGGAATAACACCGAGCCTCACAGCGGAACCAGCAGCCGTCATCAACAGCACCAGTAGGAGCATCACTGTATGTATTAAATGGATCACTTAGGGAGGAGAAGCTGGAATTATTCAGGTATTAGTAATCTCTGATTTCCAGGGGACGGTGCTGCTAATAAACAACTTCAAATTAGCATAATGTTGTGTCCTGAAAATATTTTGGTTTCATTTTAATAATACAACAAAAGTTCTCCTTTGGATGTAACATATGCAGAATAAATCAGGAGTGGAAACAATTAGTAGACTTAATTGTTGATTAATGGTCTATTAGGTTGAAATGAGTTCCAATCGATTAACTAGTAACGTCCGCTTTGACTTTCTTTTAGCGTTGTAGCGTGACCGCCATCCAGAAGAGGGCGCCGCTGGTATCTTTAACCGAAGCTGTAGAAACAGAATTAAAAGATGGCGGAGGACGTTTTCCAGAACGGGGAATAGAAACTAATCAAACACAAGCCGGTAAGGGAACCCCATAAAGTGAAAAATGCTCTTTATGGGGTTTTGTTTAGAAATACAAACACTCAACAAACTCCATAAGGTTTCAACTTAACAACGTTTAACCAAATGGTGTACTACTAGTCAACTTATCAACCAAAAATTAGAGGGCTGTCATAAATGCACTTCATGGAGATACATTTTAACTTTCCTTCAAGAGCAACCACAGATTGTACTTCTGTATGAACATCTCTCTGTTCATGGGATGTTGAGTGTTTCACATGTTTTATTCTTTTCAGCTTTTCTATTCAGCAACCTAAGAAGTACCTGTTTTGTTATATTCTGTAAATATGTCTAAGTCTGGTAATATGTGAGAAATCCACAATTTTCTGTTCAATCAGTGTTTAATACAGCTGACAGCTGAGTTTTTTTAGAAATCGAAAAGGTAATTTATTTTCATAATTCCAAAGTACACGATGATATGGTCAATGGAAACACAGCTAATGATGATACGTGATGATGTAAATGTGCCACATGTTGACCAAGGGCAACTAACAGGCTAGGACCACCCCTGCCTCTCAACCCTGGAATTACATGGCTTCCCCTTTGTGCTGCCTTCCTCTCCTTAGAGATGAAAGTCATTCTGCTCACTTTAATTCTTTGTCCCAGCTGCTGATATTCTCCTAGCATACCTGGGTTACCTACTACAAGCCTGTTTGGAGTGTTTCTGATTAGCTTTAGAGCATAGATGAACTTAAGACACTCCTTATGGCTAGGATTCAAAACTAAGCTGACATGGAGGCTTTTGGCTGTTGCAAGGGCAGCTATTTCTGGCCAGGCTATTATGATTCATTAGTGGCTGTTTGAAGGTCTGATGTGTCAAGATGTGTCATTTCAGTAATTGTCAGTCTGACTTATCTTAAACCCTTCCTCAGCCTCTGAGCTCTCCCCCGAACAGACATTATTTCAGTGGAAAAAAAGAAGAAGAAGAAGAAGAAAAAAAAAGAACTATGCGTGGTGATCTGAGGGAAGCTGAATTTGGTTTGTATCCCTCGGGGTTGTTATAAATCTGGACAATAGTAATGCAATTTTCAGTAGTCAGCTTGCATTCCAAGATCGTTGTTAACACAATGAGATTTTTTCAGAGTTCAGAGAGCTCACCCAGAAGAAACTCACAATGGCCTGTCATATATTGTCATTTTTCTACCATTATAATTCACTCGCCAATATGCAAAAGACAGCTAGAGACATGGTAAGAATCTTATCCTGTAATGACATGAGAAAATAACTTTACCGTCCTTAGGACTCTTTTCATGGCGATAGATGCCCAGGTGTTTTATAGTTAGGTTCTGGCTAAATGTTCTAAGTATTTAGTGTCTTCTTGGTGGAGGTAACTCATTATGTGTTCATTCGTTCGTAAAAAAAAGTATCCTAAATGTGTTTTTTTTTTGTCTAAGAGGCTGCTTCATTAATTTTATTTAAGTGCAGTTTTGTACGTTCTTCCACTGAGAAGGACATGAACACTTTTCAACTCCTCCTTTGCTAAATACATTTTTCACTTCCCTATGATTGACAACTTATTCATGAAAAGATGAAACGCTGGGAAAAGGTGAGAAACACTGATCTGTTCATTCTGTACAGTGTTAATTCTGAATATGCACTCACATATGGCAGATGCCTGAATTTTATAATGGAGACTGCTTTCATTTTAAGATTAGTCAGTAGCTTTAATTTTTTTCATCATGTGCAGGAATACGCTCATGTTGTAGTTATCCTCTGTCCTGTTATTCTGTGGTCACAGTAGGATCTGTTTCTGCTCTATTTAATTATGCATACCGGGATATTTGTGATTCAGATATGAATATGCATGTAAATAGATTAGCCTAAACGTGACCCTAACTGCAGCTCTGAGCAGCTTTCGCCAACTGGCTGCTGATTTCCATGAACTTTCCCAATCAGTCATATTTAACATTCTCAGCTTAGACGCTTTTGATTAGAGACAAATTGATAACTTTAGTAATCTTTTTTTTTTTTTGACAGATAAATGTTTCCAAGTTTGTTCTCTCTCTGTCAAAGTTTCTCACTTTTACAGCATTCTTTTATTTTCCAAGGGAATATTGGGATAAATAATCCGATAGTCTGGTAGACTTGGTCCAACTGGGGACCAAAATTGCAAAGTTTGTTACTTTGCCAGCCGGTGCAGTTTGTTTTAGCTCTGCACTGTTTTAAAGGAACTGAACACTTTGACAAACCTGTTCACCCCTCCACCCAGTGGTGGCGCTGCACCAAAAACCACTGAAGGAAGCAACACAAGAGCGTCTCTGAAGAAATTGAGCACAACTTTCTTCTTCACTAAACAAAAAAGGGAGTGGCATCAGATTTTAGGATTTCTCTTTTGTAAAAGAACACAAACCGTTTCTCCAACTACCACTAGGCACATGTTAGCTTTAGTCTGCTTCTTGCTTTTGGAGTGAGTGGCCTTTGATTCGCTTGGTGTTCACATATGCATTCAAACCACACCACAGTTTACTTAAACTGAACTTTATCCCTACCTAGGTTTGTAGGGTTAAAGTTTTTAAAGTTTGCATCAGACCTCTCCAAACAAACCAGACTTTCTAGGCAAACGAACAAGAATCCAATTAAAGCGGACTAAACACGGCTGGTGTGAACAAACCCTAAGAAACTGTGTTCCAACTCTCAATGGAAACAATGTCTCAGTCTCCATGGAAATCTTATTTAAGTGTGTTTGGGACAGTAGGAGCAGTATGGCCTTTAGTCCTGGCCATAGAAGAGCAGACCTGATCTCTATCTGTGCCAAACTGCTAAGGTGCTCATGGGAAGTTGGATCATGGTCCACACAAGCTTTATGAACTTAGAGAAAACTTATGAATAAGTTCCCTGAGACATTTTGTGGGCAGTGCAGTGGGAGTACATGGTGCCAGGGATCCTTTTAAGGGTTAGCCAGTCCCAGCATAGCCAGAGTAAGAGTTGTGTTCACATTCAAAGCATAATTTTGAAGTAGTTTCCAGAGTGAGTTGGGGTGTAGCGGTGCTGCCCCTTGTCCCAGACCCTGTTTCAGGTGTTCATGGACAGGGTCAAAAGGTGTAGAGGTCTGAAAACCTCAGGGTCAAGCTAATTGTTGAATATGTGGTTCTGCTGCCATGTTTGGCCAATGAACTTGACATGCAACTGAATAGTTCACATCTGAGAGTGAAGTAGCCAGAACAAGCTAGTTTTGGTAACATATAAAAGAAATATAAAAAACCCAGCATTTTAGAAAATAAACGGTTTGTTCTTCCAAAAAATACAACGTTTTGACCAACGTTTGAGTCCATAACTGAATTCTTTATAGTCTTTCAAGCTCTTGATTGTATTTCCCAGCTGCAGGTGGTCTTAGAGAGAGAAATAGTTTTTTCAGAAGAGAAAGAAAAGGCAAATGAAAACTGGGTGGGAATGCTGCTTCCTAATCTTGGGCTTAGGCTGCTGAAGAGGGTCCCTGTCAAAATGAGGCTTGGTTCAATTCCACTCTCCCTGTTATCTCCCCTTCATCAGTATTGAAAGGTAACAAAAGCCTTTGAAGGCTTCATGGGACAAAAACTCTATTAAGTCCTTCAGACCCCTATTAGGTGAAAATTGATTTCTTGACATAAAAGTTTGGGCATCATGGCTCTAACTTTACAAGAATGGTCTCTGGCTAGGCCACCTCTGAAACATGCAACATCCTGAACCTGTGGAAAAAAAGTAAAAATTCAACAGTGATTGTCTTTTACAGTTCAATCACATATGAGTGAGCCTTACAGCTAAGACTGTTTCGTTTTTGTACTGGACAATAAATCTTTGTAAACAATTGAGATAAAAATGTGTGTCCATGACAGGATGCATGTGGACACGCATGCATCAATGACTTTGTTTCTAAGGCCCATAGTAACAAATCTGGTGATACTCTGAGGACCGACGTCTCTTTGGAAGATCCATGTTAACATGGCCTTTTAGTCCATGTCGGTACAGAACTACGGTTTCTCTGTGTGACTTCAGTCATCATCTTCACAAGATCTTTTGCTTTAAGGTTAATACTTTTCACACCAAACATGTCTTTGTGACCCAGAAGCCATCTTTTTCCTGAGCCTCATGGTGTCTGGATATTCAGGTAGTGTTTATACGTTCACGTCTTTGTTGGAGCAATTGAATGTAGCACCTTCAGGCAGCTGAGAGTAGAGCGCTTGAGCCTAACACGACCCAAAGCTTGGGTTGGAACGGGCCAAAATGATTTCCTTAATGGTTGGATTGGGTCAGGTTTGGGCTTCTGTGGCGCGTTTAATAAGGCTGCAATAGATACAAGACAGAGAAAACCAAACGAGAACGAACAATATAAAGTTGTGTTAATCTATTAGTGTAAATAGAGTGTAATGGGCAGCCGACCCCGCCTTGCTCCGCTCATATCAATCTGACATCCCAGATGAATTGCGCTTGACTCACCATGCGGTCACAACAAATGACAAGATGGAGCTGGAAGAATGCTAAAATGCTTACTGAAATGGTGGTACTTAAGGTATAAAATCGTAAATAAAATAAAATATGTCTGGTTACTTTGGGCGTGGGCCTAAAATTACAGTTAATTAGTCAGGTCAGACTGAGCTCAGACACAATGCCACTGAGCTTGGGCTGGATTTTTAAGGCCCGGTCTAAGTTCTATAATGCAGACATAAAGTATAATAAACACATTGTTTTATACCTATTCATAATTCAACAGTAAATACTTTTTACTTAATCTTATAAAAAAATATATATATATTGCCATTTAACTATTAACTTATTTATTTATACAAATGTCTGTTTTTGTGCCAGTTTTGATTATCTGCTCCAGCCCTTAACAGCATCACCAAACCCCTGAGAGTCACCGCACCCTCCCCACCCCTCAAATAACAAAAAAGAAGAAGAAAAAAAAAAAAACTTATGTACGCCCCTGCATGTTCATCCATCTCCAAACCATCTGTGTTGGACATCAGGATGCGCTTGTATCCGGCGGTGACAGGTGAATCTTCGGCCGTTCGTGCCACGCATGCACCGCTGGAGCGCACCGCCCTCCTGCCGCCGGGAGGAGCAGAGCAGAGGAGGAGAGGAGCGGACCGGACCGGGAGCGCAGCGGCAGGAGTCTCAACACATAACGGGATGCGGTTCGCGATTTCTGCTGCATGAATTCTAATTTCGTGTAACCTAAATCCGCGAAGTTTCCCTTCCGCGAGAGAGCGAGAAAACCCCGGCAGAGGAAAAGCGACCGCTCCAGAAATCTCGTGGCGGCGTCCCTCGTTTCATTCCTCCCGACTGAACCGAACGCTGCGCAGCCGAGGCTGATGACAGTCTAACCGGGAGAGGAGCAGAGAGACAGGAGGACGGGAAGACAAACAGGACATCTGCAGATGTGCGTGTGCAGCCGATGCGCAGCGCAGGTGAGTGGAATTGTTGTGTTTCCGAGATGTTGGCTGTGTTTTTTTGGGGTTTTTTTTTTCCCCGAGAGCTCAAAGTGTGTCAGGTAAAACAAAAACACACGTGGTCGGTCAGATCACGGCACCAGCAGCTTTATTCTGCCTCTGACCCGGCCCCGTGTGTCCAGATGGAGACCGGGTGTTAACTTTCTGCACGTCGGGCTGCAGCCTGTGCGGGAGGCTGCGTGTCTGCAGCGCGGTTCGCATCCCGCAGACCTGGATACGGCAGCCCGGGCTAGAGGCGCGCTGGCGGCTGAGCTGATCGAGATCAAACCTGGTTCTGTTTAAAACTAGAGCTTAGTGAAGAAATACATCGGTCATCCAGCAGGTTGTCACGTCACACTTTGAGTCAGTCCCTGAAGGTAAAAAACTGGTGTAAGGTCTAAAAATTACTTAAAATGTGCGAAATTAGGGATAAATCTGGGCATAAATAATCCTCACTGCACGGTGACATGGAAAAGTATTCATATAACTCGAACTTTTCCATATTTTGTCACGTTAGTCACAGATTTCATCATCTTTTGTTAAGATTTTATATGACACACCAAAACAGTTTTGTTTATATGGTTTTTAATTCTTTAAATGAGAAAATCTAAAAAGAGTGACATGCAGTCATATTCAGTCCCATAAATCAATACTTTGTTCAACCACCTCCTCCTGCAGATATAGCTGCAAACCTTTTTGGTGTAAATCTACCACTACCAGCTTTACATCTAGGGACTGCAGTGGCGGTTCTAGAACAAATTTACCAGGGGCTAATCATGGAGGCACGGAACCAAACCGTGAGTAATTAAAAAAAGGGCAATATTTCATCGTTTAAAATATTGACTGAGCCAACGAACCAAAAAGCTGCTTGTTCTTTTTGTTTTTATTGATTTTTACTGTAAAACTGTGAATAGAATCAGTGACAATTTCTATTGGAGCTGTGTAATGGAATATTTTGGTATCAATCCAATACAAGTAAACACAGGGCCAGTTTCACCAATATCGATACCAATACTAATATTCATCACTTAAATTTGACATATTGTCAAACTTCTGACTTGTAGGCATGTTTATGTTTTTTTTCCTTTGAATTATTTGTGTTAAAACCTTCTAGAAAATGTCTGCAGACTACTTTAATACAATGTTTTTTACATGACAGATCAGAAAGAAAAGCAAAACAAATTTGTGTGCCCTGTTTTCTAAAAAAAAAAACAAAAAAAAACAAAAACATGGTACATGAAAAGACTATTGATTTTGTATTATGTCTCCAGTACAGGGGCCAATGCAGGGGCCCGGACCTGTTGGTCCCGGTCTAGAACCGCCCATAACTGACTGAAATGGAAAGTTTTCTTTGCAGAATTATCTAAAAACATTAGTGAAACTAGATGGAGAACAGCAGTATAACATAAGCATAAGAACATAAGCATAAGAACAAATGCTTATGTTGTTTTCAGCTCTGGACTTTGACTGGGCCATTCTAATACATAAGTGCTGTGGTTAAATGTTAAGGTTTGTTGTTCTGCTGAAAAGTAAACAATTTCCTAAACCTAGTTTTTCACAGCCTCCTAACAGGTTTTGCTCGTGACAAAACTAGATTTCTTTTAGCTTTCATGTAAAAATGTCTTCCTTCCATAAAGTGTAAGACTGATAACCATCCTGTTGATTCATGAATCTCTGCAGCCCCTCCAAAGCGACTTTGCACTTTTTAATTGGGTTACATAAAAAAGGCAGTTAGTTTCACTGAATCACATTAATCAGACTAAAAGAAGCTGACTTTTACAAATTTTGTTCAAAAACCATTATTTCCATTCCACTTCCAATTTATGTACTAAATCAAAAGCAAAAAGGAAAAGCAATGAAATTCAAAATGTATTTATTTATTTATTTTTTGCTTTTGATGCCAAAATTTGCAAATATGTTCCAGGTAGGGTTTGGGTATTTATCATGTTGCTTATAATTTATTATGACAATTTCTTATCATGGTAAGAATTTTGATATATTGTCGACACAATAAATTTCACTTAATTCAAAAAAGAAAAAAGGACTAAAATGTTTTTTTATTTTTTGCTATTTTCTCTACTTTTTTCACAAGAGCATAAAAATATCAGTTAATTAAAAATAAATATGACTCAATCAAGTCTTATTGTGCAGTTTGATATAAATCACAGATACGTTTCATCCTGCAGGGGCTTATTTCAAATAGAGACGCTTTTCAAGGGCAGCGTTTATGTTTGTAGTAAAAGAGAAGTAATAAATAGTTATCATCATCACAATAGTACTAAAAGATATTGATAAAATTCTAAGTCCTTTCGTCCACCTCCTAGTTCCAGGATAGAAATGCTTCAGCAAGGTCATCATTTTTTCCACATTTTTATGAAAAAAGTTCAGAAGACCATAAAGGTGTTACATGCCAGTCAGTCGGGGTCTAAGAATAGCTGCATTTCTATTACAAATGTGCACAAACGTTGTCAATATTCAGCTAACCAGCACCAGCTGAAGTTAGCCGAATTTCACTTAACATTGAAAAAAAAACAGAATTTCGCAATTGTGTGTTAAATAAGAAACGCAAATAAAATGATACGTGACTAAGTTTGTTCACATAAGTCATAAAAACATTAAAATGGCCACAAGAGTTGCATCATCTGCCAGAGTTGCTCATGTCCGGTGGTGCCAACGACGGCTCCATGGCTCATCTGAAAGGCCTGCAGCAAAACAGCAGCTCATTACAAGTGCAGCAGCCCGGCCGCCTCTGGCAGGAGGCTGCCGGCTCATTAGGGGTCACCGCAGGGCGAGGCTCACACCATGAGCCTCTGCTTGTTACCAGAGCGCGTGCTGGAACCTCCGCTTTTCCTGGAATGAATTCTGCTCTCGCCGACAGACGGAAAGCCGAGCGCGAGTCGACCTCCAGCTGGATCTGTGCGTCGTGCCGAGGACCGTTTTTATTTTAAATTCTCTCAAGTTACTTAGGAAGTCGGTGTTTAGGAAGAGCTGAAAACATGAACGCTTCATCATCGGGCTGACAGAAGCGTACAGGGACGTGGTCCCTTCATTTTCCTGCTCTGGTCTCTCCAAAGTTTAGCAGAAGGCGATTGTGAGCCCAGATTTCCAGATAATGCAGTTTATGTTGTGATTGTCGCTGTCTGACTCAGAGGTGTGTGACAAGGAAAATCTGGAGTGAGGCAGCGGAGAAGACAGGGCCGACCCACAACCCACATCAATCTGAAAATAGCTCCCAGAATTGTGCTGTGCATGCTTCTATAATATTCCCATCTATCAGTTCAGCATGGGTTGTACTCTGTCAGGTTCCTGGAGCCTATTCTTTCTCTATGCTGTTGTTTAGGGGCCCAAATTTCACTGATATGTAAAGCCGAATGCCATGTCTTCATACGTATGTCAAGCATATTGTTGTGTGTAAAACCTAAAGGGCAACTACACTGCAAAAACACAAAATCTTTAAGTATTTGTGTCTGGTTTCTAGTGCAAATGTTTTAGCACACTAGAAATAAGATGAAATTAACTTACATGTAAGTTTTAAGCAAGATATAGGAGCTTTTCCCAAGTCAATAATTCCTTAATATTGATTTAAAAAATACTGGTTCCAGATTTTTAAAATTAAAACAAGTTATTTTTTCCATGTTATGCATGGAAGAAATCTGAATATTTTCCACTTTACTTCTATGTTCTAAATACATATGGAGTTCATAACTACTCCATGGTTTAACCAATCTCGTGGATACGAATCCTGTTTTTGTCCTCCAGGGATTAATACTTCAAGAAATGATCTGATTGGACGCTGGAAAAGGTTATTGTTGTGTTCAAGTAGTGCTAAAAGGAGTTAGCATGTTAGCGAAGCTTTTTATCTCAACGCTAAACAGGTTGAAGCAGCACAGACGTCCCCAATGCTAACTTCTAGAGTCCATATTTCTAACAAATTATTTTTTCTAAGTACTTCCATGAATTATTAGGGGCTCCAGAAATACTGGAAAGCTGAATGGGTAGAATAGCAGTTTGCACCAATCTGATGATTGAATAACTTAAATAGCAGATTAAAAACAATAAATACTTTTGTTGTTGAACCCATATGTCTTACTTATTCAGTAAATCAGCAGCAGCAAAAAGGGTTTTTGAATGTATTTCCTTAAACGTTAAAATTCAACGTCAGTTTATTGTTTTTGATTAAAATGCAATTAATTACGGAAACTTCCAAACCCCCCCACCCCTAGTTTTTGCACTATAATAAGGGAGTATCGTTTTTTTGTCTGTATTGAAATGAGTGTATTTGGTAAAACTGTAATGGAAACATCACAGGAGCCACGTGACCAACAACCAGATGTTATTACTGGCAGAAAGACGACAGGAAGTGGTAGGATGATGATGATGGCGCAGCATGTTTTTTAATGACATGAACAAACTTATTTACATGTGATTTTAATTGGGTTTCCTGTCTAATGCAAACCCCGCAATTGCAAAATTGAGTTTTATCAGTATTAGTTATGTGCACGTTTGCAATGGAAACAAAGCCAATGGCTTTTTAAGGTTTATCCCCACTCTATCATGCTACTTCAATATCGTACATGAATCTTTTTAAAAGTTTGATCTTCGTAACCACAAAAACACAGTACTGAGGAATAGTCTGAAAGCTACAGAATAAAGTTCCATACTATTTCTCAGCACATGCATTCACATTCAATTAGCACTCCTGGCAGAAGCCAGAGCAGTGTGCGCGCACACACACATGCACAAACACACACACCGCAGAGTGTAGAAACAATTACCGTATCCGTGTGCTCTGTTTGCCCTTCTTGGACATAATGGTTCCGCCTCACGGAGCGGCAGATGCCAGCTCCGGCTGTGAGAATGAGACAGAAGTCTGGCCAGAACTAACTAAATGGCTGACATATTTCTATCCTCACTGCTAAAAAAAAAAAAAGACTACCCTTCATAAAGTGACTCATGCAGTCACATTTCATCCATATCGTACAAGAAATTTAAATAAGTAATTGTTCCCAAAGAATAGACCTCACAGTGTTGCAGGATGTGACGCTTTTCCTTCATACTTTGCTACCAGGTTTAATTTACATCTGATGTATTTGGTATTAATGTTGAAGTCTAATTTACTCTACAATCTATTTTTTTTTATCTCAAAGACATAGTTGAGGATTTTTAATAACCGTCACAGTCTTTGTGTAGTATAAACACAGATTACTTGGGTGGAGTAGACTGAACAAGCCAAGCTAGTCACAAGCTAATCACAGATGAATTCCACAGCCTCTGCAGAGACGGTCCCGACTGTGGCTCACTTCATTTATTTGTGAAAGGTTAGACAAATGCCAGAAATAATTGTTGCTCTGCCTCTCGACTGTACTCTCCGGTCCCTGGAGTTTTGACGTGTCGATTTCCTGAGGTGTTGCGGGTCATGAGTGCCTGGGCGGCTAGCTGGGCTTCTGCCAGGCTAACGTTGGGAAAACGAGGGTTACCAAGGCCGGGGGAGATTGAAGCCATCTCCAGTGACAGCAGGAAGTGAGCTTTTTTGTCTGCGCTCAGAGAAATCTTAACATCAACTGACTTGAGTTACCGACTCACTTCCTGCCTGGCGGAGAGAGCCAAAGAATGGACTGAAATGCTTGTTATCCAAGCCAAGATTAGCACAGGAAGGAGAGAGAGCGTATCCTGGCAGGAATCCAAACTGTATATTCATACACTCCAAGATGTATTGATGTTGCTTGTCAAGTGGAAGCCCAACAAAGCAAAGCTGGAATCTTAATATTTATTAAGAGCAGGAGGATGAGGGGTATCAGACTGTGGCTGTGATAGTAAGCCCCCCAACATGGTTAACACCAGGTTCCCCTCAGAATCCGTCGTAGTCCAACATCTTTTGTGTTTTAATGGGTTCGCCCTCGATGCAGAAGGCAGCGGGTTAAGATACTTTCAAAGCCAGAACTATTTCTTAACTAAGAGGGGAAAGAACACTCCTGGAATAATTCATTTCCTGGTAGGAGAGCAATAAATCAGCTTCAATATGCAGCTTCTCTCCTCTTGGTACATTTGCTTCAATTTTGCATCCATTTACAATTTCAGGTAAATCACCGGCACTGCAGTCAGCCTCAAATAGCAGGTAGAATTGCGACCACCCTCACATATGGGTTCATTATGTCCTAATTGATAATTCAAATATTGCAAATGTTTGATGGAAGGACATATATTCTGTGCATGTGCTTTCATTTGTAACATATTCTATACACTGTGTAGTTTTTTTCTTTAAAATGTGTTTTTCAATCAAATTTATTAGTATAGAACATTTCAGCAACAAGGCAGTTCTGAGTGCTTTTACATCATGAAGACATAAAAACACCATAAACATCACATAGTCAACAGTTGTGAAAACCAGTAACAGTCTTTAACCGTATAAGACCTAAGTTTCAAAAGTTTTCAAATGTTGGTTGGAAAGTGCAACGTCTCCCCTTTTAGAAACCATTGGAATTTTTCAGATAGTGATAAGTGTGGTGGAATTACGGTAATGAAGATTTGGCTGGATCGTCACCGCTACGTTCGGTATGGAAGGGTTAAATGGGAACTAGACTAGTCTGAAGGCCTTCCTTAAAAAGGCCCAACTTCTTTCAGCTTACATTTCATCCATCCTTTAGCAGTTCTCTCTTTCCCCTATTGTATTTGACTCGACTCCCCATATTGACTTCCTGTGTGAGAGGTTCATAACCGCATTCCCATTATTCTGTAGCAGGAGCCTTTGTACCAAGAGCTCGGAGAGAAAAGCTTCAACCTTCTCGCTGTGTCTGAGATTGGTGAATCCTGCTGAGGTTTAGCTTCCAGCTGTTAGAGAGTCGACTGTGAGCCATTTACGCCGCTCTTCCCCTCATACACATTAGTTCATTACCACTCTGGACGGACAAAAACCTTCAAATTCTCAATATTCATAACAAACACAGAAGGGCACTGCTTTTCGAAAAGTAATACAATTTATATGGAACTAATTAAATTGCCTCTTCATGAACTGTTTAATTTACGTTGGAAATAATAGGAAAAGTTAACATTACAAGCATAGGGAATAAGTTATTTTATCCCTTTGAGGATACAGTGGATAATTTATTTCTTTGCACACTGGGAGTCTGTGCTTTTATAGCTTGATCTGACGTAACTTGACAGAATCACTAGCTGCTCCCACTGTGGGGGTACCTACTTTTTTTTCCAGTTCGAGGGGATGGCTTTTCCAAAATTCTGCAGCTGAACTTGAGCAAGAAGTCAATTTCATTGCACCAGTTCGTTCGTGATAATATGAGCTGAGTGGTTCTGAGGCCTGGCTCACCCAATCCTACCTCCGAGGGCTTTTGGGAGGAACTTGCCGCATGTTCGCCAGTGAACAAGCGGTGATTTTTGCTGTGTTGGCTGTCGGATTGCTACATTTCTTGATACCAGTGCATCGGGAACCGACGCCAGGGGCCATTTCTTGGATATGTCAAGGGCACTGACAGAACAGCAACAGTTTTCCAACTGAAGAAGGCTCGGCTCGGTACATTTTGAGCTAAAGCGGCTTGGATACAAAACATTCACTCGAGAGAAGTCTTCAGTCTGTAGAAGCACTAGGTCATCATTCAATATGAACATCATTCCACATGTGTGTTGAGCCGACACACTTTTGGTCCAATGAAATTGTTT
The DNA here is from genome assembly GCF_904066995.2 of Poecilia reticulata. Lineage (NCBI taxonomy): Eukaryota > Metazoa > Chordata > Actinopteri > Cyprinodontiformes > Poeciliidae > Poecilia > Poecilia reticulata. Next base: position 4,867,757 of record NC_088835.1, read on the forward strand.
TCCATTTACCTATAATTGAATTGGTTAACCAAGTAGTTCATGCGTAGACGTGGCTACGCACCACAACAATTTATTTCATATGGTAGAAGATTCCATGTCATTTGTTTATTAATCAGTTAGTTTGTTGCCTTTTATTTTAATAATACCCCAGGGGCACTCGTTGGTTCTGCGTGTTTCATTTTTGGCTGGGAAATTCTGATGTGGATATTCTGTGACAAACTACAAGAAGCAAAAAAAAAATCAAACAACCATGTTGTAAGGAATTTCTTGACAGACGTTGAGCCTTTCTATATGAAACTAATGAATTTGTCTCCTGTGAGGTCTATTTGTACTTTGGTTGAGAACTTAAAGTAAAACATTTTTTACCTCATTTACCACCATTTTATTTTTGTCAAAGTTTGATTTGAATACAATGATTTTTGTAATTTAAACCTACTGTCACTGGCAACTAGGTAACATCCCGAATGCTACATTAAAGTTTTTGCAATGAAGTAAGCAGATGTGGACGAAGTTGACCTTTCTCCAGATCTACATAGCTAAGCCACTGAGTTGTTTTGGTTAGGTTTGAGCCCTTAACTGATAATTGTAGCAATGAGCTAACAAAGTCAGAACAATGATCGATATTTACTCCGTTTTTGGTCAATTAATAGTACAGATACGCAAGATATCGGCATTTACAAACTGTACTGTCGAATGTTTGCTATTCATATATTGTACTGATTCATATGTTGCTTATTGACTATAGCAGCAATGTTAGTATTTAATATTGACATTGACCCAAATTTTGATATTGGTGGATTGTATACATCTACCTGAGATTTCAAGGTTCATTACAAATGTACAGGAGATTCCAAAACCAGAGGCAGTTTGGCGAACAAAAGCTTTAGCTCCAATGATCTGCTAGCTTCAAACATGGTCTATATGTCAAGTCTCTGCTGGATGTTTACTTGATTTTGGAAAAAAGACTTTTAAATTCTGTAAAGTTTAAAATTATTTTCTAAGATTATTGAAATGTGTTGTTTTGAAGTATTTAGGGTTAGAAACTTTCTCTCTATTATTCATAATTCTTTTTTTTTTTTTAGAAATTTTATCTCAACTATTTCATATTGCAGTTTCTCTAGCTGCCTTCTACATTTTACATCTGACATAACACAAGACACGACATGTTTGCACACGTATCATACAGTTATGAGCTGCAGCAACATAAAAACAGGAGTGCTGTGGTGTGTTTCACCAGAACCACGTGGACGGACATCTGTCCTGTTGAATTTCGCAGCAGAAGCAGTTCATTTCCATTAACTCCACGCCTCGGGGCTTTAGTGTCTGTAACAAACGACCCGATGTGTCACGCAGTGGTCAGGCCGCCGAGCTCCCAGGTAACCATGGTGCACATAAAATTAGCATCCTGTTTGTAGCATAAACAAAGTCATATTTCATCACTGTGCTTGATCAGCTTAAGCTTATTTAAGATACTTCGACTGGTAAAAACTGGACCAATTTGTAACAGAAGACATTGTTTGTATTGTTCAAAATCGATCTGTGATCAGTGAGACCATTTATACACAGTTATATTCAGTATATTAAAATATGCATTTGAAAAAAGCTACTGCATCAGATGAAAAATACCTTCTGAATATAAAAACTTTAAGTAGGAATTAAACATACGTTGATTACATCCACATTTCTGTATGAAAACAATCTGACATAATATTCTAATCTTTACTGCTGTTTGTTCATTGGCTTTGAGCAGAAAATGATAACTATTGGAAATAAAGGGTTGAAACATCGGCATGTGTTGAATTAATCTATATGTGTTTGACTTAGAGAATTGAGCTACTGAAGTAAATGAACTTTATAATAACAACGTAATGTTGAATATTGCTCCATATGAATGCTGATTTTCTTATCTTTGAAATCCAGTTTTTGATTTTTTTCACAAAAAGAATAAAATGTAGGTGCCATCCACACTCTGTTTTATCCTTTCTCTTTAGTTGAGAATAATTCTTTGGTCCAATTCTGATGACTTAAATGTATTTTACATTTCTTTAAAGCAGAAGTAGATCTTTTGTCAAGCTACAATCTGAACGCCAGCTTCGGTATCATCCAAGAGAATCAATGATGGGGGGGTGAGGGGGGAACCTCAGGAAAATTTGCATATCAATCATTTTGGCATAGGTTTAACACAATCTTTCCCCCCTCCATCGGGGTTAAAAAGATAAAAAATTGAGAGAGGACTCTTTTTTATATTAAATTTAACCTATGAGAATTCTTTTATCTTTTAAGATTGCACTGAAAGTTAGTAGCAACACTACCAAATGTCAAAGAAAGGGGAAAAAAAGAAGATTCAAAGGAAAGATGGTGAATTACCATTTGAAATATGCATCTCTGACAGAGAAGTAAAGACCAGAGGCAAACCGTGTTTAAAAGTTAGTGGAAGGATGGCTGAGATAGTCTGGAGAAGTACGCTATCGTGCCATTGCTCTTTTTTTTTTCTTCGTTTTTTTTGTCTTCACACCAGCTGTTGATGAAGGCAGAGAGCAGCTTTGATCAGAGAGAGTAGGTGGAATGAGACTGACAGTACAGATGTGGACCTGAAGGCGACGCCGGCTTCCTGCATTATTTATCTCTTATAAAAGAATTTTAATTCGTCGGGGTGTGAAAACACGAACATTTCCGGAGCTCTGCTTTTAATAGCTGCAACACATCAGACTAAAGAGTTCAATTAAGACAATAAAATTCAGGACAAAAACTTTTTTTTGACACAATAATGATGTCGAAGTAATTTATTGAAAGACCGAAGCAGACTCCCGGGCGCTGCAGCCATATGTAGCGTTCCTCAGCGAGCCGTTTAAGGTTGGGAAAAGTCCCACTGACAGAAATACAAACTTCAAATGTCAGCATTTGCTCAAAGCGCCAGGGGAAGAAAATTCAAATGGCACAGCTGATGCACCTGCAACTGAAGCTGTTTGTTGTTTCACTAATCCATCAGCAGCAACCCAGACAACGCAGGTGCTCCTGCAGCTACAGGTCTGGAGATTACTGCTGGAGCTGGAGGCCTGGAGTTCACTTAGAAAAAATGGTGAAAGTGCTAAAATATACTTTTCAGAAGTGTTTTTTTTATTTCCCAGACATTTTTAGTAACGTCTGGGAAAGTAGACGTTTTTAGTAACGTCTACTAAAAGCGTCTGTTTTTAGTAGACGTTACTAAAACAGACGTTTTTAGTAACGTCTGTTCCTAAAAAGTAACAAATAGGATTTTTGTTTTGCTTTTGTATTGAATTTGTTAGCTGTGCAAAACACTAATGTCCAGGTTCAACTAGTCAATGTGTTGCATGTTTTATGTTTGGGAAATTGGAAAAGTCTTTTTGTGCACTTTGTAGTGATAACATTTACTGAGGCCACAACAAAACCAGGAACAAATCTCCCAGGAGGGCTTTGAGTTATTTTCAAATTCTGAAAGTGTGGATTCTGAGGTTTCTACTGATGTCAAACGCATAGAAATATATTTTTTTTTTTAAATGAGGGAGATGTGGACATTTGAATGTTGGCACTCTGTAAACAAAATTAGGGAGAAAATGGGCTTCAAAGTTTCAAAAGAATTGTCCCTGAACCTAATCAGTGTGTGAATAGCTAAAGCCCGGCACATTAAACAGCTGTGGTTTGGTTTACATGAAAAATTAATCATTTTTCTCTGTCTACAGCCTGACCATTGCTTTCCTAACCTATTTTGCTCGATTCAAATCTCGCTTCACTATCAGTCTGGATTTTCTCCCATTCACTTAGATTCCGCCCGTAGAATTTCAACCAGGCCAATAAGCACACAGAAGGAGAAGTTGTGAATCACCGTAGTGTTTTAGAATTGTAGTCTGCCTGTAGTTTTAGCAATGGCAGCGGAGGAAGTGAACATAGCCGTTCAGCCCATGTTGGCCAACGCTTCCAAATATTGAGTTAACATTAACAGCTGCCTGGTTCGGCTCTGAACTTCTCTCATTGCAGAGGGGGATGGTTGTTTACAGCACAGGCAAGCTTCATAGCAACAAACATTCCATACATCACAGGACAATCTTAGACCCTCTGTACAAAACAAAGTTGACCAAGTTCATTTTCTCTCCTCATCTCCACTACATCCATTCTGTTTATCTGTCTAGCGTAGCCTGTTAGCCTCTCTGTCTGACTTTAGTACACACACACATACAGGAATCTCTGTACATGGAGGGCATCCTGTGTGTGTGTCTGCTGTGAAACTACAGGAAGACTTTGTGTCGTGGAAACTTTTGTTGCTTTTTTTCTTGAACGACTGGTCGTACCAGTGTGGCTTCAAATTTTTTCTGATGCACCATTAAGAAATTAGGTTGCATTTAAAGACTTGTGCTGTGTTGTTTTTGTAAGGCAATGACTAATAAAGAACATAAAGACAATAGAGGTGTCTTATTTTCAACTATTTACAGATATAGGAATAAAACATTAAAGTTGTTTTTCCCTACTACTACATGGCTCCTAAACCACCTGTTGGTTTTCTTACAATTAAGACACTAGAAATACTGTAAGTAAAAAGTAAAATTGTCATATTGTCTGTTACATCATGATACAAATAAATTCTGTAGAATTAAAATGTTTATTTTATTCCTAGCATTGCTATCAAATGATTGAAGTTTTCAACTTATGTAAATTAATTAATTTTGTTTGAGCAATATTTTTTAGCTGTTGAATCTAATCACTCTTACCATAACTAATGCTATTATTATTATTATTTTTAAACTTTCTATTTAGATGTTCATTTATTTATTGCTTTTTACATTTATATCGTAATGCAAGAAGATGACTATGTACGCCTTCGTACGAATTCAATATGATGTTCTGGGGTAGCCAGGATTTTATAAAAGTGGGGCCATGGCCCCTCCTGAGCCCCCTATTGGCTGTGCCACTGTGCTTCTTTGGAAAATAAAACATCATTTAAGAACAACATTTAAGAAATCCTGAAAGATACTTTAAGCCTGGTAAAATAATAACTTGTTTTTCTTCTCTATCTAACATGCTTTCAACCAAAAGGAAAAGACAACCTTTCTGCTTGCATCTATCAGAACGAAAACTACAAAATCCTGTAAATATGAAGACACCGTTCCATCACTTACTCCTTTGTCATCGTCCCTTAAACAGATATCCTGAATTCTTGAGGTCTGTCCCACTCTGCTCTGACCTTGAACTGTAATTAGTTTAACTCGCCACTTGTCTTTATGCAACACTTTATATGGGGCACAGAGTGGAAAGTGTTGGAGATGGTGTGAAGACATTGGTCCTCTAGGACCACAAAGCTGGGAAAACAAGGATAGAAGTCTGAAAAAACCTCTGAGAAAACAGACTGTTAGCTGCTACCTTGGAGAGAGGTGTGACGCTTTGGGGAATAAAGAGTGTGGAGTGGAAAAACTGGAGGGTGGGGACGGACGGAGGGCTCTTGAGAGACCTAGTGAACAAATGAGACGGTGAAAGAAACATCCATGCGCAGGATTGATAGAAAAAAAAAAGAAAAGATGACAACTTACTGCCTGGCTACTCTTCGCCATCACAATGAGCGTTGGTCCCACTTCTCCGAGAGCCAATTATCTCCTCCTGCATGACTTACTGAGATCATTTAGGCTCGGTGGCGAGCGCGTCATACACGAACACTGAGCAGGAGCGTGCGCTGGGAGCTTTACATGCTTTAGGTAGGCGAGTGCGTGGATTTGATTTTATGACGGTGCTGCCATGAGAGGTGACACGTTTCAATCTGTAGTCTCGGTGTGCTGCTGCGCTCGTGTTTGTTTCCTGGCTGATTGTTTCACTGACGAATGTCTGACTGGTCTCTCTAGCGTTCTCCCTATCTCATTCACACCCGCGCCTTGTTTTCCATTTGTTCTCCATCTTGTTTTGGCTTCCTTTCAGGTTTCTTTGTAGTCGTTTTTGCCTCTTTGTCTTTATAGACTTGATATTAGTTGCGTTTCCATTGACCACGTAGTTGCTCAGAATGGAATTTCGAAAATAATTTTGTTTGATGGAAACGCAACAATTTCGATAGAACTCCTGCTTTTTGATAATAAGTTTCTGCAATAGGTTGAGGTGGTTTTTCAGCTGTATTGAAATGACCTTATTTTCCGCACTATAAGGTGCACCTAAAAACCTTCAATTTCCTCAAAAGTCGACAGTGCACCTTGTAATCCGGTGCGCCTTATATATGGACTAATATTGAGCCAGCAAGTCTCGCAACTATGGTAAGCAGCACAACTTCATTTTCCCTTGTAGAATTAGAAGCGCACGGTGCATGCTTTGCTGAAGCGTGCCGTTTCATTTCCATTTGTGTGTTTGTGTAAAGACCCCAAAATGGCTCCTATTAAGAGACATGCTTACGACGCAGAGTTTAAACTCAAGGTGATCAGTCACACAGTAGAATACGGGAACAGAAAAGCAGTGAGAGAATTTAACAGTAACGTATCTATGGTGCGGAGTGGAGAAAACAAGATGACCTGCGCCAAGTAAAGAAGACTAAACAGAGTTTCTGAGGGAATAAAGCGACATGGCTACATTTGGAGGACAAACTCGAACAGTGGGTTGTTGAACAGAGAACAGCAAGTAGAAGTGTCAGTACAATCCCTATTTGAATGAAGGCAATAGCGCTATCACTGCCAGACAAGAGCAGCGGCACTGACTCGATTAGTGACGACTTTGACGAGACGGAGCCGGGCATGTTGGATGCCGTATTCGCCCAATTGTTTAATTCGGACACTGAAGAAGAACAATTTGAGGGATTTGTGGATGAGGAATAAATTAATAAAGTGAGCTTTACGTGTTTATTTTGTGTGTTTACAGCTGAACAAGGTTTGTCATATTGTGAATATGGACATTAACGTTTGAACAATGTTGAATTATTGATGTATTGTTATTGCTTTGTCCTATTTTGAGTGTTACTATATTGTAATTGCACTAACGTTTGATTTATAACAGTATCAGACAGTTTTTTACGTCTTTATTGAATCGAGGAAAAGTTCCCCTTCACTATGTGATATAAATGTTGCACTACATCTTATACCTTGCTGTTGTTAAAAGATAAACTGTGACACGAAAATACCATGTCACTGACTTTACTTCGGGGAAAATAAAAAAAACAGCTGTTTATTCATTTTGGGAGTGAACGGAGTTGTCAAAACGCTGGTTTGTGATCTATTAATAAAGTTTGACTGACATTCCCTTTAGCGCAGCTTCATCTAATGGATGCATAACGTAACTCCAGCCTCTACTGTAGCATCTATTCTATGCGCCTCATAATGCGGTGCGCCTTATATGTGAAAAAAGTTTTAAAATAGGCCATTCATTGAAGGTACGCCTTATAGTGCGGAAAATACGGTAGTGTGTTTTGCAAAACTGCAATGGAAACACTTTTTTCGCATTACAGGAGTTATGTGATCAAAAACCAGATGTTACTATTAATGGTAAGACGAAGAAGACAACAGGAAGATCACAGTGCAGTATGTTTTTAACTGTGTTTCTTAAACACCACATTTTCAAAATTGTTTTTGCGACATTAGTGGAGCATCAACAAAGTTTTGTGCACCTTTGTAATTGAAATGCAACTACTGACTGCTGAGCTGACGTTCACAGCAAAAAATTATTAATTCAGTATGCATTCAGTAATGTAGAGTTGCATCATGAATAACATACCATAACATACTACAATTGCTGAGGACGGTTAGCTAATTATGGCTCATGGGTGGCTGACTAGCTGTCAGTGGGAAGCAACAGAACTAGCTAGCAATAGAAAGCTACACGGGAATAGCGGTTAGTGGGTAGCTTGCTAGCGATCAGTGGTTAGCTATGGTTGGCTAGCTAGCTAACCGTCAGTGGGCAGCAACAGAGGGGACAGCCCTGCCTTACTGCTGACTGTCCTTCTGGAACTTTCTCTGGCATTTCTTTGAAAAATCACTTTTATTTTCACAGGGATGTGTGGAGTGCCAGTCTGAAACCATATCTTACCAAGCCAGAACCGACCCATGCCAGTTTCTGACATCCGCTGCTGCGGCTAACAGTTAGCCTGCTGAGCTGGGCTGCACTTTGCTTTGTTGACCTCTTTCATGTTTCAGCTTCTCAGAAGCTCATGAGCTCATCACTCTAATGAATTTGCCTCCTAATTAATCCAGCCGTTAGCCTTTTTAGACTTTGCTGGAGGCACAAACACACAGTGGTGTCACTTTGTCATGTTTGTGTTTCCTTCCCACCGAGACATCTTCACGTCCTCACAGCTCTGCCCCGTCTCGCCCTTCCTCCCTGCTCCTGGCTCATTGTAAACACTGAGAACTTCATTTCACGTTGGAATGGAGCGCAGCCCCGAGACGGAGCAGAGGTTACTGTACAGGTAAACCTTCGCTGTCCCATTTCAGCGGCTTCAGCGATAGCGGCGAGTCTCCTCTCGCTGGCCCACTCGGCTCTTTTTCATACCTTTGTCTGTTCGTTGTGATTAACTGCCAGCCCTCGTGGCTCGGGTGATTTCTGCTTTGTGTCGAGAGCACGGCTGCAGACGGCGCTGTGTGAAGAGAAGAGGCGATGGAGCTGGGGGTGGGGGTTGGAGGATGGGATGGCTGCCGGGACTGGAGGGTCAGCTGATCAGCTCTGAGGTGAGGGAGATTTATGACCCCCCCCAGAACAAAGCTGTGTCTTTTGAGAGAACGGGAACCATAAATCAGGGAGAACTGGGTCAGATCGGGTCAGCGCTCATCTGCTCAGTGCTGATCTCTTTTCCTAAAGGTGTGGGGCATTTTTTTCCCACCTGACACTTTAAGTGACTTTTTTCAGCCTTTGCTGCTGGGTTTTGCTGACCTGATATCTCGATTGGTCACATTTTTTTTTCTTGCCAGTACAAAAATGTTCAGAAAAGTCTTTTGAATGTCATATGTTTTCGCGTCAAACCACAACACATGGTTTTCTGCTCCAGGCAATTTGTTTCAGCCCCCTGCTGGCAATTCTACAAAGAGACTGGTGACATCGTAATGTAGAGCTGTGTATCATCTATAATAGCTCATCTTATTTCCTGTAGTAACCCGAGTAGTGGGAACATATAGATATTGATATTGAATAAGAGGAGTCTCAGAATTGAACCTTGTGGTATCCTGTATGTGACTATAGAAGTTACACGCTGCAGCTTTAACATCAGTACAGTGTAAAGAAAATCTGTTGCCTATTTCTTTTAATTAACCAATAATATTTGGACAGCAAAAGTGCTTAATAAATTATACATTTTCTTTTCACAAAATTTGAAGCAGGTGTGGCTGAAATTATGCTACTTGAGGAGTCTCTTTTGAATCTGCATACAGTACTCCAGTTAATCAATAACCAGATTAGTAAATGATAATTTCAATAATCATTTCATCTCTGGATCTGATTGTTTCAGTCTGAAACCTGCATAGTACAGTATATTCTGAATTTTATTTTCCTTTTTGGTCTTTAAAATACCAAAATTTGCACATTTTTCTTTGTGATAAAATAATTTTTAAATACCAAATCAGATGTTATGACCAGTTACTGAGTACTTGAGTAACCGTTTTTAGCAAATTTATTTTTTACTATTACTTGATTCATTTCTTGGATGGATATTTTTTTCATTTACTTGAGTAAAAATATGTTGAAGTAGTACCACTTTGTATGAATTTCTTGATTTCTCTATAACTCCTTAAAAAAAACTGGTTATGCAACTTAATTTAATGAAGTTACAAGTAGTCAAACTAAGTTTAGCCATGTAAATATAACAAGTTTATTAAGCTGTTGTGTTAATCAAACATAAATAAAGTAAGCGTAATGAGCTGAATTTCATTTCATTAACTAATTTATCTAAGTTGGGGTTCCATTCTCTCTTTGCAGTGCATACGACTCCATGGTGGGCGCCCATTATTTTCACTTCTGTATTTCATTTGCCTGTGCAGAAAATCCTAGGAAGACACATTAAATGTTGTGGTTGTAATGTGATGAAATGTGATAAAGTTCAAGGGGTCTGAATACTTTTCCTAGTTTCTGTAAATCACAGATTTTCTGTCACGTCAATCACGTCTGCCAGCGAATGAATGTTTTGTGTTTAAAAAGGCCATTAGCTGCTGTAAGTGAGTCACCAGTAATCCTCCCATTATCTCCGGCTATGTTCACACTGTTGGCCTTTAGTCTCTGCTCGTCTTAATCGCCCTAATTATATCATATTTGTCTTTATGAGAGGCTGATGAAAATGAAACGGCGGCGTTCTCGTTCTGGCAGCCACTTGTAACCGATTACACGCGACGCATTACGCTCCCCGATCTGTTTGATTCCGGTCGCTGGTTCGACTAGTCGTGTGATTTGTCTTCCTCAGGGCAGCTGGAGCCAAAAGTGAAAAATTGATTTTTCAGCTGAAGGATTAGCATCGGAGTTATTGCTATAGGCATGCATTACATTACAGTGATTCACGCTGCCTCTGTGCGTCAAAGCGGGCCGAGGAAGCTCTTCATTATCAGATGCATAGGGCTGATTTTATAGGAAAGGGAACCCGCGTGGAGTCGACTAGTCTTTAGTGTGGAAGCAGTGGGCGCCGGGTAACTCGATGCCGCCTTTGTGGAAGTTCAGTCAACTTGAGTAAAGGAGATAAATAATCTTCACCAGGAAGGATGGACCTTAATTTATTTGTGTCTGTGTTGTTGTTGCACAAAGGGAGGGGGAAATCAAACGTATGCAAATTCATTTCTGTGGAATGGAAATGACTCGCCAAACATCACAAGGCGCTCGGCGCGGCAGCCGGGAGTTGCTCTCACGATCGAATTTTCCCCCGTTTTACTTTGAGCAGGTGTGTTTCCGTCTCCGGGCCTCCGTTGTGCCGAAGCCTTGGAGGGGTTTACCGTGTTTCTGCCTGCGTCAGAAACCCTTCGTCGAGCTCCGAACGGCGTCTGGAGCTCTTTACCTCTGAAGCGCTAAACTGCTAGAAAAAAAGGCAGCGGTGACCTTTGTGAGCTCAAAGTTGTCATTTACTTACCTTGTGAAAACGGTTTGGAAGGCGAGCTGAGCTGACTCTGGAGTGTTTTTGTGACTTTTTTTTCCACACACACGCCTTACTGCAAGTCATTATTGCTGAGGTTTTGGCATTTTTACTGTCAGTGTTGCTTTAATGAGTAACACAAATGGCATAATCAGATCCCAAGGGGCAGCTATTAGCCTGCGACTGCTTTATTACTGCAGTCTGGTTTTACTATTGACATTAGTTTGGTCTCAGGACTTCACTGCAAAACTGTGATGATGCCCATTAAAATCCCCCCCACAGCAGTTTAGCATAGCATTGTAATTATATGGTACAGTGCAGTGCTGCAGTCTTTATGCTCCTTTTACCCATAAAGGTGGAAATAATTAAAATAAAACTGCAGTAGGACGTGGAGAACACTTGGAACTGTCTAATTTGTCTGTTCTTACTGAAGGATCACACTGTGGCTCGCAGTTGAATACTTTAAAAATCAAAGTTTTTGTCAGACAGTTTCTGTCAGATGTGTGTCTGAATCTCATTATTTTCATCTCTTTTTTGAACATTGGAACAGTAATAATGAGTGTAACTTTATGCATGTAGTACTATACATGCATTACGGCTGTTAGCGGTGCACCAATCTTTAAAAAACCTGACCTGCCCGTTCTGATTTTGGCCGATACCGATTTTTTGTTGTTGTTGGAAAAGTTGCTAAATATAACAATATTGGGGCGAATGTTTACCTCAAGTTGCCTACTGATCTGCATGTTATTGTGTGAAGGTTTGGATATTCGTCAAAACATTTGGGTGAATGCGACTCTAGAAAATGACTAGAAAAAGACCCTAATCATCACCACAGTGGACAGCTGTCTAAAATGATTTTCTTGTGTTTCTTGTGGACATTTATGTAATAAATGGACATAGACCACTGAAGTGGAAACTAGTGCATCATAAAATACACTATCAACTACTGGCCATCCACTGCAAGTGCAAGAACATTTTTAAATCCAATATGACAGAAGTTTAGGATTATCCAGTCCCTCCATCTGCTGTAGAGGACTCTTGCAGGTAAAAAAAATATTGTGACATTAAGTAACCCCCAAAGACTATTACCACTGATGTATTTTCCAATCTTAACAATTGTTTTGTTTTTTTACATAACATTTTTCCTGAAGGTGGAATTGCAGTTTCTAGCAAACAGAAAAAAAAACTTTCAAAGTGAAATTTATTTTAAGTCATATTTGATATATATGTAGCATTTTTATAACTGATGGTAACATAACTACTCGATTGTTCTATAAAATGATACTATGTGGTAAGAAAACACCTAATACTTTAAACTTTAAACTCATTTAAACTTTTTCTCCTTCCACAGATTCTCTGTCAGGTTCAGATCTGACTGATCCAAATTTTTCTTCCAGTCAGGGTTTTGAATCATTTTGAGCTCAACTATATAAACATTTCTGTTATAAATCACGAAAGTTGCATGTTTATCATAAGCGTATGGCATTCGAGTGGCAAGATTTTAATTCAGCTCAGACTAAAACCTTCGGAGATCAGACCGATATAACCGGCTTCATCTGAAGATTTGCCAGTCTGTCGTCTGTCACGGGGACAGCTTGAAGAACATTCACTGAGAGATTCCCTGTTTAATTGTGTTTCTTTTTTTTTTTTCTTTCCTGTTACTGGAAACTCCCAGAACTCCACTCGGCGCTATTAGCAAGTTTGTCTCCGTAGAGCCTGCTGTGCTTTGGAGAGATAAGTTTCATTGCGCTTTGAATTCCGCACCCGTCGTGCATCTGCTCTGTGGATTTAACTCTCAGACACCATCAGGCATTATAATTTCTCCCCAGACAGCCTTGAGTGAGCAGTAATGTCGCGTGCCGTGAATTCATCGCTTTGTGTCGGTTGGGAGATAAATCAATGTGCCGTACAGAAGAAGGATTTCAACACTGTAGCGTTAGGCGGAACTGACAAAACTTGTCTTTTTTTTTATTTTATTGACTGTAGGCACTTTTTGACTCAACGCGGTGAACGACTGAAGTTACTTTAATCATAATTTATCCTTAGCTCAAGGTACCTGTCATAATGGTTTAAGTGAGACCCAGCAGCAGGTGGACTCGGAGGCATAAGTGGCTTTCATGAAGAAATAAATATGAAACTTAAAGGCACGTATGATGAAAATCAGGGCTAGACATGGGTAGGTAGGCAGCAGAAAGAAAACAGGAGGAAAGGGAAGGAAATGGAAGAGTCCTGCAGTGAGTGAAAACGTGGATTTTAAATATTGAGGGAGAGGTGGAAAGAAATGTGAAGAGCTAATCAGAGGTGAGTAGTGGCAGCAAAGGCCAGGTGAAAACAGCGTGGAAGGGAAGCAAAATGGCAGGCAAAGAGACGAGGCAAAACAACATGGGAAATGGGAAAAAAACTTCAATAAACTGTAAACAAAGGAACACACATCTAAGGCAACTCAATCTTCAGGTGTATTCACACCTGATAGTCTGGTAGACTCGGTTCCACTGGGGGCCAAAGTTGCAACATTTGTTACATTTTCAGCTGCGGTTCACTTTCACACTGCACTGTCAAACGAACCAAACCCTTTGATAAACCTGCTCCCCTCTTCACCTCTGGTGGCGCTGCAACAAGAACCACTGCAGGAAACGACATGAAAATCTCTGAAGAAGACACTGAGCTCAACTTCCCGCCTTATGAAACGTAAACAAAAATGAAGTGGTGTGAGATTTTAAGGGTTGTAGGATTTCTCTCGTCTTTGACATTTCTCCTACATGCACCATTGTTTTGGTTGTATTTACCCAGAATGCCCTGCGCTATAGTCTGCTTCTGACTTTTGGTGCAGTCTCTGGCCCGCTTGCATCCACATGTGCATTCAAACTGTGCCAGAGTTCACTTAATGCAGAGCTGGGTTTTTAGTTCGAGTTCGCTTTTCTGGTCCGCATCAAAGTTAGCTTACATATTCACACCTCCCCAAACCAATCAGACTGTCTAGGAAAGCAAACTGGAGTTAAATCAAGGCATACTAAACAGGTCTGGTGTGAACGCGTCCTAAGTGAACAAATAAAAAAGCAGAAAATGACGAAGAACAATAAACTTAAACCAGGCCTGAGCACATAATTGAGAAATGATCCAAACCAGAAGCACAGATGACACTAAAGTTCCAAACACATACAGATCTTGACACTGGCACATTAAAAAGTTGAGAATTATGCACCAGACTGAGCTTTAACAACTCATTTACGATCAAGAATAAAAGGAAAAAAAAATCCATTAGAGCCTCATTTCATTCCAGAGGATCATTGAACAAACGTACCTATCAGATTTCATCACCTCTGACTTTCACTGATAAAGTAAGAACAAGTAAAGATACGGATTATTAATATGTTACTCCGATCACACTGAGATTCTGAACAACTGGCAGACATGATCTACATCATTAGTTTGAATTCCCACAAATGAAATATAAAAAAATACAGTCAAAGCAATGCTCCGGGTGCCATTTGAGCTTCCAGCTCTGCTAACGAAAAGCACTCTTTCAGGAAATTTGAAATGTAAACCTCATCTAGATGGGTATTACTGAGATCTCACACACTGGTCTTAACAATGCGACATCCCTGATTGACTCAGACTCTTCTCCACGAGCCGACGTGCTCTCAAGAAGTTCCCGTCGCTGCCAGCCTCGACTTCCTGCAGAGGTTAATGGAACACATCCCGATAAATTAGCAAAGTGCGACGGATAGATCAGTCGTGTAAATACGGCCGTTCTCTCTCGGCGCCGGCCTGGCTCCCGTCCAGCACAAATGCCACTCTCTTCTTTCGGTTTGCCAAATTGGATTTCCTCCGTCGCACCGCAAACCTCGCCTGCCTAATCACTGCAGGGAAATAAAGCGACGGCCAAAACAGGAGCTTAACGCCGTGAAACTTGAGGAAACAAATGGAAACAGACAAATGCTGAGCAAACGATGAAAGCATCTTCCTCTTGTTTGACTGTTAGGATGTTGTAAGCTCTTCGAATTGGACTCTCATTAGAGGGATGATAAGATAAAACGTGAGTTTATTGGGGTGTCTAAAATCCCCTCTGTTGTTGTTTGTGCAATTTTTGTGAAGAAAAGAACTTTTTATAAAATGTAATTGTGACGGATAAATTGACACCTCCACATGTATACAGTCACAAGCTGCACTTTGTTTGACCATTTCGAAAATAACATTCGTTTAATGGAAACACACCAATTTCGGACAAACTCTGTTTTTTTGATAAAATGTCTTGCATTAGGATGTGATTGATTTTTGTTGTTTTTTTGGCCAAATTGAAACTAGTTTATTGTGCAAAGCTGCAATAGAAACACTTTTTAAGCATCACGCAATCAACAACAGGATGTTGCCACGGGCACAAACCACCAAGATGAAGACAGGAAGTAGTCAGAGGATGAGGGCATGGCATGTTTTTTAATGACTCATCGCGTCAACAAACTTCACCATTTTAATTGTGCTTCTTACTTAATGGAAACGCTGCAATTGCAGAGTTGCTTTTTGACATTAGTGGAATATTGACAAAGTTTTGCTCACGTTTGCAATGGAAACCCAGTTGCTGTCAATTTGTTTATAAATCACATTGAAAATTACTCTAGTTGGACCACTCTGAGCTCGTCTATCCAAAAAAAAAAAAATTGAAATGTTACAAAACACCCACGCCTCACTTTCCATCATTTGAAAAATCACCAGCATAAATCTGAATTTGTACCAACGGTTTTTGTGCCTGGTTTCTAATTTTTTGGCAATTCGTTGAAACGTGGAAGGAAAACATGAGGAATCACAATACTGCTAACCAGAAGAATTGAAAATACAGTCTCACCTTTATTTAACATTTAATATCCTTACGTTGTGAAATAAATTAGAGCAATATGTCTGAAGGAGCGTGTTGTGAATACCAAATATCAGAGAGCTTAGGGAGATAATGTAATTTAACACGTCCGTGGAACTTAAGCATGCACAGAGCCGTACAATCTGCTACATCCGTAATTTAGTCATCCTGTGCCCTCTGTGTCTTTGACAAAGTCAAAGCGGGTAACAGGCTCTTTTGCCATCTTTAGCAGGAGCAGTACATGATATCACACAGTTAACCAAGCTATTTTTTTTTTTGAGTGAATGGGAGAAAAATGCAACAGTTTTGGCTCGTGCATCAGCTCGTTTATCATGTCGTTGCTTGTTCATTTAGAGCATCCTCTCAGGTTTCATATTACTAAGAGCGGAAGTTTTAATCAGGTTTTTTGCCGAATCACCCTAATTAATTAATGGTGCGATGTTATTGGCCTGCAGGCCTTCAGTGTCCAGTAATTAGGAGCTGAAAACAGGCTCGTCGAAACCAGCCAAAATTAGCATTTCGTTCACAGCGGAGAAACAAACGTCTCTCGGCCTGCCAAAGTCTGGTCTGGTGGCAAAGTGAAAACTTCCTGTTCTCCTGTGTAATCCTGGCTTTTCTCACTGCTTAGAGAAAGACACAGATATTGAGAGGCATGAATAAATACATTATTATACCAATTTTTTGCTCTGTGTAGTTCATACCTCCTTTGACTCTGTTTCTCCCTTCTGTCTGATATCAAATCTGACTCAACTTTTCCTACATTGTTTGTCTTCTTCTCTTGAAAAATCAGATGGTGTCCAAGTGTTCAGAGATAACAACCATAATATCATAACAGAGAGACTAAAACTGGCTTAGAAATCTTGCCTTTTGTACTAGGCTTTAATATTGACGTACCACAACTAATTATTTCATTTGTTTATGTTTTTACTGTCAAGGTAGAAAAGCTGTTATTGAGAGGAGGGTTGTAGGGCATCAGTTAAAGGTAAAGGTTTATGAACACTCACCTGCAACACAGTAGAAATCGGTCAGTATAGGATGGTCAGCTTTTTGTTCTGTAGAGGTGTGTTAATCTCTGTGGAGCCACGGTCTGCATTTCGGCCAGCAAATGAAGACAACAGGGTCACTCTGCAGATAACACCTGGAGCTGGAGCAAAAACATTCCCACGACACAAACGCACGCACGCACGCGCGCGCACACACACACTTAAGCTGCATTCACACAGCAGCCAAATGCTACTTAAACCCAAGTTTTCCATATAATATAAATTTATGGTCTCGGCTGTGTGGTTGTTTTTGTTCTTTTTTAGTTTTGTTTTTTCTGTTTCATTTTGGATATTTCAAATATTTTCCATTCCCAGTGTTCAGTATTCTTTACAAATTTTACATTTATTGGATTGAGAGGGTAAACCTACAGTATTACGTCTTTACCAATTTTATGACCATTTTAAGATTTATCGTATCGTCTTAACGTTTATCGAGAAAAATGTATTATAGCAATTTTGATTTATCATTCTCGTGATACCTTTCAGTTAATGTTAAAAGAACTGACTGAAATGTTATTCACTACTTTCTGCTGCTCTTTCCCCGTAAGAGCCCACCGATATCTCAAAGTGACAATAACATTGTTTATCATATGGGGACAATTTATCATCCATCAAAAGTTATTGTGTTACTGCAGAGTGAGTCATACTGACTTCCTCGAGATGAACTTTAGTTTTCATATTTTCATATTTACGTAGACAAAATTCAGAACTGCACTGGAATATTCCGAGCGTGAGCCCACCAGTTTTTCTCGGATTCCTAACAACTCCGCTGGTAGGGAGACACGGCGTCCTCAGATGCATTTCCTGTTCCTAGGCTTCCTGCCGCCTTTGCATTTTGCTGGATTTACAGAAAAATGTATCATTGTGACACGCTGTGTTACAGCAGAGTTAGTCATACTTAAACCATAATGCTAACTTCCTCAAGCCAGATTTCAGTTTTCAGATCTTTAGATTTCTGTGAGCCAAAGGCCCAGTTTGGCTTAAACTTTGAAATATTTTGAGCGATCCTGACAGTTTTTGTCAGATCCGTATCAACTCCTTCGGTTTCCCAGCCGGGGACATGCGTCTTCTTCGAATGCATATTCTCCTTGTGAGCTTTCCGCTGTCTTCGTATTTTGCTGGATTTATCGTCCAGCAAAATTTGTTATTGTGACACTTCATGTTACTGCGGAGTTAGTCATACTTCCATCGCAATACTAACTTCCCTGAACCAGATTTCAGATTTTTATTTGTCTGAGAACGAATGGTGAGACTGCGCCTTTCCTTCACAGAAGAATGAATTTTCAAATAATCTGAGTTTTTATCAGGACCATATCAACTCCGCCGGTCTCCCAGACAGGGAGACACACGGCTTCGTCTGATGCGTTTCCTGCTCCTGGGCTTCCCGCCGCTTTCGTACCCCCCTACCCTAACCACCATAGTTACAGCAGGAGCAGGAAGATCAGCAGCAGAATGAATGGGCAGCCGAGGAAGGCAGCAGCGAGGTGAACCAGAGAGATTAACTGGGAAATTGACACTGACAAATCTCATACATTAAGGCTTCCTGGGAGGCAGCTATCGGTGGAATAGGCAGCAGGTACCATATCCCATAAATGAGGCCGGGCTGCTGTAATAGTCTGCGCGCTGGAAAGCCCCAACCTTCCTGTGGTGGAAAGCACAAAATGATAAGGAAGCCAGGTGTGCCAGAGACTTTTTATTTGACTAATGTGTTTACAGCTAGAATAATGAATAGACTGAAGGAGATGAGAGTAATTAATTTGAGCTTTACCAGCTAAATAACAAAGCAAATACGGGCAAAACTGTTTCATTTCCCTTCGGACTTGATGCTTTCCCTCCCCTCCTCTCTCGCCTGCTTTAATGAGATAAAACCGGCCTCCTTTGAAAGGGAGACCCAGATACTGTTGTTAGTAGCCTTTTGATCTGCTCTCAGGGTGTTTGCTTACATATCGCAGTGTAATGAAGGACACAAACACCATTTGCATACGTTTCCTGAGTGTCCACAGATGTTGATAATGGGGGGGAAAAAAGGTTGATTTTTTTTTTTTTTAACTGTGAGTTTTTATCTTAACAAGGTGCAACGGTGGCTTTAATTTCAAGATGCTCACCATATTGAGCGTGCATCGTTTGGTGCTGCGAGCGAAGAAGCTGATTACGGAACACAAGCAGCTCTTTGGCCCCGGCAGCCGCACCGCTTCTTGTTGACTCAGTCTTATTCTCTGCGACTTAACCCTGCTCAAGAGGTTCATCGTGTGTTCCCTCTATCTTTATTCTTTTTTTTTTTTCTTTTCCCAGATGGTGAAGTTGTTTTCCTGGAAAGGTACTTGTGCCCTTGCTGTTGCTTAGCAACAAAGGGAGTCCATGAAAGTTGACGTCTTGGAAGATTCTCACCGCCTACCCAGAAACGGCGCTCTTCGGATGTTCGGGGGAAGTTTGAGCGTACGGCGCCGTTCGTGAGAAGTAAGCGACTTTTATGGTGATTTATGAAAATATTCGCACCTTTTGAACTTTCTCATGTTTAGTCGAGTTATAATTGCGAACTTTGAAATATTTTTATTTGGATTGTGCAATTGAAATCATTTTAAACAAATTTAAATACTCCAAGAAGCATCCGAAATGCCCACGAGATCATATGGACGAGTGAAAAGCCGTAAGAAGTAGGGGTGGAACTTTATTGCATCGTATCGTTTATCGTGATACAAATTTTGATTCATTGATGTCATGATAAATTTAATGTTTAAAACCCCACAGAACTCTCTGTGTTGTTGAGATTGTTAGTCTTACTATTTTCTTTACTGTAAGTTCAATGAGAGTATCAATAAAAATCATTAAATTCGAAAATAAAAAATTAAGTGCAGATGACAGTTCTATAACAGTTCTTTATGTGACTGGTGTCCTAAAGAAGCATGTAGCAAACAGGAATGTTTTTCAAGAGCAACATTTGTGTCTCTGGTTGCTGTCATTCATTTACATCATTTACATGAGGGCGACTGTGGCTGTGTGGGTAGAGTAGTCGTCTAGCAATCAGAAGATTGCAGGTTCAATTCCAGCTTCCTCCTACCACATGTCAATGTGCCTCTGGGCAAGGCACTTAACCCCAAGCTGTCTACCGAGCTGCGTATCGGTGTATAAATATGTGAGCGTTTGTGAGTGCGAATGGGTGAATGTGACTCTAGTGTAAAGCGCTTTGAGTGGTCAAAAATGATCGGATAAAGCGCTATATAAGTTCAGTCCATTTACCATTTTACCATCCAAACACTTGGCTAAAAAAGAATCAATAGTTCCACACATTTCAAACTTGTGTTTGTAGAAAAAAAGTAAGTCCAAGTATCAATTTTTTTTTATTTCACAACCATTTTCTGTTGTTTGTTAATCAGTCCACCTCAGGTAAAGTCCCGATGAAATACAGTAAGGTTACGTGACAAAATGTGAAAAAGTGAAAAAAAGTTAAAGTAATGATACAAGAGTGTCAGTGGTCGTGTCTGTCTTTTTATTGAGCGAATGTATTTTATTTTATTAAATGTATTCAACAGCAGCCCCTGCACCTCTGCGTAGAGTGATGATGAACTGCAGCATCTTGGCTGCAGCTGCTTTTCAGAGATCATTTTTCACTCAGAGTGGAGAATTCATCACACTTGGCCGTGTTAAATATTCATGGAGGCGTTGTGTTGTTAAAATAAGGCTCATTAGCGCTTCCAGCCTCTTTTCAAGTTCCGCCTATCTCTTGTCACTCTCAAAAGAGCAACAGAAACATGTTATTCGTCTCTCACACCCCATGCGCTCAAAGTGGGTCAGAACAGAACGTTAACTGTGCCTTTATGTCAGAGTCGGGCCAACTTCACCGCTGTTGCACTTTAACGTCTATGGAAGCGTTATGACTGTTGGTATTTTTAAAAGTGACTGAAATATTTTCTCGGTTTTTTTGTCTCTTAATGAAATACGAATTTTGTAAAAAATAAAAATAAAAAATACACTACTGATCGAAATTTTAAGACCATTTGAAAACCGTTAAGAATTTTTCTCCAGTTTCCTCCCTCAGTCCAAAAACACGACTGTCAGGTTAATTGGCCTCTTCAAATTCTCACTAGGTGTGAGAGTGTGTGTGCATGGTTGCTTGTCCTGTGTGTCTCTGTGTTGCCCTGTGACAGACTGGTGACCTGTCCAGGGTGACCCCGCCTCTCACCCAGAACGTTAGCTGGAGATGGACACCGGCAACCTCCCGACCCCACTAAGGGACAAGGGTGTAGCGAAAATGGATGGATGGATGGATGGAAGAATTTTTCTCCTATTGGATCTTAAGAAGGTTACAAATAACAGCTTCAAAATGCAAAAATAACAAATGGGAGTGAGACAAAAAAAAAGAAGAAAAAATTAGTCAGCGTTTTATTGTAAGCAAGCTTTAACCCTGGGATCCAGGCTATGGTTGTTTTTGGCCAGTTTTGATTCTACTTTTATATTTCTCAATAGAAACCATTAATATTGCCTCCCAGGGTTTTCTGTTTTTTCAGCACAACCTGATCTGTGTGAATTTGCATTTATGTTTCTTTTGGCTCTGCTGTTTTTGCATATTAGACCTTGAGTCACATTAAAACATACAATCCAAATTGGAAATTTTTAAAAATATTTTTCACTTTGACAAATGGTTCTTATAATTTAGAATGCCAATGTGTACTGTAAATTTCTAAAAGTGATGTTAAACATTTGCAAGCAACACAGCTTTGAAAAATTAGTTGCTCCAAGTTCCGTTCCCGCTTCTCCTCGTGTTACTGTTACTTGTGCATCTTTCCTCTGTTTCCTAGCAACAAAACACAGCCCATAATTATTGGTTGAAGATGTGAGATTTCCAATAACAAAGTGAGATCTGCAAATGAGAGTTTGACAAACTCCACAGTGAACACTTGCTGCCGGTTATTGCAAACACACACGTCCAGGTTGGTTTGGTTTTTCTTACATTCTTAAAAAGAAAGCAATTGAAAACTCTTGTTTGTTAAAATTAGTTCGATGTCGGGGTGCACTGATAAATTGGCCCTATTTCCCTTAATTTTGGCATATTGATGATTGGCCCACACTTGCATAAGAAGCCGATCTCATCTGCTGCAAATGGTAACAACAGACACCCTGCTGTTGTAAACTTTGAGACTTTTCAAATGAAAAAAGTCGGTGGCAGACAAAATCGGAATTTCAATCAATGCACCTGTACTTTGATCATCTTAAACCTTTGCATTTGACAAGAAAAAAACAGAAGAAAGCTGTAAAGAGAACAAATACTCCTTCACAGCGCTGTGTGGGTGTGTGAAGTGAAGGGAGTTCTGTTCTGTGTGAAGTGAACAGCATATCTTTACTGGCAGAGTTAATATTTTACACACTTTCCCCAAACCTTTGATATTCATCTCAGCAGGACGTAGCTTCACCTTTACGCTTAGGCTGGGTTCGCCCATGGGCAACCGATTAACATCCATTTAATCAATGCTTTCATATTTCATGAGTGGGTCTATCAAACTTTAATGCCGTTCTGCTGCCGAGCGCTGGTTTTTCCATGCAGTCATGTCTGAATCGGTACTTTCAGCCGCACTTTTCTTGCTGGAATCTCTAGGTGGAAAATCGTAAAATGTATGCGACCTTCACATATGCACGCTCCAGAAGATCAGGGAGAAATCAGGACTTGTGAAGGGGTCATCCTTGGTAGTGCAAAAATAATTTCACAAAGCCAAAAATCCCAGTGAAAGCCCAGATGCTTGGTTTGCCCTCTCTACGGACTTACCGTTCAGGTTCCATTGACCATATAATTGCATAAACTGGAATTACAGAAATAAATTAGCCTACCGGGAACATTCCAACTTCGGAAAAAAACCTTGAAAAGTGTGTTGTTTTTTTTTAGGATAAGGTGTTGGTTTTGGCTGTATTAAAGCTAGTGTTTCACAAAACTTTTTTTCTTTTAAAGGTTTTTTTTTTAATTGGCTCTAGTGGCCTCCACATGACAGTTAATTGACTGGAAAGTTGGTAATGAGAGATGGGGAAAGACATGTGGCAAAGGTCACCAGGCCGGGAACCAAACCTGCGACGGCCGCGTCGAGGACCAAGGCCTCCACACATGGGCCGTGCCCAACCCCTGCACCACCACAGCAAACCCTGTGTTTCACAAAACTGAAATGGAGAAACTTTTTTTTTACATCACACGAGTCACGTGATCAACAACTGGACGTTACAACTGATGGAAAAGGCAAAGAAGTAAACAGGAAGTG
Organism: Poecilia reticulata; assembly: GCF_904066995.2. Taxonomy (NCBI): domain Eukaryota; kingdom Metazoa; phylum Chordata; class Actinopteri; order Cyprinodontiformes; family Poeciliidae; genus Poecilia; species Poecilia reticulata. Next base: position 4,890,902 of record NC_088835.1, read on the forward strand.
GTAGGATGACGCCGCATCGTGTTTTTTAATGACTCATCGCAAGAACAAATTAATTCACGTGTGGTTTTTAATTGCATTTCTTTTTTTAACGTAAACACCACGATTGCGAAATTGTGTTTTCTTGACATCAGCGGAATATTGACAAATATTTGCACACATTTGTCATGGAAACGCAGCTCGTCAGACGTACAGTTAGCCTGACAGAAACCAGAACCAGGCGATGAGATAGTCGACCAAACAGGAAGCAAGAAGGAGAGCGGAAGAATAGTACGAAAACCCGATGTGAATTCATGTGTGTCAGAGAAGTGGGATGTGTTGAGAATAGAATGTGTTTGCCTTAGAGTTATTGGAAGCCATGTGTTTTTCCCTGTGACCTACAGCAGTATGGTTTGTCATGAAGTGTCTTGCCGATCCCTGGAGAGCTCCGGTGTGAATAGAAATGAATTTCAAAAAGGGTGACTGAATGTGACATTCACCTTGAAAAAATAAAAAATAAATCACATGGCAGTGGTGATGCATTAGGCATTTTCAGCTTTGTTACATATGCTTCTGATCATTTTATTCCAGCTGCAGGTCAGTGTTGCATAGACGACGTTTTGCATGGGCCGTCTATGAAAGAAATGAATCCTGTTGGAAGCTGTTTAGCAAGCTTTTGCTGTTGGATTAAGCTTCCTGGATGATTTTATGAGCGTTTTCAAGAAAACTACATTCCGGAAAAGAGACTGGTTCAAGCTGAAACATTTGTACTATTAAAAATAGTATTAATAAACAAAGCAACTGGATTATCTGAATACATATTTTTCTCAATATTTATAAGAGAGAGAAGACAGTGAACCAGGAGGAGGGTTCCTTCGCTGATTTTTATGTGGTCACATATCTGGACTGTAGAAATGAGCAGCTTGTTACCTGAATTTCAGACGACACTTTAACATCTTCACGTAAGATGTTCTTCAAATTCTACCTGGGAATGCTTTCCAAACTTCAAGATTCAGTTTAAATTGGTAAATTAATGTGGTAAACTATATTAGATCAGATAAGGGAAAGATTGGGCAAACATTGACAGCAGAGATGGTGACTAGCAAAGATACAAAGACTTCAGACTTGACATAATCTCCTGGTCTGAAACTTGAGTCTTAACAGTTTTTATCTCATGTAATGAAGAGTAAAAGGCAGCCCAGTGTTTGTTAATTGCTGCTGGCTAGTCTGAAGGAGCTGAGCAGGGGAGTTTGTGAGGTGGAATGCCTGGTTGGACCTAGCCCCGCCTTCAAGGCACAGCTCCTCCTCAGAGCTGCAGTTTCCAAGTTTCTGCCTCACAAAGCAGCTCTCTCCCCCTGTCGGCCCCTTCAGACTAGCCAGCAGTAGTTAGCAAACACCTGGTTGAACTGAGCATCAGCTGAGCTCATCATACAAGCTACTCCTCAGTGCAATGTTGGTAAAAACGGTTAGTAGAGGAGAGATGTTGCTATGATTTCCTGCAGGCGGAGTTTCAGAAAAAGCAGAAGTTTTAGAGACACAGGCCCAATTTAAAGGCATTAAATAACAAAGTATTTTTCTTTAAATTCAGATTTGATGTACATAGCATTTTTGTAATAACTGAAGGTAACATAGTTACTTGTTTGTGTTTTTAAATGATACTTTGTGGCTGGAAAACACATAATTCTTCCCCTTTAGGGAAACCAAACAACTGGTCTTGACAAAAATACTGAGGGTCCAAAGTGGAGGAGCTAAAACTCTTTCCCTTTACAAATGATTACATACCGTTTCTACAAATGCTCATATAAATCTTTCAGCTCAGTCATGTGCAGTCATGTTCTGCCACTAACATGTAGCGAGAACCGGTTGATTAACCCTTGTTGTCCCAGAAGGCAGACTACAAGCCCTGCAGCAATTACATAGTGAGTATGTTTTTGTGCAACTCAGATGTTGGTAATAGTAGCTCAATTTTTTTTTTTTTTTTTTTTTGGGCTAAATTTCCTATCAGGGTTTCAGAAAGGATGGCTTCCATGTTGACATGACCCTCTCCAACGCCTCAATTTTGACTTAATTCCTGCCAGTATTTCTCACTCTTCAGCTCGTGGTATGTTTGTGCCATCACCGCCATCTTCCCTGTAGGCTGTATCCATTAATATCATTTATGGGCTGTATATACAATCAGGCAGACAGGGGACACGCACACAAAGAGTTACAACAGGGAGCCGAGGAGAGACGCAGTTGAACGATCTGGCCTCCGGCAAGATGGCATTCAATCACCGCAGGCACTCCGGCCCAGGGGAATACACACACGCACACACACGCATGCACACGCATGCAACACGTTTTTGACAGAAGTAAGGTGACAGTCATAAGAATTCACAAATTAATTTTATTAGCACCCCCACAAATCCGTCCCCCAGCAACTGTCACCCATTAATTATAAATGTGCGCTCATAACACACTTAATTACTGCCTCAAATCGTCTTCACAGCCCGTGGATGTACTGCCGCCTTTTTCTTATTTATTTTTTTTAACAGGGGAAATTATGAACTCGGTGAAAAGTGTGACAATCATGATGATTGATGGTGTTTGTTTTCCTGCAGTCCATTTGCCTTACGCCGGCAGAGTGGGCGGAGTCCGTGGGAGAAGGGCCATCAATTTGACGATGGCGGAAATGAAAAGCTCGCATTTTCTCAAAGTGCTCCAAATAATAAAAGCTGTACGGTGGGAGTCCTGAAACTGCTTTGTTATGATATTGTGAGCTGAATTAGTTAAACAGTGTTTTTTAAAAATTCTTTTAGTTTGTCCTTATTTCATAATTAGCTACATGTCGCTACACAGCGTTCCTTTTCAAGCTCCAGAGTTCTCTTATGAAATTCTCCTAACTGACCCAGATTGATGCTCTTATTCTGGGAGCAGGACTTCTGCTCATGCATGTCTTTCCGTTCCAGTGGTCGCCCTCTGCGTGCCTCCTCCTCACGCCTCATTGCCCTCCGGTGGTCCGCAGTGTGGCGACTGGAGCGTTAGCTCTCATCCACCTGTGTGGGAGATTGAAACAAGAGCTAGTTGTTGTCGGGGGGCCTCGGCCGCCGTGTCATGGAATTCTGTCTCATTTCATGGAGAGCAGCAAAGCGTGGCACTGGACAGAGGCTAAATACACTGAAGACTTAAAGAAAAACCTGAGCTAAGACTGCACACAACAAGACTGTAATAAATGATATTACCCAATGTCAGTTAAACGCAGCGCTGCCACTTCTTGTAAAATACTGTATGTTGGGTTTGGTTTCAGCCCGTAGTAGCGTGTGCTCTTTTTGTTCGATTCTTGAATTGTTTGAACTTGCTGTTACATTAGTATGAAAGCAGAAACAGTTTAAGACCCAATCAATGATCCAGCAGTCAGAAAATTCAAATTGACTGGAGCCAACGACTCAAAGTTAGCTATTCTCTGTGTCTGTGTTTCCATCCAGTTGTCGTATGAAATTTGAGTGAACTTTTAGAATGTCGCAAATAGAAAGGGGGAAAAAAAGCTATTTAGATCTACTGGTTTGGAACGAAGCTAGGAAGAGGATTAGAGCCACTGAAAAGACAAAAAGGGAATTTTAATTCCCTTAATTTAATTTTAACTTTCATCTCAGAATTCTGAGAAAACAGTTTTCCAGTGACTCTAGTCCTGGTCCGTATGAATCAACCAGGTAATGCAAAGCATGATTTCATCAGATGTTGACGTTACACGTGTTAATAAGATGCTAACCACAGCTAAAAGTCTTTACTCTGTCATTATGTTTGCCGTAAAATAGCAGAATCTTATTTTGTAGCAATTGCTCTCTAAAACACACACACGCACATGCACGCATACACACGCGCACACACACGCGCGCACTCATACACCTTCTTTGCTTGTAGCTTAGCTAATTATTGATACCTCCTGGCAGGAAGTATAGAAAAACAAAGTGAATGTGGTTCTGGTATCGTCTTATACTGTCGTCCATAAAGAGCTGAAAATGTTGGTTTGCATAAACCAGAGATTAGAAAATTGTCCACAACATTCAGATTGGTGCTTCTCTACAAAGATGCCAAAGTAAAGTTATAAAAATGGAAAAAAAAAAAGAATTTTTTTTTAGTGCAGATATTCCAGACAGAAGAAAATGTTTTTATTTGCAGTATTCAGACTGGAAATGGGCAAAGACAGAAGTGCGAGGAACACAAGGTCCCTTGGTCTGGGCCCCGGATGGCTGCAACCAAAACTAATAACCTCTGTACACAAGCCGAACACTCTACCTTTACGTCTCACACCATTTTTCTTTCCATTTTTTGTTGTTTTTTTCTTGCAAGGGGCTGGTGTCTACTTCCAGTAGTCATTGGGCAGAAGGCGGGGTACGCTCTGAACAAGTTGCCCCGTCTATCCCCAACAACAGAGAGACTACCAGCACAGACAATGATGCATCATTTTGAAAACATAGTCAGTGGCAATAAGCAGTGGAATACCTCGACCTCCTTTCTCAGTGCCAGTGAAAGTACAGCTGGACTTTAAAGACCCACTTACTTCAGCTACTGAAGAACTAAGTGCCATTTTACTAAAGACATGAGAATTATGAGGTTGAGTAGGGAGGCAGAAAAAAATGTCATCCTTTAGTTCTCCATAAAAATATAAAAACTAAAAGAGACATAAAATGTTTAAGGAATACTCATTGTTGAGGAACAACACAGGCATTTCAGGCAGTCCTGAAAATATTTCCTCCAACTTGGGGGTTGTACCCCGTCTGTGCAATGGGTGTATCACCTGCCACAAATACCGAGTGGTGAAGTGAAAAGGTGGTAGTGCATTTTATCTGTAGTCAGATAGAAACAGGGCACCTTGTAGCTTCATGACATTGAGCTTTGGGACTTTTAGTGTGTGATTCTTAATGCTTCAGAGTGTAATGGTTTATTTTACTCGATGATTGAGCATCAGTCTGAGTGTTAATGGCTTGTGCCTCGAGACGTCCAAATTTTATGATTTTTGAAATCAATTTCAGATGACAATATTAATTCTGTTATCTACTATTGAGTTTTTATTCAGGCCCCAAATGCTGTTAAGGCAGTTTTAAGGAAGCTTGAAGTCAGATGGGTTTAATCTGACAAAATCCAAAAACTCCCACAGATCAATTAACACGGGAAGCACAAAGGGAACATATAGACACTTTGCATGTTATCATTTGCGTCATGCGCATAAGGCTGGACAGCAAATGGACAAATTTTTTACCTGCCATCCAGACCTTCGCTAGAACAATTCTGCTGGATGAAACCTGGAGATGTAGGTATTATTAATTTAGTGCAGTGTGCCACGGCAATTGGAAAATAATGCAGTGGCTTTGAGTTGTTTTTCTTTTCTCTCACTTTTTGTGTTGGCTACGCTAACCACAGACCCGTTACTATAGCGACTGACTGACAACAGCTCCCCCAGTGTATCAGGATCCAACAGCAAAGAGCACACAAACATTTCCCACACAAAGAGCAGATCTTTCTATCTGTTACAGTTTTATGTTTTCATAACATAACACACCTGAAGTGTTGCTTTGATTCTTTGATGCATGCTTGATAAATCTTTTAATCTCCCGTGGCAACCATGCAGCTGTTCAAAACACCTGGATGGACTTAGCCCCGCCTTCGAGGATGAAGCTCCTCCTTGAAGCTGTGGTTTGATTCAGTGATGCATGTTTGAGAGGTCCTTGAATCTTCCCCTTCCCCACGACTCCTTCAGATTAGCCAGCCGCAATTAGCAAACACCTGGTGGAACTGCACATCAGCTGAGCTCATCATATGAGCAACTTCTCAGTGCAACGCTGGTAAAAATGTTGTTAAAGGATTAATAGAGGAGCCATGTTGTGATGACTTCCTGAAGGTGCAGAAGTTTCTTAAAGAGACAGAGGCCCTATTTCAAGGCATTGTTACAAATTCCTTTTAACTCATATTTTATATATATTTATAACTATGTTACCTGCATTTTTACAACAAATGAAGGTAATATAGTTACTTGATTATGCTATAAAATGATTGTATGTGTCTGGAAAACACACAACACCGCCCCTTTGAGTTTGTAGATGTAACTTGACAGCATGATGCGCTGTGGAATTTGGAGTTCTGTCTTCACATTTCTATGTACATATTTTCTATGTACATATTTTCCCATTTAAAAAAGCCTCCACAAAGCTAGCAGCATTGTGATTAGCGGGTCAGTGGGGCCGCTCACGCTGCTACTGAACATTGCGGGCATCAATCCACTGAGGCCGGCTCCGGTCGCTGGCCCCGGGTCTCTTTTGGCTGCTGTAAGGAGATGGATTCTCAGTGCAGGGCTCACTCCAGCTACTGTGCTTAATGGGTTTTGCTCCCCAGGACATTGTTACACTCTAAAGGTCATCGTAGTTTAAGGTCTTGCAGAGCACCTTTCAGCCCCGGCTGATTTGCTCCCCGACCGCTCTGGTGTGGTATAGTTGAAACAACATTTTGCCGTTATGTCTAATTGATGAAAAGAAACGCGCGGTGTAAATATTCTACTAACTGCGGCCATCTTCTCAGAAATTTCTCAAGTGCAGAATATTTTAGTCCTGGCGGTCTTATTGTAGTCGATGATAATTTTTTTTATTCAGAGAGAAAGATTCACTCATTGAACAAAGCAACGCTAAAGTGTTCTTACATTTCAACGTGTTTTTTGTTCTGTATCCCTGCTACAAAAGCTCTCGCTTTTCTTAAAGTGGCTCTATGAACTTTTTCTTTGCGTTGATTGTGTTCTAGCTGAACAGTGACTAGGCCTGTAAACTCTTTTCTGACTATCAGAGAACGCCACAGTTGCTGTTGCCTGTTAGCTGGATGCCTGCGGTGTAATGATGGCCGCGGAGTTGGAAATATGCTGAGAAAAATTTGGAAATAGCAACAAGAAAGAGTGCTAATGTCTTGTTTGGCACTTGTTTTCTCCTCTTCATGCTGCAGAGGCGAAAAGAAGCAGAAGCAGCTTTGCCACATAACATTCTTTGAACAACTGAACTTGGTTTCGTACATTACGAGTCCATAAAGATAGTAGAAACATAGTAGAAATTAAAACTGAGTTGACACAAGAATAATGAAGTGATATTTACTATTTTGTTGCACAAGATCCCTATTAACATAACAACATTACTGTATTAAAATGTGGTTATATTTCATGTCAAAGTGAAGTCTTTCCAGTTACAGTCAGTATGTGACTTCTTGTCTTATTTTGATGTAAAACAGGAAGTAGCTTTTGTTGCTTTCATGGAGTCAGCAGAAAATAACATCTTATAGTAAAATCTTAGTTAAAATAATGTTGGGTTTACTTTGGGCTCGGGCTTATAGGTCAAAGTTAATCTGGTCTTTTTTCGGGCCTATCTAAACTCTGTTGGTGATTAATGCATCAAATAGCCATTAAAATTCTGTAAACACCAATACCTCACATGAGGGATGGGTTTGATCTGCGGCTGCAAACATTAACGCACCAATATGAAAAGTTTAACTCGTTAATATTACATGATGCAGATTTATTGCAATCCCTGTTTTGATATCAAGCCTCTTTCCTGTGATGGGTTAGCTAGCTAATAGCAGCGCATTGCACTGTCTTGTACTGCGATCTACAATGCAGAGTCGCACGCAAAAAGTAAAAAGATGAGCTAGTGTGATATATATATTCATATATATATATTTGTTTTGTTTTTTTTGAAAAACATATTTTTATGTGCGACAATAACACTTAAACACATTCTGACTGTTGTGGGGAAACATCTGCATTTTCTTTCCAAAGAAGCCTCGACCACATCTCACTCCAGATCTGTAAATAACAGTTTTCATTTTTTATTCAAGTATGCTTTTTCAAAAAATTGAAGCAATTTCAAGATGCTAGGAGTGTAATGTGGAGATGTTAGGATATTTCCTGGTCTTGACCTTCTAACAGAACCCTACTTCAACATAGCCAAAGTGCATTAAGCTGCAGTAGCAAAGAAAACCAGATTGCGAAGCAAGAGCAGAGAAAAAGATCCAGTAATAGCCGCTGCAAGAGCCGGCGAGTTCCTGCAGTGTAGAAATGGCAGGAATTGGTTTAAATCTGAGGACTGTGAAAAATGTCCTGTAGTGTCAAAAGTGAATACATAACACAAAGCCTTAGAATGTAAAATACTGTAAAATAAACGGTAACGGTTCGGGGAGAAAGTTGTGGGAAAGGTTTAATCAGCACTTTTATCTCTAATAAATACAAGTCCTGATTTCTGGCACATACCAACTTCAACTATGTTGATGGACAAACTGACTAGTTTAATCCCTTATTTACTAGAACATCATGAAACAACACCAACATACCAACTTATGCCCTTCTATCAAGACTAGTAGATGATACAATCAGCTGACAAGCTTATGAAAATTTTAACATGGTGGTAATTTTAGTGAGACTTTTTCACTGAGAAATGCTAAATTTAACAAGAAACAGGTAGCAGGAAAATGTCGTGCAGAAGGCTGACTCAACAGCTCAGCACATTTACCTGAAACCCTCTGGGGCCGCAGTCATTGTTACTGTTTGCTACTTTCATTAATTACATATTTGGCATGTTGCTAACCTCCAAGTGCAGTTCAATAATTCACTACAGCGGTGGCAAGGATTCCTTTTGTCTTCAAGTTTGAGCCTCATTTCTAGTTTTCTTTTAGATTTTTAAAGAGGCAGTACAGTGTAAAAATCAACTCTTTTGAGCTTTACATCATGTTATAATGTTATTCCCTCATCATAAACATACCTGACGTGTTGCTTTGATTCTTTAACGCATGTTTGAGAGATACTTTTATCTCCCGTGGCAACTATTCAGCACCTTCTTGGAGATGCAGTTTCCAAATTTCTGAGCTTCCACCTCTCAGTGAACCCCTCCACCACAACTCCTCCACTCAGCTCCTTCAGACTAGCCAGCAGCAATTAGCAAACACCTGACGGAACAGCGCATCTGCTGAGCTCATTATAGGAGCTACTGTCAGTCGAATGCTGGTAAAGAAATTGTTAAGGGATTAATAGAGAAGAGGCGTTGTGATCACTTCCTGAGTTTTAAAAAGAGCAGGAGTTTCTTAAAGAGACAGAGACCCAATTTAAAGGCGTTAAATTACAAAATCCCAATTTTTTTAAGTTATATTTTTATGTAGTATTTTTATAACAACCGGAGGTAACATAGTCACTTGATTGTGCCATAAAATGGCACTATGTGTCTGGAAAATACATAGTATAAAACACATAATACTGCCCCTTTAAACTTTCTAAGCCGTTTAAGTTAAGTTGAAATGTTTTCTGATCAGTTTTAGCAGGATGAGAATATCCCACTTCAGTTCTTCAAGTCGTCAGTTTCCCTGTTGTTCAAAAACACCAATGAACTCTGAAGCCTTGCTCTACTCCCAGCAGTCTTCCACCGTGGGGAACCCTCCACCCGCTGCTTGGCGACAGTCTTCAGAAACTGCATCTCTGTCATGTTGGGGTTCCATGTCACCCCTTCAGGTGGCAGGCGGCTCCTCAAGGCCTTAGATACAGCTCACCCAGAGTTTACTTGCATTCTCTCTAATTTATCTAAGGGATTTCTTGCCCCGCGTATATTTTGTTCTTTGAGCGGCCAAGCGTTAAATTGCTTTCCATCGGGAGCAGCTCATATGCTGGGGGTCACCATGGCTGTGGCTGGTTTCCAATGAGATGGTTTGGCAGCAAAGCCAACTCTGTAATTAGGGTCACCCGGCTCTGGAGCTGCTGGAGGGCCAAAGGGTCGTCACGGCAGCAGAGTGCCTTTGAAAGTTGCCACTTAGCTGAAAGATGGTAGGTCACGCTTGCAACACAAGTCTTATATTATAAATTAACGAAGGTGTTGTTAACAAAGCAAGGTGTGTTCTATTAAACACTCTTTGCACGCTACACTTTAAACTGGTACAGTACATGTACGTGCATGTTTATTTTGGACTTTTGTCACCACTCTAAACATTTTAGCCACACCATGCAACATTGCAAGTCTTGTGTAAAAAATGTTTTCCCTCTGAATTTTTATCATTTCATTACTTTTGTAAACAAAGTGCTGATCAGCAGCGTTCTGTATTTTTCGATAAGAATTTGCCGAAAAATTACAGTCAAGTAAATGTCTGCATAAATATTCACCACTTCAGGTCAGTTGTATATTTTAGTCTGTAGTTTATTGGCTGAAATCATATATTCACATGGGCATATGTGGACTAAAGTTTTTCTCCATTCTTCTTTACCAAAGACACTTCACCAGCCTTGCCTGCTGCTGGTGGTCAGACGACCATTTAGGCCAGATGCCTAAGTATTTAGTTGGAAGCTAAGTGTTTAGCTTCCAACTAGAGATTTAGCTTTCTAACCGAATATGTAATATGGAGCTAAATATCTAGTATGCTAACTAAACATTTCATTTGAAGCTCAGTATTTAACTTGCTAACTAAATATTTGGCTTCTTAACAAAATATTTAAATTGCAGCTTAATATTTAGCTATGCTAACTAAATATGTAGCTTGTTGATTAAATATTTAATTTGTAGGTATACATTTAGCTTGCTAGCTAAATATTTGAAGCTAAATATTTAGATAGCTAACTCTATGTAGCTTGTTAACCACATATTTTATTTAGAGCTAGATGTCTGGTTATTATAGCTTACTAATATTTAGTTTGAAGCTAAATATTTAGCTTACTAACTAAGTGCTTGGCTTGCTAACCAAATATTTAATTTCAAACTAAACATTCAGCTAGCAAACCATATATTTAACTTGCTAACACATATTCAATATAAAGCAAAATATTTAGCTAGCAGATTATATATGCAGCTTGCTAATGTAATATTTAATTTGGTGGTAAATATTTAAAAAATTGTTTTCTGGTTGATGTGAAAAAACCTTTTTTAGTATGTTTATTGGGGCCTGCCATGGCAACGCATAGGGAGAGCAGTCAGTCACTGCCTCCCATGCAATGCACGGCAGGCACCTATTGTTCTACACCCCAAAATAACTGCCACGTCCTACTACCGTTAATGTGGCTCATACTGCTGCATGTCTGATCACAATATATATATATCAAAACGTGATATATATACTGTGATGCTTTGATGCTGATGCTTTGCTTGAATTATGGGCGCAACTTCAGCCGCAAGCCGGAACTGCCATTTGTTTACATGTTACCTAAAGCTAACCGGCCTTCGTCACAGCTTTTAGGCTATTTAAATTTTAATTTTAATCGGGTCCCGTTTAAATTTCTTCAGAAATGTTCTAGTTGTCGCTAAAGTTCCAAATGGAACTTCTTGCCAGCTTTTGTTCTCTCTGGACGCAAGTTGGAATGAGCCTTCGCTCTTTCAGATTTCAGTGAAGCCTCCAGTCTGCAGACTGTGCCTCACCGAATGTAGCCTGCAGTGTTTCCCTGAGGAGGCTGCACAGTATGTGTCCATCTCCAATGTCCCCACTGGTGACAGGGGAAAAACAAGAAGAAAACACTCATTTATATCTCAATGTTTTCACTCGCACTACAGAAAATAAAGATATAAAGTTCATTTTGGAAGAATTTCTACCGTTTAGGGCCTATCGCGTCTAGTAATTAGGATCGCTACCCTGATTTTTGTTTTTAATCATAATTATGATTAATGGTTTTATTGTCATTTCTTGATCATTATATGCTACATTTAGTTTCAGAGCGGCAGCATAAGAACTGTTCCCCCCCTCGCAAACCTTCATGTTTCTGAGCTCTGTTTCCATCGAGCTGAAAAAAGAAAAAAAGTGAGCAGTGCAGGACGTTGTGCAATTAAGTCCACAGTGTCTATGACAGTAGCTGCTTGTAAAGATGCGAGGAGGCACAGATTGTGATTAGACAACATGGAGGTAGGAATGGTAAAGTGACATTTGCGTTAGTGTTCTTCAGCTGATTTCACTCATTTAAATGGAAACAATTCTTATGATTATACAGAGCGTAAGTATCGCTTTCAGCTTGAATACCTGCAATCAAGCAATTACATAATATCCCTGAAAGACGAGGGTCTGACGTGTGAGATTTGAGTTTCCACCATATATTTTTTGTGTGTGTGTAAAATAGGAGTTTAAATATTTCAGGAGGTTTTAAAAAGTGGTGAATTTGATCTGGTTTATATTGTGTGCTGCAGATTGACTGTTCTGAAATTGGATGAGAAATTCTGTGAGTGGGGAAGTTCAGGCCAATAATATAATATTATACAGAGCCATAAAAAATCCTTGTGGAATATATCAGCTAGTTCTGTTGTATAAGTAAATGGGAGGGTGAAGCAGTTTCTCATGCCGGATTTTTGGGTCAGTGAACTCTCACTATTGCATGGATCAAAAAACAGAAAAGTGTCTTTTTTTATAAGAATGACAGAATGCTGGGAGTAGATGTGAAATGTGAATAGCTTTTTTTTTCCTTGAACATATGCTGTATACAGTCCAAGAGTGTGGGTGTAAAAACACATAAATCATGGGCATCACGGGTTTGATCTCCTATATATACTAAGGTGAGTAAATGGTATTGGATCGATGCCAACATGAGGAGGTCTGTACTTTTTGTTTGCAGTTTCTCTCCCAGGTGTCCAGTAAATTACTCCAATTTACTCAGAGTTCATTCTGGTGCATATTCAGGAATTAAAATCCTAAATATAAAGAGCTTACATTTTCAATTTGAGAGCAGGATTTCATACCTGTTGTGTTTATTACTGAAGGAGAAAATAGCATTCCGATTTAGGTTACATGCAGATTACAGTTAAAGACTGAGCTAATGAATAATTGTGTGCAGTAGAAGGTAAAAGGGGAATTCATTTATTTCTGGTCCGCTTTGTGTTTTATTCTAGTTGGTCATTAAAAAGAAAACACAAATTTGCCTGAAATCTTTGCCCCACATTTTTTTTTATAATCAACTAACTGAAGTCATATCACTAAATTATCAAATGATGACATGTCAAGAAAAAAGGCATAAGGACGTTGCAACGTGATGTCATGCTCTCTGACCATGACTACAAATGGTTTTAGTTGTCAATATAACACACTAAATCTTAAATCTGTGTCATATATAAAAGAAAAAAAGATGTAGTGCTTTGCTACTAATTGTCATCACAATGGCAACTAGATAATAAGGTCAAAGGGTAGCACATCTCACAGGACAGTAAAAAGTTTTAATAAAAAAAAAAGGAAGAGGAACGTAGGTCGGTTATGCTAGCTTGACTTTGACAATTTGAACATGTAGATGTGCTGTGGAATTCTGTGTGTTTCGGTTTAGCAAACAAAAAAAACATGCTGAATGTTCTCTACTTTGAGTGGGAAATGTTTGCCTGTTTGTCGGTGTTGAATTCTGATACATTAGTGGAGCTGTCAATCAGCTGCTATGGCAACGGGTCTGTGTGTAGCTTAGCTGACACAGAACAAGAAAAAAAGTGGAGTACAAGTGGTTTTGAGTCATTCTTCAACCAATTTTTTTGCATTATTTTTCCCTCTCCTGTTTGCACTAAATTAATAATACCTACATCTCGAGGTTTTGTTCTAATGAAATTGTTCTACCATGGCAGCGTCGCCATAGATGGCAAATAAAAGAATCGCCTTTAGGCCTTTCAGCATTGTGCGCATGTGCAAAATTTCCAGATGTAAAACAACTTGCCTATCGTATCTCTGATGCTTGCCTTGTACTCATTTGTGTGATATCGAATCAACAAGATTCCCAGTTTTTCACACAATTACTAGCAAATACTTGATCATTCTGATGTTGATGATGGAGTGTTCCATGCTTCAACTGCTGTATTTAACGCCCGTGTGATCCCTCTCTCCAACGAAACGTCTGTGATATCCAACCATGCCCCCGTCTCCGATGCAACACCATGATTGATGGGGTACATCTCACAGTTCAGCAGAGTGTATTCATAGAAAGTGTAACAGAAAGTAAATCACATTTTCTGCAGGATTCTTAACTTGATTCCTGCTATAGATTTTCACTGTGACATATCTCTGTCTCGTGATGTCTGTAATTTCAGTCATAGTTGGGGAAAAAAAAAACTCCATTTACGCTACATTTTGACATCTTGAGGGTGGTATGAACACAAATGATAAGAGATAAGAGCCTACCGATGATTGGTTGGTTGGCGTTACTGCATATTTGTCATAGATGATGAAGCGTTGCAGCATCATTTCTCACATGAGGCTCTGAAGGAGTTCATTGGATCTGAGTAAACTGATGTGACAGCTTGGGGATTTATGCCGTTCCCCCCTTAGCTTTTATGTGACAATGTCAGCTGTCAGGGTTACGTTGTAACCTTTGTTCTCGGGGTGAGAGAAAGAAAGCTGCGTTGCGTCACTTGTAGGTGTTGCACAAGATTTAGTGTGGTATCAAATGAAAAGCGATTTATTGGACGTGTTGAGAAGCAAGGTTGCTTTTTGAAACATTGCAATCATCAGCGCTTCCTCCTTTTAAACCAGACAGAACCACAATACAGCAGGAAAACAACATGATTGCTAATCGAATATACTCAGTGAAACAACGAACAATGCCCTTCTTGTGGTTCTGCTGTGCTGCACCAGAATGAACATCTCAGGAAACATAGGAATGTCTGTTTTTTGAAAAAAAAAAAAATCAAACAACATATTAGCACAAACATCTGATAGCAAATCTAAGAATTCAGTTTTCCATAACCTCCTTCGTATGCCATATTATGTTAAGAGTCTAAGGTGATTAAAGCTAGGCTTAAACTTGGTCCTGCATCAGATGAGGAAGACTGGACCAAAGTTCCTTAACAGCTATGCTTTCATCCAGTTGTTATGCGAGTTTTGAGCAAACTTTTAAAAAGTCGCAAAAAAAAAAAAGAACAAGAATAAAATGCAAATTAGCTTTGTTTCCGTATGCTGGTTTGGAGTGAATCAACCAGGTTGCTCAAAGTGTAAATTCATTTGATGTTGACGCTACGTCTGGCTGTAATAAACAGGAAGTAATGATCGCAAACTAGCATGGACCACGCAATTTAGAAAAATGAAGAGTCAGAGCCATGTGATGGACAGATTTCTCAGAGTTTTCTGCCTCTATTAAGTCATAAACCCATTTCTGGATGGGGCTGTTCCATCACTCCCGTCCCAGCCTAGAGTGCCTCCAGACAGCCACTGCAGGCTGACAGTCCTTCTCTCCATGCTGGAGGTTTGGACTTTGACATTTTTCTGGATTTTGTTCCTCTGGTAAGACGCAGAACCACCATGGGAGCATTCACTCCATCAGAACTTATTCAGTAAATGATTTTTGGGTTTGGAAAAGCCAAAATCTCCTCAAGCTTAGAAACTTTTTTTTTGCAAAATTGAGGAAATGATTCCCAGTTTTACCATTTCCATCAACCTTTTACGATGTGACACTTCAAAATGTGCATGACTATGAAGTCACTATGGTACCTCCAGTTGTTATAATAATGCCATATATATCAAATATGATTTAAAAGAAATTTGACTTTGTAAAACACCTTAAAATTGGGCCTCTGCCTCTGTAAGAAGCTGCCACTCTGTCTGAAACTCAGGAAATCATCATAACATGGCTCCTTTATTTAGCCTTTAACTACGTTTTTACTAGTGTTTCACTAAGAGGTAGCTCCTATAATGAGCTCAGCTGATGCCCAGTTCCACCAGGTGTTTGCTAATTACTGCTGGCTAGTCTGAAGGAGCTGTGTGAGTGAGTGGTGGGGGAGGCGAAGATTCAAGGATTTCTCAAACATACATGAAAGACTCAAAGCAACACTGCAGGTATGTTTTTGATGAGGGAATAAGATTATAATAGCTCAGAAAAAGTCAATTTTACATAATACTGCCTCTTTAAGAAAAGTTTGCACTTTTAGATTTGTCTTACTGTACATATCTTTTAAGTGGGTCTGGGTGGCAAACAGATGCTTATATAAACCACCTCATCCCCCTCTAACCGGTTGACTTAAATTAAGCAGCATTGAGGGAGTTGCTATTTATTTTTGCCTTCATACACACACAGCTACACACCCACACACATATGTCCTTGTAATTCATGGTGACAGTAATGGCTAATTTCCTCGTCTGGGGAGGCTTGTAAACAGACGAGATTACGATTCATTATTGACAAGTTTATAAGGCTGACAACGGTGTTGCCTCAAGTTTTAGCTAGCAAACCCTAGAAACTATACGGCCATTTTATAGCGAAGGCGTGTCCACTGGGTAATCAGCGTGTTGCATGAGATGGTAAATCTATAATCTGGTTATTGATTTCCTTTTTGAAATGATGCTTGGCCTCACTCATTTTTTCATTTAGTCTAAGAGAGGCATTCTTTAATTTCTCTGAGAGAAGTGGGCCTTTTGTCTTGACGAGGATTTTTACACGCCGTCTCCGTTTCTCACCTTTGATGTCATAATGTGAACATTTCAAAGCAAAGCAGGGTATTTAGAAGACGTATTAATTCATAGGAGTGAGTGAAACTCGAAACGATTGAATCCCGGCTGAGTGTAACCGTGACAGGATGACTTCACACAATGCGGAGCCAGTAAGCAGTTTACACCCACTTATCACGGGCATGAATGATGCTGTAATTTGGGGCTTTTAAAGATGCATTTGAGCTTTTCTGTTTTTGGATTTGGTTGTGACTATACAACAAAAAAAGGTAAAAAAAAATAAATAATAATAATAAAAAAAAAAGGTTTGTTGAATTAGTTGAATTTATGATGGATTTTGACACAGAGCGTCTAAATTACACACACAACCTCAAATATGCCCCCTGACAAATATTTAGTTTAATGTCTCTTAGCGCATGTTAAGTAGCCTTTTCAGGTGTTTAGTCATCAGCAACGTTCTGATTATTTTTAATTGAGTTAATTGCAGGGTCTGTAATTAAATTAATTGCATTTTAATCAAAAACCATTCATCTGCAAAATTAGCAACATTTTCAATTCAAATCCCATTTTGCTGCTAAATTATAAAATAAAAAAACATATGCTCAACAACAAAGATTCTTATGTTTTCAGTTTGTTCTTCGGGTTATTCAGCCATTAGATTGGTGCAAAGTGCATCATTTAAGTGTTCCTGGACCTTCCTGTGTGTTGCTAACGGTTAACATTGAGATGCTTTTTTTTAGCTTTGCTTATGAGCTAACTCCTTTTAGTACAACTGGAACACAACAATAGTCCATTCCAACGTCCACTCAGATAGCTATTTGAAGCTGAAATTAATGCCAATAGGCCAAGAAAAGTGGCTGTGTCGTCCATCACTGTTTGTTTGTGCATCGGATTTAGGGGCAAACCTGAAACACACGAATTCAAAGATTCTGGGTCAGAACATTTGCAAGTAAAAAAACAAAAAAAAACAAAAAATAACATTGTGATTAAATGTATTAAATAAAATATTTAAAGGGTAAATATTCATGTAACTAAAAAAATCTAAATTGAGATTGATATAGACTGATATTAAATCGCAGAAAGGGGCAGGGTTTTTTGACCTTCACATCATGTAGTAATGTTCTTCGCTCATCAAAAAGATACCTGAAGTTTTGTTGTGATTCATTCATGCATATTTGAGAAATCCTTCAACCTCCCGTGGCAACCATTCAGCTGAGCAAAATGCCTGGGTGGACCCAGCCTAGAAACAAAGGCCCACTTTCACTGCGTTAAATCACAAAGTCACATTTGATATATACATAGCATTTTTATAACTGAAGGTTAAATAGTTACTTGATTGTGCTGTGAAATTACACTCTGTGTCTGGAAAACACATAATATTGCCCCCTTTAAAGAGTATCTGCTTGCACTATATTGAGGCAAGTGTATTATACCAGTGGTCACATTAAGGTCCAGTCCTGCAGACGTGAGATATGTTATTTATCGTCTCCAGTTTTAATGAGGAGTCACCCTGGGAAGCAGATGGTACATTAGCTGTAATAAACTGGAGCTGACTTCAGTGCTTTTTGCCAAGGGGACGTCGAACCGAACCACACATGGCCTCCCTATTTCACACCCAGGGGTCAAAAGGTTGCTCTGTGTGCGCGGGCGGAGGCCGTTCGTTTGACTTCATATAAACAGATCTGTTTTATAGCTCTGGACAGGTTCTCATTGCCCTGAGTAAAGCGTCATATATCGATGTGGAGAGAACAGAAATTACTGTAAGCTCTGACCCCTTTGTTCGCGGAGCCAGCACTAAAGTTGCTGAGCGAGGACTTCACATTCGGCTCGGCTTTATTGTTACGCTCAGCAGAAGCGAAGCGAGCGCGCCGCAGACAGACACACGGCTACGCGGAACCCGCCGAGCGTCCAGCAACAGCCGAGCGTCCTCCGAGACTCCAGAAAGTTTCTGTCGGACTCATTGGGAAAAGAAAGAAAAAAGAAAAAAAAACAACTCTCTCACTTAATCTTTTGCTCAGATGGAAAACCAGCTGTGTTTTACAAGTCAAGATGGAAAAATTATCACTTGCATTTCCTGGCAGAAAGCGTTTATCCCCCCCGAGGTTGCTTCTGAAGTCTGTAATTTTTTGACTGCTTACTTCACAGTTTGAGGCTTGCTGTCGTGTGTGTGATGTGTGAGTGCGTCTCGCGTCCTCCGCTCTGTTTTTGGAGAGAGACCTTGGGACGAGAGGCAGCTGTCTGAGATATTCCCGCAGTCTCTGGTCAATGTTGATAATTCGGTTGGAGTAAATAGTTTTTATTAAACCTCTGCTGGGCGGTCTGATGCTGCTTTCAACCCTGCTGTGCCACAGGGCACCTTGGAGGTAAACACAAGCAGATTCGGAGGGCTGGGTTGGGAACACTTATCGCTTTTACAGAACAAGACTTTGTATGTGTTTGCAGAAATGAGGCATGGGGTTGTGTTACAGCAGCTTCAAGCTAAATAAAAGCTGCAAAGTTTTATTTAGCCAAACATTGTTGTTCCAGAGGCAGAGAGGGGAACTTTCTGGAAGTCTCTCTAGAGACGAAGCAGTGAGGAGAAAGAGGAGCTGGAAAACATTGAGTCTCTGCCATGGGCTCATTGAGAAAAAATACATAAAGAAATTGAAATGATGGGATTAGTGATGATTATTGATTGGTTAGGAGGAAAAGGCATTCTTAAAGCGAGGGGAGATGCAGCCTAGCTTTGTCTTTCACCTTGCTGCTTCTCACTTGCTTTTTAATAGATTATTGCCACCAAAAACGACTCCAGACCGACGGTCACATGCATGTCACTCATTATTCGCCGGTCTACAGTGTTTGAACGATGAAATCTCATCTCAATGATGGCCAGTGGTGGTTCTAACTTGAATGTTACCCCGGACAAGCCCCCAAATCAATTAAAATGCATCCAATTATAAAAAAACAAAGAATTCAAGAGGAAAATAGTTATCCTAGTTTCCCATTATTCAGCAATAAGCAAGAAAAACTCACGTCACTGAATATTAGGGATGCACCTATCCACTGTTTTCACATCCGATAATATATATTAGGTTCAGTGTCAGACAATAGTAATCGGAACAACTCGAACAGCTGAATGTACTTTTGTTTTTACACACAGACTTAAATGTTCTGAATTAGAAATTTATTTGATAACTCAGTTCCAGTGTAGCACGCTTAAATACACCAACAGCTTTACAAGCTTGATCAAATACATTTTATTTAATTTGTTCGGTCAGCGTAATTAGGAGCGGAACAGCCAATTTAAAGTAAATAATAAAGAAACTGACAAAAACAATAAAAATGTAAAAAAAAAAAAATGGCAACAAACTTTCTTTGAAATGGTTCAAAAAGTGTAATTAGAAATTGTAAATATATTGTAAAGTACGAAAGCATGGCGTCAGAGTACAAAACATAGAAATACACTGAGTAGATCTGCCCTAATGGATCAGGCACATTAATATTGAGTGTCACAGATATTGAATATTTCCAATATCGGGATCGATACAGATATTAATATCGGATCGGTGCATCTCTACTGAATATGCATACAAGTAGTAGGAAACCTGTTTAGGCCACAACTGACAAATGTTTTATTTTCTAGTTGTTGGGCATCCCTCTCCTTAATGTCGCCCTGGGTAACTGCCCATGTAGCTTGTGATGGCAGTAGCACACCTAAACAAGACTTTTCTATTTGGAAAAAAAGTCTGATTAATTAGCTTTACTTATTTACTGTCAATCACATTAATCTGTGAAAGTGTCCACTTTCACTAAAATTAAGCAAGACAAAATGTTCAAAGTTCTCAAAGTGTAAAAGTTCTGTATGCTTTGAAATCTGCAAAATTTTCCCACCATACAGCTGTCATTATTTAATGTCTTTCCAATAAGATGCCATACAGCAACACATCACTGCCTCTTTCCCTCCAGAAAAGATCATCAATCCTGAGATCAGGTTGTGGGAGTAACAGATCCAGGAGGGAAACTTGGATGTTTACAGGTTTCAGTAAGTCAAATTTTAGATTTTTTAAGACCTTTCTAATGCCACATTTCACTGAAATTTAAGACAGAAACAAAACTATAAATAAAGGGAAAGCTTGGGGGTATTCTGCTGTAATACAATCAAGCAATAGAAAAACTGTGACATTTCTGGAGTCTGTCTGTGGCTCTGGGCAGCAGCTCTCTACGACCTTATTTACCATCATAGCACCAAGCTTAACACATTTTGGGACAGAACCCACATATCCTCATATAAGTTGGAAATAGAACCGAGGCGGTGATGAAAACGAACCTCGTCTAGCTAACTGGAGATAAATTTGCGCTCGACACACAGGGGGCGATGTCTCTCCCTCTCCATACTCGCACGATAAGATGACAATTCATACATGTGAAAATTTGGGCTTTGTCACTGTCATTCGCCAACTACCATGTGTCGAGCCAATCACACTTGAGAGATGCAAAAAAGCTAGCTAGCTAGGCAGCACGACTATATGACCAGCTTGTCACTGGTAGTCTTAACCACTTCCAGTCACAGAACGCAATGACGATTTCTGTGCGCGTCTCAAACTTTTGCCTGACAGAAATAAAAAACGTATTCGAGTATAGATGAGATGAAATAGTCCTGTCAGAACAAAGTTTAAGACCCGTATTGTATTTAAGGCTGAATTACCTCTTTTGTAATGAAATTAAGACATCTTAATTCATTAATTTTACATACGTGATTTTAAGGCTTTTTAAGACTTTCTAAGGGCGCGCACATCCTGATTTTAGCAGCCTGAAGGAACAACACAGACACAGCCGTAGAACATTCAGTTTCCTTTGAACTAGCTTCCTATAACTCTGTGCTTCCTCTGACTCATTTTTAAAACCTAACTGATACAGATAATAGCTCATTTTTTGTACTTTTCTCACAGTTACAACCCCCACACTTAAGAGTGTTGTAGTTAGCATAACCTGATTGCACTGTTAAACGGTGCCCAGTCTAGTCACCACATGATTTCTCTAACATTTAAAGTCCTCTTTGCACCTCCGAGATTTTCAAAGTATTTATGTTTTTCCTTTTAACATCTACCAAAAAATAGAAATAAAAGTTTAACTGTTGGATTTTGGCACTTTTTCTGCTACAGTGTGCTCTCCGTCGTGTCTCTCCACATCCTGACTTCTAAGCAGCTGAAGTTGCCATTTTAAGATACCCTGCCTTGACACTGAGCAATGGTGATGCAAAGTTATCATCTCGCCTCATTTTTGGGGCCCGACAACTCGATTCCAAGGTGAGGTGGGGGAGCCGAGGATTACAGATCATATCAAAGCCAGCGAATGAGTACAGCGAGTCAGGAGCGATGGCAGCGATAGCAGGAGAAGCCGGAGTTTGTGAAGACATGCGGTGCAGTTCTGCGGCTCATAAATAGAGTTTGGGTTTCTAGAGAGCTGAAGGCTACCGTGTGCTGTCCTGCACAGCTCTGTTAGGAATTTTGTCAGAGTTTGAATTTTAGACTGTTTATTTGCACGAAAACATCACACCAGTTCATCTGAATGCTAATTTACAAGCCTAACATTTTTGCATCATTAGGGATTATTTGCATAAAAGCTTGTAGCTTGCAAAAATGAAGGAAGTTGTGGTAACTTTAACTGAAATATTATGCTTGACATTTTTGTTTGAAGAGATCAGCCCTGTTGTTATTTTTTACTGAACGAATCAAAGTGAAGCGATTTATACAAAAAGCCTAAAATCTATTAACCACCAGCATGAGCTGCATTTCCATTGACCATATAATTACGCAATGTAACATTTCGAAAAGGAATTTGTTTAATGGATGCACTGCAATTTTGAAAAAACGTTTTTGTTATTTGATAGGTTTTTTTGTTGTTTTTTTGGCTGTATCAAAATTGGTTTATTTCACAAAACTGCATTGAAAACTTTTTTCACTTTTCATATCACTGCTCACATAATTAACAACCTGATGTTGCAACTGGCGCAAACCAAGATGAAGACGACGACAGGAAGTGGTTGTTCTTCAATGACTTATCACATGGTCAAGTGTATTCATTTGCGATTTTAATTGTGTTTCTTATTTAATGGAAACACGGTAATTGTGAAATTGTCTTTTTTCAACATTCGCGGAATATTCACAAACTTTTGCACACTTTTGCAATGTAAATGCAGCTTGTGGTAAAAATCATGCCCATCATTTGTGCTGTTGTTGGCCAAGATTCAGACCAGCTGACTTCTACCCATGTGTACAACAATGCTAACCGCTAGGTTAGCTTTGCAAGCACAAAGCTGTTCAGTGGTTCTGAATAGCATGCACATCAGCCAGGTGACTAATAATGTTATTTACATAGTTAGAAGCATGACCAACAAGGACTGAACAGCTTCCTTCACTTCCTCCACTGCCTTTGTTAAAACTACAGGCAGACTATAATTCTAAAACACAGCAGAAAATCTACATCATTGTTCATAACTTCTTCTGTTCACTGATTGGCCCGGTTGAAAATCTACCAGAGAAGTACAAGTGAATGGGTGAAACCCCAGACTGTGGTGTGGAGCAAGATTATAATCATGCAGAATAACATAGGCCAGCCAGGCTGTGTTGTGGGTTCATGTGGCACAAAAACATTTCTAGAAAAACACCAAAGCCACCTTTAAAGATGGTGATGGCAGCATCATGCTCTGGAGTTACTTCAGCTCTGGTGGAACTGAAATTGTGATACCAGTCAGAATCAATTATCTCCAAGAAGATGGAAAAAAAAATTATATATATATATATATATATATATATATATATATATATATATATATATATATATAATTTTTTTTTTTTTCAGCATCACTGCAAATCCAGTCAGCCCCAAATGGACTAAAGAATGACTTCATGAAATACTGGCCTAGTCAAAGTCCAGGTCTAAATTCAAAAGCACAATCTGTGGACTCGTCTGAAGTGGGCTATGGATGTTGACAGATTTCCTCCAAAGGAGACTAAATGTCGATATTCAAGAGTCTCTGAATGAGAACTTCACACTGAGCTAAAGTGATGCTGAAGGACACCTGAGCTGCTCAGGTTCACCGGTTTTATGACGTTACAGGCTTTTCATCGTTAGACAGCTATATGTAAAGGTACTACACTAAAGACGGTGACACAGGTAGAAATAGCGTCTTCTGTCATGTTTAGAAAGCTGAGAGAACTCGCTGCTTCTTTTATATCCAAGAATCGCTTAGCAAAGAGAAGATTAAGTGCACACATTAATCCAGGAGTCAGAGCAATCTTGTAATCCACTCAGTATGCTAATTGCCTGTTCTTTCTCCGGCAAAACGGGTTTACAGGCCATTAAATGGCACTGAGCAGTTGACAAAGGATAGCCAGCGCGCTTCCCACCTACTCTTCCCCCTCACTCTATTTCTTCCTCTGACAGGGCGTTGCACACCCACACAACACCGCTCTGCAGAAATAAACATATTAGCGGTTTATTTATTTCATTTTTTAAATGCTTCTTAATTATGTTTGTGCTGTATTTGGTGCAGAAAAAGGAATAGATGTCTGAGATTGACTAAGCTAAGAAGTGATAAAGGTGTTAACTATTTTATCCTCTTAACTCCAACAGGATTGTTTGGAAAGGATTATTTTTAGGTAAGTGCAGTTTTTTTACACAGTTCTAAGATGCCTTAAAATTGTTTTTGAGCCCTTACAGATGTTTTTTTTTTTTTGCAAATGTGTGTATTTATGATCATCAATTAAATTTGATTAGAAATTTATTTATTTATACCCCTTAGGGTGTAAGAGGTTAAAGTTAAAGATATGATCTCTATCTTTAAAAATTACCTTTAGGGGAAAAGCTAGGTGAAAAAAATGGCCTCCATGTTAAATCACCAACTGATGTATTGACAACATTTTGTTGGTTCATTCTTGCGAGCCACATCCAGTCCTGAACACTAATCCTGATTTCCAAATGTAACCCAGAATGCCTCAATCTAAAGAAGTTCAAGAGCATCTGGAAACAAAATCACTAGCTGTATTTCCATTAGCCATAGAATTGCTCAAATTGAAATGACAGAAATACATTTGCTTAATGGAAATACAGCAATTAAAAAAAATAAAAAATCTCACTTTTTTTGATAAGTTTTCTCACTGGGATGAGTTGGTTTATCAGTTGCATCCCAATAGATGTATTTCACAAAGCTGTAATGGAAACACTTTTTTCACATCGCACGAGACACATGAGCAACAGCCGGATGTTACTACTGGCAAAAATGAAGAAGAAGACAACAGGAAGTGGTAGCACGATGATGGTTTGTCTTTGTTGGGGGGTTTTTCAGATTGCAGCTGGCTCCACCAGTTCCTAAAAAAATGTTTGTCATTCCAGCCTGTTGAATCCATAGCTTTTCTGCAAAATCTCTGGCTACAATTTCCCTAAAACGCTGCATACGTAGTCGCTCCAAAGTAGGCGGGGCTTGTTGCTAAACATCTCCTCTGATGGCTGTTAGATGATGAGCGCCAGCATCATGACTGAATTATAAATATAGCTCATGTAACTGTTTACATTCGTTGCTGCCATGAATTTTAATGACTTAAGAACAAGCTTATTCACATGTGATTTTAATTTTGTTATGTATTTAATGGAAAAGCTGCAATTGCAATGGCTTTTATTCCCACTGACAAATTCCTCATCTGAAAATTGCATTGTGCACTTGCTCAGTTTATCTTTGTCTGATGGCATATTTTATCTTGATATGAATCATTAAATGTGACAAAGTGTGAAATAAAAGTAAGTAAAAAGGGTGACAGAAAACCAAAAGTAGAACTGAGTAAGAAGACAGGTCAATTTTTTCCACACTACTGTAAATAATAAAAGATAGCTGAGTGCTATTGTTTGAATGTGGCCCCACTCACGCGCAGTCCTCCTTTCTGCCATATTGCCCCTAGCACACGGGGGTTGGGGGGATCTTTCCAAGGTAAAGTGCAATTCTTAGCGCACTGCTGCCTGTGCAGTCTCCCAAGTGGCCTTCGCATCCTCGGCGTGATGGATGTTGTTTCAGATTCTCTCTCTCGCTGCTACTGATAAAACAGCCTTGTCAAAACACATCCACCACCAGTGTAAGCAGATAAAAGGTAGTTGCAGATGATTAAAAAGATTTGTGCTTTGCGTCATTTATGATGCCGACTGCCAAGGAACGGGGCTGTGACGGATGACTCAGACAAGAGAGTTCGGCATGAAGCCTGACTGCAAATGTTGCTGGTAATGACCAGAGTGTGTGTGTGCGCGTGCTTTTTTTTTTTTTTTTTAGATGCGGCTAATGAGCATGGCCATTAGGCATAAATGACATTTTAAAAACCTGGGGAGCGGGGAATGAAGAAGCACCGTGGATAGACTCCCCCCGTAGGCAGCAAATACGCCATAAGCATCTGGTGGATGCAGCACCCAGTTCACACAGATGACCTCCACCCGGAGTGTGGAGGTCTGTCACTGTAGGGGGACGTGGGTGATGAAGGCTCATTACGGAGGAACTGTCACATCAATCCCATCTTCGGATCTCAGATATACGAGCATTGTTTCATACTTCTTTGCGTTTGGCATATAAGTTGATGAAAGATGTCTCTCCTGTGTCGTGGCATTTTAAGGTGACAGAGGTTCCATAGAGCAGCGTGTGGTTGGAGAAAAGACTTCAATGTATTCTTAATGCAGACGTCTGTGACGTATACAGTACATCGCAAAAAATGCAGATTATCCAGAGGAATGCAAACGGTAACACTTTATTTGAAGGGGGGTGAATAAGACTGTCATGACACTTTCATAAACATGACATAACATCTGTCATGAACATGAATAAGCCTTCATGAATATTTATGACTGTTGTCATAAAGTGTCATTTGGTAAATTATGACACTTTTAATACAAAGTTGACATTATTTAAAATGTCTTTGTTATGACAACTTGACATTGACCAAGAAATCATTACCATTTAAACTTTACCTTTAATAACATAAAGTTACCTAATTTTTAAAGTGCAATCAGTAATACTTTTATAACAAATTTATATGGATGTGTGTTTACTGACATGCTAATGCTGATTGACTTTCAGACTTCCAAAACGTTAACAGCATTCAAATTCTATCATATCGCATCAGAGTCAAAGGTGAACTTACCGCAGATTAATCTAGCCTTATAGTGGAGACACAGTGAAATGGCTTTATTACTGCGTTTCTATTAAGGAAATGTATTTTCGTCACTTGCTGTCACTAAAAGCAGCTACCGTTCTGCCTTCTTCTCTCAGCAGCTTCTACACTAAAGAGTGTTTTCAGCGTGACTTGGGCATTCACTGTTACTTTGGAGTTTCCAACCAGCCAGTCATTCGACAAAGCTGAACACGGCAAAACATTTAAATGTCACAAAGTCACCAGAAAAAAGTCCAACTACCGTATTTCTTGGGAATTCTTATGTCATGTTTATGACAGTGTCATGACAGTCTTATTCACCCTCTTCAAATAAAGTGTTACCATGCAAACACACATTCCCAAGAAGCTGCTGAGAGAAGAAGGCAGAACGGTAGCTGCTTTTAGTGACAGCAAGTGACGAAAATACATTTCCTTAATAGAAACGCAGTAATAAAGCCATTTCAACACACATCCATCGGCGTCTTTCATGTTGCGTTCCAACCGAAAGAGTTTTGCACGTCAGAAAGGTGACCAACAACTCAAGTTGGACGCTTGATATCGAGCGTCAAAGTCGCTGGTTACATATTGTAACCCCAGATTCTATGAGTATAGGCACAGCCTTTACAAAATAGAACGCTCTGGACTTCTGAGAAAAGAGTGGAACTGTTTTGGGAGGAGCCTCTTGACTTTAGGTTGTTTTCCTCTGCTGCTCTCTTTGTTCAGTGGAAGATGAAATTGAGAGCGTTTGTAGAGTTTCACCACGAACTCCAGAAGCTGAGCGTTGTTTTCTGCATTATTTTCGTCTCACCTGAGCCCATTTGGACGACCTGCTGACCCTCATCAGTGTTCATTTTCCTGTCAGGGCTCCAGCTATAAGTCCCTACGCCACACAACAGAGTTTCTTTGATTGGTTAATGCTGTGCATAAAACGCTCAAAATCAGAAAAAATGCAGTGCCAGACACGCAAAAAAAGAACCACTAGATGTGCCACAGCACTTCTGGATCCCACATGCAAAGTCCGACCGTAGACTTTGTATGTAAATGCCCCTGACACTCAAATTGTGTTTGGTCTTAACGCACTATAGTATACATAAGGCTCATCAAACTCAAGTTGACTATGATAAACCAGATTAGACCAGTGTTTCACAGCTGGCGCCATGTGTGGCCCTGGTGTTGGCCACCTCTGCCAGGTGTGGGCCGCCAAAGGGTCGTCATTCTTTCTGGATTGCGGGTGCAAGTGTATTTTGTGGACCAGAACTTGACCAGACCAATTTTGGCACATGGTTAGCATCTTTACCTTGATCAATCAATCAATCAATCAATCAATCAATCAATCCATCCATCCATCCATCCATTTTCTTACACCCTTGTCCCTTAGTGGGGTCGGGAGGGTTGCTGGTGCCTATCTCCAGCTAACGTCCCAGGGGTCACCCTGGATAGGTCGCCAGTCTGTCACCAATCAATCAATCAATCAATCAATCAATCAATCAATCAATCAATCAATCAATCAATCAATCAATCAATCAATCAAATTGTATTTGTATAGCACATTTCAGCAGCAAGGCATTTCAAAGTGCTTTACATAATTAAAATAAAAACAGCATGTGACAGTGAATAAAAAGTGAGAAAGAGAAAGAGATTTTGAAAAAGATTTAAAAAGATAAAAACATTAAAACCTGCACCCCTTTTAGGACTTCAGTTAAAAGTCGGTAACTGGGACTCCAACCCTCAGGGACTTTAGTCAAAAACGCCGTGTGACAAGGACTCCAACCTCTAGGTTTTTAGTTGAAACGCCTTCAACTGGGACTCTAAATTCCGTAGAACTTTAGTTAAATGTCGTTTAACTGGGACATTTTCCGGGGGGCTTTACATCATTAAAATGTAAACAGTGAGAAAGAGAAATAAAAAGAAATTAAAAAGTAAAAACATAAAAACATCAAAGACATCAAAACCCGCACTCTAACCCTAATTTAGCCATAAGCAACTCTAAACAGGTGGGTTTTAAGTTGAGATTTAAAGGCACCCAGTGTTTCAGCTGTTTTACAGTTTTCTGGAATTTTTTTCCAAATCTGTGGTGCATAGAAGCTGAATGCTGCTTCTCCTCGTTTGGTTCTGGGGATGCAGAGCAGAGCAGAACCAGAAGATGTGAGGGGTCTAGACAGTTGGTACAACAATAACAGATCTTTAAGGTATTGTGGTGCTAAACCGTTCAGTGATTTATAAACTAACAACAGTATTTTAAAGTCTATTCTCTGAGCTACAGGGAGCCAGTGAAAGGACTTTAAAACTGGTGTTATGTGCTCTATCTTCCTGGTTTTAGTCAGAACAGCAGCAGCAGCTTCTGGATCAGCTGCAGCTGTTTGATTGATTTGTTAGTCAGACCTGTGAAGACGCTGTTGCAGTAATCAATGCGGCTAAAGATAAACGCATGATGAGTTTCTCTAGATCTCGCTTAGACATAAGTCCTCTAATCCTTGATATGTTCTTCAGGTGATAGAAGGCCGACTTTGTGACTGTCTTAATGTGGCTCTGAAGGTTCAGGTCAGAGTCCATCACTACTCCCAGGTTTCGGGCTGATCGCTGGTTTTTAGTTGTAAGAACTGAAGCTGTGCATTGATTGTGGTTCACTCTTCTTTAGGTCCAAAGATAATAACTTTAATTTTGTTTCTGTTCAGCTGGAGAAAGTTTTGGCACATCCACACATTGATCTGTTCTAAGCATCTATTCAGTGATTGGATGGGTTCAGAGTCACCTGGTGACATCGTGATGTAGAGCTGTGTATCATCCGCATAATTGTGGTAGCTAATCCTATTTCCTGTTATAACCTGAGCCAGTGGGAGCATATAAATAATGAAAAGAAGGGGTCCTAGGATTGAACCTTGGGGTACCCCACATGTGACCTTTGACCTCTCTGATGAGAAGTTTCCGATTGAAACAAAGAAATCTCTGTTCTTTATGTAAGATTCAAACCAGTTGAGCACTGGACTGGAGAGTCCGTCCCAAGTCTCCAGTCGATTCAATAAAATGTCGTGGTCAACAGTGTCAAAAGCTGCACTGAGGTCCAACAGAACCAGCACTGTGGTTCTCCCACAGTCTGTATTTATATGGATGTCATTGAACACTTTTACCAGGGCCGTCTCCGTGCTGTGGTGAGCATGAAAACCAGACTGGAAGGAGTCAAAACGATTCATTATTGTTAGGAAGTTATTTAATTGTTTAAAAACAGCTTTTTCAATAATTTTGCTGATGAATGGGAGGTTGGAGATCGGCCTGTAATTCCTGCAGAATTAGTGATTTGTCCAGATTGTTTTTTTTTATCAGTGGTTTGATAACTGCTGTTTTCAAAGCCTGGGGGAAAACACCTGAAGAGAGCGATGAGTTTACTATTTGGATCAGATCATTAGCAACGACAGGCAGGACTTTCTTAAAGAAATGTGTGGGCAGGACATCCAGACAGCAGGAACCAGAACTTAATTGACTTATAATGTGATAAAGTCAGTTAGGTGTTCACCAAAACAGAAGACTTCTGTCACGCCTAAAAAAATCTGAAATGTCCTTGTACTACTTTCTAGACCTAGAAAGTGCTGTCATTAGATGCCCTGCTGATATAGAAAACTGTGGTTATACACAACAGAGAACAATGACGATGCTGTGTAACAAACCAAAACCACAAATTATTTAAATGTTAACAATAAAAGCTACATCTGACCCCACACCCAGTGATCTTTTGTAACATGTTATATTCTGTTGGGTTGCTGTAGCTGAAGAAACTATCCACAGCCAAAGCACAGTAATCTCTTTTTCATCTCTGTGTTTACAAAGTTTGGTAAAGGCATCCTTTGACAGGTGTGATGCGCCACGCTGCTCCCAATATGCATTCCTGTTAAGGCAGTGTGGAAATCAATAAAACAGCATTTTCTTGAACAGCTGGTGTTTTTCTTCTGTCTGATCCAATTCGTTCCCTTTGCAGCGGTTTGTTATTCTGACTTCACAGGCTTAGCAAGTTTCCCAGACTGAAGGTCAATGCTCAGACCACAGTCTTCCATGTAAAGAATCTCGGACCTCCATTTAATTTAACTATCTATTGCAAATATGACAAAGATGTAGAAATTGGTTTCAGTATTGTCAATTATCTTACTGATATTGAATATATTTCTCTGTCTTTACCTGGCATATGAATGTTCAATGCAAGTGTTTATAGTCTCGTTGACTATAAAGCTCAAACAAAGTAAAGACAATAAGTGACTCAACATCTCTCTACCGAACACCTCAGACTCACATTTGGATGTGATTAAAATTCTGGAATGTTTTTCCCCCCCCAAAAAAACAACAATTTATACTAATATTACAGCTGCTGATTCTGCTACAGTTCCTTTTTTATTTGTGGGAAAAGAAACCCAAAGTTTTTTTTTTTTTTTTTTTGCACTCTTGGCTTCACAGTGGGAAGTTGAGCAACATCAACATGAAGCCAGTGAAGCAGACACACTCAGACTATATAAATAAACTGCTGCTGTTTTATACCTTTACATTTCTGGGTCTTTTTTTTATGTTAGTGTATGAAGACTAACAAATACCAGGTACTTGCACAATGTTTTTAACTGATTTCATTGGGGGTAAAAAAAAAAGAAAGGAGCGTGGATTTTTATGCTTGTTCTTGCGTTCTACTACACGGCATCCTCTCCTCATATGTACCACAAATCGTTGTATGCCGATAAAAATGCAAACCACTTCACACGTGATTTCATATTGATGCAAACAATTAGAATGTTGCTATGTAAGCATCAGGATTAGCTTAGTTCTTCCTGTAAACATGCGGAGGTGTTTGTTTTGGTTGCAGAACCCGGGGTAAAGCATGCTTTCCAGGCAGCGGTGACCTTTCTAGTATCCTCCGTAGGAATTGTCAGGTGATACCGCTCTGTGTCTCTGAATACGTGGTGGTGGGAGAGGAGAGGGGGTGGGGAGGAGCGAGGGTGTGAAGAAGAACAGTTGGAGATGCTAAGGTAACGCTGTATGTGGGTGGTTCTTTTCCCAGGTTGAGAATTTCCCTGGAAGCGATGGATGGAGCTGTGGAAAACAGGCCGCAGTGGATGCTGCGCTTGCTAACACAATGCTGGCAACCAGCCTTACCCGCAAACCACAAGCACATAAAACACAGTCCCAATTTACAATCAAATGCTCTCACTTGACTTGCAAGACCAAACTTAGTTCGCTAACTTCTTTTCAGAGAATAGAGTTGAAAACGTACCTCAAGAGGTTGAGGAAGAGATAAAAAAAAATAGTTTCTAGTTTACTTGGAAGAGGCAAGGAAACCAAGTGAAACTTACAACTGTGATGACTGTGTGCATAAGGAGAAGTGAAATTTGGCAAATTTTAAAGGTTAGTAGCTATGTTTCCATTTCCAGTATGTTCAAAACTTTGCGTCAGCGGCAGCATCCAGTCGTTAATCATGTGACTGGTGTGTTGCAAAAAAAAAAAGTGTTAACATTGCAGTTTTGCTAAATAAACTGATTTCGATGCAGCCAAACAACTTGCTATTTTTTTTTAAATTGCCATGTTTACATTAAGCAAATTTATTTCTTAAACGTCAAATTGCGCAATTATATGGTCAGAGGAAACGCAGCCGTAGTCTGTGATCTTTCAACGCAGATCAAGTGCGTCACATTCATAAAACACATTTACGGAACACAGACAAACAGAAAGTTTCACTCAGGATGGATAACAATGCACTCGCTTTAAAGCCTCCATAATAAACAACACCACAGAGAGCAGCGGCGTGAGGAGAACCTTGTTAAATGAGGTCATCTCGCCGCATCCTTTGATCCCTCCTTTCTTCATCTCAGCGGCAAGTGGCATATAAGAGGATCTATCTTTGTGAACAGTTTTGAGCCCCCAAAATTACAAACAAACGAAAGGCGAGGGATCGATAGTGTGTGTCTCACAGAATGATGAACTGGCACTTCAGAGGGGGGGAGAAAAAAAATCAATGTTGCATTCCCTCTCTCTCTCTCTCTCTCTCTCTCTCTCCCTCCTCTGGTCTCTATCCTTCTCTGTGGGCCCTACACTCTCTTCACAGTCCTTGTGCAATGGTGCTTAAGTGTGTGCTCAGAGCTGGGTTTGTTTCTACGCTTTAATGGCCCTTTGTTTTTCTTCTTCCTTTTTTAGCCTGGAAGACCCCTGCCAATTTGATGTGTGAACGCACCCAGCGATAATGGCCCAGAGGACACACAGTGGACATAAGTGTAAGTGCTTCTCTGTCTGATTTACGGCCGTGGTGGTCCTCCACCCCAGCTGCCCTGTGGGTCCCCGCCTATTGATCAGAATACATTGCATTCCCTAAATCATAACGGACCTGGTTGGATGAACCTGGCGGAATGAAAACATATATTCACTTCTCAACCTTGGACAGGAGGTGTCAAATGCATTTTCATTTTTAGGCCAAGTCAAGATCAAGAATGTTGCAAAAGGGCCGCCTGTGGTAGAGTGTACCAATAAAATCCATTAGCAGACTGTTGAAATATGAATAAATAGCAAAGTCTGCATTCAATACATTCTTGAATTTGAATGGTATTGAGCATATTTTCACATTCATCAGTCCCAAAATGAGCGGTGATCGTTTTTAGTGAGATTTTACAATCAAAATTGTGGACAAAATTGTGGACAGTTAAGAAAAATTTGTAAGAAATTAAGTTGTTTTTGAGATTATGTATATCGGTAAATGTGACTTTACTTTTACTCAACATTTCAATTACAGACTATAACTTGGTAAGGTTAAGCCAGCAATTTAAGAAATCCTGCCACCTGCAGGTGGGAGTTAGCATCACTAAAACCCAATGTTTTTGAATTTTTCCACACATTATTTTGTAAGATTTGCCAAAAAAAGTGTGGCAATATGTCAATTTTGTGTGGATTTCTACTTTTCTTTTAGCGATTTTTTTGTCTTAGCAATCAAAATCACCTAATTTTTGTGGTGCAGCAGAAGTAAGAGGTACTGCCACCTGCAGGAAGGAGTTAGTCAATTAACCCCGATGTTTTTGAACATTTTTGTGGGAAATTGCAAATTACAACACATCTTCAAGGTTCTTTGTATGTGACTCTGGAATCCAGATAAACACCTATGGCGGTTTGATACATGTGATATGATACATAATATTTAATGCCGTTTTTTTTTGTTTTTTTTCTGGTGCAGTCTTTGAGTTAAATGAATATTTTCACCATCGTAGAAAAACAGAACAAAGTTCATTATTTGCCTAAATGTAGAATTAATAAACTTCTCCAAGGGGAAAATTGGATTCCAAGAGCTTTGACTGAAGCTAGAAATTAACTGTTGCATTTTGGTAATCCTCTAGGATCACATTTACCACAGAGAGAGAGAAAAAAGTGTTTCTTGGCTAAAGTTGCGCTCTGCTAAATGAAATATAAAACGGCTCTAATAAATTTGAGAGGCAAAAAAAGCTCAGTTAGTAGAGTGATTGCTTCTGTTCCATAAGACTTGAAGTAACTTTATACTGCATGTTTAGTCTTGACATCCTGGGATCAGGGTTAGCTTACTCCTAGCAGCAGGTGGGAGTGGTAGAGGTAGCTCTGTCACTCTGTACTCGATAAAACCAGAGAACACTCAACTTGCGCTTTTTTCGATGGCCGAGACTTCAGAATTCATTTCTTTTGTTGTTTCTGTTGTTTATTTTGAATATTTAAAATGTCGTCCAGTTCCAATGTGTTAAATGTTCACTAGAACTGAAGGTTTATTGATCTTTGAGAATGTGTTCTTGCATTATTATGCAGTCATTATTGCTACTTGAAAATTGTCTCAAAGCAACAATATCATTGTGTATCGCAATAACATCTGGGACGATTTACCGCACAGCAAAATTTGTTACCATAACTTATTGTCACTTTTGTCGTTATCGTAGCAGAACTACAGAATACCGGAATAAAACTACATCTGGATCGGCCGCCCTTTAATCCGCATTAGTAGCCGTAGTCTTCCTGAGAGCCGCGTTGGCACTAATCAGCTGGCCTGTCCTGGGTGTCACCTGCCTGTGTGATGCAGCCGAGCCTCTAGACGAGCCTCGGTAGGAGTGGGACGGCAGTGCTGTCAGCTGTGGGGAGACTCTTCCTGTCAGCTCTGCCTCATAAAATGCACTGCTCTGAGATGAAGGCCCAGACAGCTATCCATGCGGGGTACGGGGTGGGAGGAGGAGGAGAAGGAGGAGGGCTATCCATACGGTTATCTATCTGCTGCATCCATCTCCAGAATCTATTTGTCTACGTTTCTTTGTCTTTGTTTGTCTCCAGGGGTGCAGCTCGGCTGCTGTGTGTGTGCGTGCATGCGTGTGTGTGTGTGTGTGTCAGCTGCCGAATATTCACGGTACGTGCTAGGAGAGTTTGACAAGCCGCTCTGACACCTCCGCTCTCTCCACCCTCATTTTCATTTCCTCTCTTGCGTCGGCACTTTACCTCCCAGCTCCTCTGGTCTGCCGTGAGACTGCGAGCCGCGCGCTCCGTACAGTCAGGATAAAAAAAAAAAACTCACGCCGCGCGCACACACACACACACGCACGCACATACACACACACTGCTTTTACATTACTTACCTGAGAAAATAGGATGTTAAAAATAGAACGGCCCGCATATCGTCGGGAACAATGTCTGAAAAGATTTCATTGGGAGCTTTTATCACTAGTCTGTGAAGGCTTTCATGCTAAAATTGGCAATTTATTGTATTCTGTTTAAGATTCTTCTCACCTTCTCATAATGGAAACACTTTCAATCTCAGTTTAGAATCTTTTGGAAATTTCTGTATTGGGTGCACTTCTACCATATGGCGGCGTGTCTTTCAATAAAAGCAAGAAAATGATTTCAATTTATTTCCATATTCAGTTCCAGAGTCTGGAATGGAATTGGGGGATGGCTTACATCCTATCGTTTATTGTGATAACTTTCTTATAATGATAAGAATTTTCATTTATCATTGCCACAATAAATTTCAATTAATGATGTTTAAAGTCCACCAAAAATTATTTTAACATTGGTTTGTTAATTGAGAGTATCAGTAAATATCAATAACTTTGAAAATGTGATAAACTGCAGTTACACAACACAGTTCTTTATGTGGCTGGTGTCCAAAAATTTACATAATCTACTCCAAAACTCTGAACACTGGCATGTTTCCATTAAGCAAATTTATTTTCTGAATGTCAAATTGTGCAATTATATGTTCACTGGACCATAGCTAATGCTAGCTTCAGTGGTTGTGCAAAGACTGTTTCTACTTTGCCCAGTTATGTGTGTTGAGGTACGTTTGTTGTGTGAAAACTTCAAACATGCAGCTGTCAGGGGGTCTGAATGTTCATGGATTCTAGCTGCTGTGGTCCCTAAACTCTATGAATACCGGGACTCAGCTATGGAGTAGATAAAGATTTTTCCATCAAGTATTGAGAGGTCTATAAGTTATGCTAAGGGGAACTTTTTTTTTAAATCAAAATATCTCTTAAAAACAGATATGTTTTGTCACCATTTCTCCTTTTCAATTGTCTTATGGTCTTGAATTGATCCCTCTCTGGTTTTCTGTTAGAAACAAACTTCTTGGTTGAATGAACATAATTTTAAGTCTAAATCTGCTATACTATACAGCTGGAAAAGGGTTGATGTTTTTGTGAATACATCAACATTTACAACACTTTTCATAAATAGTCCAAAGCAGAACCTTCAATGGAAACACAGTGACTGAGAGCCGATTTTGGCTCTTTGCCCTGAACATGCAGAGCGCTTAAGACTGTGTATTTTTCTGCTTCCCAAAATATACACATCTTTTATTCTAAAAGAATATATATACATAAATGCCCTCTTACTTAAAAATCTTTCAGTTATAGTCCAGATATTACTGGCTTAAGGTTATGTCTTAATGTTAGACATTAGTTGCTTGGATACATTTTTAATGTTTCTGTCAGATAAAACCTTTAACTCTGGTTTTGTGAGTAAAGTCAACTCACAGTTGTATTCCTCTGTATTTGAGCCGAACAGGTTAAACTGAGCGACTTGACAACATTGCTGAGTTGTTTTTCACTCAGCAATGTTGTTGTTTTTTTTACAATCTATCGAAGATGTACGGTTCAGTCGTCCCATCAATACGTTCATCCATCTCCATTGTTCTACATGTGTGGACTCAACATCTGCATCGGGCATTTTCACTCCAAACGCATATTCTGATCGTCCGTTTCTAATAAACAAGTGTTATGGGAGGTAAACAGTTGTTATTAACTTCTCATCTTTTCAAAAGAGGAAAGCTGCCATGTTGACAGGAGGTTTGTTTAAATCCATATCTGAGAGACGGTATCGATCAGCATCTTGCTCTCTGCATATTTCTCAGGATTTTTGTTTTTTTTTCCCAGGCAGTAATGATTGGCCCCCGAGGGGGAAATGTAAACAGCTGCATGGAGAAGTTGCAAATCCTTTCTTCTTTCCAAGTTTTCCCTCGTTAAGTCATCATCACAAGAGCCAAGGCCTTTATTTTCAAACTCTGCAGAAATATCAATATGGATTTAGGAGTCTCCCTGAAGCGAGGTCTTCAGCTAATTAAATCTGTAATCACTTTGTACTGTAAAAACACAAGCAGAGGAAGAGGGGAGGTGGGACGCGGTGGTTTAAATAAGAGCCACTGGAACTTTATTTAACAAAGCTAATTGGGTCAGAGCTCCTTATCCTCGTAAAGCGCCGGGGTTATTTGGCATCCAGTTGGAAGGCTTACAGCTCTTTTGCCCTCAAACAGTCAGACTCCCTGTGAGAGTGTGAGCCGGAGTGTAGAGCCGCCAAGTTCAGGAGCAGTGTGACCGGTGTCATGGCCGCAGCGAAAAGACGCGCCAAATTGTTGTTTCATTGTTTCAAGTCGACGGTTGTATGTCGAGGAGTGGAATGGGATTCAGAGGCACTCCGGGCTGAGACGGGATTCAGATAGCGGAAAGTGTCAAACAGCCGAACGAATCCATGAATCATCTCTCCGCTGGGTTCTTCATTAGTGGAAACTGCGAGTGTGATTCAGTCACTCGTGTCCCAACGAAGCAATTATCTCCACGTAGACTCGATAGTCCCTAATTGTTTCTCAGAAGATCGCTTGGAACAACAATAATATAGATGAATTATAGAAATGGAGTTTGACTCATGTCGTGTCAAACTTGCACTCTATTAAATGATTTCGATCTGATTTGATTCTCGCATTTAATTTGAACAATGAAGCTTGTGGTGGTTCTAGCAAAAGAAATGTACTAATTTGCTAAGTAGATCGAGAAGTTATGGCTTTAACAAGATGTCAGGACAGGTGTTCTTTAAGACTGTTCCCCATGAAAATATTGAAACTAAATATATCTAGTCAATATTTTTTATCTGAAGAATGTCTATTGTTCATTTAGGGTATTTTCACATCTGATAGTCCGGTAGACTCAGTTTGATTGGTGAAAAAACTCGCAACATTTGTTACATTTTCAGATGCTGTGGACGGCTTTCACATTGCACTGTTAAACAAAGTCCTGTGAAAAACCTGTTCCCCCTTCTCGCCTGTGATGCACCAAAAAGAATGTAAACAAAAACTGAGTTGTGTCCGATTTCAGCGGTTGTAGGATTTCTCTTTTGTCTTTGGCAAAAGACCACAAGCCATTTCTCCTGCTAGACGTGCTTATTGTTTTGGTTGTATTTACCCAGAATGCCTTGCGCTACAGTCTGCTTCTTGCTTATGGTCCGCTTGCTTATGGTCACATATGCATTCAAACCACACCAGAGTTCACTTCAGTCGAACCCAGACCTAAGTTTATATTTTTGATATAAGCTACATAGCCCAGGTTTGTAGCCAAAGTGTGTACCTAATAAAGTAGCCACTATGATGGCTCCAAAATATTTTCTACTTATTTCTACATTTAAACTCGAACTGGGTGAAATAGTATGTATGTACTTTTTGACACAAGAGTGATAAAATCCATCATAATATATCATCAATAACA
This sequence comes from Poecilia reticulata, assembly GCF_904066995.2. Lineage (NCBI taxonomy): Eukaryota > Metazoa > Chordata > Actinopteri > Cyprinodontiformes > Poeciliidae > Poecilia > Poecilia reticulata. Next base: position 4,929,393 of record NC_088835.1, read on the forward strand.
TGTTAATCTCTCTCTTTCTTTCTTTCACAATACAGTATATGACAAATGGCAGCATTCTGTTGCAGGGGAGAAAGCACAATGATAAATAAGCCAAACATGTGACACTCTCCATTAAGCGCAAATGGTGCCAGAAGAAACAAACACTTTATTAAAATGCCATAGAAGTGACAGATGAGCTAAAGAGCGGACACCTCGACTGGGTCCTTCTCATTATTCACTGCCTTCTGCCTCTGAATATTAAGCCAAATAAGTTGTTCTCAGTAGCAAGGTGTAAACTCCTCTCTGCCTCCCCCATCTCTCCGCGTTACTCGTGTTTGCGTCCGTCCCCGGGGCTCTTTGTGTAAAGCGCCTGCACTAAACAGGCAGTCGAGGCCGAGCGCAGCACGGCGAGGCTACCTCTGCCCTGGAGAGATCTGATCTTCACAGCGACCTCATTTTTCCCCCCCCTGCCGCTCCTGTTTACTCCTCAGACTTCGCGCTTGTTTTCACCCGACACTCGGTTGGACATTTTGTGGCAACAAACTACTTTAAAGACTGACTGCAGGGGAAGATTTTCAAAGTTTGGTTAATTGCTAGTGATGTCACTTATTGCTCTTGGAAGGGAACCGAATCTTCAGATTCTGTTCACTTCAGTGCCGTTTGAAATAATCAATTTTTGAAACATTTTCTAAGAACAGGCCATTTTAGCCGTAATATAGTACTATTTGTAATAATTGTTTTTGAAAGTGAAGTTCATATAAAAATTAATCATCTGTACTTAATAAAGAACCACAATCTTACAAGAAATGTAATGTATGTATTTTTCTAAAGTATAACATTTCAAAATATGTCAAATACCCATGTAGTTTTTTTTATGTGATCTGTGTATTAATACAATTTTGGTGCTATTTGTAATGAAAAAATATATATTTTAAAGAAATTACAGCAAACGGTAGAGGAAAAAAAATGGACTTGAGTTGCTTTGGCAGAAACAAAAATCCTTCTAATGAGTCTAGTGTTGTTTACCACTCAACTATGAACATGAACTAAGGAGAAACAGGCAAGAAGATTCCAAAAAGATGGCAGCGCATAGTACCGTGTTCATCCTTTCTGCCACTACATGAAGCCTGTCAGTAGATCGTTTCCATTACAAATATGCACAATATTCTGCTAATACAGTAAAAACTCATCACACAAGGATGAGTTTGTTCATGTGACAACTCATTAAAAACACACCGCGCATGTAAGTGTATGTGTCGTCTTCTTTATGTGTCGTTTTCTCCTTTGTGATTTACACTAGTGGCAACATTTGGTTTTGATCATGTGACTCGGTTGATTAAAAAAAACAAACAATAAAAAGGCGTTTCTGATGTAGTTTTGCAAAAAATACAAATTTAATATACGGTCAAAAAAACACCTCACCTTAGCACCAAAATGTTTTATCGAAAAACACGTGTTTTTCAAAATTGACATAATTCCATTAAGCGAAAGCATTTTGGAAATGTCGAAATGCGCAATTTTATTGTCAATGGAAACACAGCTAGAGTAGCAGCCAATGAGATGTAACGAAAACAAGCAATGGCCAATGAGAGTATGTGCTGCTTTCTTCTATTTCATTTATTGGCAGATTAAATAAATCTATTTTTAAATTAAATAAAATAGAAAAGTTGTGAAAAGCAAAGAATGACTCATTAACTCTGTCGTGTCGTTCAGGGTAGAGAGCCGTTCAGAAGAATTGTCTCTAGTACTTGCAGAGGCTGCTGGGCGTTCCCGTAGATTGTGTTTCATTGTTAAGTCTGGCAGATAATGGCCTCCATTATTAGAAATGATGCATGACATTTCAGTGGTCTGACTGTCTTGAAACCCATCATGTTCGGTGCGACTGTAAAAGCAGAGTGTTGAAGAGAGCCTCCCGTATTCAGCTCACAGTGATCTGCATTAATATTAGTGATTGGTCCCCCAGTCACGTTCAGCCCCATCTTTTCATTCCAGCATCTGGTTTTAATTGGTGCGATGCTGTAAAGCTACAGCTGCTCTGTCTGTTAGGACAATAAATTACTCCAATTAGGAGTTGAACAAAAGAGGCTGTCTGACACCGCAGCCCCACTGCCTTGCTTTAAAATTGGAATGCGGCGGAATGAAGGCTGTACCGTAACACCTGCCCCATCATTTCTCAGATCAAAACACAGCCGGAGTTTTGTGGATGCGGAGAGAGATTGCTTTGCATGCCTCGTGTATCCCCCGTAGTTGGGGCTGCCAGCGTATAAATTAAATAGAAAAAGTGTCAGCATTTGAAATCAATATGAGGTACATTGTGTAATTGCTGGACGGATGATTAATTGCTGTTTGCATCATGAGTTGTGGATACATCTAGGTTTTCTGGCAGCTGCCTGCCATATCGATGGCACCGGTAATGAAGGCAATAATGAGGGACGGTTCAGGAGGATGCGGAATGGGAGGAACAATAGGAACATCTGTGCCTCTCCATAGTTAGACTGTAATTGAGACCATATTTCATTTTGGACTGCGAAAGCTAGCCCCGCGCCGTACTCGCCCGTCTACCTTCCAGAAAGATGAGGCATTTATTTTGCCGGCGGAACGCCTTCAGCGGCTTCGGCAACACAGGTGGTCCGCCGCCGGGAGGAATTTGGGGCTGCAGCCGCCGTCGCAGTCGGCCCTCCTTCCTATGTCTCGGGCCTGGCCGTGCCATCCCTTTTGTTTCAGCGCTTGCTGTGAGCACACCATTAAGCCAGGAGAAGTTTGACAAGAAAAATGAAGTGTGCCATTTCCCGTGGCCTCGAGTGTCTCTCTGAATAATGAGCGTGTTGCTTCCTCTCTCTCTCTCTTCCTCTCTCTCGCTTTTTGCCGTCAGATATACTTTTTCTCTTGAAGTTTCAGTTTACTGTGAGAAGGGAGGGGTCTCCAGGTTGCCACATGTCTCCTGAAAACATAGAGTCTTAGAAACACTTCCAATCCATTTGGGAAATCCTTAGTCAGAAGTCACAGCTCAGGATATTACAGCAAAGCTGTGTTGAATATGTGAAATATCTTTAGGGGGAGCATCATGAGATGGTACATGCATCTGCTACTCTGTCAGCCAAGTTAGCTGGCATTGGTTTCAAGGTCTTTAATCATTTTTATGATTGAAAACATGCCAAACATCCAGAACAGATGGATATGCCAGTTACCACTATCATAACATTGACATTGTAATGTTATGGTTCTAAACCTAAAATCTTCCAGAATCCCATTCTGGTTTATTGTAGTTTAGATTTTGTTGGAGGAAAGCTCTGTGAAGTTATTATTGATAACAGTTTTTTTTTACTTGTAACAAGATGGCGTCTCATGAAGGCTAACAAAGCTAATCAGATGTATGGTGGAAAAACCCTCAGTTGTATGTAACGCTGTTAGCAGAAATTTACAGTCTACAATTTTACAAAAGAAGTGTGCTTCTGTTTTTTTTCCAGCTTTATAACACCTGTGACCCCTGACACTATGTGGAGTGAAGGTGGTTGAGCCCGCCTGCGATTGGCAATTTAGGAGAAGTTGTGAACGATGATGTTCATTTTCTGTGCTGTTTTAGAATTGTAGTTTGCCTGTATTGGGGTGTGTAGTTTGACAAAGGCAACAGAGGAAGTGAACAAAACTATTAAGTCAGAGTTCGCCATGCTTCTAATTAAAGCATGAAGCATTTTATTGCTGGCATAGATAATGTTTGGCCTAGCACTTCTCTATGTGCAGTGAGGGATGATTGTTTAGAGCGCACACAACTTTTTCAATGTTTCTGACAGTAGGTAGACTGGAAGGGGGCAGAGAGAAGGGGCTGAAGGCATGTGGCAAAGGTACCAAGATCGGGAATGTAACTCAGGAGAACCGCAATGAGGACTGGGGCCTCGGCATACTATGTTAGCTCTTCCCACCACGCCACGCGTCGCCTTACAAAATGGAATTTTAGAATCAGTTAGAGTGGTAGAAGCATGACATTTTATAACAGTTTTTTTTATTTTTTTTTTAGATTTTTTAAGAGTGTCTTCAATATTTGTGTTGTGGAATAAGAAGGAACAGGATGGAAACACCCTCACACAGCCCTGTTTTCTCTGAACCCCCAGAGACCCTCTGACATGGCTGACCTCCTCTGGAAGAGTTGTGGTCATGACCGGAGGGATCTCCCTGCTTATTATGACACAAGTGTTTATGGTAATGGGATGTGAAGTCTGCATGGCGGTGATAGCACCGCAGGAACAGGATAGCCTATTACCCACCGCTGTGTGCTGGTAGTAATGGTAACACAGAGGTGCATCCTATCAGTTATGGTTATGATGCATTTTGAATGGGGCACTACCTTTATATATCAGTGGATGATAACAGGAGGACAGAGCATCCTGGGGGAGACGGGCATGGCCGTAATGCTGAGAGGAAACAGTCAGAATACCATACACAGCATGCCAAAGTGGGTTTATGGTGATAAATAGAGGGGAGTGGCGGGCTTTTTCCTCTCTCTGCTACAGTAGCGGAGGGCCAGCCCGTGTGTTCAAAGAGCGTGAATGCCCAGGGAGAGCAAGACAATGAAGAGCGCGTGTGTACATGTGCGTACGACAAACAAGAGCCACTCGGCAGAAGGGGAGCCTTTAGTTAGCTGTCTGCTTGGCGCTCCGCCGCCCCTCTGATGTATGTTTATGGCCCATCATCTCTAGCCAATTACCCTGCCCCAGCGTAGGGAGCGCAGCGCCTCCTCGTCAGAGCCGTCAGTGTCTGAGCGGGAAGACAGACGGCGACAGTTAACGTTTCTGGACATCCTTGGCACGGCGCTGTTCTCCTCTGGGCGGGAGGCTCTGGAGATTCATCCTAAACAGTGAGGCGCCAGGCGACGCAGTCTGCCGAGTCTATGGCCACCCTGGGAATTTAAAGCATTTTTTAATCTTTTTTCTGTGTGTGTGTGTGTGTGTGCGTGTGTGTGTGTGTGCGTGTGCGTGTGTGTGTGTGTGTGAATGACTCCGTGTGTGTTGTGAGTTGGACTACTGTCTGCTCAAACTTTTCTTCATTTTCTTTGTCAGTTGTGTTGCAGGATTGATAAAGTGATGTTTGATGTCTGATCACTGTCCTCGTTTGCCAGGTACAGCAGAAGCAGACGTGTTCCTGTGTCCCGTCCATGCCACCCGACGCAGTCTCTTGTACAAACACATCTGAACTTCTCAAGGTAATCCCTTCTTCTCTTTGTAGTTTGTGTTCAAATGGGTTTTCCTGCAGCTGCCTTTGTTTGCTTTCTTAAAAAAAAGCTGCTCTCACACAGAGAGGACGCTTTAGGAAAGGCAAATGCATCTCAGCTGCAATAAAAACTCATTTGCTTTTAAGCAAAGTGTTGTTTATTATGCTTTCAACAATGAAGTTGATTATGATTATGATTTGATTCTTAGCTTGAAAGTTTTACACCTGATGTGTTTGAGCACTGTGGGGCAAGACAAGGATCCGTAAATAGAAATGATGATTTTTAGGATTGTCTTCTGGGCTTCACTTTCGGTTATGGTGACAATTTGAAACTACCAAACCGTGCTTGTGTCGGATGGACGAAGATAGTGACTTGCATTAGTTGCACTTTGGTGCCATTATTGCTTTTTCTATTTTTAAATTTCTTTTGCAACCTTTTATAAAGTTTAAAAAAGTCCAAATATCCTGCTACGATAGCTAAACAACTTACCCAAAGAACGGATTCATTTTCCTCTAAATTTAGATTATACAACAATGGTAGAGTGTGTTTGGGTGTGTGCAAATGTCTTTTTCTGAGTATGCTCACCCTGCACATCAGCTTGCCTAATTATTAGCGTGCTGAAGACGTTAGTTCATCACATCGGATCTGCTGCTGTAATTATGAGCTTCAGATTTCACTGCTTGCATGTGTGCAAAAGCAACAAGCAGAGGCAGCTTCATGAATTGTTGATGCTTTAATTTTGTTGTGTTGTGATGACCTTAATAATGTTGTGTTATGCTTGTAACAACTGTTTCAAAGAAAGTTCACCTTAAAATCAAAAGATAATACCTTTTTTTAACTTAAGTAAATGTAGAAATACAGTTATTCTGTGGAGAGGAAGAGATCGATTCAGGTCCTGGGACAAAGTACTCCAGTGTAGGATTAACAATTCTATTGCGCCTTTTACGCTTGTCTAATTCTAAGCTTGTCCTACTTCCAAAACATATTCAAAATCATCCCTTTCTCTGTTCAGAAGGCATATTTGCGTGATGTTGGAGGACCTTTTACTCGCCATCCATAGCCACGCTAGGACGATTCTGCTAACAAAATGAAACCTGGAGATGTAGGTATTAACTTTGTGCCACAGCAAAGGGAAAATTAATACAGAAACACTGAAAACTGCTTGTATTCTTCTTTTTTTTCTCACGCTCTGTGTCGACTACGCTACCTGTAGCCACAGCTCTAATCTATCAGGATTCAACACCAAAAAAGACACAAACATTTCCCACACAAATTCTCTTACAGTTTTATGTTTTCAGACTCAATGTTTATTTTTCCATTATTAATAAGTGATAGTATGAACACAGCGGTGGTTGATTAGCTCATTTATGCAGCTGCTCTACTGATGATCTGTCAGAGAGGGGGTGTATGGGTCATCAATTTAAAAAAAAATTTTTTAACGGAACCTAAACACCGAATTCCACAGCACCTTTACATGTTAACTTGTCAAAGTCAAGCTAGCATAACTGACCTACTTCTCACTGCCCTGCTGTTTCTTTTTAAACTTTTTCCTGACCTATGAAATGTGATGTCCCTGGACCTCGTTATCTAGTTGTCGTAGTGTTGACAATTAGTAGCAAACCACTTCATCCTTTTTATTTTATCATGTTAATAATGCACGATATATACAGCAGAAACAATAAAAATTTGGCCTATGATAGAGATCTCTAGTCTTCCGGCTAACCGTCGGCTAAAGCTTGATGTAACTGGTCGATATCAAAACAGGACTAGCGGGAAGCAACACGGCTGAGAGCGCAAAGGAAGAGCTCGTTAAAAAGGTAGGTGCAAAACACGTCAACTATCTGGATCTAATTCAGGTTCAACCTCCTGTGGTCTTAGTGCGACGCTCAGGAGGAGTGCAGCATATGTCACAGTCAGATAGGAGGAAAGCCGGGGGTAAAAGCACGCTCGGGATCGGCGTGACCCCCGCCGGGACGACGCACGTGGGGTAAAGCTAAAGGGGTCCAATGGACCAAAGTCTCTTAATCCTCCTGCAGTCTTAGCACCATGATCAGGAGGAGCACGGCAGAAGTCACGGTTAGACAGTGACTGTGGGGCGGAGTGGCGGTATGACGGTCTTTCTGAAGCTTCACACGCGCAAAAAAAAGAACTTTGGGAAAGTGCACAAAGTAAAAAGCTTGTGTGGTTTAAATGACACAATCTGCAACTGAAGAAGAGTAAAAGAGACCAGGAGCAGAAAAATGTAATCTGCAAAGTGTGTAGGAAAAGTTTGGTGGGATTTGATGTCAGACAGTAGAGGAAAAACAGGTGCTGCTTTCTGTTTTCCTATGTAGTGTGAACTAAGAGTAAACTGAGATTAAACACCACCAACATTTTATACTCTATACTTCAAACATTTCTTCTGGACTGTTCCCATTTTATACCGTTCTTACTGGAGTTGTTTTCCTTCTACTAATTTGCAACATTTGAAAGTGTTGCTCAATGAGGTATTTGAAATTCTGAAAGGGTTCTGGACTTCAAATCAAGGTGATCGTCTCAGTTCTCTTCTGTTGGAAAGGCATGCTTAGTGTGGGTGAACATTAAAGATTCATGCAAACAGCTGTTGCTCCTACAGGACAGAATTACCCAGAAAAATGAAGGGAGGTTTAGATTCCAAATGAGAGGGAAACCTTGGAGGAGCAGAGTTTCAAAGAGCGTTGCTTGAAAGGCGGCTGATTTGTTTGCAAGAAGTGACTGCATGCTCTCCCACAACAGATAGTCCGAAAACTGGGTAGGGATTTAAAATGCCACTGAAACAAGCTGCTGGGAATCTTACTGTGAATCAGAAAAGTGTTTAATATTTAAACATCTTTCCTCTTTATAATTAAATAATTGTCAAGCTTAAGGTGGGGGATTAGAGCTGAAACGATTAATTAGATTAATCGTGATTAATCGATTATTAAGATAATCAACAAGTAATTTAGTAATTGTGTAATCGCTACAGACTCCAAAAAGTCCATTTTCTGAAAGAACAACACACTGAGGTCAGTGATTAAGATAAACCTGTATAAATAACATATTGTCTGTAAATGGCCTGTCATGTAGAGGGACAAAGATTGAATCTGCAGCTAACAGAACACTTTGAACATCATGTGAAAAGTTCAGCCCTTTTTGTTTGACTTAACATCAGTACAGTGTAGCGCTGATCTATTGATTATTATTTTTTTGATTCAAAGATTAATAATTGGATAGCAAAAAGTGCTTAATAGAAGATATATTTTTGGAGATTTTGCCAAAACGATTTTGCCACTTCAGGAGTTTTAGCAAAATTTATATTTGTAAAGTTTTACCCTAATCACTAGGCTGTATGTTATTCTTTTAGAAAATGGCCTTCTTTTATGAGTAAATGATTGATTCCTAAATTAGTTGAGAATTATTTCAAAAATCGACTAATCACCTCAGCCCTACTAACGTTACGGGGCGTCATAGTGGCCGTGAATACTTTACGAAGTCTCTGTATTTTTATAAGACCTGTTTAGGACCGCTGTGTTTCCTGCAGTCTGATAGCAGACCAGAGTGAACCGTGTTGGCAGAGAAAAGAAGCAGCTGATATAGGTCAAATTAGTCATTTCCATACAACACTTTGCTTGACATTTGGCCGCCTGTTGAATAGCGAAGCGGCGCCCTCGTGCAGGGCTCGAGATAAAAAGGCGCGCCTGCGATTCAGCTGACATTTTTAGGCTGTTTTGCGACAGATGCAGTGATAACGTATGATATTTGCAGACGGGCGTTCGGCGTTAGGCGCAACGCTGAATCCGTCGCTAACGTCATTCGCAGTCCCCCTCCGCCCCAGTTCGCCCCGACTCCCGTGTTTCCTGTGTTTCCTCACATTTGTTCTGTCTAATTTGCTCCCATGTGTCCTGATGCGCTCGTTCCTCCGTTGCCACCCCCGTTTTGTTGGCAAAAGAAATCTCCATCACTCCAACGTCATCGAAGCTCTGAGATGCAAACACAAGGCCGCCGTGCATCTGTGAGCACCTATCTCTCCTCCTGGCAAGAAAATACATCAAGCAACCTATGAGGGTGTGACATAATAACGCTCTGCGCTCCTCTGAGACAGGCCGTGACCTTTTGATAGGGACGTCGCGGCGACTATCTGAATGGTAATGTGAAGGGTTGATTGGCAATTTACAGCCAGCACAAAGGCTTTGCTTCAGTGAATCAAAGTAGAGGTCTGTAGTAACAAATAGAAGCAATATGGTCTTAACCTCCACATGCTCACCAAGGCAAATAACAGATATTCCTGCTGCTCAGTGCAGTGAAAGGCAGGGGCAGCTTCTCAGACAGAACAGCTGGTTGGGTTTTGTTTGTTCCGTCGCTGTCTGTCACTCACTGCACTTCAGCAGCTGTGAGTTCAATGTCTCCAAGTTGGACAAAATTTAAACTTTAACGATTACTGAAAATGTTTATTATTATTAAGAGAATTATTGCCAAATTTGAACCACTTCTAGAGAAAGATGTGCATTTAGGTGACTATCTGAATGGTAATGTGACGGGTTGATTGTGACGAGTTGGAGAATTAAAACTTTTAGTTACTAAACGTTTGTATATCGATGTTTCATTGTAATCGTTTGGTTCACACCGGTCATGTTTAGTCCACTTTAATTGAACTCTGGCTCAGTTGTGTAGAAGGTCCAGTTCGTTTGGGGATGTGTAATCGAACTCTGATGCAGACCAAAAACTAAAGTCTGATCTGCCCAAAAACTCTGATCTCGGTTTAATTGAAGTAAACCATGCCATGGACGGACGGATGGATGGATGGATGGATGGATGGATGGATGGATGCAACAAAATATAGTTCAGTATCTGTTTTTAATCCGATATGAATATATCAGACTTTTTTTTTTTTTTTGCTCTACAGGATCTGTAGTCCACTCACATTCTGTTTTCTTCTGACATCTGGAAGCCAGTCTGCACTGACATTTCTCTGTCTGATGCAAGAAAACCCTTAAGAGTCGTGACCTCACTGGAATCTAGATTTACTAATGCTGTACATTTCAGAAGGGCACCCTTCCCTGTATGAGAGGAGGATGGGTGTGGGGAGTGGGGGTGAGGGGGGTGGGGGGGTGCGAATGCAGGGAAGACTATGAGCCTAATGTAGATCTGTCATCAGCTGGCTGCAGATCAAAAGAGCAGCACTGGCAGGCGGAGCAGAGATTCGCAGGAGCCTCTGCTCTGCGCCGGGCTCCAGCTTCTCTGAGGGGCCTGACTCCAGGCGAACAGTGTGTGTGCGTGTGTGTGTGTCTGCTTTTGCGCATGCTGCAATGTGTGTGCTTCCATGAGGTTGGAGAGGTGTGGGCACATGCACAATGTCTCAAGGCAAAGATCTGGCTCTGGGAAAATGTCACCAGAATCTGAGAAGCAGGAGAAAAAAAAATAAATAAATAAGAAGAGAATGAGGAAAGTGTGAGGAACAGACGCCTGTGCTCTGGGAGGTGTGGGATTTGGAGTCTACGGCAAGCAGTCGCTCTCTCTGAGTGGATGATCGGGAGGAATAGAAACCGTGACACAAAGACAAAGACTCAGGGTTTTCTTTATTGAACACCTCTGCAGTGTCGGTGCTCAGCTGCCGAGTGGATTCAAGGACATTTCCAAATTGCATCTCTCTGAGGTTACTGTCTTCCATTCCCAGCCTTCTAACGAGCAGGAAAACCTGAAAACGTGCTTGTGTGCCCTGGTGGGAACCAAAAATAAAACTTCCCTAAAAAAATATTGTAATCATTTCTGATCATACGTGACAACAGCATGACATTTTTGTGCCGTGGAGTATTTGCCCCCTTCTGTTTTTGCTTTTTGTGGTCATTCCAGGTCATCAAGGAGTTTTGATATCAAACGCATATAATCAGAGTGAATACAATTTTTTTTTCAAAGGATGATTTTATTTATTATGTGGACCAAGGAGGGGGAACTATAGATACCAACCTAACCCTGTGAGGGAACTCTAAATGCTCTTTAAACCTAAAGCCTCTGTTTCATTTTTTTTCCTATTTCCCACATGTTATGGTGATTACCAAATCACGTGGATCAACACATAATAAAAGAAAGTTTGTGGAATACAAATTTCTGACATATCATTATCAATCAATCTGTGTGTCACTGTTGATGTTCTGATTGGGGTAGTGTATGCATACTGGGATCAGTGGTGTGGAATTTGCAGTATTCTGCTGGGGTAGTGTATGCATACTGGGATCAGTGGTGTGGAATTTGCAGTATTCTGCTGTGTCATGACCAGGTGCGTTACTTTTCTTTGAAGTCGTTATTAAAGGATAAAATGACTGTCTGGGAAGGACAATTTGATGTTTAACTGTGTGGTCAGAATTAGCCGATTTTAGCCAAGTAAGTGATGGCACAAGTTTCCCTTTCATCTTCAACTGATTTTAGTTGCAGCTGCATTGAATTTGTAGCAGTAGTGTGTATGGGTTGTATACTGTGGCGCTGTTGGAGCAAAAGTTTTTGACGTGTCCAAAAGAATCTGTGCACACGTCACAAATTGTTGTTCAAATTGTGCATTCTGGAGTGGGAAATGTGTGCCAGTGTAATGTGAGAGCGATATTTAGCTATGACATTAAAACTAGGGATGTGGGACATATTGGCATCAGCATCACTGTCGGCTAATGTTGGTAGTTTTTTGACATACTGGTGTTGGATGCTTTGATTCCTTCATGCATGTTTGATCTCCCGTAGCAAACATTCAACTGTGCAAAACGCCTGGCTGGACCTAGCTCCGCCTTCAAGGACAAAGCTCCTCCTCTGAGCTGCGGTTTCCACAGAGCAGCTCTCCCTCACTCGGCTCCTTCAGACTAGCCAGCAGCAATTAGCAAACACCTGGTGAAATGGTGCATCTGCTGAGCTCATTATAGGTGGTACTTCTTAGTACTTCTGGTTAAAATGTTGTCAAAGGGTTAATAGAGGAGAGATTTTCAGATGACTTCCAGATTCAGAAAGAGTTGGAGGGAAAAAAATATTTACAGGAAGATGGATCCCATGAAAATCTATATTTTTTAACAAATGCACATTTCATTATCTATTGATTCTGTTGTGGGTTTATCCCTGCAGCCTACATGGTTCATAAAAGGAAGGGGCTGCTGATGTTACCCTCACCTCCCTAATCTCAGTGTGATATGTTAGTTTAGGGATACGGCTCAAAACACTAACAGAAGACAGACAGCATAACTCCATGTTTTCCCCCTGTATTTACTTTGTGCTTATCGCCATGTGTGTATATATATATATATGTATGCGTGTGTGTGTGTGTGTGTTCCCAAGACTGTGTGCGCTTTGGAGTTTCGCCGAACTCAATGTCAAACCTATTTCCAAATCACTGATTCAGCTAGTTGTGGAGATCCAGCGGTAGCGGCGCCGGTGCTAACCTTTAGAGATTACGGTGACATTAAAAGCCGCGTATGACGAGTGGGGGAGACTTGAACCTCTCGGCGCCTCATCTGATGCAAATGTCCTCGCGCTCACCTCTATCAGCAAAAGTAATTATGGCAAACCGCGGTGACATCTCGGGCTGCGCGAGAGAGGAGGAGCATGAGCGGAGGTCCTAGAAACCCGGCGATCTCTCTCCGGGTAAAGGAGGAGACAATTATCTGTTGGCGCTGAAGAGGCGGCCGGCGAGGGAGGAGCCCTCGACCCTGGAGCCCCCCTCCTTCTCAGATTCAAGTATATTCATCGCGGGAGCCTGAGGGGCCGCAACAGACAATCACTCTGCTGTTAATACACTCGGGGTCGGGAGGTTGTAATGCATATTTGCAGTCGATGCACAAATACACAGTCGGCATGCCTGTTATCTGCGCCACTGCTGCAGCAAAAATGTTTATTAGCATGTATGTTAGCGGGGCGACTTATGAGACTTTTGAATGATTCATGTTTGAAAATGTACGTTTTTCTAGCAGCAAGCCATGTTTTTCTGTAATAGTTTTATTTACATTTTTTGCGGGTGAAGTTCACAAATAATGATTATCAGAATTCATTCGGATTTTAATCTCAGAATTTTGACTCTAATCTTCTGAGATTAAAGTCAGAATCCTTTTTCATTGAGTGATCGCTGTCCTCTTCCATGCTGATCAATCTGCTGATCAGTGTGTGTGAAGTTGAATGTGACTTCCTTTGTGAAGGACATTTCTGTGGTCAAGTTAGGCTAAAAGAAATTGTGCTGAAGTTTCTGATGTATTCATTGATTACCCATTTTCATTCCTTGGGATATTTATGAATACTTTCATATGTAATAACTGGATTTTTTTGCTGCAATAGTTTTGTACCACTTGATTTTTTCCATGCTAAAAACAAGCCCTTTTTGTGTTTCCCATCTTTTCTTTAAATGTTCAGTTCTTGTTCTGGTTAGAACGCCGTACCTTGAGGAAAGGGCTCCACGCCCCCACAGCTGACCCTGCTGTTCAGAGTCAACGGGCTGCAGTGGCCCAGAGCAGCTAACGCTAACCTTTAACCCCACACCCCGACAGTCACTTCTGCCTTTGCTGAACAAGTGGCCTGGGCTTTTATCCCCTGTAATTGTCCTTTGTGACTGTTGTAAGAACCAAAGCACCTCATAATGAGTCCAGCCACATTATTCATCACACTTACGAAAAACAGGTCAGGGCACCTTTTTAAGTTTGGTTCTTCTTCACTGCCTCTTTGTATTTTCTGCTTGTACGCTCATGTACGATGTAGTGTACAAAGCAGTGTTTTCCAGTTTAAGTGAATTGCATTATTTTGTCTTGAACAGATCTATTAAATATGCACAAAGGCATTCAAAAGAACAATTTAGATGTTTTCTTGGGTTTGCTTGCTGCTCTATTGCCTGGTAGCAAGAAATAAATCATGTTTTTCTCTAAAACATTTTTTCTGCTAGGATGAGGTGATTTTTCGGTTGTATCAAAATTAGTGTATTTCGCAAAACTGTTATGGAAACACTTTGTTCCCATCACACAAGTCATGTGATCAACAACCGGATGTTACTACTGGCTGAAAAGATGAAGGAGACAACAGGAAGTGGAAGGAGAATGATGGCGCAGCGTGTTTGAATACATTTGCTTTGCGTGAACAAACTTATTCACATGTGATTTTAATTGCGATTCTTATTTAATGGAAACTACACAATTACAAAATTGGGTTTTATCAAGATAGATCCAAAAGCAGGAAGCAGACTATATGCACAGGGCATTCTGTGTAAATGCAATCTAAACAAACCCGTGTGTCCAGCACTAGCTGGAGTGATGGCCTGTCGTCTTATGCAAAAGACAAAAGTAAAATCCTACAAATCTGACGACACTGCATTTTTGTTTACATTTGGTGAAGAAGGAAGTTGTGCTTAGGTCTTCTTCAGATGTTTTGGTGTTATTTCCTCCAGTAGTTATTGGTGCAGCGCCACCACAGGCGAGGAGGGGAACAAGCTTTTCTACTAGTTTAGATCATCTGACACACTGCAGTGAGAAAGTGAACCACAGCAGCTGAAAATGTAACAAATGTTGCAACTTTGGTCCATAATAGAACCAAATCTACCAGACGATCAGGTGTGAAAACACCCTAAGTCTAATCCCACAAAAAATAAGTTTCTTTTTGTTGTTTATTTATTTTTTATTTTTTTAAGTAATTTGCAGCAGAAAGTGTAATGAAAAGCTGCTTTCCAGCCAAAGGACAAGATCCTTTTACAAAGTAAAAAAAATTATATCTGAATTATATTTTTGGTAAACGCTGGCAGCCAGTGTGTGACTGACAATTACACACACAGAGTAAGATCAAATTTAGTTATTTTTTTTAAACCAGAAGAAAATATCTTACAACCTTGTTTTCAGTACATTTCATTAAAGGTTTTAAAACTTATTTCAAACCGGTAACAAGGTTGGAAGAGGAGTCTCAAGTATTTTCAAGAAGGGATTGAATAAAAAAGGGCAGATGTCAGGACCGTGATTCTTCACCACAGAAATGAACACATTCTGCCCGTTTTCTACAGGAAAAAGAAAACGTTTTCAGCATGTGAGCAAAAGGTAGCCACCATTTTTAACCCATACAGAAAATACTTGAATACATGACAGCCTTGATGATGAGATCAAAGGTTCTGTAGGTAACACAAGGATTGCTACATGATGGAGCTAACTGAAGGGACTCAAACAACCGGCCATTTGTTACATTCTGCTGTTATAAACCCGTTCTGTGTTGATGAAAACGGAACGTGTTTACGTTGCTTGAGAGCTGAAAATTGCTTCAGCTGGAATGTCTGTATGCAGACATGTAAGATGTGAAACCGCTACAGGAGTTGATAGTGCTAATATGTAACAACTCTAAGGTAAAGAATCATCTTCAACACATTTATTTCAAAAGGTTATATTGACTGAAAAAATAATTCAACACTGCAACATAATGCTGTGTGTGGATATCTTACATAAGGGCGAATTAGAGTAGCAAAATTAGCCAACATTTATGTTTTAGGAAAACCCACATGTGTACAGAAACTTTTAAAATGTATCAACGAAAAGGTTTTTCTAGGTTTGCCTTTTTTTGTACTATATTACCTTGTCAAAGTATTACTACTAAACAAATATCCTGTGTAAAGCTTTCAACTTTCAGCTTTACAAAGCCTCTCCCGTCATACCAGTTGCTTGGTGAGAGGGTCAGTGCAGAGTAATGTAAATGTTGCTAAGCAGGTTTGGGTAGAAATCTTTTGAAACTTCTCAGAAATGTGATTTTCTAAGGGCCAACATTCAAACGGTTGTATCTTCTTTTGAGTCTTTCTTGATTTCCATGGGTTTGACATTTATTGGAAAGCTCAGAATCTTCACTGTCAGAATCTATAAATAACTCCAAACAAGCTGCTTCTCAGTGCAAAGCTGGTAAAAACGTTGTTAAAGGGTTAATAGAGGAGCAATGTTATGAAGAGCAGGAGCTTCTTAAATAGACAGAGACCTAATTTCAATGTGTTAAATTACAAAATCAAATTTCTTTTAAGTCATACTTGAAATCTGAGGCATTTTTCAACCAACTGAAGGCAAAACAGTAACTTGACTGGTGTAAAATGGCACTATGTGTCTGGAAATCACATAATACTTCACCTTTAAGGAGTTAGCAGAGGAGTGATGTTGTCATGACTTGCTGAAGGTGGAGTTTTTATCAAGAATAGGAGTTTCTTAAAGAGACATAGGCCCAATTTCAAGGCAATAAATTACAAAGTCAAGTTTCTTTTAAGTCATACTTGAAATCTGAGGCATTTTTCAACCAACTGAAGGCAAAACAGTAACTTGACTGGTGTAAAATGGCACTATGTGTCTGGAAATCACATAATACTTCACCTTTAAGGAGTTAGCAGAGGAGTGATGTTGTCATGACTTGCTGAAGGTGGAGTTTTTATCAAGAATAGGAGTTTCTTAAAGAGACATAGGCCCAATTTCAAGGCAATAAATTACAAAGTCAAGTTTCTTTTAAGTCATACTTGACATATACAGCATTTTTACACCAAGAGAGGGTAACATAGTTACTTGATTTGGCTATAAAATTATTCTGTACGGCTGGAAAACATATAATAAGGCCCCTTTAAGAATTTTTCTTTTGCCAGTTTAGCATCCTGTTGCTCCAGTTGTAGCTCATATACCATGTTGGTAATGCTGATCATGGAAACTAATTGGTTAAAAAATAAATGCTATGAGAAGTGTTGGCACCCTATTCAAACTATTTCACAAATAAAAAGCATATTTCTAATTTATGCTTTGAATTTCACACAAAGAGAACTTCATGTTGGTCGTGTTCTGTCGGTGGGTTGGGGGGCGGAGGGGTGATCTTTCTGTCGCTGCAATTAGTTATTGCACGGAGGCAGGAAAAGCGTTACATTCATTATGTGAAAATATGGCCACCATGAAGGAGCCTCTTGAATTATAATGAAGAAGACCCCCTTGATAACCATGAATTCACCAATTAAGCCTCTCATACTGCATAATTATACGCATTTCAGTGACTGGTTTTGCAATAGGAACGCATCCATTTTCAGTCTCAAGGAGCTTTCCTGCTTACAATTGGAGGAGTAATTAAGAAAATTAGAGCCTTTGATGTTCCACATATAACACGCTGCAGAGCGGCGCGGCCGAGGAGGGAGAGGGGTGCTGAGAAATTTGAAGGTTTTGTCCTTTTCTCTTCTCTTCGATCGCGATTTACTTTCCAGAATTAACTACTTTTCCTTGTTCACACGTCAGCGCTGCAGCCGGATCAGAGCAAACAGAACGACTAGAACTTTTTTTTTTTTTACTTACTTACTTACTTTCTGCCTCTGGAAATGATTTAAAGAATACTCATCCACGTCTCTCAGCACTCCGTGCCTTTTGATGTGTGGAAATATCCTAAAATATGTACTACTTAGCTCCGTCTGACCCAGCTGCATCGCAGATACAAACCGCAGGTTTCATCCACCGCACGTGGTTTTAGATCCTTTTTTTTTTCACGCTGACATGACCTTATTTCTTTATTAACAAAAGGTTCTAAATCCTGACAGCCATTTTGAAGCGAGATGTAATCATCTTGTGATCAGATGAAGACGTGTGCCTACATTATGTTTGATGTATGTGTGGAGGAAGAAAAGAGAGAGAGAGAGAGAGAGAGAGAGAGAGCTCTCTGGCCAGGCTTTTATCATCTTTAAATGTACCAAAATGACTCTTGTGGGAGGGAAAAAAACTCGGTGTGGCTTTTCAGGAATTACTCAGCCCGTCTCATTTAAATGTGCACCGCGTCCCGAGCAGCGAATGGAAGCCCCCCCTCCACCGCGTCCTACACTTTTCTGACAGAGGCTTTGATGATCACTGATAACACACAGTGGCGGATCCGACAGAGGAGTCGGTGCAGGCTGGCGTCGTTGATCCTGGCTGAGCCGGATCCTCTCTCCTGCGGAGCGGTGCGTTAGCTGTTTCAGAGACAAAGCTTTCAGGGTCCCGGGCTTCAAACGGAGGAAACTTTCCAACTCACCAGTTTTTTGCTTGAGACTGTCCTGTTCACTAGGATCAATTTTTGGATCAGATCTCCATTGCGTCATATCTGTGGTTTGGTTTAGCACTCGAACCACCGGAAGTGTCCATGCGGCTCCCAGATAATTTTCAACTCCATCTAACCTTGTCAAAGTGAACTCTCTGTGACTCATACTTCCTAACTTTTCCTAAACTCACTCCCTTTAACATTTTGGAAATTATAGAATATTTCTACAAAAATGAACCAAACATTTAGGTTAGCGATTGGATTGGATTTTGAAGCTGAACTTTTCAAAGTGGGCTGTGTCTGTTGAGAAGCGATTGTTTTACCATATCACTAACGTTTGGTTCAGACGTATGTAGCGCGCCAGCTATGAAGCTTACTGGAAATGGCCTGCATTGTGAACGACCATCCTCCACTGTGCAGAGAGAAGAACGAGGCGGCTGTTAATGTGAACTCAATATTTAGAAGCATGGCCAACATGGACTGAACAACTTTGTTCACTTCCTCCGCTGCCATAAAACTACAGGTAGACGCGGTGCTGCGGTGGTGCAGGGCCAAAACGTGAGTCAGGTATGGAGGCTTTAGTCCTCAACAAAGCTGTCGGAGGTTCGAGTCCTGATGTGAATGACCTTTGCGGCATATTTTCCCCCTCTCTCATTACCCGCTTTCCTGTCTGACAATGATAAAATTACCATGATTTTTCCTCACCATTTGAGACATTGCATGTCCCATTTCATAAGTTTTGTTGTGTTGCCTAAAAAGATTACTACATATAATCAATCAAACCAGATGTCATGCCCAAATCAATTTTTCATCAATTGAAAAGGTATGTTCATGTGTTCTTCTTTTATTTCTTTTTCCACTCCAGTCTACGTGATTATAAATCATATTTCTCCCGTTCTCTCAGTTTTCCCAATCATTATGTCGTGTGTCTTTGGTGTTATATGGCTGTAGCCTGGGGAAGTAGAAGTGATTAGTGCTATTGTGATAAAAGCCACCATCCAGAAAATTTGATGAAAGTCGGTGAGTCAGAGGATGAGAAATGGGCTTCAACAAACAAAATAATCTCGCAGAGGTGCTACAGTAGCAGGTACGCGTCTATGAGCCCGTGCCCTGCAATTTTCTACTCAGCGCGACTCGGAACCTACAGGAAATTAGTTAAAAAAAAAAAAAAACCTGGCTGCCTTTGCAGAGGCCAATTTTGTGATTATGGGGTTGATAGCCACATTCTGTCATCTGATAGCAGCCACAGCTGTCCTTTTTTGGTCTGGTCTGTCCAGCTTTTTTTTTTTTTTCCTCCAAATTCCCTCCCCCTCCCTCCAACAGCCTTTCATCCGACTCGCTGTTTATCGTAATTACCGACTTTTTGTGTTTAGGGGGCAATACGTTGTAGCCAGAGGACAAGATCTGGCATTAGGAGTTGTTGAAAGTCACAATTACCTTGATACGCCTTTGGCTTTCAGCGGAGCTTTCAAACATCCTCAGTGCGTTTATGTCTGGGTTTTTTTTGTTAATGGAGCCTCTCTCCTTCATTTTGATGGACAATTTTATGAATCATGTGTGTTCTGTGCATCCGTCTGAAATGACTGACCAGCACTTATTTCATCTTGATAGAGGATGAAACAAGAAAATAAGAACTACATCAGCTCACTCTGAAATGTACAGGTTTACATACGCCATAAAATTGCGCAAATTGAAAGTACAAGAATAGATTTGCTGACTGGAAACACTGGAAACGGGTAAAAAAAAAAAAAAAAAAGCGTATGTTTTACAGTAAAGATTTTGCGTCAAGCCAGGTTTTTTGGCTGTATTGAAATAGATATTTCGCAAAACTGCAATGGAAACACTTTTTTTGTGTCACAAGAGTCGTGTGATCAGTGGTCGGATGTTACTACTGGTGAAAACTACAAAGAAGACGACAGGAAGTGGTGGGAGGAAGAAGGCATGGCATGTTTGTTAATGACTTACTATGTAAGCAAACTTATTTACATTTGATTTTGTTTGCATTTGTTATTTAGCCAGTGTCTTAATGTACAAACGTACAATCGGGGGTCAGTTAAAGTAACTAGTTAATTTATCGATGCTGTCAGAATCATCAGTTCTTATTCTGGTGATACAGTCTACCCTCGAGTGATGCACATGCCTGACATCAAAACCTTATTTTGACAAGACGCCCCAGGGAAAGCGAGCCTATCAACTTGTTTTAATATGTTGCCCTGAGGCGGTTTCTTCACTGCATCAGCATGTCGTACAGTAACCTGACAAACTCGTATCAAGACAGAGGGAAAAAAAAACAAACATGTCCACCAATAAAATGCTGTGAGCCACAGAAGAGAAGGAAGTACATGGGTTCTGGGGGAAGCGTCCGTTTTCAATACCGGTTTAATCTTTTTGGAGGTTGTGGGGGAATGACGCCTAAACCCAAAGGTCAAAGGACAACAGGCGGTGTCATCATGAAGCTTTACAGCTGAGGAATATTCGCTGATCTTAAAACATAATTTGATTTTTCTTGAGGTTGTGATTTGATTCATTTCTAAAGGTCCCATCGTTTATCTCCATGAGTTGCGTTCTTCACTATCTACAATCTATATTGTAACCTTTTTCCAGTAATACTGGGTGTGAGAAAAAAAAAGGTAATTTTTTTCGAGTTCTTCCAAAACAAGTTGTTTTGTTTCTTTTAAGTAGGAAAATACTTACAGCTGAGCTCAAAACATGTTCATACAGCTGGAAGATATAGATTAAAGTAACCGTTTTTATTTTATCAACATATTTCTTTTGACTGGAGATGGTTGGACTACCAAGACAGAATGGAGGCCTTCCCACCTCAAATGGATAAATGTATCACCAAAGATGAATTTACAATTGTTTGCAGATGTATCTTTTGTCAGGAATTCTTATTACAATTTGATCGCTGTAATGAAAGTATCATTTTTCGAGGGTTATAGATACTTTTAGACATGTCTTTTTTATGTTGTTTTATTATCTTTTGAAGTATTCTTGTCGCATTTCCTGTCAAAAAGGAACTTCTGTCATGACAGAAAAGTTTTGTACACCAAGTCAATTAAACTACTGTTAATATACATCACAAATCCTGAACACATGCCATCTGTAGACAGGACAAATATTTCCAGACCAACTCAGACCTGTAGACCTGTATGCAAAAGCCACATAGCAACAATTATTTTTACTAAAACAAAAGTTATGCTAAAACAAAATTCATGAGAAAATTGACGTCATGGTGAACTTGCTAGCATAACTACAGTTTTAGCATAACTTTTGTTTTGGCTTTTTGTTGTTGTGTTGTGACTTGTGTATTTTGTTGACCCTTCTGAGCCAACATACTTACCTCAACTAACTCCTGTGGAAGTGTAGGACCAGTGGCTCGAAAAACCCTGAGGAGGAAGTTCATTTCGCTCGCTTGTTTTCGGGATTCGATTAGAAGCTTTGTCATTTTCAAACTACAATAATGCTAATTATTATGCTTGTAAAGATTAGCAGCAGTTGCATCAAAAAAGAGATTTTCACATCGCTTCATGGTGTCAAGTCCTGCTTGCTCAAAATGGTTACCTTTTCTTACTTGCCTGCGGTTTTGTTCCTTGCAGCCATTGGCTTGTGGAGCCAGTAATTTAAACAGATGCTTGCTGCCTGATTATAAACAGCATAATAAATGTGACAGTGTTCAGATATGGCTGATACATTTTTGAGCTGAATAAAGATGAACGGGCGAGCTGAGATGTCACCTGTAATAAAAGAAGCAGTTTAACATGTGCAGAACAGACTGTTCAAGGAGAAAAGAGAAGACAATGAAGGACAGCAAGGAGAACTACAGGTGCTTTTCACAAGTTTTGAACAGAAGATCAGGATGACGCCATCTGTAATAGATGCTAATGTTAATGATAATTTATGTGAGGAATTTACAAAATGGCTTAATTGTCATGTTTGTGTTCTCCAATTTGACAAAATAATTCAAACGATGTGAAGATAATTGGTTTGAAAACACAACTCAGTTCATATTCACACTACAGTCACTAAGCTTAATGTATTCTATTGGGGTTCTGTGTGATAGATTGTGAAGTTGAAATAAAATGATGGGTAGTTATTAGGTAATTTTGCAAAAAAGAAAAATTATTTTTTCATTTTTATGTATTACCCCTTGTCAGGCGATATGTTCTAAACTAAATTTCATCACAACTGTAACAGCAGGTCTTTTGTAGATTGTCTCTACCAGCTCTACACATCTAGAGGCTAAAGTCTTGGGATATTTTCTCATTTGACTTAAATTGTGCACTATGACTTGGTCTTTCTCACACATTAATAAGCTCTGTGCTAAACAATTCTGGCTGTATTTTTAGGGTTGTTGGTATTTTGGAGCGACAGACAGTTTCGTTTCTTCCAGCTTTATCCTGTATTTCAAGCCATTTCACCTTCCATCAACCTTCACCAGCCTCCCTGTCCCTGGAACCCAACATGTTTGATCAAGGAAATAGTTTGTTTAGGGCAGTAGCCATTACCACTAACTAAAACGTTAGATGCGCTAACCTTAAATAACTAATCATAAACATTACTTCTGCTAACACTAAAGCACTACACCAACCCAGATTTTAGCGGAAGCTAATGCTGAAATGATAACTTCAATCCAAATGATATCTGCCCTTCAAAGACAACAAGAGAGAAAGTGAGAGGAAACAGAAGTGCTGCGTAGACAGTCTTCACCCCTTAATAATAAGAGCATAAAAATAAACATCTAACTACTTGACAAATTCTTAACAGTGAACAACAAAAACCTCAACACAGATGCCAAACTTTATTCAACTGAAAGTTTGCAAAGCAGCCAAGTAAACTGGTATTTTAGAATTTCTCCAGAAAAATTAACTAACTAAGGTGAGGTGAACATTTTCAGAGTTAGTTAAAGCGCTAAACAAAAACTAAATTAGCTCCACTACCAGCAGATTAGCAGTAGTGTGCCCACCTCTGGTCTGTGGGTACACTGTGTTTTGCATGTAGTTTTTGTCTGTTACCAGATCACCTTCCTTCAAATTTTCTCATCATGACTTTTTACTCTTTATAGGCCATATTTGTGGAGTACGTGACTAAACATTGTCCTGTTGAAAGATACTTCACCTGAGTCATGAATCTGTGGAGCTCCTCCAGTGTTACTAGGCCTCTTGGGTGCTTCAGTTAAGGTGGATGGCAACATGTTAGCATGTTTGCCACACTCTTCCTTTTTATTCAGTGACAATGAACTGAAATGAGCTCTCTGAAGTGTTCAAATAATATAATAACTAGCTGGTCTAAAATTGTCATTGGTCACCATCATGTTGTGTGTTCTAAAATGTTCTCCAACTAACTTCACAGAACAGCTGTGAAGTGAATGTTGTAGGGGTGTCAGGCTAAAGAGGCTGCGTACAAATGGATAACCTGACTATTCAGTCTAATGTACTAACTAATTGTACCTACCTTTATTTTCCTTCTAATTCAGAATTGCTGGCCTAATCAAATGACTGGCCCTGAGAAATTAGAGGTTGTCTCATGAATTGAGTCTTCTCACTGCTTAATAATCTGGAAGTTGTTGTCTGGTTCACCAAAGTAACAATGGCAAGAAACTCAATGATGGGAAACGGCGAGTCGGGCCAAACAAAAGCAGGCTGCGAGCAGGATATCGACGCAGAAAGCAAAATTAGAATTGATTTGCAGGGAAAAGCGAGGCTTGCTGTCTTGCAGAAACAGTGAGTCCTGTGAATTCCTAATCCTGCAGTCTTTGAGGAAATCTCTGTGGCAGAACAGGTCTCTCATTACTCTTTTAGACAGGGCCTCAATCTGCTGCAGATTGGGAGCTACACGAGGCTTCAGGCTTTATTAAGATTCAACCCCTCTGCCATGTTGGCAGACCTCGGGCCTAACGGGATTCTAGTAAGCAGGCAGTTCAGTAGAGACATATTACTGTAAAAAAAAAAAAGGCTATCCAATCAACATGACTGAAAGATTGGTTAATGTGACTGATTGGGGGATGGATATTTGCTTCAACTGTTTATGCCTTCTTACTTGATTTGCTTGGGTACATTTTTTAAAAGCCTCTGCGTGGGAACACATTTCCTGCCTGTCTTGATGATGTGCAGGGCAAGGCCCAGGCTCTTCGGCGCCGATTGTAAAATCCCCTGTCCCCTACAGTGCTAATTGGACTGAAGGTTCACAACGGCGCACCGAACTCCCACCGCAGGAGCTGTAGCGCGAGGCTTCAGGGATGCGGTTAAATCAAAACTGACTTGACACAAACTGCCGAGGCCAGGAGGAGGAAGGGGAAAATGAGCTTTTCCTGGGAAAGGAGGAGAACCTTCTGAATAAGCAGATTGACAGGTGGAGCAGTCGCAGGAGATGAAAATCACTTGTTGCCTCTCGGACGCGCGCAGGGGTCAGGCGGCCCTGCCGAGGTGGCGGCAGCTTTCCTGCGTGACATTCTTGTCAAACGTTTGGCGGCGGAATCTCTCACAACAGCCACAGCCGGAAGTTGACGGTTAATCTAATTTCACCGGCCTCAATCATACGGGCTGGCCTCGGGGGGTTGTTTCTACCTCTGTAACATGTTGGAGGCGATGTAGACACTATAGCCTTGACTTTCTCCTGCACCTGTTGTCGGTTTTCTTTGAAAAGAAAAACCTTTGCAGTGATACAACGAGGCACGCGGTGAAATGAAAAAAAGAAAAATAATCACCTGGTATCAACACTTGCGTGTCAGACGGTGTTGATATTACAGAGGAAATTGCTTTTTATCATGAAGCCTTACAAGCTATGTCGAAGAGAACAAAGGAAAAGCCAGGACAGGGATCACTTAGAACAGGAAAAGAACATCACTTCTTGTGGCAGCCTGCACTCAGATGTGTCAAGTGAGCTTCCTTCTTTTGTAGAAGGTGTGATGGTATGCAAGAATATGTGAAAAATTAGGATACCCCATTAGAAGTTTCTTCAATTTATTAAAAAGTGGTTTAATCAGTATACACTACCCAATAAACAAAAATACATATAAAAATGTGCCTACTTCCTAATTGTGTTACCCCCTTTGGCTAAGGGTGTAACCCTATGAACTATTAACACTGATCTCAGGCAGGTTTGCCTGACTCATCCCTTTCAGTTGTGAGGTGTTTTAAAAGTTTCTTGCCCTAACAGCCCATTCTAGTCACTGCACACAATATCAATATTATATATATATATATATAAAATAAAGATCTGGGCTTTGACTTTGACCAGGATTTCCTAATTCTTATATCTCAATCTGTCAATAATGGAATGTGGATACAGGTATTGCACATCCATATGTTCAAAAACACACAGTCTATCTCAGGGCTTCCTGATGTTTTCAGGTCTGGAGTCTGGCCTTGGGAAAGTTTTGGGATTTCCCCTTTGAAGGGTGTGATACACTGTCAGCTTTCATCGAGATCAGAGGTATCCTTCAAAATAAAGAGCACAGATCTCTCAATGAACATTTCGTCCCAGAGATCAACCAGCGCGTTAACCCCTGTTCTGTAATGTAACTGGCTTTGATTTGCCAGAGCATGCGGCGAAAATGCAACTTGTCACTCATTTGTCATAATTGGGTCACATCTGCCCTCAGAGGCAGGGCAGAGGAAGCACATAAACAAAGTAATTATGTTTTAGTTGAGTCGATAACGTGCGGCTCCTGCAGACCTGCCAGGGGACATTTGATAAACAGGCCCGAGACGTCTGCTGCAGCTTCATTTGATACAGCTCTGCCTCAGCCACTTGGAAATGAGCTGATAGAGGGAATGGATGCTATCCTTATAATTTATTAAAGCCTCCATTATGATGTGTTCTCAACAGCGTGTACCTTAAAACTGTTCCCTTGCCACCTCCCCAACGGTCTGAAGTACGTTTTCCACGTGTACAAAAACACCAGCATACGTCTTTTGTCGCTCTCTGATGTTATACAACAAAATCTTGTTAAGAAGAAAAGAATACCGAGTCAACTTTCAGACTGAAGGACACTGAAAGAAGACAGTTTTATCTTTTATTAAACCGAAAAGTTGCCGCTAAACACTAGAGTGAATCTCTCTCGTAGATTTGCATTAATTCCCTTCCAGTCAAGAGAAATAATTCCCATTTACTTTGCAACCGATAGCATTGAGGGGATGTAAGAATTAATATGCGTAAAGCATGTGCTCGTGAAGTCCCAGGTTGGCGTTTTAATGCTTCCATTATCTGCTGAGGGAGAGACGTCTCCCATGTGCAGCTGATCTTGCTGACTCGTGTATATCTTCCGGTGCTAATGCGGGATGAAAAGCTGCAGGGGCAGAAAACAAATCATCAAAAGTGCTTAATTAGTAAATGAAAGATAGTTGGTGCTCCGAGAGGCTCGACTATAGACACTGGAGGTAGTTCTTAAATAACTACCACTGATACATAGCGTCTGATTTCGGAATAGGCTCTTTGCAACAGTTAGCGACTTTAGTAGTCATCTAGGGACCCAACGGTTTTTCCATTCACTCCAAGTCAAATGAGCTATTACAAAAGAATGGGCTGCAACTGAGGCTTTTAACTGCACAATTAAATTCCAATGGTCTAGTGTCTATTGAGCAATTAACCTTTGGTAAACCAATCATTATTGAGTAGGTGACGACAAAAGTTAGGTCCTTGAGGATCCGTGTCCCTGTTTTAATAGATGGTCTTATGCCATATAAAAGATGAAAATGTGGAGGCATTTTAGCACCCCATTAGCTTAGCTGTGCTGAAGTAGCGCCAGCTTACTTTCAGCCTCAGTATTGATTAACTGGCACAGGACACGTCTCTCTGCCTGGCAGTATGAGGAGCAGGCAAACGGATGGATGGGAATGGCTGAGGCGGAGGAGTCGTGGCGTTCAACCCGCTGAGAGCAGGTGTAACAAACCGGACGCAAGCCAAGCTCCTCAGATGGTCCGCACGGAGCCCTCGGCTAGGCCTCACCACTCGCCAGCTGTTCCGCTGGCCAACGACTGGCATTCTGTCGCGGGCTGGTTTCCAAGGCAACTCACGCCATGTCCCCCACCAAAATCAAACCTTTCTGCATCCTCTTCCCTGAAACCATTTCTGGAGGCTTGACAGCTTTACTGTCTGCTCCCGCGGCATTGTGTAAATACAATGTGTTAGCTGCCACTGCTGCCCACTCGGTCATTCAAATGGCATCTCAAACTACTCCGTTGATTGGTCACCGGAGCGTCATTTGTCATTTTCGCTACGACTCCGACAACCTGGACAATTCCCAGCCCGTTACACCCCTCATGGACATGGAGCAACTCGGCCATAAATTTATCACTAGCCCATGCCATTACCTTTAGCTTGACGGCCCTCAAGCAACAGCAGTGCAATAATAGAGAATAGATTTTATCCCGTACGGAGTTGAGGCTTTTGCCTGTGCTTTATTTCCTGCTTCTGGCCTCCAAGATGAAGGAGAAAATAAGATAGCCAGTGAAGTGTTATACCTACCTTAATGAAAGGTTTTAAACTGATGCTGGTATTGACTCAGAGGACCCAGGAGCATACCTGTGAATCAGCTGCAGTGTCATAGATGGAGATCAAGAACGTGGGGAACTTTCCTGTACAATAAACCCAGAGCAGGACTAAACAAAGCTCAGGATTGATGTGTCTTATATCCTCTGTATCTTTTTGCGGTGCAGGGGGAGTCCCTTGTGAAATGAGAAAAGAGGAATATGACAAAAAGCCAAGTTTATATGTAGAGCGCATTTCAGCAACATTTCAAAGCGCTTTGCATCATGGAAACGTAATAGAGTCACCAAAAAATATTAAAAAAATATTGCTACAGTACAGACAAAAAGTTTGGACACAATGAGTTTCCTTTATTTTCATGACTATTGACATTGTAGATTCACACAGAAGGCATCAAAACTATGAATTAACACGTGGAAATATGTACTAAACAAAAAAGTGTAAAACAACTGAAAATACACCTTATATTCTATTTTCTTCAAAGTAGCCACCTTTTGCTGTGATTACTGCTTTGCACACACTCTGCATTCTCTTGATGAGTTTCAAGAGTTAGTCACCTGAAATGCTTTTCACTTCACAGGTTATGCCCTGTCAGGTTAATAAGTGGGATTTCTTGCCTTATAAATGGGTTTGGGACCATCAGTTGTGTTGTGCAGAAGTCAGGTGGAGACACAGCTGATAGTTCTACTGAATAGAAGACAAAAGCAGCTAAGTAAAGAAAAACGAGTGGCCATCATTACTTTAAGAAATGAAGGTCAGTCAGTCCGAAAAATTGGGAAAACTTTGAAAGTGTCCCCAAGTGCAGTCGCAAAAACCATTAAGTGCTACAAAGAAACTGGCTCACATGAGGACC
The DNA here is from genome assembly GCF_904066995.2 of Poecilia reticulata. Classification (NCBI taxonomy): domain Eukaryota; kingdom Metazoa; phylum Chordata; class Actinopteri; order Cyprinodontiformes; family Poeciliidae; genus Poecilia; species Poecilia reticulata. Next base: position 4,957,910 of record NC_088835.1, read on the forward strand.
GCCCCAGTAAAGGAAGACCAAGAGTCACCTCTGCTGCGGAGGAGAAGTTCATCCGAGACACCAGCCTCAGAAATCACAGGTTAACAGCAGCTCAGATTAGAGACCAGGTCAATGCCACACAGAGTTCTAGCAGCAGACACATCTCTGCAACAACTGTTAAGAGGGGACTGTGTGAATCAGGCCATCATGGAAGAATAGCTGCTAGGAAACCACTGCTAAGGACAGGCAACAAGCAGAAGAGACTTGTTTGGGCTAAAGAACACAAGGAATGGACATTAGACTAGTGGAAATCTGTGCTTTGGTCTGATGAGTCCAAATTTGAGATCTTTGGTTCCAACCATTGCAGAAAAGGTGAACGGATGGACTCTACATGCCTGGTTCCCACCGTGAAGCATGGAGGAGGAGGTGTGATGGTGTGGGAGTTCTTTGCTGGTGATACTGTTGGGGATTTATTCAAAATTGAAGGCATACTGAACCAGCATGGCTACCACAACATCTTGCAGCGTCATGCTATTCCATCCGGTTTGCGTTTAGTTGGACCATCATTTATTTGTCAACAGGACAATGACCCCAAACACACCTCAAGGCTGTGTAAGGGCTATTTGACTAAGAAGGAGAGTGATGGGATGCTGCGCCAGATGACCTGACCTCCACAGTCACCAGACCTGAACCCAGTCGAGATGGTTTGGGGTGAGCTGGACCGCAGAGTGAAGGCAAAAGGACCAACAAGTGCTAAGCATCTCTGGGAACTTCTTCAGGACTGTTGGAAGACCATTTCAGGTCACGACCTCTTGAAGCTCATCAAGAGAATGCCAAGAGTGTGTGAAGCAGTAATCAAAGCAAAAGGTGGCTACTTTGAAGAACCTAGAATATAAGACATATTTTCAGTTGTTTCACACACTTTTGTTAAGTATATAATTCCGCATGTGTTAATTCATAGTTTTGATGCCTTCAGTGTGAATCTACAATTTTCATAGTCATGAAAATAAAGAAAACTCTTTGAATGAAAAGGTGTCCAGACTTTTGGTCTGTACTGTATGTGTACACAAAGGCTAATACATACGATAACCATTGAAGATAAGTTTCCACCAAAACATCTTTCATAGGAAAAATAAGGAAATGTCTGAGGTTGAAACGAAATTATTTGTGTTCATAGTTCACAAACTATAGTTCACAGCCCCAGCTTGAACTACTTCTCATAAAAGTATTGTATTTTGCCTAAAATAAAATTAAAAAATAAATATATGTTTGGTCATGATGTCGTTAACAAATAACATGGGTCATGGTATTGCCTAGCATCCATTTCTTACCCTTATATCAAGAAAATGTTATTTTATGAGGACTGCATTTCCAAAATTGTTGCTCTTGTTCACATATTTTAATTCTGTTCCCGGAGCTGAGCTATATACTGTATGATGCTGTATATATAGCCTAGCTATATATGTATATTCAATTCAATTCAAAAATACGTTATTAATCTCAAAGGGATATTAAATTTATATGCACTATGTATGTGTGTATCTGTGCGTGTCTTTTTAAAAAAAAATTTACAGAAAAGTGTTCCATTTAGTCTGCATTAGAATATCGATGACATTTAACTCTTCTACTGCTGTTTTTGCACTTGAACGCACAGTAACTGTGAAAACGAGAACTACTGAAAGTTGAAGTAAAAAGCCTTTATGCATTTCACAGCCATTAAAGTCGCAATAAATTCAGATGTCTCTATATACAATTGTGCTCGTGAGGGAGTTAACGCACCACAATGTTCCTCTTTAATCCTGATTCTGCTTTAAAACTTTTGCTGACAACATCTTTTATCATGTAAATTAAGTACATTTGTTTTGTTCTTTCAGTTCCTTACCTGCAGAGCAGTCGGAGTTTTTATCTGCAGCTTCTCCTTTTGCCCTAAAGTAATGAAATAAAACATCGGACAGCTGGAGAAAGCCTGAATGTCAACTGACAGTTTTAGAGGCTGGAGTTTAAGCCTTCAGGTTTCACACAGAAAGCAAAGCCAAAGGCGACAGAGTCCAGTTTAAAGCAAGAGTAGACACATGGGCAAATAGAGGAACTCACAAAGCTGAACTGCATCTCTACTGTTGTACACTTGACATGAAATGCTATTGCTCTTTCTCTGTGAAATATCTAAATTTTGCTGCCAAAAGCCAACGTGTGACTCTTTGGTTCACCCCCGAACAGAGCGCCGTAAATGAAAGGTGTGCTACCTTCAGGCTGTCCACTTAAAAACTCCAATGTTGAGTTCAGAGTTCTAAAATATGTGAGCTCCACTCATGAATGTGCTAATTTCAACTCATTCTGGCACAACAGTGCTTAAATTTCAAGTTATGATAATTTTATCAGTTTGATTGATTCGCTTTTCAGATTTCAATATGAAGACTTAATCAAGAAAATATTGATCAAAACCTGCTAAATTCAGAAATATGTTTCAAGTTCTTCATGCTTAAATCCTAATTTGGCTTTTTATTGTGTAATAAGTCCAATAAGTCCATTTTAACTGGTTAACAGGTGAAGACATAGCCAGGCAGAGAGCTAGCCTTCAGCGGGCTGCTGTCTAAACATGCTTAGCTACTCTATATGATTCCACACCGGGATTGTCTGTCTTTCACAACCAGAAACATTTCCACACAGCCATATTTTTCTTTCTTGCAAAAAGAAGTAAAAGTATAGCAGCTGTATGTCAGCTAACTGCTAGGCCACATGGGCTTTGTTTGACTAAATGTTAGTGGTAATGTTTGGTTGAACAACACTACCTCCCGTGTTAATGCACAGACATCATGTAGCGGAACTTTTTTAATTTACTTAGTTACTTTTTTATTACATTTAATTCCGTAGGTGTCTGCTAATATCAAATATGACGCTAGATAAATGCATAAATAATACTAATGCTCATAAATAATCATTTGTAAGCTTCACCAAAATGTTACTGCCTCCATTATTTCATTTTGATCCAAAAGCAAAATAGAAATACATTTTAATATTGTGAAATAATTTTTATTGTGTATCTTTAAATAAAAAATGTTTCATTTTACTTTTAAAGATAGTTGACTGACTAATTGAAAAAGTAGATAAATCCTTGTTTTCTGTCCTTTTTCTCGTAAGGCTTTGGACACAAGTACCATGATTTTGAAAACGACTACGTCCACCACATCATTTAAAAAATAAATGTGTACATACAGGATTGGTTTTAGAAAAGTTTTCATACACATGAACCCATACAAGTTGTTTTAAACATTCCAGACTCATAGAGGCCAATGTAGCACAAAGCTAAAACCTACGTCAGCCAATCATATTGCTTCAAAACAATCTGACTTTCTGATAGGAATAAAACATGGCGACACGACTTACATTTGTGTGGACAGATATATAGGTTGAACTCATTTTAAAAAGCATATTAGAATATAAAGTTAATAAAACACAAAACAACTTCATGTCTAACCACGTATGGGGATATATTGCAGCATTATTAATTGCAGCCTGTAACCATAAATCTGTTTCCCCATGTAGCTACATAAACACAAACAGAGTTTAATCAATTCTCCGCTTTGATCAGCGTTTTTATAATCCTTTTTCGTAACAATAAAAAGAGTCTTCACGAGGATGAAGGGCCAAAATGCATAAGAATCTGTTAGTTTTCCCCAACTACATGTGGACTAGACCAAAACCATCTGAATATTTCAGTAGATTTTTTTTTCAAAAGCTCAATAAACTTTGGTACCTGGTGAAGAACACACGACAAGCAAAGCTGGATCTTACATGAAGGAACCTCAGCAGGTGGTGACTCTGACCCTGTGATTCGGCTAGTTGATCAATAACGATAATAGGCGTTCATCTGCGGCTCGCCCCTGGGGATCATGTCTCGGAGGTGCCTCGTCTTTGAGATGCATTGTGTTTGAGACGCCATTCGGAATACAATTTCCTGTGTACCACCGACGCGGTGCTGATGATATGAGCTGCTAATGAAAAGAATCAGTGGAGCTCGTCAACCATGATCATGTCCAAATAAGGCAGAAAGATGAAAGGAATGAGAAACACTTAAAAAAAAACACAATGTCTCACAATATTTCTTTAAAAACGTTGATATCTTTCAAAAATGTTAAACTCCATAAGCAGACATCCCAACAAAAACATTTTTTAGTTTTACATTTTTAACCAGACTCACTGTGATTGCATGATAGTTCTTCCAAACAAACAACTCTACTTGTCCCAGACGTGACCCATTTGGCCATATTTTACCCCAAATTATTAACTGTAGCATGTGAGAGCATGTTGTCCAAGAGCTGGACCCAGCAGCATAATGAGTGTGTCCGCTCTCTCTCATAAAAATTTGTTATACATTCATTATGTATTAATGCTAATGAACTATTCATGACAGGAGAAAATTAGCAAATATAATCGTGGAGAAATAAAGAATATTCCTAACACTTTGAGACCAGTAGGTGCTTGGAAGTGCAGATATCTGGTGAGGACAGGGGGGGAACTCGTTAAAGGTTGCACCGAGCTACGGGGCTCACCCTCTCCCCTTCTTCCCTACCTCCCTCTCTACCCCGCCTCGGCTGCCACACCGCCTTCTCGCAGACTCGTCCTGAGTGGAGCGCAGAGCCTCTGCCGCTGAGCTGTAGCCTGAGAACAGCACGACTCCTGTCCTCCCCACACCTTTACACCCTCATTATCGGCCACCATCTGCCCGACCTCAGCCTCGCATCACTCCTCTCCACCCAGCAGGGCCATCAGCACTCCCTTCTCGCTCGCCAAAGCAGGCCCAGCTGCCATCTTTCTCGCAGTTCCACATTTGTCCGCTCTGGCAATGTCTTGTGCTTTGTAATCCCTCTGTCTTGAGTCCATCTTACAACAACAAGTGTGTGTAAGCTGTTAAACCAGAAACACTCGACACTGTAGTGGTCTGACGCCTTCGTGTGGTTCCTGCTGACTTCTTATCATTTTTAGTACCAATAAAATTATAAGAAAAGGTAATAATATATAACTGTGACACTGGCTGCATTTCCATTGCAAACAGGCGCAAGTCTGTGTCTTTATTTTACTAACGTTAAAAAACATGATTTTGCTATTGTGGCGTTTCCATTAAATAGAAAATGGAATTAAAATCTCCCGTGAATAAGCTTATTAACGCCATAAGTCATTAAAAATCATGGCAGTGACAGATATAAACAGTCACATAAGATATATTCATAATTCAGCTGTAGTGCCAGCGCTTGTCATCTATCAGTTAGGCATTGGAGTGACAAGCCCCGCCCACTTGGGAGCAGCTTTGTATGCAGTGTTTTACGAGACTTGTAGTTGATTTTACAGAAGAGTTATGGATTCAACATGTTGGAATGACACATTTTTTTTATTAATTGTGCGATGCAGTGTTTGCTCTGGTGGAGGCAGCTCCACATTGTCTGGAAAAACAAAACAAAGCAAAAAAAAAACATCATCCTCCTTCTACTTCCTGTCGTCTTCTTCGTCCTTTTCTCCAGTGGTAACATCCGACGATTGATCACGTGACACCTGTGATGGAGAGAAGTGTTTTGATGCAGCTGAAAATCTGTTGCTGTTGAGTCCTGGGAGGCTACATTCTGTCAGGAATTATTTCATGGAGCAAATGGAAATGGGATGAAACGTTTTACTCAAGAGGTGGGAGACATATGGCAAAAGGTCAACGGGCCGGGACTCCATCTTGCGACGCCCTGTGCCATCGCTTTGTCCAATTGAGCTAAAAATGTTAACACTTTAAAATCTCTGCAAATTATTAATTAAAACCTAATTGAGATTGTGAGGTTGGGGGAATGTGCTAATTAAACATATCTGTCATTCTGTGGCGGGAACAGCATAGCACCTGGAACAGAGAACATCTGCTCTGATATCTGTTCAACTAAGTTTCTTTCTTTGTTCAGCATGATTTGCAACAATAAATGAAGGAAATGACACCTTTTCTAATACTCAATCCATAAACAGCAGTTTCCTCTTACAAAGCCTCTCTCACCACTGCTGTGCTTTGTCTGACTTTATTTTAAACATCTTACTGAGACTCAAAACGGCTAACTTTAAAAGTCTTCATTTATTTACACCTTCCACACCAAGGAGAGTTACTGTTGGTGCCAACTGTTAGCAGTTAGTCATAGTGCGATCACTGACCGAAAGTAGATTGGATTTGTAAGTGTCTGGCAAGTCAAGCTAACAAATTGGTCATTTCCGGTCACTGGCTGATTTCCCTTGTCTGGAGCATATCTAAGTGTGCTGCGGTTTACTGACTTGTCACGTAAACAATCTCACTCGTGTGATTTTGATCACATTTCTTACGTAATGGAAAAACCGCAAATAAAATTTTGCTCTTTTTGACATTAGCGGAATATCGACAGTCTAACGCACATTTGTAAACTAAATCCAGTTCGTGGCAGCAGTTTAAGTATCAAAATAAAATGTGAATGCGGTCCAGAGTAAACCTCCACCATCTAAGCCATCTGGTGTTCATAGAGTGAATTGATGCGTCCAGTTCTACTATCGGCTCTGAGTTTCCATCTTCATGCTGTCTAAGACTTTGTCTGGAGAGAGAGTTTGCAGAGAGAGAAAGAGAGAGAGAGAGAGAGAGAGAGTGGACTACTGTGGCTCGCCTTGACAGATAAACAGGATTTTGCGGTTGGCACGCCGAAGATTGTCAGCTCCAATCTCTTAAGAGAATTACAACCGCCAGTCAATGCTGGGACATTGGCTCTACAGACAGCGCATCAGACCTTGTGTACCGATGAGCGGGAGATGCTGACTCCCTTGCTGCGATAGTGCCGCATGGTTTATTCATGGAGGATTGAGCTAAGGGCACAGTTCAAGGTACCAACAGCAGTTTTTTTATTTTATTTTAAGGGCTGAAATAGACGCTTTGTGGACAAAACGGTATGTAAAAGTCAGGTTCTTGTCAAAGCCTGGCGTCTAATGTTAAAGAGAAAAGAGTAGTTACAGAGACAGTTTCTCTTCATCTCAGGTTGCCCTAGAGTCACATCGGGAAGATAAAAAGAAGGAAAATCCCGTCTGATCAACGAGTGTTATCATATAACAAATAGCCTTCAGTGTTTTATCTTCTAAGTTTGGAGAAAAAAAAACAAACCCAAATTTTGACCTTTCTCCTTTGAATGGAGCCCTATAGGTCACGCTGCTGTCTTTGCTAAATGTCAGCGGTTAGTGTGTCAAAGCGACGCTGACAGTTTAAACCATGTGGGCTGGTTGAAAGCCACCTCTCAGCCATCTTTGCACTTCATCTGGGTGAGTGTTTCCCCTCATAACGGTGGTTTGTTTTTGATGCTCTCAAAATCAATTGGAACCAGTTGGTTGCCAGCCTGCTTCGGCGTTGAGTGGCATTACTGAGAGATAAGGGAGCTGAGACGTGACGGGCCTTATTAACCAGCCAGCTGTCCTCCTGATTGGATCGTTGCTGTGCTTCTCACTTCCAGGAGGAAGCTCAGCATCTAATTAAACTGTCTGACTTGGATTTGACAAGACTTTAATACATACGTATTACCCAGAAAGAAATGTAGTCTGTTTTTTTTTTTGGATCTGAGGTTCATTTAAATATAGTTTTGCTCACAGTGTGATGTTCATAGTAATTTACTGGAAGTACAGATTAGAGTGGAAAGGGAGCAGGTCTGGTTCTATCAATGTCCATCCATGGACATTAATCTGATTTCAAGAAGCCAACATGACTAAATAATTCACTTACCAAAGTGTTAGGGGACTCTTACCAGTTGGAACATGTATTGAATTCAAATTACCTTGAAAACTTTAGATCTGACCAAGCCTGGTAAAAACCACAGCCTTGTTCTACGCTTTGGTTCGTCCAGAGGGTCTGGACCCTCAGCTATTGAGAAATTGCCAAGATAATCTGCGAAAAAAAACATTTAGTTCTTCAACTTTCTCCTAGTACCAACTGCAGAATTACACCACTCAGTCAGAAACAACCAATCAGAACGAGGAGGAGGGTCTTAGCGCTGTCAATCAGGCTCATGCTCACCCTCTCCTGCTTGCTCTTTGCTATGCTACCGCTGGATCCCCACAACACAGCATGTCATAAATGCTAAGGCTAGTTAGCGTAGCCATTGACAACAGCAGATAAACAGTTTTTCTCTAACAGTAAGTTGTTTTTCCACCATTATGCATTAAGGAGCATGCACAGGGTTGATTGACAGCTTTAAGCCCCTCCTCCTGGATTTGATTGGTTGTTTTTGACCAGGTATATTTTTGCAAATTGCAATACTAGCTTTGGGAGGAGATGGATCAGCTTGAATTTTCTTTTCCACAGATTACTCATCTCATACCATGCTGTCACGACACAGAGACAGTTTTAATAAATGTGGGGGGACGGGGGGGACATATTTTTGTAAAAGTTACATTCTGCGGCTTTAAAGCTGTAGAGTGATATTCTACACTGAGCAAAGACACTGAAAGAATTCCCCGTTTCTGGGTTCGGCTGAGCAACATTTGCTATCAGCAACATCAGATAACTACGTCTAACTTGGAGTTTCAATATTGCGCCGGCTGCTTCCCCCATATGGTATTGTACAGTTCCTCCAAGAAGACCCCACCATGCATATTATTGCCTTCTATTCCGAGAGGCTTCCCGCTACGGAGTGTGTGCAGAGAAATGCGGGGATTTCACCAAACGTCTGTGCCCAACAGGGCCAGTCTCCCGACAGCTGTGACCGATAAAGCGGATCCTCTCTCCACAGGAAAAGGAGGAGAGGAAAAAAAAAACTTGTTTGTTGCTCCCTCACCACACTCATCCCACAACTTCTTGTCTTGTCCCCGAGGCACAAACGTCCAACTTCCAAATGCCAACTCAGTCAGGAGTTATTGCTGCTATTTCCCCTGTGAGAAATGTCAGATGGATTGTGATTTTCTGCTTTATGATTTCATGGGAGTGGTGACCATACCGTGTCAGGAAGATACACTGTCCCAGTTTGATAAGTGGGGCATAATAATGACATACCTTCCCACACCCCAAAATAAAACGTAAAAGGTAAAGCCTCATTTAAGCTCAGCCCAGGCTGCTGGAACTACCAGTTTAACATGTTGCACATTGTTATCACTAGACATTTTCCTGATTTCTTCTAGTCATCAAATAGGTTAAAATGTTTCATATAGTATTTAGGAGGCTGTCTCCTACAGCGGCAACTATGAAAAATTAAGTGTTCAGTATAAAAAATACATTAGTGTACTGATGACATTGTCTGGGAACAGATGTACTGGAACAGAAGTCTTACCTTGCCACAGATTAATTCTGGATTTGACTTTAACCGTCATGTTTCCCAAGGAATTTCTTGAAGTCTAAGCATTTCATTTTTGTGAGGATTTTTCAAGCTATAGCTTTCTTTTTCTTGCTTTTTTTATGAAGTCCATATAAATCCACTAAAGCACTAGTAGTGGAGCCATAGTTTTGCTTAGCCCTTCAGTGATTTTGCTAACTTTGGAAACATTTAGAGTAGTTAGCTTCTCCTGAATAAACACTTCTGGGTAAATTCTAAAGTGCTAATTTACTTGGCTGAATAAAAAGGAAGAGTGTGGCAAACATGCTAACATGTTGCCATCCATCTAAACTAAAGCAGCCAAGAGGCCTAGCAACAGTGGAGGAGCTCCAGAGATCCATGACTCAGGTGAAGAATCTTTCAGCAGTTCAATGTTTAGTGACGTACTCCACAAATCTGGCCGATGAAGAGTAAAAAGTCATGATGAGGACGCTGAATATTTCATGGAAGAAGCTCTGGTAACATTAGACAGAAACTACCCGCAAAACACAGTGTGGTGGAAAGCTAACCTCCATTTGCTAACCTCTGCTAATGTGCTAATAGCTAACTTGTCACTGCTATCTTTGCTGTTTTGCTAACTTGAATAAACATTTAGTGCACTAAGCTTCCCCTAAATTTATTTTACAGATAAATTCTGGTGGGCATACTTTCACTACGCCGCAGTTGAGCTAATTTTCCATTTAGCGCTTTAGCTATCTTTGAAAATATTTAGCACATCATTTTTCCAGAGAAATTCTAAAGAGCTAATTTGCTAGGCTACATTATGAAATTTCAGTTGAATAAAGTCTGACGTCTGAGTTGAAGTTTTTGTTGTCGACTGTTAAGAATTCGTCAAGTAGTCAGACATTTATATTCATGCTCTGATTGTGAAGTGGGTAAAGACTGCTTACGAAGCATTTCCTCTCTACCTGTGATTCGGTGCAGCAAATGATGTTTATTCTGTACCCAGAATGCATCACATTAAATTACACACAGGTGGACTTCTGTGAGCACTTAGTTTCACTGTGTACAAATAAATCCATGTTGCACTTTTCAGGATTTCTGCATACAAAATATTCTAAACTGTCTATCATTTTCCTTCAACTTCATAATTATACACTAGTGTGTTGATCCATCGCATGGAGTTTAATAAAACACATAGAAGTTAGTTGCACCATGTGGTTGAATGGTTTTGAAAACTCTGTAATTTTAGATCAGGTTTGTAACATCAAGGCGTTGGTTAAACTAGTTTTAGAGGCAGCTGAGGAATTTTACAGAGGTTGAAGAATAATGACAGAGTAGGAGCTGCTTAAAGCAGTTCCACAGAGATTTGACTATCATTTGTCATATTTCTGTTAAGTCAAGAATAGAGCAGAAATAAAGAGGCTTATGGGATATTTATAGACTTCCTTTGATGGCTTATTAGCTGGACTGTGAAGCTTTGAAATTAAATATAAATACATGGCTGTGGTGGCAGAGGACCAGAGCTAAATTATCACTTCTGTAGATATCAGAATGAAAATTCACGCAAAAAAGGCTTTTAACATTAAAGTTGAAGCGAAGCTCATATCCTAGGAACACTAAGAGCGTTATTTATTTATTTATTTTTTACATCTGATAGTCCGGTTGACTCGGTTTGATTGGGAACCAAAATTGAAACATTTGTTACATCTTCAGCTGCTGCAGTTTGCTTTCACACTGGACCATATCAAACGATCCAAACTAATTTAAAAACCTGTTCCCCTCCTTGCCTGTGGTGGCGCTGCACCAGGAACCACTGAAGGAAAGGACACAAAAACCTCAGAAGAAGACAAAGAGCACAACTTCCTTCTTCACAAAATGTAAACAAAAATGGAACGTCAGAATGTAGCGGTTGTAGGATTTCTCTCTTGTCTTTGGTAAAATACACAAACAATGTCTCCAGACTCATGCTTTTGTTTTGGTTGGATTTACCCAGAATGCCCTGCGTTGAATTGATTCTGTTAGTACAGGGTTTTCATTATTTTTATTGAGAGCCCTCATTTTGACTCCCCAAAAAGACACTTCCTGTCATTGTGGCCCCTGGGGCCAGTCTTCATCTTGCCTGGCTGTTGAGTTTTTCTCCAGGAGACATTTGACTTGTCCACTTTATGACAGTTTGGCTCTTTTTCCAAACTACAGCTTAGTGGTGACACATCTGAATCAGTTGCACTTATGGAATGTTATTTGTTTTGGTCATGTCCTTGAATCAGAGTCTGGGGTTGTTCAGGTTGAAACACTCATCAACGATCCCCTTTTGAACGCTCACAAAAACCTAATTGATTAGTTTTAAAATAATTTTTGCCAGATGAGGTTAGACAAGGCCATGTTTTTTTTTTTTTACATTAAGTGTATTAAATGCCATGAATTATTCAGATACGCTGAGGAATTAGGCTCAGTATTTTTTCAAAAGCCAGAGCTAAAGCATTGGAGATGATTTAATGCTAAAGAGATGGAACTTTATATCTTAGAGCATGCAGGTTTTCATCTAACAGTGCTAAAGTTTAAACATTATATTCCCTCCAGCTGACTCATCAGCATTTTACTTCAGGAAGACGCATGGTGAGGAATTATTAGAGTTATTAGAATTATTAGCGTAGTCCGAATGACTAGTTTTGCCCTGTTGTTCTATGTTTCGTATGTTTGGGTCACATAATGGTCTCGACGTACAGGTAGCACCGAACAACAGCGAAGGGCGAATGAAACCAACACATTGGAGGTGATTGTGACAACCGTGACAAAAACTGAACTTTTTCTGGCTTTTGCTGTCGTTGGCTCGTCTGTGCACATCTACCTACCATATTGAGCGAAGTTTGCTGCTCGCTTAGTTAGTGGAGGCCATGCGACTGTCACCTTACATCTGTTGGAGTCTCTAGATGTGTTTCCATTAACCACAGAGTGGTGCAAGTTAAAAATGACAAAAATACATTTGTTTAAAGGAAAAGCGGCAACTTAAAAAAAAACTCTAGATTTTGGATAAAAATATATTTTTGGCGCTAGGATGAGATGGTTTTTCAGCTGAATCCAAACACTTTGTTCATATCACAGTCGTATGATCAGCAGGATGTTACCGCTGCCGAAGACGACAAAGAAGACAACAGGAAGTGGTAGGAAGACAATGGATTGTTTTTGGACTGTGGATTGTTTTCACCAGACACTGTTTTGTGCATTGTGCAGTTACTTGATTGATAGCACAATTAAGTAACTATGTTACCTTCAGTTATTATAAAAATTCTATATGTATCAAATATATATAGAAAAAAGTCGTATGGAAAAGTCATAAGTTTTATGTCATTCTACATGTTGAATCTGTAGCTAGTAAAAATGTCCCCAAAATGCTGCATACATATCCGCTCCCAGTTATAAGAGGCTTGTTTCTCCATTGCCTGAGTAAGATGCCGACGTCTCCTCTGATTGGCTGATCAATGACGAGCGCTAACGCCACGGCTGAAACATGAATATGTATTATGTACCTGTTTACATTTGTCTCTACAATGATTTTTAGTGACTTATTGGAGCAACAAGCTTATTCACGTGTTACACTGATTTAATTTCTTATTTAATAGAAACACTGCAATTGTTTAATTCTGGTTTATTTTATTTTATTTTTTTAACATTAGCAGAATATAGGAAAAGGTTTCTAATGGAAACGCAGCTTCTTACCGGAGGTTTTGATCTTCAGAACAGACTGAATGAGAAGTACAAGAGTTCTTAGGTCTGTTGTCTGGACCAAACAAGTCCAGCTGTATAATTTTGGATTAAAGCATTCACTCAGGATCAGTCTGCCTTTGATAGATAAAACAGGAGGTTACGGAGGGTTACGAACAAACGCAGTGAAAACAAACGCGGTTCTCTGGGAGAGGGTGCCATGTTTATTTCATCTTTCTGAGGACTGCTTTAAACTAAAAGTGCCAAGGCCCAGACAACAGGATGCTGTCTTTTTCTTTCTAAGCCATCTTCACTTGTTTATTGCACCAGCAGGAGGAAGAGTTTGAAGCCATGTTAACTAGATCCAAGGAGAATAAGAAATAATAAAGAAAATGTAAAAAAAAATATAATAATATAAATAATATAAAGATATTGTTGGAGGAGGACTTTCTCCTGACCATCACTTTTATAGCCAGTCTTTGAAATATTGAAGATTCAGCAGTCAGATTCAGAACAGAGTTTTGACTGAATCTCTGAATGTCCGTTTACACTGTTCTAGGAAAATTCAGAACAAAATGCTGTAAACCTGTAATTCTAAAAGACAGAGGTCTTCGATTGTTCTTGTTTATTCATCAGTCCAATTTATTTAGAGTCCTCTCCAGTCTGAAACCAACATCAGAATCTGGATGTAATAATGGAAGATCACACATCTGAAGATGCATTTTGGATTCCTAAACATTCATAAAAACTCACCAAGATTTCCATGAATCGTGCTGGAAGTTTAAGTATTCCCAGGGTTTCACGGATAGCTCCACGGCGCACCCTGGAAATTTTCAAAACACTCTCCTTGTTTAGCTGACTTTATCATAAAATCATGAAATTTGGTAGAACTTAACAGAACCTACACAAAACTCTCAAGAACCAATTCCCTACAACAAACAGAAAGTCGGCCATCTTGGGTTGAAATTGCAATTTTGACCCTGTTTTGGTTGTTTTTACCCTCTGCATCTGATTGAACTTCTCAGTCGATCTGCTTTAAAGGGGCAGTATTATGAGTTTTCCAGCCACATTATGGCATTTGTAGCACAATCAAGTAACTATGTTACCTCCAGTTGTTATAAAATTTATATTATAACAACTATATATATGTATATATATATATATATATATATATATATATATATATATATACATACTCCCCATTCTTTCTCCGTTTCTCTCCCTCTCTTCTTTCTGGGTGTTGGGTCAGGATGCAACACCTCCACACAGCCACACACACGCTCGGGCCACACGGAGAGAGAGAGCCGAGCTCGTCAATATTTAACGAGGGAAGCACAAAGCTTGGAGAACTTTAATCTCCACTGGATGGTCAGCATGCATATTTAATTGGGTCGGCCCCCCTTCTTGTCGGACAGCAGGGAGAGGATAACTGGCGGGACGGAGAGTTTGAGGAAGTAGCCGGGCCCCATGAATAAGTAAACACATCCAGGCAGTCAGCGGGCCCCCGGTCCGTAACAAGCACATTTGTTTTCTTCTGAAAAGCCGCGTTGTTTACAAGGCGGCAATTAGCGCTCAGGTTTGATCCGTGTCTCAACAGCGTTCGCTTGCTCTCCACTCAGCCCGGCTCTCTGGTAACTCGGCGGCATTCTGTCTCCGCGTTTGGCTCAGGCGAGCAAAGTTTGGTTTCATGGTGCAATAAAAAAAGGGAAAAGGGAAATTAGCTCGTGTGTGTGATGCGCTGCGCTGTCTATGAGACTCCCGTAAAGATCTTCCATCTAAATCTTTGTCTGTTTTGGAAGAGCTCTCCTTTACAGAGATGAACTTGATTTCGGTGAGTCAGTGGTTATTGCGTATACCTGATTCTGCCCAAAAGTTGAGGTCGACTTCAAAGAAGCTGTTTGATATTAAAGTGATTTAATCTCAGCTTCTGGTAAACAAAATATTGGGAAATATGCAATAACTGTGCAGAAATTAGCTTCTCTTTCCTTTTAACTAAATTATTTAAACTGCAGCAGGAACAGTTTTGCGTGTCTGGTTTGCCCTTCTGTCTGGGAAATAAACAACAACAACAACAAAAAGAAGAAGAATTTGTTTGTGATTAAGGTCTAAAGCGTCTCAAAGGGACATCTCAAAAGTTCAACATAATATCCAGAAACACTTTTAAAAATCAAGAAATGTTAAGACTAAGCCTGTTGCAAAAAGCAATTAATCAGCTGATAGCATGATAAATTATAAACAGCATGTCAATTTCCATTCCGATTATTCATATTTTGTTTACACAGACTTCATAATCCATTTTGCTGGTTTAGTTTTATTTTGGATATTTAAAATGTCTTCCAGTTCCAGTGTTGAGCGTTCATCACTAAATTAAAGTTTTGTGAGAACAAACTGGCATTATCATGCCGTTACTAATATATTAATGAAAATTATCTCAAAACAATGTTGTTGTTTATCACAGTAATTACTGTGACAATTTATCACCCATTAACATTCATAATGTAAACAGTTACATATATACATATGTATATTATAAATTCATAATTCATCCATGGCGCTAGCGCTCATCTATCAGCCAATCAGAGAAGATGTTGGTGTGTTATTCAGGCATTGGAGCGACAAGCTCTGCCTACTTGTGAGTTGCTACATATGCTGCGTTTTGGGGAAATTTTACATTAGAGTTATGGATTCAACATGTTGGAACGGCAAACTCAACTTTTTCTGAAGTGTGATGCTATGAGAGCTCAGGTGGAGCCAGCTGGATGTTGTCTGGAAAAAACCCATCATCATCCTACCACTTCCTGTTTCTGCCAGCAGCAACATCCACCTGTTCATCAAGTGACTCATGTGATGCAATACAAGTGTTTCCATTGCAGTTTTGCGAAATACATCTATTTTGATACGGCCGAAATAAAAACACTTCATCCTAGAACAAAAACTTTTCATCAAAAAAATGTATTTATTTATTTATTTATTTATTTAATTTATTTATTTATTTATTTATTTATTTATTTTAAATTTAGCATGTTTCCATTTGGTGAATTTATTATCATATTTTCAATTGGTGGAATTCTATGGTTAATGGAAATGCCACAACGTGATGATGCAACCTAAATATTCTCAATAATTTAAAGGCTTATTTTATCAAATTAAATGATATTTTTACCTTCATCTCTCATTCGTAAGAGTGGAGTTGACTAAATATTTGCTGCTCATAGAATTGACCGTTCGGGTCTGTGAAAGTTGAGGGCGTAACCATGGTAACACTATTCAATTTAGGAAAAAGTTGATATTGCCACAATGTTTTTTTCTTCTTCTTCTTTTGCTCTGTGAGAGAACGTACATTTACAAGTACGGCTGGTGGTCTGGGAGTTGTAAAGCAAATTTTAACGCAAAGCATCATGGGTAAAATAAATAAATTAGATGAATAGAGTACAAACATATCAGGACTTACATTGCACATTTCCTTTACATCAAGCACCGATAAATGTTTTTGCTTATAGGGAATCCAGTTCACTCCGTCGCCTTTTTGTCATCAAACAAATCAACAATAATGTTTACCAAACGGCTTTGTTGTAGTACACACCGGCTTATTAAAACGGCATCTCATTACAGGCATTGAGCTGCCGTTTCACATGAGATTAATTAGGGGGGGTTTTTTTTGAAAGCACTTTCTCTTCATTATCATTCTGTCTCGCAAATGGGTTCGCCGCAGAGCCAATGCATATTCATTTTTTTGCAGGAAGCTTGGAAATTGCTCAGAAAACGAGCCAAAAGGTGGAGCCGTCGCCAACGCGTCCGACTTAACGCGGATTGACAACAAAACCCGGCGTGGAGGTGAGAACGCCCGAAACACCGCGCCGACCTCCGACCTCTGGGAAACACACGGCGGCGTGTGCGCTTGATCCTTTAAAATCAGTCGGCATGAAATCACGCTAACGGAACATCAAATATTCCACATTTAAAGGGTTATTGATCCACGGGATGTTCATAGAGACGTCTTGTTTCCCCACGTCGTCGGGTAAAGATTTGGATTCAAGGCGTAACTCCTGGCTACTTCTTTCACTCCGAGCGCATTAATAATGCAGGCGAACAAGCTTTTAGTGGATTCTGATTTGCTTTCTCAAAAGGTAGGAGGAAATGTGCAACACACTCTCCTGATAGAGTGAAGGGCTCGTACTTTGATGAGATGAGCGGGGATGTTTCTGCCTCCTCTTTTCTCCCTTTGACGTGGTATTTTGGATGTGTAATGTGTATATTTTGACATCAGAGACGCTCGCTCGGTTTGAAAGCCTGCCTGAGGCGGAGAACTAAACAAAAAGTTTTTCCCTTTTTTCTTTTTTTTTTTTTTTTTGCCAAGTTATGGACTCTTTTACCTGAGGCAAGATGAAGCACTTCAAAGGCAAAGGGCATCCTTTGTCAGCATCTCAAACTGACAGCAGCAGATCCACCTCGAGAGTAATTGCAAAAAAATAAAAAATAAATAAAAACTGAACTTCTGTTACTAAGACAGAGGAGTCCCTTCGGCTTTCCGCTCAGAAAGGACGCGCTGTGTCAGTGTTGAGCTCTGTGCTGAAACATGATCCCACAGCAGAGTTTACTGTAAATCATTAGAACCCATAAAATATATGAATGTATCTACATGTAAAACGACAAAAACATTTTTTTTCTCTCTCTGTCCGAAATCAAACCTAACTTTTTTGTTTTGGCTTAGTTAGAATTACCAAAGTTATTTCTATTTGCTAAATGTCAGAAAACTTGGTTAGAAAAAATTTTTTCTCAAGTTTTTTTTTTTTCTTTAATGTTCCTTAGTCGATGTCAGGGATAACTTGTCTTTTTAAAATGTATGACTTGGGTCCAACTTTTCAAGTTTCTTTCCACTTTCCTTGAATTCAACAAAAGTTGGAATAAAATTTATTAGAAAAATGCTCTCACCGAGTTTTGTGGCATTGAGGGATAATTTTGGTCAATCTAACTAAACTAGAGCAAGAAAAGTTTGGTTTAATTTGATTTCAAACAGTGAGGATCTAAAACGTGTTTCTGTTTTTTGCCCGGACAGGAAACTAGGTAATAAGAGAGCGGGTAGACAAGCAGCAGAGGTCACTAGACCGGGATTTGAACCTGCAACAGCCACTTTGATGACTAAGGCCTCCATATGTGGGTTGTGCTTAATTCCTGCGCCACCACAGCACCCGTTTGTGTCTTTTTATTCACTGTACGTAGATATCTGGTTTCAGCTGTACATTTGTTCTACCAGATCAGTAGATAAAACAAAATGAAGTTCTTCTCTTGTTGCCGAAGCAGAAAGATATTCACATGAGATGTCTGAATTCATACAAGACAAGGATCGGCGCATTGAATTCTGGAATCTAATGAGAGAGAAATTGGTGAAAATCATCGTCATTATTTCAGCCCAGAACATAAATTTCACAGTTAAACGCTTGTTAATGAAGCTGTCTTACAGTTGGTTCACTGCCTCGTTTAGCTCCGTCTGATTAGACCAGTAAACTACTCCTACACTTTCTAAAGCAAGTGACTCAAAAAGAGGCTGGCAATAATGAAGACTTTTGGACTGATATGTAGAGAAATATGTAATTAATGTTTATACTGTAAGAAACTGGACTGTTGGCAACACCAGCGGGAAAGAAGTGAAAATATATTCATAGCAGTAGTTAGCAATGCTACCATTTACACACATGAACCTGAGGTGAGACTTTATTTTTGAGTTAGCATTGTTTGCACACTGTGTTAATAGACAATTATTCTTAGAGAGCATTTTTGAGGTCAGACACTGATGTTGGACGAGAAGTTCCCTCACATCTATTCCATGTGTTCTGTGTGTTTGAGGTCAGGTTTCTGTGTGGGCCAATGGGAATTCCTCAATACAAAACTCACTCGTCCACGTCATTGTGGATCGGTGCATGTCAAACGAGCCAACACCAAACTGCTCCCACGCAAGGAACACGAATCTGTCCAAAATATCTTCTCCTCCTGCGGGATCAAGAGTTGCTTTCCATCCATCCATCCATCCATCCATCCATCCATCCATCCATCCATCCATCCATCCATCCATCCATCCATCCATCCATCCATCCATCCATCCATCCATCCATCCATTTTCTTGCACCCTTGTCCCTTAGTGAGGTCGGGAGGGTTGCTGGTTCAAGAGTTGCTTTCACTTTAATAATTCAGATTTTACAGATAGTTTGTTATAATACTTGTAAACGTCCCTCCTTATGGATTTTTTGTGTTCTTTTGTTTGTAGTGAAAGTGTAAGTAAAGCTTTGTGTGAAAGCATAAATTTAGAAAAATTCCACCAAAGTGGGCGGTGCCAAGAGACGGCGAGGGGCGTGGTTATGGGGATGTGGTCAGAACGATTCCACCATAACTGCATTGTCACCATATTTATCAACTTTTCAGACTTCTCTAGAAAAAACGTTTTGCTGAAACATTTAGCTGAAAAACATAAATCCAGCAATGAAACAAATCAGTGCGGTGCAATGACCAAGTCAAAATTCTGAATCCATCACCCTTCAGATTGTTATTACAGGGTTTTATTGGAAGAACCTCCCCAGAATTTCTCCAAATGATGTGAGCAACGATCAGGGTCATACCGGAGACAATTACCTCAAGTTATTGCTTGTAAAAGTGATTTTACGACCCTTTCTGCAAAGACATATAATTAGTTCTTTTCCCCTCCCTCCCTCCCTCTGACTTTAGGCTTGTGTTTTAGTTGAACAAGGCCAAGGTATTATGTTTAGTAATTCATCTAATGTTGCTTGCTCAGTTTTATCGTCTGTCTAGCAAACCCTTGTAAAGTCGTATCTAAATAAGCAGTTTATCTGCAAGGAACCGGTCAGATTTATAGCAGATACTCAAGAAAATCAAACATGTCCAAGAGCTTAAACTTTGTTTTTGTACAAACACTTCACAACTTTACCAGAGGAAATGAGCTGCGGCACTTAAACCGGAGTGACAAATTGCTCCGTCGCAGCACTAGCAAAAGGTTGCAGAACTCAAATGGAGGTTTCTGGGGTCCTGTGCGCCCATTTCTGTCATCAGAAATGCCACCGTGGTTTCAGCATAACCAAGGTTATGAAATAATAGGATGGTGATGAAAAGGGGGAAAAAAAACTCAAGGTCTTGACTGTGACCGCGAGAATTTGCTGAACACCCCGCAATGTTGCCGCTACGCAAACACGGTCGTTCCGGGTGAGTAGGTACAGACAGAAGTTCCCGGAATAACTAATTAACATCCAGCATGTTCTGCTGGAGCCTCATGGGAGGTCAGACATGGACCACAGAGCCGGGATGGACATGCAAACAACACTGCAGTTTTTCCTTTTTCTGTTTCGACTAAACTCCAAATAAAGATCATAATAATAAAGCAGTGTGGGTCATATCTGAACCTCAGTGCTTTCAGGCATCCAGTGGAGCTTGTTTTAAAAAGGCTGTATTATGTAAAATTGACTTTTTTTTTAGCTTTACATCATGTTATAATGATAGTCTCTCATCAAAAACATACCAGGAGTGTTGCTTTGATTGGTTCATGCATTTTTGAGACAACCTTCAGTTGTGCAAAATGCCAAGTGGACCTAAACCCGCCTTCAATGACGAAGCTCCTTCTCTGAACTGCAGTTTCCAATTTTCCAAGCTTTTGCCTCACAGAGCAGCCCTCTCCCTTCCAGCTCCTTCAGACTAGCCAGCAGCAATTAGCATCTGGTGGAACTGCACATCTTCTGATCTCATTACAGGAGCTACTTCTTAGTTCAAAAATGTTGCTAAAGGGTTAATAGAGAAGTCATTGTGATGACTTCCTGAAGGCAGAACTTCAGAAAGAGAGGGAGTTTTTAAAGAGACAGAGGCCCAATTTCAAGACGTTAAATTACAAAGTCAACTTTCTTTCAAGTCATATTTATATATACACAGCCTTTTTTTAACAACTGAAGGTAACATAGTCACTTGACTGCGCTATAAAATGGCTCCATTTTCCAGAAAAACACATAGTACTGCCCCTTTAAACCGGCATATTATCGTGATATCAATGATTTTCTCTAAAGGGCCTTTTCATTTCTTGAAAGGTTTGTTTTTGATTACCAAAGGAGACGCTCGACTTGGGTTGCCGAGTCAGGGGGATATTGGAGATAAATGTCTTTTAGTGATTGGCCTTCCTACACATCCCCTCATCAAATATTCATGACAGGAGACAAGAGAAAATTCAGAGGATGCAGAGGTAAAAGATAATGCTCCCATCGCTCTAGCGCGGGGATAGGTAGTCAATGGATGAGTGGATAGCCGCATCCAGGAGAAGTCTGTTATTGGAGACCGGTGAGGCAGAAAACATGGGCTCCACTATTGAGGTATTGTGCTGTTCATCTCAATCTTTCCTGTTTTTTTTTTTTTGTTTCTTTTTCTTTGCTTGCGGCAGAAAAATACTCTGTGATCTGTAGGACAGTGAAGGTTACTTTTGAAGTCAAAATCCTTTACAGAGTACAAATGTCTAGATTTAAATGCTGAACATTTCTGTGGTTTTGTTGCTTTGATTCCACAATCCGTGGGACGGTGGAAATGATTGACTAACCGCTTCCAAACAAGAAATAAAAAATCTGTATTATTTTGAAATGTTTAAGTTATTAATCACACTCCCTCTTTCTCTCTTTCTCTTGAGCAGGAGTTTATTTTGTAACCGTTTCCAAATGATTTATATGCTTATTAAAAATGCACAAGTTCCCAGAAGTTATGTTGGAAGTATTGTTTCAGATCTGCCCTGAGAGTTTCCCACAACATTCTTATCAATGCATGAATCCTGCTGTTGCTAATAGCAGCAGCTAATAACATTGGGCAGTCATTTAACGGAGCTATAGGAAAACTAAAGTCTTAAGTTTTCAACATCGTTTCCAACTTGTGGTTGACTTACTGAGGCAGTTTATTGATTAGATCAAACTTAGTGAACTATTTGGTAATTGTGCTGTTGGTCGTTTTTGATGTGTCTGCCAACCATTCAAACGTTTTGCACATGTGTTGTGTTGTGTCTGACTGACTGACATTTTTCCAGGTGAGTTAGTCTGTAAAAAGAACAAAAATAAGGTCTAAACGACTTCTCAAGTTAAGAGTTAAGACTCCATCTGAAATGGCCTAATAACAGATATGTCAATTTTTGATCCCGAAAACTACCTTCAATTTTGTACTAGAGATCAAATTCCTCATAAACCACAGATATAACTCTTTATGTTACCTAGTCACAGTGCACACCAACATTCTCTTACAAAAACTTGTTTCTTGTCTTTTTTTCTGTTTCTGAGTTTTGTCAACTGGGGGTAAAGAAAGTGTTCTCACGCAAATTTTTGAAAAGCTCTGGGACAGAGTTGACTTTCGTGAGACAGATTTGATCTCATCAGGTTTTAACATCCTGGCATTTTGTTTCAGCCCTTGAACGAAATCACTGTCCTGGTAGAGTTAGACCAATGCCAGAGCCATTCAACCAAGACACAAGTTAACTATTCCTGTATATTTTAGACAGTCAAAAATATCAATGCTGGAGTCTAAATTAATTTTATTTATCAAGACTTAAGTGGAACTTTTTTAGTCTTATGACCCACTAAAAAAGCCTAAGTCTAGATACACATTAGTCAAATTGCAGCCGCAAATTTCCAACAATTTCTACATAGAATGGAAGAAGACCATTCTATGTAGAATGGTGTTCTTCATAGAGGGCACAGGCATGTGCTCAAGGGCACAGACATGTAGCAGGAGGAAGCTAGAATCAAACCCACAACTTTGACTGCTGCTCTTCCCACTGACCCAGAATCACCAACACATTTTAATCAACGCTCTCATTTCTTTAAGCTTTACAAACGTACAAGAGCTGTTCGGTTTTAGATCGGACTGTCAGCTCACATTCAGCTCTTTGGCTGCCCACTCGCCACCTGACTGAGTACCTCATTTCCTAAGAGTTCTCCAATGTATGCGACGTCATACTGATTGAAACTGGGCCATCTTATTGTATGCACAGTTCTTATTTAAACTGGAGCCTTTAGAAAAGCCCCTGCCAGTTCCCCCATTCTTCCCTTTTACTAAATATGGAGGGGGGAGATAGTGCGTTCTCATGCTATCTGCCACCGGCCTTATGCCCCTTCGGCCATTTTCTCATTTCACAGATTTGACCAGGAGGTGACCTTGGCTTTTTAAGTGCTTTCAAGGCAGAGCCAAGTCTCCTCGGCTCTTTCTCTGGCTTCCGAATGGAGACGGAGCGGGAGAGAGAATTTCTCTCCGGCCAATTCTTCAATGGCCATTTTTTCTCTTGTGTTGTCCGTTCTCTCCTTTGCCTGGGGCCAGTGTTCAGCTTCTTTATTTATGGGGTAGCAAGATGATGACAGGATGTTGTCTGCTAATTCACATGGGTCTGTGTTTTCTAAAGTAGAAAATGGCTTCAGGGGGAGCATCATAGCAGCATATGCTTATGAAACATGACAGTGGACAGTAGGGACTCTGGGTACAGAAAGACACACTGCTCATTAACCTGCTGTAATATAACAAAGTGCTAATTGAATATCTTTTTTCCCTAGAGAGCCTTTTGCAATATTCAAATGCTTAATCGTCTTGTGTCTGAGATGTGGGTATAATGATTTTTTTTTTTTTTATCACCAGCCAATTAGTCACTAGGGATAGGTATGAAACAGAGACCATATGTGTGTGTGTGTGTGTGTGCCTGTTTACAAGAGGTGTGCACATTCTGAGTGTGTTTAAAATTGGAAATATGCAGGCATTATCACAGCCTTCCATCAGTTTCCCTCCCAAGTGCACCGTTGGCAGCTCGCTAATCTGGGTCAAAGCGCTAACTGCTCAGAAGGGCCTGGGAGAGGCCGATTCAGATCATGTCTTACATCTCCCCGTCCTCATTATAAACATCACAGTTGGAAAAGCTTTACCTCTGACATTAAACGTCAACAACCTTAGCAAACACTAGAGCAATAACCTCCTTCACTTTGAGACTAACTGCTGTCCTAGACTCACACATGGATGAGGAAAATGCATTTTAAGTTGTTATATCTGAGTCTATCTCAATAACCTTAGTGGTTCTATCCTTCGCTAAGATGTCACTGTTGGTATTGTCCTGCATGCAGACTTTAAACCATTAATGTGACATTACAGAACCAAAGGAGGCGTGAACTTTGGTCGTAGAGTATTGTGCAGAAGCAGTTTTGGTTGTTTTCCTTTCTAAAGGTATGGCACATCAATAGCTGTGTTTCCATTGACCGTATAATTACACAATTTGAAATTTTCAAAATAAGTTTGCTTAATGGAAATACATTAGTTTTAAAAAAAACTTGTTTTTGGATGAAACGTTTTGGCGCTAGGATGAGGTGATCTTTTCAGCCGTATCGAAACTGGTTTAATTGGCAAAACTGCAATGGAAACACTTTTTTCACATCATACGAGTCATATGATCAACAACCGGACGTTGCCACTGGAGCAAACTGTGAAGAAGAAGACGACAGGTAGTAATTGGATGATCATAGCACTGGATGAGCATTATGTTAGCAAACTTACTCCCAGGTGATTATTTAATTGCATTTTGTATTAAGTGAAAACACCGCAATTGCAAAATTGTGTTCTTCCAGTGTGCAGGATATTGAGTGTTGCGCACATTCGCTATGGAAACGCAGCTAGTTCTATAACTTCATACCAGTTTTGTTGTATTTTCAAGCATCACAAACTTGGATCTACAGTTACTGACTGCCAGTGATTTGTACTGCCTCAGTGCACTAAAATGCATCACCTCCAGTGTGTGCTGATGACAACAAATTATATGTGTTCCCAGTGTGTTTTTGCGCTAATCACACCTTCAAGTTGTGAAGTTATTGCCTACAGAAGTCAACCAATATGAGCCTTAGCAGTTTAACTCCAACCCCCTCTATGCCACCTCGGTCTTTTCAGAAAACAGAGAATGGATCCAAGTCGCGACATTAGGTGTTTTTCAGAAGAGGTGTCAATTAACTGTTTTGATTCCTTAAATCTGTAAGAATAAGGAAACCACATCTTCTCTAGCCAAACAATTATAGCTGAGAATGCGGTAAAGTACATCTAAGGAACCTCTTTCCAAACAGCTTGGCCAAGAGTTGCATCGTGTCTGCACAGTGTCTTATGGGAATGCATTTCAGCAGTTTGCACCAACGGTGCTCTTGCAGTTGAACAAAAAGGGGCTTTGTTGATGTTTCCAACACATCCTGGAACTATAACAAGACTTTGCTCTTCACACTGTTCAAGCTTAAACATAGGAAAGGGCATTGACCATCTAGAATTCAAGAAGGGAAGGATATTTGACGATGGAGTGTCTGAGATGTTTCAGGTATGTCTAGTTCCTTATGGGGAAACATCAGAATTTCTCATGTGGGCTCCAAAGAAGAAGCTGTAGTAACTGGTTGTGTTGGTGTGAAACAAGCACAGACTTATGTACAACATCTTTGTAGACGATTTTCATTTGACCTGAACAACTGTAGGGCATCAGGGATTCAAACTTGCTCCATATATTTTGAGAATGCATTCCAGCAGCATGCACTACCTCAGCTAGTGACGATGAGCTTAAAAAGCCTTTGTGGATGTTTCCAACACGTCCTGGAACTAGAACAAGGCATTGTTCCTTTCACTGTTGGAGGAAAAAAAAAAAAACAGGCAAGGACGCATTGGCCGTCTGAAATTCGCGAAGAGAGGCCTGTTTGGCAGTGGGGTGTCAAGGACCTTACCGGGTTTTTTTAAGCTCCGAGGTTTGTCTGGCGCCTTGTGGGAGAACATCTGAAATTGCCATTGTCGCAGCAGCCAACGTTTCCCATGAGGGCTCCAGAGAAGGTAGCAATGGCAGTTGGTTGTGGCAGTGTGAAAAGAAAAGGGGCACACTTGGACAGTGTGTCTGGGGGGAGTGCATTACACACACACACACGCACACACGCATCCACATTCTCTACCTCTGTGCACCTCCTCCTCCCATTAGAGTGTGGCATCTCAAGCTGTTGACAGCGATGACAGCCAGGCCCCGCGTAGGGAGACGGAGGAGGGGAGGGCAGTGCTGCTGCTGTTGTGGCAGGGCGGTACATCTGTTTGGATACTCGCCGCAGCCGTCTGGCCTCAGGAGATTGATTCAACCGGGACCGGTAACACGCGCCACATCTGGGACTCCTTAATGATCTGAAAACTACTTGGCAGTTCACATAAAAGAAAAGTTTGTGCCTCTCACTCGCGCCATAAGGTCTCCCTTCGGATGAATACCTTCACAGGTTCGACAGGTCATCCGCCCCAATTGCGATTTCGCCGTTGTGACATGTTGCGTTCACACGAGCTACAGGGAGCGGCTTCAGGGCTCCGATTTTTCTCTGATAAAACCCGTAGTGTCAATTCCCAATCGTACGTAGATAGTTAGGATCAATTCTCGGGTGTTGGAATGAATGCTCGGCGGTTCTTTGTAGATGACAAGAGTTCTTTTGTCAGGCACCGTGTACGAATGTAGTAATTAGTAAACATTTTGACCACTTCCAATTAATAACAAAACAGCCCGTTTCATAATAAAGGGATTCATTATGCCACCGCACGCCTCATTTCGTTATCAACAAAAGCCTGCGTTGTGCAAGGATTTTATTTTTTTTTTTATCAAGAGAGAAAATCCATTGAAAGTGGCTGAAGGCCTGACACAAAGCAACTGCTGAATCCCGGCAAATCTGCAGGCTTAATTGATTATTTGTGCAGAGCTGTATATCTGCAAGGTGCAGGATACCCAGGGGAAATAATGTAAAACAGATAACAAGATGAAAGGTGGGAGAATTGCTTTCTGCACTCCCATTTTATTCATCTTCTCCCTCCTTCCCCCCTTCCTTTTACTCTTGTTTTGAATGAGTTCGCCATTTAGGTTTTCCCATTAAAGGCAGCGACGGCTCATGCTAAAAATGTGTCCGGAATCGGGAGGCTAAACAGATTTCTTTCAAGCTGGTAGGAAAAGAGTGTTTCAGCAGATAACAGTGATTTCTCAATAAAACCTGGAGCGGTGTGTACCACAAACCCAGAATTTCATCTTCGTCATTCACTATACAGGTGAACAAATTAGACCATTCTAAACTTTTTTTATTTCAAACTTTGGTGTCGGTGTTGTAAAGGCTGTCTTGCTCTTGTGTTTCAGCCTTTTACAGGACTTCGTTTTGGAAGGCTAGATGTGAAACACCACATGTATTTTCCGCATGTCAGTCTGTTCTGCTCAGTCGTACTTTTCTCTGTTTATTGTCGCTCTTTGGTTTCATGTTTCACCTCTCGCAAAAAAAAAGAAAAAAAATATAGTTGCTGTGCAGGAGGACCGCTGCCACTCTGCAGCTACGGAGCCGTTACAAATTACAAATGGAGAGGGAAGCAGGTCTTGCGTTTTGTTTTGTGTCGTGTGTCTTGTATAGAAGGCTTGGTGTACGGTTACACACCGTCCCCCTGACCACATAATTGCCTTCCCTGCACAGGGGAGCCCCTTGCTCTCCCATTTGAAGTCTGCATCAGGTTTCACCCTTAAGAAAGGAGGATGTTGCAGGGGAAAAGCAGATTTTTGAACCGCTCATCTAATATTCACGGCCAGCAAAGGTTGGATGACATTGAGCAGAAATTCAGAGGACTCTTGGGAAGCTACTGTTGGTCTGTGTAAATAAAAGAGAACCATGAGAGAGAACAAACAAACATTCTGATTGAACTTTATGTGAATTAAAGGGGGCAACATTAAGTAAAATTGACTTTTTTGAGCTTTGCTTTGTGTTCTAATGTTATTCCCTCATCAAACACATACATGGAGTGTAGCTTTGATTCTGTCCTGCATATTTGAGAAATCCTGGAGTCTCCCGTGGCAACCATTCAGCTGTGCAAATCGCCTGGGTGGCCCTAGACCTGCCTTCAAGGCGCAGCTCCTCCTTGGAGCTGCAGTTTCCGAGCTCCTGAGCTTCCCCATTTCAGAGCACCAATCTCCAAGACTCTTCCACTCAGCTCCTTCAAACCAGCCAGCAGCAATTAGCAAACATCTGGTAGAGCTCGTTGTAAGAACTATTTCTAAGTGCAACACTGATAAAAACGTTGTTAAAGGGTTAATAGAGGAGTCATGTTGTGATGACTTCCTCAAGGTGGAGCTTCAGCAAGAGCAGGTTCTTTTTAAAGGGACAGAAGCCCAATTTTAAGGTGTTAAATTCCAAAGTCAAATTTCTTATCTTAAAAAAATATGTCATATTTGACATATTTTTTTAATAATAACTGAAGGTAACATAGTTACTTGATTGTGCTGTAAAATGCCACTATGTTCCCCTTTAAGTTTCAGGTAGAAGTACTAAAAGGTTGTGATAACAGATAAAAACTTTTAATACAGAGGACCCCCACCTGTTCATGGCTCAGTAATCTTGGATTCACATGATTTTTCTGTGGAACGTAACTAGGGATTATTTGCAGAAATATTGCCTATTTGTGGCTATTTTTGTAGAGCGTATCTAAAATACTCGAAAGAATGATGCAAATTGGGGAGCTGAAAAGCCAGGCATTATTCTACCTGACACGATGTTGGTTGCCAATTGCAAAGCAGCCAATCCAGGAGGGCCATTCTTTTTTCTAGATGCTGATTTGCTGCAACACTAAGAACAGAGACCAGAAAGACTGTAGATGTTAGGTTCTGCAGTAGCACTGAGACCATTTTCACTGTGCGTATCAAGGCATATTTGTTGTTTGAACTATTAAAATTGTTAGTTCTGTTTTTAGAGGTTCTTGGTGCCCACTGTATAAGATGAAGTCCAAAGAAGGAATGTAGTGACTTTTAAAGCCAATGTGATCTAAAACACAACATTAAAAGGCCATGATATATCTAAGACTTACTCCATAACATTTGCTGCGACTTCGTCTCATGAAGTCGGTATAAGACATTATTATGAACCTGGGATATGAAGATGAATGAAGATGAGTGCTTTTATCTTGACTTTGTGTAGCTGTATATTTGACACTCTTCATTTGAATGTCTGATATTAAGCCTGTCACAATAAGCAATTTTAATAAATTAAAATGAGCCTGATAATTTACTTTTGGACAACAGTCTTTAAAAAGAGATGCTCCCCTTTAACATTGTTGATAAGCCGCCATTTTGAGAAACGCTTCAAAAATTCGGCCCCCAGTACGAAGTAATTAGCTTTCACTACCTGCCACATTTTCCTGTTTTCCCTGTCTAAGCTGAATGATTTTTTTAAATTAATTTTGACTTCATACTCAGTTTTAATTATTGTTTTTTCAGTGCTTAAGTTTGCTTATTTTGGATACCTAAAATGTGTTTCAGTTACAGTGTTAAATGTTCTTTAGATTTTTTTTTCTTTGAGTGGGTATACTTGCATTAATAAGCCATTATTGTTATTATATTAGTTAAAAATTTCTTTAAATGACAATATTTTCATTTATTGCAACAATTTCTGGGACAGTAAAATGTGTTTTCGTAACAGGCCCAGCTGAGAAACCCTGTTGGTTTGGGCGTTTTCCAAAAAAAAAGCTAGGCTAACAAAAAGCACTAAAGAATCCTTCACTGGCTGTAAATCTTTTGTGTGGCAACATTTTGGTACAGATGAGATTCAAATGATAAGTAAACACTGAAACTGGAGCAACTGGCTAGCTGTTAGCTGCGAAGAAAGCTTAAGCTAGAATCTGAAATTAGTATAAATGCTGCTTTACTGGACTGCAACAAGAATCTTTAAAGATTACAGTGTTAAAAATAGTCACCATGATTGTTTGAAGATATGACTGCGGACTGTTCAGTTGACTGAAAAATGACTTCCGTGTAATAAAGTGTGTGCAGCTAATTATTCTACTGCTACACGGGGAACATGAATTCATCTCCGTACTCGGTCTAGTCTCTGCGTTATTTCCCTTGTTTATCATTGTGTCTCCCTCGGGTCCTCATGTGTCGCACAGCAGCATAACTCTCAGCCTGCTTTGATGTCGGGGACTGATGAGGGGAGGTTTTACGGCTCGGGGCCGTTTCCAAACCCCCACAGCACTGCCTGGGATCCTAGCAGGTGATATTTTCCTCTGAGGATTTCTGGACAATGTTTGTTTTTTTTAGTTTTATTATTTATGGGTTTATTGTCACGTCTCATCTCGAAAATGCTTACCACAAAAAATGCTAACATAGCGTGACAATATATCCTTAAAGTTAACACAAACAGCAGGCGTGTATTGACTTTATAAATCACAAGGCTTTAAAGAAATCTTAAACAAATTGAAAGCTTAGTTGCAATGACAAAAAAACAAACTGAATAAAGGTCTGTTTGGTTGATATGCTTGCTTTTTGTTGCATAGTTTTTTCTATTTGAAGTGACAGCCTGATAGGGTTTATTGAGCATTACTAAAGTATTTATACCCATTGTTCCTATTTTGCCATGTTACGACCACAAACACCAATAATTGATAGAAGTACCTCTCACTGTAAGTATTTTGAGGAACAGTTTTGTATCTACAGATATTTTTGTCCACTCTTCTCAAACTCAGTCACACTGGATGGATTCCATCCAATAAGAACAGTTTACAAGTCTTTCTGCAAAATCTCATTAGGATTTAGACTGAACTTTGACTGTTCACTAATATTCTGAAACCAACAACAAAAGAGTGTGGCTAGCCAATAAAGTTATTGAGATCCACCGATCCAATATTAACATTTGTATGTTGCCGATATTGAAAACTATTTTACATTATCACAGGTAACTGTGACAATGTGACCAATCCGTTCTGATTCTATACTTTGTGCCTGAAGCGATGTCATTATTTATTTATTTTACTTTATGTGTAGAATTCCTAATTGTACTTTCTGAATCATTTGAGAGGTTGGTTGCTGTTTTTTTAAATTATTTTTATTTTTACATCTTTGACCATTGTAGTCAACCTGTCGCGTTGTTGGTTTCCATATGTTAATCAGCAGAGAGTTTCCCTCAGATTTACTCTGCAGAATCCCAACACAGAGTTTACCATTTTAAAATCTCTGAAACCCCTTTGTAAAGCCTGGGGTGGTTTCTTCATGACTTGAGCTGATGTATTTAGCAAAAAATAAAAAATAAATCAATAAATACACATATTTCTCAGAAATGACCGTTTTTTATTGTTTTTCACCATTTCTGCTCTTCCGAATGGAAGGTTCCTGGTTTTCCTGTAGCGCATCACAAATCAGATGCACCAGATTTTATTCAACTTATTTAGAATTTTATTTATTGGATGTAGTGGAATCAAAGCAGCACTAATAAAGAATTATCTGATCTTTAAAGGAACTGAATAAAATGTTCTAAAGCATAATTTTTCCTCCAGTCTTTGCATGACTTGGTGTTCAGTAAAACTCTATCCAATGAAGTTACATTGAAGTTTGAGTTTATAATGTTGCAGTACGGTAACCTATTAGAGCCAGAAATGTTTTTGAATTGGTTAAAGAAGCTGACAGCTGATACAAGATAAATGCTCAGAATTTGGTAGCAGAGAACAAATAAAGAAGCATTGTTTTGGTGTATTCAGCCCACTTCTTTCACACACACACACACACACACACACACACACACACACACACACACACACACACACACGCACACACACACACCCCCACACACACACACACACGCACACACACACACACACACGCACGCACACATGCACACAAGCCCACGCACACATACGCGCACACACACACATGCAGCAGAGTGCATAATGGACATATAAGCTCCAGCCTGCTGGTAGGGCGCTCTGAAAGAGTGCCAGGGAAATATGACAGACTGTATGACAGCCACGATGACACGGCCCTTTAAAACACACAAAGTCCATTTCACTGCTCTGGGTTCAGGCCACAAGAGTAAACACAACACACAACAACCATCCCGACAGCAAACTCATACCGTGATCTGTACAACTTAAATCGGCATAATTTTCCCCTATTCCAGCGTGTTCCAGGAACAGTAAAGCACCATCATGACGCCGTGGATCTGAGCCTCTGGTGAAATCCAAGGCAGCAGAAACTAGTTTCTCTGCCCAGCCGCGCCTCTGGCTGTATCATCGTCTCATGCTCTTCCTCCCCGGAGCCGGCGCTGAATTATTAAACGAGGAGGCACATATCTTTGTCTTGTTTCGTTAAGATAGACATCCAGGACTCGGATCTATGAGGTCGGTTCTTGTCTCAGCATGAAATCGCGGATGACTTTTAGTGAAAGTGCATGCCGTGTCATTTGGGGCGTGGCGTCTCCTGAGAGAGGAAGCAGCCGCGGCTAAGTTCTGGCTAAACGAAATGAGACTGGTGGCAGGAAGCAGGGAGCCATACCTGAGCTGAGCGCCGGTGTGTCGGGATGATTCCTCCAGAACATTCCTAACTGTTCCTTCCATTGTCACAATGCAGTACTGCAGAACCCTGGAGACGCACAGCGGAGACCAGACAACACACAGTCAGTTTCAGGGTTTTAAATAAGAGGACAGTGTGAAATACTTTAGTTCATACCAGGTTCCAAAAGTATCTGCATTGAACATCAGGCGTATAAACGCACAGCATATTCCAAAGTTGGGTTGTTCATTAAACAAAAACCAACACAAAAAGGTGAAACTGTGAAGTCCGCCCCAACTTTCAGAAAACTGTAAAGACAAAATTAGCAGGCTAAATTTAACGTCTTTCTGTGGTTCTTGGAGGATTTCTGTGAGGTTTGTTTTCCCACCTGATCGCCGTTTGATTGGGGACTAAAATTTTAACATTTGTTACATTTTCAGCTGCTGCAGTTCACCTTCATATTGCACTGTGTCAAACAAACCAAACCATTCAGAAAACTTGTTCCCCTCACTGCCTGTCAGTCGAGAAACGCCTAACTGTTTACGGATTGACAGTTGCTCCTCTGAGGTCACAGCCGATGCCTTTCCCTCATGACACTGTCGTGTGTGACCAGCAAACCGCTTAAACTGCTTTTCTTTAGATCTTCAAACACCAGATTACATTATTAACATCCCACAGTATTTAGTATACTATTCATTGTTTTATCAGATAGAAGATTTATTGCAATGTGATAAAACATGTGGATTAAGACCACTCGTCTTAATCCACATGTGCTTCCTACCTACGGAGAGCAGCGAGTCGAGGATGGACATGTTAAATTCAGTTTTCAAGCGCTCACAAAAAGGTATTGACAAGCCGAATCCCCGGTGAAGCTGAGTCTTGGTGCGACTGATCGATGTGAGTGTGGCCATCGAACTGAGCTTGGACGTAGTTTGTATTCTGCTGGGCGTCTCGGCGGCAACAGCAGCACATCCTGGCGCTCAGTTGTTGGGAAGCAAAAGACAAAGCGCGTTGCTACATTTGAAGTTGCGTTCGCAGCTATTTAAAATCTTTATTTAGACAGTCACACATGCAAGGTAGCCCAGGGAACTTCTGTCAGCAGTAGAGCTCTAGAAAGATGGCAAGTTGAACCATCAGAGCAGTGGTTGTCTGGACGGTTGTGGGTTTGATTCCAGATTTCCCCTCCCAACGATCATACACGGATCAGCGAATGATTTAAATGAGTGTGGACGGTTACTTAACCCCAAACTTTCCTAAAGCACAGCGCTCCAAATTGTAAAAGCTGTCGCATCCTGATGTGTTTCTCTCCACCATGTCTCCCTCAGATCCCATCGGCAGTGTGAGAATGAGGCTGGTGTGGAAATCCCTGGACAAGATGAGGTGTCTGAGGAAACGCTCCACCATCCCCTTCCTCGGCTTCCTCATCACCTTCCTCCTCTTCTTGAACCTCTACATCGAGGACGGCTACGTGCTGGTCAGTGATGAGAGCCGCCATCGGTTTTATTCACTTATCGAGACTCTTTGTGTTCATCTTCTGGGCAGAGGTCTGAACAAATCCATTCAAACAAACTCCAAATGTCTTTTATTTTGTTTCCCATGAAGCGGTGGGCGATATTTACTTAAAGTTTTATCGCAATATTTTATGGTGCTCTTGTGGTAACATTAAACATGACAATAGCAATAGTTATTATTTACTATTGCTATTGTTACTATAGTTACTTTAGGTAGCTGTATGTCTGCCGCTGTTTTTCAGCAGAAACATTCCTATTTGTAAAACGCTTCTTCAGGACACCAGATACAAAAAAGTGTGACTTATATTACTAAACTGCACAATCTAACTCCATATAATCATACTTTAAAATGTATTGATATTTATTGATATGTCTTTATTGAACAAACAGTGAAGAGAAAAATAGTACTAACAAAACGGGCAGTATGTACAACTTTAGTGGAATTTATTGTGAAAGTAAGCCAAAATCACAATAAATGATAAACGGTACAATAAATGCCCCATTATTCCCATGTTTTCCATTTTATATTTACTTCAATTTTTAAAGATAGTTTGTGTTGAAATCTTGCTGACTTGGACCCAAAAGGAAATCAGCCAGATGATTTATTGTTTATTTATGATGTCATCAGAATTTGGGGGGAAATCACATAATTTGTGTTTATTTCAGTTACTAAAAGGCAGTTTTCCATTTTGGGCGTTTTCATGAATTCTGCAAACTGGCTGTGGAAGGGGTTAGCTCAGCTGCATCCAAACACACATTAGGAATAAAAACAGAAATATGTTCTTTCTTTTTTTTTAATTATTCAAAAATGCATGCTTTTATTTGGCTGCTTCTCTTTGGTGTGCCTTTCTTTTCTTCTGTTCTAATGTGCTTTTCGTGTTGCAGGAAGGAGATAAAAGGCAGCTCAGGGAAGCGTCGGTCCATCCTCCCAGCTCGGAGCGATACGCTCACACCTTCAGAGACCTCAGCAACTTCTCTGGAACCATTAACGTCACATACCGCTATCTCGCCGGCACGCCTCTGAACCGCAAGAGTAAGTCTTAAGGTTCCCTCTTTAGCAGCGGCTTCACATTAACCCGTCTCATATCTGAGGAGGCGGAACCGAATCTGTCTGATTTAAAGAAGAGAAGAATAAATGATTCAAAGAGATTCTTTGTTTCGGTTTTGAACTCGGCAAAGAGCTCACCTCAAGCAAATCATGCTCTACTTCCAAATGTTATAGCTCAAAAATCATTTTGACCCAGTTGTCTTATCTGCAGTTTGCCGATTTATTTTGCACTTTCCATACAGTCGTGGGAAGAACCCAGTTCACGTTTGCCACTTCCACAGGATTTAGATAGGAGTCAGTAATGCTTTGTAACTTTTTTATTTTAGATTATTGTTGTTTCTTTACGGTATCAACTGCGCTCTTTTCTTTTTTTATACATTTTGTTTTGTTTCTGTGTTTGTTCACTTGATCTTAAAACCTGTATTTGTTTTTTTTTTATATTACAATTATAAAAAAAATAAAAACCTCTTAGGTAAGGTCATAAATATGCAGGGCCTATAAAACAGATTGACCTGCAGATGCGTGGCCTCATTGAGACACATTCACACTCAAAGGTGCATCTGCTAAATACTGACTTGAAAGAGTTGCATATGCAATGACTGATTTAATGTAACATTTTTTAGCTCTTCCTCTTGTTATAATATTATTCCTTCATCAAAAACATATCTGGAGATTTGCCTTGATTATTTTATGCTATTTTGAGAAATCCTTTAATGTCCATGGAAACCAATCAGCTGGGAAAAACGCCTGGGTGGACCTAGCTGCACCTTTGAGGATGAAGCTCCTCCTCTGAGCTGCAGTTTCCAAGCTTCCGCCTCACAGAGCAGCTCTCCCCCACTCAGTTCCTTCAGACTAGCCAGCTGTAATTAGCAAACACCTGGTGGAACTGAGAGGAGCCATGTTGTGATGACTTCCTGAAGAGTTTCAGAAAGAGCAAGAGTTTCTTAAAGAGACAGAGGAATCGTTGCAAGGCATTAAATTAGAAAGTCAAATTGCTCATAATATATATTTGGTAGATGTACAGCATTTTTATAACAACAAAAATGTACATAGTTTCTTGGTTGTGCTATAAAATGACACTAACTGTGTCTGGAAAACATAATACTGCCTCTTTAAAGGGATTTGTTGATCATGATTGATTTGTAAAAGAAACAAAAAGGGTAGAACATTCAATGGGATGGATATATTTTATAGACACCGTATATGAGCACCTCTTTGGGAGCAAGAGTCTGACTATTTTCTTCTCTGAAGCATACAGGTATGTGTTAGCACAATCTTGGAAGGAATATAAAGTCCAAACCTTAGAAAATATGTGAGAAAAAGACAAAACCTAAAGTTACTGGTATTTTTCATGGGCTATTGTTGGTTTCCCCCATGGTGATCTTTAAACAATGTTTCTTAAACTGTTCCCACATACACAGAAACTGTCTTTTGATTGTAAGTCATCATTTCTCATCTCCCTTCTCCAAATTTTATCAAGGAATAATTTTACAAATACCTAAAATCTGAATGGCAGCATTGCTTTACATTTACTTCATTCATTAAAATATGTTTTCACATTTTATTCGCAGAGTTCCTGACCATTGGATTGTCATCGGTCAAGAGGAAAAGGGGAAACTACCTCCTGGAGACAATCAAATCCATCTTTGACCAGTCCAGCTACGAGGAGCTGAAAGAGATTGTGGTTGTGGTCCATCTGGCGGACTTTGACTTAATCTGGTGTGAGAACGTGGTGCAGGAGATCACCAGGAAGTTCGCTCACCACATCATAGCCGGCCGCCTCCTGGTCATCCAGGCCCCAGAGGAGTTCTACCCTTCTCTGGACGGCTTGAAGAGGAACTACAACGACCCAGAGGACAGAGTCCGTTTCCGCTCCAAGCAGAACGTCGACTATGCTTTCCTCCTGAACTTCTGCACGAACCTGTCGCACTTCTACATGATGCTGGAGGATGATGTGCGCTGCTCCCGGAACTTCCTGACGGCGCTGAAGAAGGTGATAACCTCCAGAGAAGGCTCCTACTGGGTGATGATGGAATTCTCCAAGCTGGGCTACATCGGGAAGCTGTACCACTCCAGAGACCTACCCCGACTGGCTCACTTCCTTCTCATGTTCTACCAGGAAATGCCTTGCGATTGGCTCCTCATCCACTTCCGGGGCCTACTGGCTCAAAAGGACGTGATCCGCTTCAAGCCCTCGCTGTTCCAGCACATGGGCTACTACTCGTCCTACAAAGGCGTGGAGAACAAACTGAAGGACGACGACTTCGAGGAAGACTCCATAGACATCCCAGACAACCCCCCGGCCGGCATTTACACCAACATAAACGTCTTTGAGAACTACGACGCCACCAAGGCGTACAGCACGGTAGACGAGTACTTTTGGGGGAAACCTCCCTCCACCGGAGATTTCTTCGTCATAGTCTTTAACAAATCAACCAAAATTAGCAAAATTAGGATTGCTACCGGGTCTGACGACCGACAAAGCGACTTCCTTCACCACGGAGCGCTGGAAGTAGGAGAGAAGTTGGTCGGGACTAAAAAAGGAAAGCAGTGCTCCTCTTTCATCACGTTAGGAGAGTTTAAAAACGGAAACATCGAGGTTCAAGACGTGGACCACAAGATTGGCTTTGACATTGAGTGCGTTCGCATTGTGGTGACAGCCAGCCAAAAAGAATGGCTCATTATCAGAAGCATCAGTTTATGGACTACACAACCGCCCAGCCAATGAGAACTACACACAACCTCTCTTAGTAACCCATACAGGCTGTTTTTATTATTATGTGTTTTCTAGGTTTAATTTATTCATTTTGTATGTATTTATTTATTCTTCTTGCCAAATCAGTCTGTTTTTATACTTAAACGTTGTAACCTTAGTGGACCATCTTCAGTCATCCTCAAGGATTTCTGATCTAACCTCAATGTATTGAATAATCATAGCTTATTCCTCATATGGTAATATTTGTATAACAACCATACTTTACCCAAACCTGATTACAGGAAAGAGACGTACCGTAAAAGTGAGTAATCTGAGGTTTTGTTGAGTATTTTCTTTGTTGTACCAACGCTTCTTGATAATAACTTTTATTGTCAAGCCAGACTTCGGAAAGTCTGACTACTTCCTCTTTAATGGAAAGGTTGGGGTTGCGTTTGAGGATGAGCACAGAAAAAAATTGGTCAGACTCTCTGAGGTGGTGTGGCAGTATCTCCCTCATAGAAGATACAGAGTCTGGCCATCATTTGAGCCCGATGATGATCAAAATGAGGTTCTGACACAAATTGGCCATTTCGTATCTGAACAGTTTGAGATCAAACTCTTTCCTCCAACATGCCCGTGTTCTCCCTTACATATCAGGGTTCGACCCAACTCCATTGAGCTCTATTGGGAGTCAGATTTTGATGTGCTGTTTGTGGAGCCATCACAAGCTGGTTGACTGTCTTATGACTAATCCTGGTGGAGAAATGGGATGGGATGGCACAACACTGAGGGACGAGGCTGGTGACGATCATGAAGAGAAGGTGTGTGGTGTACAGTTCACACATCCACTGCACAAGCAGCTGTTTGTTAAATGAATGCTCTTAATTAACAGTGTGTCTTGTTTTTTAAACTTTAATCACCCGTCTCAATAAATGTCATCAACATAAATGTCAATACCAGAATCAGTGGTTTATGACAAGCATTAGGGCCATACAAAGAAAACATTTTAAAATATTTAATTGCGACAATATTCTTATTATGAGAATAAACTCATACGAGAATAAAGTCGTAATATTACAAGAACAAAATCATACTACAGGAATAAAGTCTACATAATATAATGATGTCAATATGAGAATAAAATAATATTTTGAGAAGTCATAACATTATGAGATTAAAGTTGTAATATTATGACTACCTTTGTAATATGATTTTTTTTCTTGTAACACTATAACTTTATTTTCATAATTTTATAACTTCATGCTTGTGAGTTTATTCTTGTAATATTATGACTTTATTAAATATTATCACCCTAATCCAGTGGTTCTTAACCTTTTTTGAGGTACCGAACCCCCCAGTTTCATATGCGCATTCACCGAACCCTTCTTATTTTTGAGTTTTGCTGTAGTAATTAAAGTCACAAGTTCAAATCCATGCTGAGAGTGGAACTCCTTCAATCAGTGCTCCTCCGCAGCTCTGATTGGCTAAGCAATGTAACGTGATCCTCTGCAGCAAGTAATGGCGAAGCGGGGCGTCATCACGACTTTACACAAGTGTCTTTACCTCTGCGGCAGAGGCTCCACCGAACCCCTGGGGTTCGAGCGAACCCAGGTTAAGAACCACTGCCCTAATCTCACAATGTTGTGACTTTATTCTCGTAATTTAATTTTTTATCATTTTCTTAGGGTGACTCTCCGTCGTAGATGTCTGGCATTGATAGAAATGATTTTCTCTGATGCAACCCACACACTCTTCCCTGCTGCTCAACACACAAATGTCTTCTCCTTACATTTAAAGAGAGATAAACAGACTTTTTAAACGGTTTATTGCCACGATGCATTGTTACAACAAAGAAATTATCATCTAAACAAAACTTTTATTACTTTTAAAATTTATTTTCCAATACTCTTGCTTTAATTATAACCCACTACCAGTGAAGATCCAATGGAAATACAAACCAGTAATAACCACAAAGGAATGGGGCAAGTGTTAAAAGGAACAACCTTTTGTTATGGCACGTGAATGCATCAATGTTAGAAAATTATAGATTTTATTCCTAAATAAAAAAAGTTCTGAACATCATCTTAAGCTAATGTTGGTAAAAAAAAAAATTTAAAATCCAAAGCAAGACCTTAAACAGCTGGAGATGGGCACCAGCAACGCTCCTGACCCACCGAGGGACAAGGGTGTCAAGAAAATGGATGGATGGATGGATGGATGGATGGATGGATGGATGGATGGATGGATGGATGGATGGATGGATGGATGGATGGAAGACCTTAAACATAACATACAGAAGGAGGTACAACAAAGTTGTCTTGTTCTTTCTTCAGATTGGGTCAAAATATTGAGAAAGTAAAACTGACAATCTGAATGAAGCAACAAGAGTAGAGTCAGATGGAAGTTTTCTTTTGCTTTGTGGCTGAAGAACAATATCTGGTCCATAATGGAAGCGGAGATGTCAAGAGGTTGGCAAGAAAATAAAAAACATGAACAAGTTAGCAATTGTTCTGCGTTGGTAATGAAGGTGTGTGTTGTGAATGTTGGGTGGAGGTAGGTTTTTTTTTCTGTGAATTTGAACTAAGGAATTCTGACTTCTCGATTTAAATGCTAGGCTAACTGCCGCTAGTAAATCATTAGCTGCGTTTCCTTTACAAATGTGCACAAAACTTTGTTTATATTCCGCTAATGTCGAAAAACCACAATTTTGCAATTGCTCCGTTTCTATTAAACAGGAAACACAAAATCACTCATGAATAAGTTTGTTCACTCAATAAGTTATTATAAAACACCACACCACCATCCTGGACTACTTCCTGTCGTCTTCTTCGTGGTTTACACCAACATCAAATTGTCGATTTATGTGATGTTTGTGAAGCAAAAAGTGCTTCTATTGCAGTTTTTCCAAATAAACCAATTTGGATACGACTGATACCTCATTGTAGTGCAGAAAATGTTTATCCAAAAAGTTTTTTTTCAAAATTAGCGTGTTCCCATTAAGTAAATTTATATTCTAAATGTTGAACTGCACATATGTTCAATGGAAACGCAGCTGTTGTTGTAGAGCAAGACAATAAGGGAAAAGACTTACAGATGACTACTGCAACTCCAAGCGCCTACAGCAAATATGCATGTAAAATTTGTTAGCCTCCACGTAGTCATTGACAACTCCCAGTTGGTTTCTTAACACAAAGTACTAGAAGTATAAATTGTATTGGTGTGGAATTATCCACGGGATTTGTTGGCATTAAAAGAAATGCTCATATTTTTGCCTCTCTAAATCTTTAAAGCACCAAAGTAAAATGCCAAGAAGTCATTTTTATTGATGCATTGTTTTCTTGTACTCTAAAGGTTTTTTATTTTAGGATTCAATACAACATTAACTAATAAGTTCATTAATATATAATTGTGTGTAAATCTGGCAAAGCGTATATCTTTTCTGTGTAAGCTATTATCCTTTTGATCTGGCTACTTTAAATTACCAGGGTATGAATTTTCCTGATGGATCTTCAGATTCAGAAATGTGGATGTGAGTTGGTTATAGTTGGTTATAGTGAAACATAGTGCAAAAGAAAACAGAGCTATATCATGTTATAACATAAACACATTTCTTATTGAACCGATAACCAGTTTGAACTGAATTCAAACAGGTTGTTTTGTCACACAGACATTTACCGCTGTACCTGGACTCTACTGGGTCAATTAAGACACAATTTGCCAAAAATGACCCCAAATTAATGTGGCATCTTGACTCCTGCCAAACTGAAGCTCTTTAACTATGCATGGATGTAGC
Source organism: Poecilia reticulata (assembly GCF_904066995.2). Taxonomy (NCBI): domain Eukaryota; kingdom Metazoa; phylum Chordata; class Actinopteri; order Cyprinodontiformes; family Poeciliidae; genus Poecilia; species Poecilia reticulata. The sequence goes on from NC_088835.1 coordinate 4,999,228, forward strand.
ACTTGATGGTGTGTCAGAATGTGAAATGTCTCATTTTCTAACAAGAAAACATTGTTCAAACAATATTGTTTTGACATTTGCACAACAAATTAATATATCCAATTTTAATGTGAATAGTCTTTGTTATAACATTATAAATGTATAATGTGATACACTGTTAGAACACGATGGGTGTACTGCAATAGCATGATAGTATATTGTAAAAATATGAAAAACAATTGTCTGAATACTGAGGTTTTCACTTTACAATATTGCTTTAATTCTCTTTTGCCTGGTTGGCAGCTTTCCACTTTCACAAATCTGACTTTTCTTTTTTTTTTTTTTACATTATAAATTAGTTAAAAGAATTCTGGAGGCATTTTTTTACTGTCCCAGTAAAAAAAATACATTCACTGACAACAAAAGTTAAGCAACAAGTTAAGCTTTCAGAGGAAGTAGTGGAATTTGGATGTAATTCTGTGTACATGCAGACCTGTGATATGTGTGTTGAAAATTCAGATCCCAGTTGCAAAACTCTCAATATTTTTTAAACAAACATCTTTTTTGTTTTTCCAAAAATAAAAGACAAAATGTTTAAAAAATAAAAATTTTGTGGGTGGTGATAATGCCAACATTAACAACATCAAAAATTCAAAGAAGCTGGTCGCCTGTATGGCTAAAGCAGCACTGGGCAACAGATTCTCCCAAAGAAATTGTAGCTTTTAAATCATAATAGTGTATAATAGTGTTTAATAGGAACAGAGTTATACACTAAGTGGGCATGTAATGTAAAATAACAATCCAAACACAAATAAGTGCTCAAAGATGTATCAGACAGCCCTGTCAGCAGGTGAGTTTGACATCAGACTAACTGTTCAGTCCACAAGACAACCAGCTAGCATAACCCAACAATGCTAACACTGCTAAGTGTACAGCATTACAGGTGGTGCTTGTAATGCGGTTTAATGTGTCTTCAAGGCCCCATTTCTGCCTGCAAACTTTACCTTACTGTTTTGAGCAACTACTCTGTGCTGTTTTAATCTGGCCCTAGTGGTGTGCACACTTCTGCTAATCTGGAAAGGCGCTAGTAGCAGAGCTAATTTTTCATTTAGTGTTTAGCGGACTTAGCTTTACGTAAATAAATGTTTCCAGATCAATTCTAACGTGCTAATTTACTTGGCTGCTTTGTAAACTGTCAGTTGAATAACATTAGGCATTTGTGTTTAAGTTTTGGTCATTGACCATAAAAATTTCTTTAATCAATTAACGTTTTGATGACTGTCTTATTGCGTAAACGTAATGCGACAAGTCATTCACGTGATATAAAAGTTATTCACATGCAATTTTAATTACGTTTCCTATTGAAACACCACAATTGTATTTTTATATTTTTTTACATTAGCAGAATATTTACAAAATTTTGCCCACATTTGTAATGGAAATACAGCTGGTGACACATTTTGAGTATCAACATAGCTGCATTTAGTTTGTTAGCATTTGCTTCCACTAAATACTGTGTTGGGATTGAGCTTTAGCAGTAAAGGAACTAATACTTATGATTAGTGCTTTAGAGGTAGAGTAGCTAACCTTTTAGTTAGCGGTGCCCACTACTGTTACACACCAACACATTGTCTGACTCGTCCCAACATGCATGTTCCATACACATTACTGGTCTGCATGTTATTTTTAAGTCAGAAGTGGCAAAATAAGCATCCTGAGTAGGTGGGCATTCAAAGTTAAGCATCCACATGAAGGGGTTAGAGTTAATGTTATGTAATCTTAACACTCACTTGTTGCTTAATGTTGCTCATCGATGTATGCTTAAATTAATATCTCATCACAATGACCATGTAGCAGCTTTTCCTTCCCAAGTCATCAAACCAAACATCTTCTGCTTTCTCACCTCCTTGGTTGAGTTTGTGACTCAGTGGGCTTGTTCACTAGAGCCGAGCGTTCAGCCAGGCCTGCTGACAGCAAAACAGAGTTTGTTTCCAGCCATCTTCTTTAAGAGCTGAGATTAGACCGCGCAGTGAAGAATGGGCCAGGTCTGCTCCATCCTTCTTTTTTTTTCTTTTCTTTTTTTGTTTTCTTCTCCGACACAGTTTTTCCTCCTCGTAAATTGGTCTGTGTTTGCTTCGCTCTCTACACCAGCAAAACAACATCTTCCCCTAGAGCTATAGAGGATCTCAATTGGTTCTCCCTCCCCCTGATGTTGCGCTCCCCCAACTTCTAGTGCTGCAGCTGTTCCACGGTTACCCCTGTGTGATCTTTATTCTCAGCTCACACAACTGGCAGCTACTTTCGGCGGAAACTTGCTCTTTGCGAACCTGGTTTCACGGTACGCTTGAACAGAGCAAACATTTATTAAGCCTCTGATAGCATGTGCCAATCTTCACGTTTTCCCACAGTACAACCTCTAACTAAAGCAAATTTTACTGGGATTTTGAAACGGAGCTCTCATTATGAATCTGCACGGTCATATCACGCAACTAACTAGGAACTGGCAAGTCGATGTCAGCTGAAGTGGTGACTAACACAAAGCTGGCATAGTTTCCAAAAATGAAACCAGTCCTGTTTTGTCCACTTTAATCAAACTCTAGAAAGGTTCAGATTAAAACATCAAATGGTCCAGTCAAAGGCCAGAACTGAATCCAGTTGAGAATCTGTAAGATACCTTGAAAATTTAATTTCACAGACATTCTTCATCCAGTCAATCCAATTAAGATATTTTACAAGAGAAAAATATGCAGAAATGTTGGTCTCTAGATTTGGTAGGCTGACTTAAAGCTGTATTTTTAGAAAAATGTGGTTTTACAAAAGGTGTTGAAATACTTTTTGAGCTTCACACCAGTGATACATTTTTATTTTCCTTTCAGCTGCCATACTACTTTGTGCTCCCACTAAAATGGATTGAAGGTAGATGCTCTAACATGATCAGATATTCTACTCTTAAAACAGAAAACTTGAACTCCTCATCTCACACCGCCTGATTTCTGAACCATGCTGCCGAAGCCAGCGGAGCGTTTTCCGTGTTTGTGAAGCCGGAGCTCGTTCCTGAGCGTTGTTTAATGATGGATTAGCTTGAACGCTGAAATGACTCGGTGCAATAAAGAAGCAAATGTTTACATGACACCGGCTTTCTTCAGGGAAGCAGGTCGTCATTAAACACGCGGTGACGGTTTCGCGGGCCTTCGTTCCTCTGTCATTCCACCTGTTCCGTGTTTTCCCTCAAGGCCTCGGGACTGGGACTGGGACTCTGCAAATTCAAATCCCAGCCTCCCTCCCCCACTTTCTCCTGACATGTGGTCTCTGAAATGAAATTAGAAAGTCTACCTCCTCCCGTCAGAGCTTATTGTTTTTTCCTGAAATGCCATTTTTCATTTTAGTGAAGGATTCCGTGACCTGTGCCAATCGGACCCCTACTGCCGAGGTTGTGTTGATCTAAACTGGGAACCGCATGGCGTTCTACATGACTGCCAGTTCTTTATTTAGCTATTAACACACAATGTCACTGCATGGCCTGTTACCGCAGGAAATAAAGCCTCCCTGTGTCCGAGTGCACCGGCTCTTCTAATACTTCAGGAAGAAAAATAGCCGTCTTGATCTTTATTTGAGATAAGGTGCCAACAAAAAGTAGCTTCACGCTGCAGATTTATAGCCAGATTTACATCTTGGGGGGGATAACAACAAAAGCTGCATAAATTCCTCAAGTGCATGTCAGGAAACTGCTGTGCACAGCACTCTCTGCTAGAAAAGCTCTGTCTGTACAGAGCCTCCTGCGCGCACGAGTCAGTCGTACATTTTAAATGGTTCCCTCCCCCGTGTGTTCGTCAGGAAGAAAAGCGCAGCGACAGACCTCAGTGAGATGAGGCCAGGACCTTCCGATTCGCAACCAGGCTGGTTGTGAACTCTCTGTGAAGCCGATTGATGTGATGATTGGTGTCTGGTTCAGAGTTGTTCCAAACGTGAGCTGTCTTCCAGTGAAGCATGTTCAGTGAGGCATGGACAAAGAAAAGAAAAATGTTATTAGCAGTTAAAATAGCTCTCCTTTTACATGTCATGATTTGTGATTTAGCTTCCAGCTTCATGCTTCTGAGTTTGTACATTCTGTCAGATCATCGACATGAACGTCAGAGAATTTGCGACTTTTTAAAAAATGCATTTGAATTGTTCTTTTTTTCTATGTCTGAATAATAACAAAGATACAAATTATCACTTTAATTATTTTTTAAAAATGGAAAGAAATGGGTCGTTGATTTGAATGTGATTTGATGTGTGTTCATTCTGATCTATAAACTTTGAACATACAGGCTCCAAGATACACATGAACCAAAATTAATGGGATTAAATGTGTTCCAAGTATCAAGTTTATTGCCCTCCAGCTCCCTGCTGGAGAGCAGAAAACTGTCCTCCGATGATAACTACCATTGGTTTTAGCTATCAAACTGTCAACATTGTGCTAAATCTTAAATGTACGCATGATGTATAAAAGTAAAAGGGATGCGGTGTTTTGCTACTAATTGTCAATAATATGACAACTAGTTAACAGGGTCAAGAAAAAGTTTTATTAGAAAAATATATACTAAAGGAAGTAGGTCAGTTATGCTAGCTTGACTTTGAAAATCTTCACATGTTGATGTGCTGTGGAATTCAGTGAGTTTTGGTTGAGTAAAAAATAAACAGGGCGATCCACACACCAACTCTCTGACCGATCATCAGCAGAGCAGTGGTTTAAATTGGTTAATCTACCACCACAGCGATCACTTAGTAAGAATCTCAAAATTATGTGAGTAACTATGTATGTAAGTAACAGAGTGAAAGTTCTTTCAGGGCTGCGCCTGGTCACAGGACCTGTTTGTGGTGTTGTGCTGGTTGTGGTTGAGATGAGGGAGTCTGCTTTGGGGATGTCTGGATCACGGATGATGTGACTTCTTCAGGCCATGACCACCAGGGTGCGCTGGAGAAGTTTGCTGCTGAGTGTGAAAGTCAGCTAGCTGACATCAGTCCTGTTTGGTCAATTATCCAACCACAGTTATGATATTATGTTTGTTGATGGCTCTAAAAAGTATGTTGGCTCAAGGGACGTTCAACCGAACGTCAGTGGGGATGTATTTATATATTTGAGCTGGTGTGCACAATTTTCATGATTACAGAAAAACTAGAATGAATTTAGATGTGTGCCCCCAATTCAGTTTTTTTTCTAATCGTTTTGACCACTCAGAGCGGTTTACACTAGAGCCACATTTATGAGCAAACACACACTCATACACCAATACACAGTAGGGAACCTGGGATTAAGTGCCTTGCCCAGAGGCACACCGACATGTGGAAGGTGGAATTGAATCTCCAGCTTTGCAAGACCAGGCCACATTCGCTTCCTATCCTGACTCTGCACTTCGGAAAACATAAAATGTCTTCAGCTGTGCTTTTAAATAAAAAAACCCCTGAAATTAATGAGTTTCTTCATATTCAGCAAATTTGAATATTATTAAAAAGTTTGTTAATTTCTCTAGGTGAAACACATTTTGATTACCCACACACAGACTGTGTTCAAACCTTTGTTTCTGTTAATTATGATTTTCTGCTTACAGTTACATAAAAACATTTAAGATTAGATTATTATATCAAACCAATAAAAAAAGAAACAGGGTTCACACGGGAATGTGGGCTTAATGAAAAGTGTATTTAATTGTTATTAAAATGTTATTTTCAAACCTAACTTTTAATTTGACTTGCCTCATTGGAATATTAAAATTTATTAAATATGTGTGTGTTTAATCTTCACACTGGCGCTATGTTGCAGCAGGTTTCCTTACTGCTACGTGAAGCGACAGCGTCGAGTAGTTGTTTCTCTCTTTGTTTCTCCTTTTCCTTTTGTTCTCTGACTGGTACTGTATTGTAAGATGACATATATTTTTTTACACGTATCATTTCAAACTGTTGTACTGTATGTAATGTATTTCAAACGGAACTAGATTAAAACGAATGAAGGCTGACTTGGCGTCGTCTTTGTCGGCGCGCGCCGGAGGGAAGGTGACGTATTGAATTTGTGTCAGGTGTTGAATGTTGCTTCGACGCCCGACGGAGAGCGTAAGCACTGTTTACATGACCGTAAATCAGACATATTGTCGTGCTGTCTTTGCCTAGAAATGTTTTACCTCAGAGTTAACAGTAGCTATGATCTGCATTTAATAATAATTAAAAGAGAGAGAGAGAGATTAATGGCATTTAAATCTCCTTTAAACTCACAGCCTCCAGAACTCACATCTTGCTGTAGCTAAAAGCAAAAAATCATAAAAAAAAAAAAAATCATACATTATTTATGTCAGCATTCATATCCCTTCTGGGTTTTTTTTCCTACTGCATCCTTAATGAACATGTGAGGATAATGCCAGAGGGATACTGTATTGCTGTTTGCGTATTTGCCAAAAGTGGGGTAATATTTTCTCTTAAAATGTGCAACCGCCAGACAACAGCAGTGCTGTTGATTATGCTGTTTATCTGCTACCGGTGTTTTATTCTTCAGCCAGACTCTACGTAGAGGTTGACGTGGTGAGCAGTTGTTTAACCTGTGTGTATATCAGCGTGAGCGATACAGAGTAACATCCAACACGGTTAAAAACATTTACTCCAAGAAAATTTCAACAAGAATATTTTACATTTACTGCAGAAAACCTTAAAACTAAATACCGTCCTTAAACTCTTACATGGTTTTCTCATTTCTGTCCTTCTAAGGTTTTCTTTCCGGTGTTTTTTTGTTTTGTTTTTTTGGTAGTGCGGTCACGATGAAGCATTCTGGTTTTCCTTTGTTGCTATTTTTGTTGTCAAAACTGAAGCTAGTGTTTTGGGTGGTCTCTCAAAGTTTATGCCTTTGTCAACAAAGGAATCAGTAGAGCTAATGACAGGTGAGTGGGTGCAGCAGGGGAAAGACCTGGGGAGATGCAAAAGAGGAAATGAATAACAGCCGGGAAGGGGAGTGAAGTGATCTTGCAGCGAGAAGGTCCTGCGTTTGAATCCCATCCTGCATGGAGTTTGCATGTTCTCTTCGTTCACATATGTGTTCTCTCTCTGTTTTATTTTCATAAGATTTTGTTATATTTGGAACATGAAGTGGAATCATTGCTATATCTGTGATGAGATATAATTTTCATAGTATTATATTTTTTTAAGTAATTTTATGTCCATATGTGCTGTAACAACCAATTGAGTTTATTAATGCTTCACTGACTGTAGGGTTTATTAGCAGCAGCCACAGCTTCTCTTAAAGGGGCAGTATTGTGTATTTTTCAGGCACATAGAGGCATTTTGAAGCACAGTCAAGTAACTGTTACCTTTAGTTGTTATAAAAATGCAATATGTCAAATGTGACTTGAAAGAAATTTGACTTGGCAATTTAACACCTTGAAACTGGGCCTCTGTCTCTTTAAGAAGCTCCTACTCCTTTGGAAATTCTGTGTTCAGGAAGTCATCACAGCAAGGCTTCTTTGTTAACACTTCAACAATGTTTGAACAGTGTTGCACTTAGAATAATGAGCTCAGCAAATGCACAGTTCCACCAGATGTTCGCTAATTGCTTCTTGCTAGTCTGAAGGAGCTGAGTGGGAGAGTCAGGGGGAAGCTTGGAAATTGCAGCTCTGTGAGGAGGAGCTTTGTCCTCAAAAGCACAGCTGGGCTCACCAAGTCAATTTGCACAGCTGAATGGTTGCTACGGGAGACTAAAGGATTTCTCAAACCTGCATGAAAGAATCAAGCCAACATTCCAGGTTTGTTTTTGGTGAGGGAATAAAATTATAACATGATGTAAACCTCACAAAAGAAAATTTTACACAACACTGCCCATTTAGAGAATGCTCCTTTTTGTTCTATTTAGCAGGATCAGAAGAAACTCTCACAAAGACAACCAAGGACTCATTATCACTCTGCATAACTGTATTCCAGCAGCGTACCATTAGGGTTCATGAGTCCAAGGTCAAAGAGAAGACGGAATGAAACTCCCAGGCTCAGCTGAATAAGAGGTAAGAAAGAGCACTGCTGATGCTGAAGAAGGGCCTTAAAAAAACAAGCAGACTTGTCTTTACTCAGAAGAAAGGACAGAATTTCCTGTTGGATCAGAGGGATCAGTTGGATTAGTGGACACAAGGCATCGCTTCATGTCGCGTTCTAAGATGTAGAAAAGGTGCAGGTGTGAGAAAACACACTTTCACTCTGCAAAAACATTCAGATTTCAGGCACCCTACGATCCAGATTGACAACGATGACTGACGTTTTTCACAGTGGACATTTTGACTTCTCGCAGCATGAAAATTACAAATGTAAAAGACGGATGAACTTCAAAATGGCTGAGTCTCTTTTAGTCCCCCAGTAAACCTTGATAATGAAGCAGCGTGTAAAACAGCAGGAGATTCTCCTAAGTGGAATTCAGACATCATTAAAACGGCTATGTGCTTCTTGCTAAGACATATCTAACCGTGTGCTGTGGAAAGGCTGCAATATTTATGTCCTGATTAACAAAATTTAATAAAGAAGTGAGTACATAGATATGTAGAGTTTAACTATTTAACTCAAAAAAGCCACTGAAAGTTTTGGGGTGGCGTTTGTAATGTCACTCAGTCAAACATACCGACCTGTCATAAGAGAGAAAAAGTGGGGTTTCATTTTTCTTTTACTTTTACCATTATTCATTTACGTCACAGTTTCAAACTTAATATTTAGTTACCAATTTAAATATTTTGAAGCTAAATATGTATTTAACAAGGGAAGTATTTAGTTAACCTACTTATTTAGTATTTGTAGTTTGAAGCTAAATAGCAAGTACATATTGCTAAGTACAACTAAATATTTAGCTCCCACCTAAAAATTTAGCTAGCAAGCTAAATCCTTAGCATCAAGCTAAATAGTTAGTTGGTAAGCTAACTAAGCAGTGTAGCAACATTTTTGATTCATACCAGTGTGTCTCTGATTAAATTTTATGGAAGAAGCTGGTGAGGTATCTTTGTCATTCCAAGTCAGGAGTGAGAGAGCGTTTTTTCAAATGTCTCGAATGCACTTTGGAGAGTATTCAGCCCCAACGTGAGGCTAGGGGAGAATTTCCAACCCATTCAATCAATTTTAATATTCTTAAAAAGTCTACTACTCCCAGAAATGTTATCCCTAATGGAAACACATTATGTACATCGTTTACAGAAATGGATGTGTGAAAGCCTTTATTTCTGTTAACTGTGATGATTTTCCTCTTACAGTTAATTAAAACACATTTAAAATTAGAATATCACATCAGACAAATAAGAAAAAAACAATATTTTTAATATGGGTTTAATTAAACATATGATTATTACGTGCTTAAATGTTGTCAATTTTCAAAAGGTACTTTTAATCTGACAAATGAGCCTCAGTGGATGTCATATTCTAATTTATTGAATATGACTGTATAAGGGCAGAGGAAGCACCTGCAGCTTCCACACAGAAACAAATTTATCTCACACTGGTAGCTTTACTTACTTATTTTTAAAAAAATACCTTTCCTAGAAAGAAAAAAAATTGTCCTGTTAATTATTTGGTCTCACATTTTAGTTTGAACAGTTTCCTTTCATCATTAATGTTTTTGGTGTGATGATAAAAGCAGACAGAAGGACACGTAGTGTAGCTAAAAATGAAAACAAGCAAAAACAGTTCAAGGTCCAATTTCAACCTTACTCCATGGCTAATTGAAAATGTCAATTGCAGTAGTCCTTTTCCCTCTCTCACAAAATGGGAATTGGTCAAAAGCTCAGAAATGTTCACCAATGTCAGCAGTAACAGAGTGGCTTCAGTTCAGGGCTGAGAGCTCTCACGTCTCCACGGCGCTGCGGCCGGTCAGGACAGTGTGGGAACAGAACCGAGGGACTGCTTGGACAAAACGAAGGGAGCCGGCTGAGAAAACGTCAATCACTCCACGAGTGTGTCCCGATGCCATGGAGACTGATGGTAATTGATCCAAGTGTGACCAGCTGGTCATCAGAAACACTAAGCTCACCTTCTGCAGCTGTGAAACGGATCTGGGAGACGGGAGGTTCTGGTGTCATCACACGGTGACAGCGATGATGGGATAAAATCAGGAGGGAGTCACTTTTACCAATGATTTAATACAGTTCCTGGTAAAACCTGGAAGCCCTGAAATGAACTCCTTACTTTGATACAGCGAATGAGGGAGATGGTATCCAGCATGAACGTTGCTATAGGCAACAAACACGCCCTTCGTTGATGAGGCTAATTGCACAGATAGTTAAAAAAAAACTAAAGATTTATTTTCTGTTTTAATAATCACAGTTAAATGTTAAGAAAGTTTCGCCAGCTTTAGCTGTTAGCTCATAAAGAAAGGAAATTTGTGCTTGGTTGAATATTTCTTCATCGTACCAAATCAATGTGTCGTTTAGAAAGTCTCTTTGGTTCTTCTCAAATGTGACCGGCCACAACGAAACCTGCCCAGGGACATTTTCACTTATTTACTGATTCTGAGACTGTTTTAAGGTTTGGGATGATGAAGATATGATGATTTGAATGTTGGCACTCTTAAAACCAGATCACGGAAAAAACAGGCTTCAAAAATGTAATGAGAATTATCCGCAAACCTGATCAACTAACTGATTTAAATTACTTTGCCAAAACCTTAACCCCCGGAAGAACTGGCCCAAGTGACTGGTGAGAGGGAAGTCTGGGCCTCTCTGCTTAAGTGGACGCACCTGTCATCCGACATCGGACAGGACTCCAGAGAATAGTATTAAATACAACACAATGTTTTCTTTCAGCACCAAGAAAGACCGAAGTATATGATTGTTTTATTTTAGGTGTAAGAGCGACTAGATGCAGTTAGTCAGCGCGGGGCGTCACTACCGCTCATTCACATGGTTACTGTCATTCAGTACAGGCACACAATGCAACGCTGGTGGCATATTACAAATGGTAATAGTGCTCTAAAAACAATAAAAGTTCTGAAACTCACTCCAAGAAACTGAAAAGTATTCCTGCAGACATGAATGCCTCCAATCACGTTGTTTTTTAACCCCTGGTATCTTTCAAGTGAATGTTGTCATCTCTGAAGTAAGGATGTCGTTATTTGAATGTCTTCAATGTTGAATTATTAAACTGAGATCTGACCACTCTAAGTGTTCAAGATTTTGAATGCAGTCTAGGATCTTGACAAAAACCCCAGAAAAACTTATTTCATTTAGCAACAAATAATAAGTTGTGACTAACAGTCACTAGGCTGTGGCGTTCAGCCGTAGTTTTGTAATGTGCTCATGTACAGCACAAGGGGGCGCCCAATTCCATGCAGGTAATCAATAAGGGCCCAACTGATGGCCCTCGTGGCACCCTCAGGCCATGCTGCCTTGGGCAGAAAGCCATGTTGCCAGTATCAAAACATACCTCTGCACTCGGGACCAATGAAAACACAGCTCTGTATGGACAATGCTGCCCAGAGATGCGGGAGAAAGCTAGACTGCCCTGAAGAGAGAGCGGAAGGAGAACAATGCTGTCACTCAGTTTATGGCTGAAGTGTCTTGGAAACTTTGAAGAATTTCAGCATCCTGTTGCACTTGGAACTTCACCACCTTTTTGAGCAAAACTCACAGGGATGAAACAGGCAAACACAAGCAGAGTATCGTTATCTACGCAGTTCACCGCCAAGTTCAGCCTCAGCCGTCCACCTGTGTCCCAACCATACATTAATGATGCTGCTGTGCAGAGAGAACATGGTGGACAGAAAAGACTAACAATGCAGGCATATATATATATATATAAAGAGAGAGAGAGGGAGAGAGAGATAAAGGCACGATAGAGAATTATCAACTTCACTCATTTTTTTAGTGATAGATATTTTTCTGATCTACATGTAACATTTGCCTCAGATTGCTCTGAATGACCCAGCAGGACATAAATCCAATTGGATAAGAGCATAATTTCAAACCAAATGGCTTCAGGTAATTAAACACACTGGGTATCAATATCAGGACAGCATAAAAAAAAAAAAGCGCATTTCCCACGAGTTGAGTAGAGGAACAGTATGGATTCGTTTCATGCTTAATTATGCCTACTTTTGATAATGGAGAGCCTTCGCACAGAGCCGCTTCCGAGTCCTTGATGGTTTCGTTCCGGTCTTCCCTGCCTCCCTCCGCCTCCCGCCCTTCAAAGTCATCCAGAACCAAACGGAAAGTGGGCTATATGGAAACTCTGCTCCTCCCAAACCGTGACCAATCCGCACCATAGCGCACGAGGACGAGTCAGGTGACAAAAAAAAAGAAAAGGGGGAAAAAAAACAACATCCCTTATAAGAGGAGCTGCCCATTGCACAGCAGGAAGGTACTGGCCAATCAATAGCCTGGGAACGGCAAAGAGCTGGCGCTGCTCATGAGGGAAACCCCCATGATACCTTGCAGAAATCTGGAGTTCCTCATTTGCCTTTTTGATCCAACCTCCCTCATCTCTTGCCATCCGTCTCTGCAGAGGGACTCTAATCCTCACCCGTTTGCTCTCGGTCTCCCGAGGAGCTGCTGGAAATCAGACGAACAATAAGCGTGGCCTGTTTGAGTTCTTCCAGAGACGGGAAGAAACCTCGTTTCTTCTGGTTCAAGCGCAGCACGGCGTCAGCGCCGCATCAGAGTCTTTCAATGGCCTTTGATTGTGTCGATTATGTGCTGCTGTGTTGTTCATGGAGCTTCTAGAACCCGGGCCAAGACGTGGAGTTAACGGCGGCGTTCTGAAGGGGGCTGAGAACAAGTTGGAGGAATTAAAATAGCAAAGCTGAAGGAAAAAAAATGAAGGCCAGGTGAAATGAAGCGGGCGCAGAAGATGAATGACTCATAATAACCTGGCCGGCGACTTGTGATTGTGTGTCTGGCGGTGATGGAGGGCGGCCCTTCAGAGATCGGCGGCTCTCGGTTTGATGAGACGCCAGTCGCTATGGGTGCCGAGACGCCAGAGCCAGCCGGAGCCAGAGGGTATCGAACGGGCCCTCTGATGAGAAATGAAAGGGATGTGTTCTTAACCGCCAACACTGGAATGAAAATGGCTGAGGGTCAGGATGAAAGCCCACCGGGTGTTCAATCATCATCATTTTGGCCAGATGGGAGGAAAGCAGCGGAGTACGGAGACATTTTCACAAGCGCAGGATGTCACACATGCTAGAAAATGCAGTCACACACAGGAATTCTCAAAAAAGTGTACATAGTTCTTTGTTAGTAGACTTGGAAAAAGCATATCAGAACTTCTTTTAAAGGGAAAGTATTACGTAAAATCAACTATTTTGAGCTTGACATCACGTTATAATGGTATTCCCTCATCAAAGGTGAATCTGAAGTATTGCCCTGATTCTTTCCTGCATGTTGGCGAAATCCATTAATCTCCCATGGCAACCATTCAAGTGTACACAAAATGTCTGGTTGGACCTAGCTCCCCCTTTGAGGACGAAGCTCCTCCTCGTGTTGTGTTTCCCCCTCACACATCTACCGTCTCCCACAACTCCCCCACTCAGCTCCTTCAGACTAGCCAGAAGCAATTGGCAAACATCTGGTGGAACTGAGTATCTGCTGAGCTCATCACAGTGAAACGCTGGTAAAAACATTGTTAAAGGGTAAATAGAGATGTTCTGATGAATTCCTGAAGGCAGAGATTCAGAAAGAGCAGGAGTTTTTAAAGAGACAGCGGACCAATTTCAAGGTGTAAATTATGATGTGGAATTTCTTTGAAATCATAGTTGATATTTATGGCATTTTTATAACAACTGAAGGAAGCACAGTGATGGACTAGAACATGAAAGCTTGGGCAAATATTCTGATGTAGAGTGGTGGGATGCTGACAGGCGTCATTCAAACAAGAATTTTTATTCGCGCTTTATTATTTCAGTTATGTTAAACAGGATTAGGTCACATTAACATGGAAAAAGTTTTGAAATGGTGGTGCCAGGAGCAGCTGCAGCAGTTTGGTATAAACAACGTCCAGATTCCTTTCAGTTCCTGGGATGTCATCGAACACGGCGCTCCCCTTCACCACATCCCTGTGGCATTCCCAGGATCCTCCTACAGAACCGGGATGAAAGGAATGGCGCTGCAAGCAAAGTTGAAGTTGTCTTTCGTCTCAAAGCAAAAAGCCCCTACAGCGAATCACTTTAATAGTTCCCAATTGCTCTTCTTCACAAAGGTAAGTCCCCTTCACTCCCCCTCCCCCCAGTTTCTGCCAACACCCTCCCATCTGTCTCTCTCTGCTGCCAGCGAGTGGATCCCACCGGAGGGAGGAGAGCCGCCACCTTTCCTCCATCTTTTCTTCGCCAGTCCCCACAGCCTCCCAAAAAGCCCTCGCTTTCAGATTTGTAATGCTTTTATCCAACTGGGAGCAAGTGGAAGGGGTAATCAAAATAATTACCTAAGTCTCGTTTTGTCTCACCAGAGACTTTGTCTGTTTCCATGTGAGCCTTCCACCAGACTGAAGCAGGTCTGCGTCTCGGGGACGTTTTGTGGAACATCACACAGGCAGCAGCTGTCAAAACACGGCACAAGCTGGAACAGAGCGCCGGCGTCTGCCAGGAGGTCTATCACTTGGATCCTTAGACAGAAGATGTGCAGCCACTTACCGAAACAAGGCATAAGCGATTTATTTACTTTAAAGAAGCTCCTGATGCACTTATTTTAACATGTCAGGAGCTTCTCTAGCCATTTAACAGCCACAAACTTTTAAATTGGAAATTTAAAAACAAATATGTGTTTAAAGTGTGGCGTTCTTTTTTACTCAGCCAACCTAAACAAGTACTCAGTAGAATCTCCGCTTTTTGCATATTAGCTCAATCACGGTCAGATTTGACTGGCAACATTTGTAGCATTAACCATATAATTGCTCAACTTGAAATTACAAAAATAAATTTGCTTGATAGAAACATTACAATTTAGAAAAAGCTTACGTTTTTTGATGAAAAGTTTTGCTTTTGGATGGTGGATTTTTTTTTTGGGCCGTATCCAAATGTATTTATTTCATGTCACACACATCACATGATCAACAACCAGATGTTGCCGTTGGCGTAAGCCACGAAGAAGAAGACAGGAAGTCGTTGGAGGATGATGGTGCGGCAAGTTTTTTTTAAAGACTGTGAACAAACTTATTTACTTGTGATTTTAACTTCTATTCTTATTTAATGGAAACACAGCAATTGCAAAATTGTGTTTTTTTGATTTGTAATGGAAACGCAGGTTGTGAGGAGCAGTTTTCAAGTTCTACCACAGATTCTCAGCTTGATTTATATCTGGACTTAGTGACTGTCATAGTGTCAGATATTGTTTTTTTATTCACTGTACCGACTGCCTAAGATCACTTTAATTAGGATAAAACAAGTGAAAAAAATGCTACATTTATTTTGATTTTTTTTTTGTTTACTTTTTAAGACTTTATAATTAGTTAATGCGGTACGCCTCCAGGAAGCAATCGTTTCTCAATAGCTCAGGACCCTCCGTACGAAGCAAAGCACTGGATTCAAAAGGCTAATAAAATCCCAGTTAAAACAAAAATAAATATAAACAAAGGATATGTTGGAAGAAAATGCAGCTGTCCAGCTTATTAAGATTCCTTTTTGACACACCTGGTACCAGGTAATGACCACCGCACCTGTGTTGCATTCAGGACCCCCGTTTGCTACGCGTCCTGCTCCGTATTCATATAACTGGAATCTTAACATAAAGCTGGGGCTTTGACTTGAATGAAACAAAACGAGCTCAACAGCAGACAGTCAGGTCTGCTTCCCAACAACAGCTACTACATCAAACTCTCAGTTTCCAGTCCGAACTTCAAATAAACCAGTCCATATAGTCATATTTGTTGTGACAATTCACAACATTTGTGGTTGTTCTTTATTATATTCTGACCAGAACCAGGTCCATTTTGGACTACAAAAGACTTGACTCATTGAACTCAGAGAAACTTGAGTTTTTTTGTGGCGATTCTTAGAAAGACTCTAGAGATTGTGTATTTTATTAAACGTTTTCTGCCTTTCTGCCACACAGTGACAACTATTTCAAAAGACTTTTCCTCTGAAGCATTTCTAAAAACCCGACAAATGTTGTGAAAAGCAGCCCAAATTTTAACAACTCATCCAAAGCCAATTGGGCAGAAACCCCGTCCAAACCGGGCGACGCTGCTCCACCAACACAAACCGTAGATATCCGTCTCCCACAGTGGCTCTCGTAGTGTCAGGCACGTTGTCGAAAAATTGAAAAGGCCTTAATTAAAGATTAATGTCAGTGTTTCTCACACGCGGCGCTTAGATAATTCATCCCCCAAGGCGCCTTCCTGATAAAACCGCCCAGGCTGGACTCCAGATTTCTCGTTTTCTTTTTTTTTTTTTTTCTTTTCCTCCTTTCAGAACAAAAGCACCAAGGTGGCGTGTTCAGTCGAAGGACAAGCAATAACAGCTTCAGCTGGTGTCTGCACACGGTGCCACCAGCGTGGGATGAGGCTGAAGAATAATCACGTTCAGGAAAAGTGACACAATCAGGCGGCGGAAGGCCCTTCGCTGCGGCTCCCCGTCCCATCGCCCCTAACAACAATTACTGATGCTTGTTCTCTCTCTGCTGCCTGTGTGCTTCGTTGGGGCATGCCACTCCACGCAGCCATCGCTGTGTGTAAACGAGCCTTGTATTAGACGCATCCAGAGACGGAGACGAGTGGCGGGTATTTACAGGTGGAGTCATTCGGATGCCTACAAACGCATGTTTCAGCAATTTCCACTAGATGTAGATGAGTTCTGTCCACAACACTGTTGTAGTGGTAATTGTCTTTTTTTAATTTTATTTTATTATTATATTTTTTTTTTTAACCATCTAATAACAGATGCTTCTCTCCATCATGTCAAGGTTGTTTCTCCTGTGATAAGAAAGGCGTGTAGCGTCTTGTTTGCAATGAATATCTACAGGCTTCTAACGAAGAACACTTTGATGGTCTGAAACCACTCGATGCTTCACGTTTTTCTTACTGCTCCACTGTGGTCATCTCTAAATAACAACTCTTCACATCACAAAGCTGAACAAGCCCCTCGCACAGATGAAAACAGGAAATCCCAATGACATCCAGCAAGCTGTGAAATCCAGGGGATAATAAGAACATACGAGTGTGACTATATGGAGCAGAAGCGCCGAGGCAGATGTGCTCTGATTATTTCCTTATTCACTCAAAAGTCAGACGGAACGTGTCGCCGCCTCACAGACAAACGGTTTTTAGTCCCGCGCTACAGAATTAACGTTAGTGTAGCCGTTAATTCAGTTAGTTTCTTTTAAAATTATTTATATTTCTTCAACTTTTTTGGGACGGGACTTTTGTGCCTTTATTTTGATAAGTTAATTACATAGATTTTAACACTAGTGCTGTTGTTTTTACGTGTTTCTGGCACCCCCATAAATCGCTCCAATGCCTGAACAAGACATCAGCCTCTGATGGCTGACTGGTGATGAGCACCGAATTATGAATATATCTCATGTAACTGTTTACATGAGTCGCTGCCATGATTTTTAATGGCGCACCGTGTGAACGAGCTTATTCACGTGTGATTTTCAACTTCATTTCTTGTTTAATGGAAACACAGCACTTGTGAAATTGTTTTTTTTTTACATAAGCAGAATATTGATAAAGATTTGATCACGTTTGTAATGAAAACACAGCTACTGTCTCTATTAAAGTTCTGCCAGCGGTCTGCCTCAGTCTTCATGATGCTGTTTTTTTTTTTGCACTAATTCGTGTTGATTCATCACATAAAATCCACCCCCCAAAAAATGCATTAAAATGTGAAATTCCAATGTGACGGTTCCTGTGAGTTGGTGATAAAAAAATGAGCTTGCCCTCCATAATGGTGACTTAAAGCGTGTGTCAGATAATTATAATCCCAATCCTGGGACAGATTGCGTGTGCTTGGGCAGAGAATGACTGTCACAGTCTATAGAGGAGCGCTGTGCTTGCTGTGGGAGTAACAAAGCTTGACAAGTTGCTTTGCCGTTTCGAAAGGAACAGACAAGGTGGCGTCAATGAGGTCCATCGTTTTCCTTTATGCCTTAGAGCACGTTATTGCTGTTTCAACATTGGCAATTACCGAACAAATAAAAGATAGGCTTTCTTTAATTAACTCAAGGGAAAGTACAAAGAGAAGTTATTGAAAGCTTTTTCCTGATTGACAAAGCCATTGTAATTCGTATAGCTAAAGCTTGGTGACTATTCCAGCGGGGGAGGAGGCTGGCACCGCCACCTTAAAACTCCAATCCTGCTTTTTCACTTTTGGTTCATGAAAATGTCCTTTTATAAACACAAAAAAGTACAACATAGCCACAGTGTTCTTTAGTATAATCTGACTCAACTGCAGTCACATTTCTTCTGCTTATCTACTTGTAAATTAGCTTTTTTATTACTGTGCTCTCACTTAGCATCAGTCATCCTTTCCAACGAGCTGTGTGCAATGCAAAGTCAAGCCAAGAAGTAAATATACTCATTTGCTGTTCTAGATTTAGGCAAAATGAACAATTATAGTGTTTACAAGGTTCTGCGATCATTTAAATGAGTGAAACAGTTTCCACTGTGTACATCCTTTTAGCTACTGAAGGACTGAAGAGGGAAAGTGGGCAGCTGCCAGGCGCAGAGAAACAAATGCACAGCATGTCTGACCACTTCTGTTGTGCTCTGGTCTGATCAATGCCAGCAGAAAAGACAGATGCATTTTCACAAGTGGAGAATTATAGTGAACATCATAATGCTCCACTTTATATACATACATATATAAACATATAAATATATATAAAACTTTATTAGAAATTGCTTTGTGTTTATTTCAAATGTAATGAACACGCAGACTGAAAAAAAGAACGGGAGGAAATATAGAGACAACGCTCTGGGAGTCTGATTCTGCACCTGCAGAAACAGTGAAAGCATATGGATTTACCAACAACGTCACTGAAAAGTACAATTAACACAAGATATATTTAGTGCTGACAACTACAGCACAATATAGAGTACATCTGTTAACACCTGAATAGCAGGACCCGAGGCAGACATGAGGGAGATCAGAACCACAGGCATCCAGAGGTCCCCCAGAGTACCAGAGCACTGCGAGGACCACCGCAGGGACAACCGCACGCCCCCAAAGGAGTGCAGAGGAGAGCCCTGGGGGAACCACCCAGCAGATCCAGCCAAGGTCCCAGAGATCCAAGGCCCAAGGGCACACCATCCCCCAGCAGAGGCCTGACAGAGCCAGAGGCCCAGGGCGCCATCAACGCACTGGCAGGCGGTGGCATCAGCCCCCAGAGGTAATGTGAAATTATGTGTCCACATAACACCATGATACTTTAGATAGTGATATGCATTTTTTATATATATATTTGTTGAAACTGTCAGTACAGATAATCTGTGAAAAGAATCAAACTCCTCCAACTTCTCCCTGTGCTAACTGGAAACAACCAATCAGAGCCAGGAGGCAGGTCTTACTGCTGTCAATCACAATCTAGTGTGGTCTTGCTCATCCCTCCCCTGGCTCCTCTCCTTGCTCTTTGCTAAGATACAGCTAGCTAGCAGAGCCTGTTATGAATGCTGAGGCTAGTTAGTATGTCTACCGATTTACCAAGAAACGGTTCTTTCTGTAACAATAAGTTGTTGCTCATTGAGTAAAGACGTTTGTTTACCCTGAACTCTCGTTTGATCTTCAGAGGTTTTGCGAAAGTTCTCATCTGACATCTGAATGTTGTTGAGTGAAATTGGTTCATCTGTGGTGTGCTGCTCCTGCACTGTGTACGACTAAACCTGTTGTACCTAAGACTTTGTATCGTCATGTGTGCGGTCTCTCTGGTGTAGAAATTTGTGGGACAGTTTCAAAATCTTTCCCGTGGGAGCCAGACACCTCTCCAACATAGAGCAGGTCCCTGGCAGAGATCTGCCGGTACCAGTCGGCTCTCACATCTGTTCAGCCGCCATCAAACGCAGAGGAACACAGGAGACTCCCCCCCCCTTACAAAGCAATGTTTTCTCATGTGAAAAGGAACAAGTACACGACTTTGAAGTAAAACTAACGGCACTTCGTTGAACACAGAGTATTAAACACAGCGAGAGGATGGAAAGAGAACTAGAGCTGATGTTAAGAAGAACAATAACAGACATGATATCTGATCACAAATTAAATTAACTTTGTGATTAGTTAAGACATTCATTGATATTTTTTCTCTAGTCTAGGGGAGTTTTACTAAATGTGTTTCACTTTGTCATGTTCTGGTTCACATAAAAAAAATTTTAAAAACTGTTTCTACATATGCCAATAATCAAAGCCAAACAGCACTGCAGTGTGTTTAACAGGATCAGATGGAGGAGGCTGGTCGTCTTCGAGATCTTCTAACATTGCTCTGATTTATGAGCGCAGACAGAGCAGCTCATTTCTGTAATGACCAAAGTAATCTACCGAAACCTGTGCAAATTAGCTCAGGGTCACAAATGAGCTGACCTGTTGACGCTGTAAATGAGTGGTAGTTAATTTACAAGTAACACAAGCACAGAATAGACATGGTCTGCCTACACATAGCCTGTCACCATATATAACTTAAGGCAAAAAAAATGATACAATGAAGCAACCAATACAAAACTAGCATGTTAGAAGACTATTTGTTTCTTATTTTCATTGTAAAGTTAAAAAGTAAATCAATAAAAAAAAGCAGACGTCTTTGTGGTTTCTGCATTACCACCATGAAGAACACAGCTCTGCATTTCCATTACAAATGGAGCAACAGATGTAAACAGTTACATGAGATTATATTCCTAGTTCAGCCATGTTGCGAGCGCTGATCAGAGGAGACGTCGGCGTCTTATTGTGTTGTTGGAGTGACAAGCCCCGCCTACTGAGGGAGCGCCAATAGATGCAGCATTTTGGGGAAATTGTCGCCTGTGGCGTCGCTGCACCAGGAACCACTGACATGAGGTTGAGTGGCATTGGAGACTTCAGTATCGATCATCTATAGATGGTTTAATGAGGGACCTCCCACCTACTTTCATCTCCTCAGTCACTTCTCCTTTCAAACTGACAGCATACATCTACAAACCTCTGTGTTGTTCTGTTTCGGTCTCGCGTCTGACTGAGCTCAGACCATTATTCTCAGCTTGCATCGACAGCCTCAACTGTGACGGTAAACGTCTTCGACGTGGCTTTCCGTTCACTGCCTTCGCTGTAATGCTGCCCATATGTGAGGCCTAATTACTTTCTGAGCCACCCCCTCCTCTTCCCTCTGGTGCAACAAGGTCGCACTGCTGACGCCACCTTCCCATTCACACCTTCAAGAGTCACACGATGAGAGCTAATCTCATTCCTTCACAAGCCATTACCTTGATCAGACGGGCTTTTACGCAATTTGCAACGCTGTCCAGATGAGAGAATGACTTTTCTTTAGCGGCAGTGAAACGCGCTCATCAGCATCCTACTGAGAAGCTTCAAACTGTCAGCCAACACGCACCAACTCCAAATTGGAGTTAAATTGAAGAGGCGTCCGGCTGGAGAAGGGCCAAGACAAGCAGGGCCCGGGCAAGGCGGCAGATGTCGATGAGGGTTTTTAATGGACTCGAATTAATTCGCATAGGGTGTAATTTGTCCCGTGGATGCGGGAGGCATTCCGAGGCCGAACTTTTTCAGGGTCAAGGGAGTCGTTGCGTTGATAGGCATCTGCTGGAGAGGCCGGAAGATTTGTAAAAACTGACAGATCTGATCGGACGTTGGGGCAGTGATGGATTGCATTACGTCTCTGGGAGGCTGGTTGTGAGATCAGATCCCTCACATATGTCCAGCCGTTTCATCGCCTTCTCCACCAATTCATTACACATCTTTAAAGCTGCAGTATGTAACTTTGATGAAAACATTTTTTCGAAACCATGACAGTATCACGAGAGAGATAATCTGTGAAAATAAATCAAGCTCCTCTGCCTTCTCCCAGTGCTAACTAGAAACAGATTGACAGCGCTAACACCCGCCTCCTGGCTCATATCTTTAGACGACAGTAGTACCTCAGGGAGGAAGTGGAGGAGATTGATCTTTTCACATACCATTTGTTTTATCTTATCCTGTGATGACTTTGTGATAACTCTAGCACAGTGGTTCTTAACCTGGGTTCGATCGAACCCCAGGGGTTCGATGAGTCGGTCTCAGGGGTTCGGCGGAGCCTCTGCCGCGGAGATAAAGACATACTTGTGTAAAGTCGTGATGACGCCCCACTTTGCCATCACTTGCTGCAGAGGATCACGTTACATTGCTTAGCCAATCAGTGCTGCGGAGGGGCACTGATTGAAGGAGCTCCACTCTCAGCTTCTATAGTCTAAATTTGCTCCTTAGTCGCATCTTTTCGGGGTTGGTACTGCCTCTAGTGGTGTGGGGGTGGTTACACAGCTAATATAATTACATTACTAAATCAGAATATCGCAAAGTATTTTGTGTGTCTGCAGGGGGGGGGTAAGAAGGGTTCGGTGAATGCTCATATGCAACTGGGGGGTTTGGTACCTCAAAAAGGTTAAGAACCACTGCTGTAGCAGATTTGTAAAAAAGAAGAACATATGTTTTTTTGCACTGTACCGGTCCGTCGTGGTGAAGAGAGAGCTGAGTCAAACAGCGAAGCTCTCGATTTACTGGTCGATCTACGTTCCCACCCTCATCTATGGTCATGAGCTTTGGGTCATGACCGAAAGAACAAGATCATGGATACAAGTGGCCGAAATGGGTTTCCTCCGCAGGGTGGCTGGGCTCTCCCTTAGAGATAGGGTGAGAAGCTTGGTCATCCGGGAGGGACTCAGAGTAGAGCCCCTGCTCCTCCACATCGAGAGGAGCCAGTTGAGGTGGCTCGGGCATCTGGTCAGGATGCCTCCTGGACGCCTCCCTGGTGAGGTGTTCCGGACACGTCCCACCGGGAGGAGGCCTCGGTGAAGACCCAGGACACGCTGGAGGGACTATGTCTCTCGTCTGGCCTGCGAATGCCTTGGGGTTCCCCCGGAGGAGCTGGAAGAAGTGGCTGGGGAGAGGGAAGTCTGGGCCTCCCTTCTGAAGCTGCTGCCCCCGCGACCCGACCCCAGATAAGAGGCAGAAAATGGATGGATGGATGGATGTTTTTTTTAATTAAATACAATTTACATCCTACAGCTTCAAACATTCCAATCCACAATCTGTACCTTTATTAAAAGTCCATGCACTGGATTTCGCAGTAGGTTTAGAGAATCAAAGTTTACTGTTGACACGTAGAATAGAATTTAAATATTTAGTGCTTGAAGTTGTAGAAAATCATGTCATTAAAAAAAGAAAATAAATCTGTGGCCTGGCTTTCTTTGTTTTTGAAGCAAGCAGATTACTTCTTAATACACCGAGAGGCATCACATCTAAAGTGCCTCAGGAAGCTGGAAGAACTTTTTACAGCTGAGCTCTCTGTGGACTTCATCAGCTGCAAGGTTTCTTCCTCTTTATGTTACAGATCTTTTTCTCCTTTTTTGAGGTTTTCCTTCATGGATTTATAGCCTTGCAAGCATTACATCCTCAAGCTCGAGTGTTATTTTCAGAGCTTTAGCTCAGCAACTATTGGCAGCAGTGGGCACCGCTAACTGAAATGACTAGTTGTGTTAACTCTAAAGCACTAATCATAAACATTAGTCCCGCTAATGCTAAGAAGCTAACGCTAAAGCACTAAATTCAACCTGGTTGATACTCACTAAGTGACACAAGCAGAAAATGAAGAGTCACTCAAAACTGTTCATATATATGAATTGTTTTGAATATATTTGTTTAATTAACATGCGACAGACTGGCGATCTGTCCAGGGTGACCCCCGCCTCTCACCTGAAACGTTAGCTGAAGATAGGCACCAGCAACCCTCCCAAACCCACTAAGGGACAAGGGTGCAAGAAAATGGATGGATGGATGTTTAATTAACACCCTGGTTGGTTGTTCATGTAAGTTCTATAGTTTCTTCCTCAATTGTTGCATACGAGCCATTTGCTAAATAAAGTTTTTTGGGGAAAAAAACAACATAGAGGAAATGAAACTTGTGAACCTACTTCAAAACAAGAGCTTGGCTATAAACGTCTAATGACTTGAAGAATTCTTAACAGTCGATGACCAAAACGTCAATGCAGATGTCAAATTTTATCCAACTAAGATTTTACAAAACAGGCAAAGTGCTAAAAACAAAAACTTAGCATTGCTATTAGCATTAGCGGATTAGCAGGAGTGTGTCCACCACCAACAGGCAGTCTTGTCTTTGCTCTTGATGTGCTGTTCTTTAATGCAAAACTTTTTTTGTACATTTTGTTCAATAAAGATAAAAAGAAAAGTAATTTCTGTGGATAGAAAAATCAGCCATTGAACTCAAACGACTGCTTGAACTCTCCGTCACTAGGAGTCATCTTAAAGAAACTTTCCTACTTATCTTTTTTTCTTCTTCCCTGCTGGCTTTCTCACACATAAACATGTCCCTGTTGTTAATCCCACCTACAAAACACAGATTAGTTCACCGTTTGTCTGGCTGTGACTCAGTGGCGTGAGGGCCAGAATCCCTCTTTGTGCTTTCCATTGATATTTTCAGTCTTTCTCAGAAAAGAAATGAGATTGAGTTTCCTTCTTATGCGCACTCGAGCGCTGAATAGCTAGCAGATGCCTGGAGACGACGAGGCTCGTGGTTATTTAAAGCGACGCATGTTTGTTGCAAATGTCCTACTTAAATATTTCTCCAGGGCTCATCTATTGGTGAATAACATGTACAGTTCAGACGGAGTTCAGCAGCATCCAAACTTAGACCAGGTGGATCGACTCTTCAGTCACTTCTAGTTTCAATCTGACTTTCAGGGGCATCAGATATTCTGGTTATCGAGAGCATTATGGACCTTCTGATGCTATGAATCTGTCATTTTATACATCTTCTACAATTTAAAATAAGCTGTGTTGTTGTTTTAGTTTTTCTTATATTAAACAATAAGATTATTTCAATAGAAAATACTTGATTTGTTCTACTTGAGAAACATTTCAATAAAAACCAGTCATTTTTGAAAGATTAACAGATTCTCTTTACGCTTTTTTGCCCTTACTTTCATTTTGGGATGTGCTGCCACCTGCTGGTCGTGACTCCACAAGCGCAAACATTTGAACTAATTGAATGACTGAGTCTGCGACAGACTGGCGACGTTAGCTGGAGATTTTCACCAGCAACCCTCCCGACCCCATAAGGGACAAGGGTGTAAAGAAAATGAATGGATGGATGGATGAATGACTGAGTGATTTGTCTTTCCAAAGAATTCATATTTACTTAAAATGGATTTAATTAAAGTCGAATAAACTGACTATATATCTAAACTGTTTTATTTTAGACAGTCAGGAGTGAATGATGCAGATCAATGATTCGATGGAAACTGCTGGATTTCCTTAGAAAGAAAACTTTTTTTTAAAACCAGTTTGAATTATAAACTGTTTGATAACTAGAACCAGTTGCAATGTGTGTATGATTGCACTGGGTTGACTTTGTTTGTAAAGTGTGGCGCCATAAATAAACTGATCTGAACTGATTTTGTCTTTTACAAATGAAAGCAAATATACGAGACACTCGGAAACTAAAACATAGAGATCAGTAAAAAAAAAAAATACATATGAAAATGTTTTTATCACAAGGGAAAATCACATCTTCTCAGTAGTTTTTATATGCAGACTTTTCCAATAACTTAGATCTCCAAAACTAAGTTCTTAGTTTGTGTTGAAATTGGAAAGATGACACAAAGAAATTCTAGCAGGTTTAAAGCTTGTAAGAATAACTTCTTATCATTACTTTCACTTTAAATGTTTTAATCTATTGAAATGGCCCTAAATACCAGATAACTGCATACAATGAAAAATGACACAATTATTAAAATTTTAAAGTATATTTTGTGAAAAGGTAAATAGTAATAGTAGTAAAAAGGGGGAGAAGAATTTTGTATCCCTTTTTGAATAATTTCAATTGAAATTTTGGATATAAAACACTGTGGGTTTATCATTATTGTTATTATTAATACTAATTTTAATTAATGCTAACTCAAGTTTGTCTTCAAGTCAATTTCAACCATAAGATGCTGAAAAGTCAAGAGCAGATTTGCAGCCACAGCCGCTCTACGACATGAAGTTACACAGACATTCAGATTTTCTGCTTGCATCTTTCCTCACGTCACTATAAATCAGGCCACCAGACAAGTTAAGCAACAGCGCCATCCACTGCCCATGACAGGCATGTGCACAGCTGCATGAAATGGGATTAAAAAAAAATCTGTATTTACAACATTTATTTTTAAAGCAATTGTACCAGACAGAAAGGGCAATGCTGAATGTATCTGTGGTATCATCATTCCATAGTGGAGAAATTTATATTGGGAATCTATTATAATGTTTTATAGAGTTAACTGCAGGGTCTGTAATTAGAATCAAAAACTATATATAAGCAACATTTTCAATTCAAAACTCCTTATTGCTGCTAAAATTTAGGCACGTTAGCTCAGCAACTTCTATATTGACTGTTTCTAATCTTTTATTTTGCTCATTATACCATCAGAGTGATGCAAAGTTCTATTCAACCCATTCGGATTTCAGGAGTGTTTCAGGAGTTTTGAAAAAAATCCATCTTTAGACTGCAGATGCTAGCATGTGATGCTGCTACATGTTTAGCATTCAGATGCTATTTTAGGTTTGGATAGCTACAGCGTTAGGCTAACTGCTTTTAGCACAACGTGAACACAACAACAGTCTTTTCCAGGGTCCAGTCAGATCGTTTTTTAAAGGAAATATTAACCGGCGGTGGGTTAAGAGAAGCAGCTTCGTTGTACATCAGTGTTGTAGTTCTACTTGTGTGTCAGAATTACGGGTGTACCAGAAACATACAAATACAAAAGTTCCTGCTGGAACTTCTTTTGATGTCAAAAGAAATTGCAATAATTATGTAAAAAAAAAAAAAAAAACGCTAAAATTATGTAATTAGTTGACCAAAGTTAACATGTTAAAATCCCAGACCAAGAAAAAAATAAACATTTTGATGAATATTTTGAAGTCTAAAATTAACATGACATTGATGGCCTTTGGTCTATGTATATAAATCAGATACTGTATCAGGGGTCACCAACCTTTTTGAGCCTGGGAGCTACTTCACAGGTCCAGAGCAACACGAAGGGCTACTTTTCTTGGCTCAGCCTTTATAACAATAATACATATGATTACATGCCGTCTAATAATGTTAGGCACTATTCACAATAGTTATCAGTAATTATTACCATGGCAGCTATGGTTAATTGCTATTATGTGATAAGAAGCTCTTAGTTTAGTTTTAATTTTGATTCCCTTTCTTAGCTTTTCTGTGTGATTCTAAATTTCCCACAAGTGACAGTGTGGATTATTGCAGCTGCTGGACGCACTGTGAGGTTTTCCTTTAATTAAAAGAAAAGTTATTGTATATTTTTATTGTCCCTCTTTATTATTAACAAATTGTGCAGAGCAAAAAATGTCCGACAAATTATAAGGTAGCACAAAACTATCCCTGCACCTGACCTGTAAGTGCGCATCTCTCCAATGCGCATCATGTGCGCGTCGCACAAAACCAGCGCAAACTTAAACCACTAAAGCAGCAAACCCTTTTTAACACAAACGATGCTAAATACTAATAAATACATGGAAGCGGAGCCGACCTGTGATCCACGGAAAGAAGAGGATGTTGATCCCGGTTCAGGTGTCAGACGTGCAGAGGAGAAGGTGAAGCAACATTGTTTGCTTAGTTTTTACTCTTTTGGAAAACGTTTCAACTAGATTAAATTGTTTAACACACAGTCTTAGAGCGACGCTCAGTAGGAGCGGCAGATCAGCTAAAGAGTGACCTGCTAACTGTCCGGTTGGGGAAACATCAAAAAGCTCATAACTGGCGACCCGTCAGAACCGAACACGGTAAAAAGCTCAACCGGAATCCGAACCGCTCCTAGAACGGCGGGAGGTTCAAAGCCCGCTCATTCAGTTTTAGCTTACAGAAAAAGCACCTAGCCGCCAAATAAACAAAAGCAAACTGACCAATAAGATTTAAGCTTTGGGTGCCCTTTGACCCCCACAGACTCAAATGTGCGCTACGTACAAGATGTTTTGATGCATAATATATTTTTTTCTCTCCACAATTTTAATTGTAAAGAGGGTTCGATAATTAAAATTTCGGAAATTTTATTTTATTTTTTTTTACTTCAAGTTTTAAAAAAAAGACCTAAGAGCTCCTCCCACTCTAAGCTAGGCTAAGCTAGGCAGAGAGGGAGCAGCAGGCGCTGCTGCCCTCCGATAACATCCTGCAGGCGCATATTCTGAACTTTAACCATAGAAGAGTTTTATGCATAAAAATTTACATTTTATTTTTTTTTTATAATTAGCTTTTTTTTAAATTCTGAATATAAATAAATTTTACTACGTCAATGTAAAAATATTAAATAATTTATTTGGCAATGCTCCCTAATGAGAATGGCTATTTTTAGAACTTGCCCCGCGGGCGACTGACAAGGGGCCCGCGGGCGACAGGGGGCCCGCGGGCACCACGTTGGTGACCCCTGCGTGTACATCATAAATTATGATTTCTTTTTCTATAGTGAGAGTGTACTGGTGAAGCAAAGATGAGGCTGTTCGAAATACTCCTGTGTGTGTGTGTGGCATGCGTACATGTGTGCATGTGTGCGTGTGCGTGTGTGTGTGTGTGTGTGTGTGTGTGTGTGTGTGTGTGTGTGTGTGTGTGTGTGTCTGCTTCCCTGTAGCTGACAGGATGAAGAACCAAGCTCCAAAGACTCTTTGATTTGGAGATGAAACTGACATTTATCAATGCCAAAACTCTGCTGTAAAAGTAAAGTTCTGCTCTAAGAGCTGAAGCCTGCTGCTCTTTTGAAGTCATCACAAAAAAAGAGCAGGAACAAAGTGTGTTCTCAATGTTAAAAGGAACCATGGCAAATACTGACTTCTTTTTTTTATTATTTGACCTCAGATTAATCACCTGTGACAACCAACTTAATTATGAGCCAGAAAAGAAAGACAAACTGAAGCACGACGTGTGATGCTAACGGGTGTCAAAGCGATATTCAAGATAAGGGAACAAAGATGGCCCCCTTAGAGATAAAGTGTAAGTGAATAACTCAGGCAGGAGAAATCAAATTCAGAAAATAGAGGAAATGAAGCCTCTGCACAGCATGTACCCCAGGCAGATTAAGGAAAAGACTTGATATCATATTATGCAAGGAGAAGGTTGGCTACTAAAGGGCAAAAATAGTCAAACCTGTGATAGCAGATCACAGACAAAGCATGAAACCACCTGGCCGTACCTTGTACGAAGGTGATGAAAAGATACACGAGTTGTAAAGATTTAAGGCCTCAGAGATGCTGAGTTTCAGCCAACCAAGTGGAACTCGGAGAGCGGTTGAGATGTTTGTCTTTCAACAGTCTGGGTGTTTTCCCACCAGACAGTCTGGTAGATTCGGTTTGTTTGAGGATTAAAATCACAGTTTCACACTGTGCTGTGTTTGATGAACCAAACTTATTGAAAACCCTGTTCACTCCCTCGCCTGTGATGGCGCTGCACCAAGAACCACTCAAGGAAATGACATGAAAACCTCTGAAGAAGACACTCAGCACAAAATCCTTCTTCGTGAAATGGAAGGAAGTTGCGTTGAGCAATGGGTGTAGGATTTCTCTTTGGCAGAAGAACTGAAGCCATTTTTCCAGCTTGCGCTAGAATGGCGTGTTTGTTTTGGCCGTATTTACCCAGAATGCCCTGCACTGTAACACCACTTCCTGCTTTTGGTGCGATCTCTGGTCCCCTTGGTATCCACATATGCATTCAAACTGCATCAGATTTCACCTCAACCAAACCCAGACCGAGGATTTTGAGTCGACCAGAGGCAGCTGTTTTGATCCACATCAGAGTTCAGTTACTCATTCACACTTCCCCAAACGAACCAGACTTCAAGGAAAATGAACAAAGGTTTGATTAAGGTGGGCTGAACTGGGCTGATGTGAATGAACCCCAAGTGCATACTTTTCGAATGTGAGAGCCTTAGTCCTCATTTCCATTTTCAGATGGTACAATCAACTCATTCTAATCTGTTTGCAGATTTCGTGCCTCCTGCTTCAATACGTCTACGCTGTTTGAATCCTGCACCATATGCTAAGAGTTCCTCTTTTTTCAGCTCTTTTTTCTCTGCTTGCAGAGTTTTTTTTCATCCATCCATAATCTAGACCCACTTTATCCTCATTACAGAGGATAGCCCCCTGTAGCAATGATAACAGTAACACTGCCATACTTTTGGCTGAAGCTGTCCTGACTGTCCTGGTGTTGCTCCTCATGCTCAAACTTCTTCTTCTCATGGGTAAAACAAAGAAAGCAGTGATGTCTCTGTCGACTGAAATTGATATCAGGCATAGTTCCAGCCAACAGAGACATCACTGCCTTCTGTCTTCTCAGAGTGCGACTTTCAAACCATAGTCCTCTCGAGGGCATGTGTGTTGTGCTGCTGAAGTTCACTCCAGAAAGACTCACAAACAGAGAAAACACAGCCGAGGGAAAAAGTTTTACACTCGGAGAACAGGAAGTTTGAGCGTGAGAAGCAGGATTCTACCAGAGGCAGAAGATATTCTAAATGTTAGTTGCACTAACAGTAAGCCACTGGCAACGTTAAGGCGCTACACCAACAAGGTATTTAGTCGCAGCTAATGCTAAAACACTGACTTTAATTCAAATTATATCTGCCGTTGAAAGATAAATAAAATTTTTGCAATATAATTTACATATTCTGTAATCCCCCAAGATATTATTTTTATGTTTGTATCTTGTTCTTCTGTTCCTTTATGTTTCTTGTTTGTTTGTGGGTTAAAAAGAGAGTGAGGAGAGGAAATGGTCTTCACGCACTTCAAAACAAGAGGATGAATATGAACTTGAAGAACTTTTAACAGTCGATCATCAAAACTTTAAAGAAGATGTAGAACTTTATTCAGCTGAAAGCAAACAGACAAGTAAATTATCGCCTTAGACTCATGTGGTGGTTAGCTAAGTGCAAAATGTTTTCAAAGATTGGCAATTTTGCCAAATGAAGAAGTAGCTTTGCTGTTAGCAGATTAGCGGACGTGCGCTACACCACAGGCGAAAGCAGACAGCACCAAACAAAAAGATAAAAGTCTGATTCTGGTCTGGACCTAGTGTGAATACACCGGCAGTTTAACTGAAGCATAATCATGTTTTAAAATACTGAACAAATTCCTAATGAAAATCTGTGGCAAGACAAATTTCCATTCAAAGATACTCTCAATTCAATAAGACTTTGGCTATTTAGAAAAAGAAAAATGTGTGAAAACGTCAAGTCTGTAGATGTAAAAAGCTGGTAGACAAACGTCAGAAGACTTGTAGAGATCATAAAACCAACAATGTGTTTGTCCATCTTTTGATACTCCTGCATCCAGACGACTTGCATCAGATTCATACAAGAACGGACTAACATAGAAGTCTGTTGGGTTTTTATTCTCTGCAGTGACGAAACAAGCCTCACACAAACAAGACCGAGACAAATAAAGATACCGTGTTCGTGTTTGCTGTGGATCGCATTGAACAAGAGCACAAACATCCAGGTCAGGCTAGCCTTTCATTAGCAATCCTTCAATCGCTTTAAAAACATAGAACAATCTTTTACGTTGCAGTGGAGGAACAGATGAATGAATACGGATCCTCAGAGAAAACACAATGTGTACGATGCTTCAGTTGTTTTATTGTCAGCAGCAGCATAACGACAGGCCTCAGCGCTGGACGTACAATCGCAGGTTCTTACTGGAGAAAAAAAACAAAACCAAAAAACGAACAAACTCTGCAGCCACACGCAGACGGAACGAGCGACGGGCGTCAGTAAACCGAGCTCCGCTTTAAGATGTAAGGCCTCCGCGACTTGGCGTTGTGGGCGGCTTGCCTCTTCAGGATGTACGGGGATTTTCGTTTCAGCGGCGCGTCGCCGTTCTCCTCTGAATATTCCACCGAGTCTCGGAGTAGCTGTGAGGAGCAGAGGAGGAGAGATGGGGGGAGAGGACATGGGTTTTGTTGCTCAGAGGCAGTGTAATGTGATGCTGAGCCAGCGTTCACTGTGATTAGAGGAGTGTACTTGCTCTGCACGTTCATGCATGGTGAAACAGGTGTTAATCTGCCGGAGCTGTGTTAACGTTTCAAGAATAAAAAACAGGGAGGAAAGCTCTTTGAGAGGAGGATGATGGAGGATGTGGGAGAAGAGGGAGTGAGAGGT
Source organism: Poecilia reticulata (assembly GCF_904066995.2). NCBI lineage: Eukaryota > Metazoa > Chordata > Actinopteri > Cyprinodontiformes > Poeciliidae > Poecilia > Poecilia reticulata. The sequence goes on from NC_088835.1 coordinate 5,031,499, forward strand.
GTGTTTACAAGTGGGTACAGTTAGCTGTTTACAAAAGTGTGTGTTTGTGTCTGAATGTGTGTCAGAAGGACGGTGTGTCGTTGTGTGTTCAGGGGATTTTATATCAGCTAAAACAGACTTATTGGATTAGTTGGGTTAGTTATTCGGTCAGTGATGGGGGGTTTTTGGCTGTTAAAGCTGCACTGTAACTTTTTTTTTTTTTTTTTTTTACATATTTGTTAAAACGATCACAATGTTGTGATGATTTCTGATAGCGTAATATTAGACACATAATCTGTGAAAAGGTCGATCTCAAAAGTAATCTATCAGAGGCCCCCATCTGACCCCCACCCTCTATAACCTGATGTAGACACGTCCCTGCACAGCTGCCAAAATGGAGAACCGTCCAAATGCCGAATCCAGAAGGAAAACAAAGTAGGTTACCTTGAGTTTTACATTGAAATACACTCAAATGACTTAAGATGTTGATTTTGCGCAGATGTGTCTGTGTTGAGATGTGTGGTGCGTGTGTGTGTGCGTGTGTGTGTGTGTGTGTGTGTGTGTGTGTGTGTGTGTGTGTGTGTGTGTGTGTGTGTGTGTGTGTGTGTGTGTGCGTGTGTATGTGTGTGTGTGTGCCTCTCACCCTCTCCTCCCGGCTCTGCAGCGCTCTGCAGATGTGTTGGAGGCTGTACAGCTCTTCCAGCAGCGGGAGGCTCCCTTCCCTCAGCTCGGAAGCCTCTGCCTCCTCTTCCTCCTCCTGCTCGCCGCTCCACGCCTCCTGCCGCAGGCCGCCCATCAGCCGGCACAGGTTGGTCAACGATACGTGCCAGAAGGGGGCAGTCTGCCTATTGTGTTTCATCTGTAACAGACAGAGAAGAACGGGGGCGGTCGGCTGGGACCGGGATCTTCATTGAATTGTGGATACGATGGAAAGGGATTCACTTTCAAAAGCTGACAGCATAATTAGATCCGGGTTTGGAGCGTAGGATGTCCGCGTTGAAGTTGAAACAGTCAGACAAAATAAAAGAAACTTTGAGTAATAAGAAGTTTTACAAATCAGATTAAGGTAAAAATAGAATCAGCCTAATGCAGAGTAATCCAATGTTCTTGTTAGAATTTCCGTCATGCTGCCTCTTGTTACCCTAACCCTCTATGTCCAGAGGACACCGACAAATGCACAAACTGGCTTAAAGTCAACAAAATAGACACTTTTGGTGGTAAGTATGTTAAACTCTTTCAAACTCATCCCACCTCATGTCTGATGTATTTTAAAGATCCTGAAACCTGGTGAAAGGTTAAAGGTGCAAAATGAGCTGAAGTTCTCTGAGAATTTCTATGAAAGGACGTTAGAAAGATATTTAAGACTTAATGTAGTTGAATTTTTAATCAAGCACAATAATTTGAAAGTTTAATGTTGTAATAGCTAAATTCTAACAATATATTGTGTCAGTTGTGATTCACATTTGACATGTGCAACAGAATCAGACTTACTAGCAAGCCTTAACCATAAAGCAGTTCTTATGTTTTATTTTGATGTAACTGAGAAGGATTAAACTAGGTAATTTTATGAAGTACTATTAATAAATGATTGAAAAATAGTAGTAGTAAAGAACCAAAGTAGTGAAGAACAAACTAGTAGAACACGCTAGTAGCAACTATGCTAATTGTAAAGCTAAACATGCTAGCAACCTGAGTTTCTCTTAACCAAAGTTCTATAATTCTGGTTTATATATAACTATATATGCACTATAAAGGCCACAGATAGCAGTACGCATTTATAATATTGTTTATTTGTTTATCATGATAAGAATTTGGATTTATTGTAATGACGATTTTGCTTTAGTCCCAAAAGTGACGACCTTGCTTAACACGTTAACTTTCTCCTCTGTTTCATGAGAGCCTCAATAAACATCAATGAATTCGCAAATATGACTTAATGCAGTTACTTTTTTTAGTTTAGTAAATCCCACATCTTTATTTAAATTGTGTCTTTAAGAAACTAATTGAAAAATAGGAATGCTTTTTATTAGCAGTATTTGTGTTTATTGGACGTTGATCGCTGTGCTATGCAGTCATAACTAAAAAAAAAAACACACAAAAGACACTTATCGTTATCACAATAGTACCACAAAATATCGTGATAACATTTTAAGTCAGATGTAAAAGTTTGACTTTAGTTTTTAATTATTAACATTTTAGTAACATCACAAACTGTTAAACTTTATCCTTTGACTTGGATGTAGCTTTGCAGGTTGTAGTAGGTAAATAACATCCAGATTGAGAAATGTTAAATGCATGCTAACAACTCGTCCATTAACCACTGTGCAGATGAGTTGCACAACAAAAAAAAGTTCTATTAGTTTAGTTTTGTTTTATTGGTAGGACGTTAATTTGTTACATTGGGATGTTTCTATTTGCTAAGTAGGAGATAAAGAGCTCTCAAAGAAACAATGAGCTGCCGACATTTGGAAATCAATCAAAGACTTACACAGCTCCAGGTTAGTTAAATGTACAGACACATGCATGGCCCTATGAGGCCATGTGTTGTTAAGACATTTTCTTTATTGCTTTCTTTTTGAAGGGCAGCCACAACAAATATCGTCATTTCAACAATGGAAACCTACGAAAGACGACGAACCGAGGTCAATGGAAGACAAGTCAGTCTAAGGTAAGCGCATTCTGTATTACAGTGACACATTCTGATAAGAGACTGCCTCTTGTATCTCATCAGCGGGTTATTCAGTCTGAATGATCACCAATATCGTTCAAATGGAGAGTGACAGCATCCTCTCTTTATGCTGGTTCTCCTTCCAGTTTCTTGAGCGCTCTATCAGTCATCCGACAACTTGGAATCACGATCATCACCCCTGAGCGAGTGCCGAGCATCGGCAGCAATGAATCACACAGCTGATTTGTCACCGTCACGTCTCCGTGCGAGCGGCCCGGTTGTTTATCAGGCAGAGAAAAGGAGCAGGATGTGATGTCGTTAGGAAGCTGTCAGCTCCATCTGAATCCCATTAGCCAGTCTCTGCGTCTTTACACTTCCTCTCTTAAAGAGTTATTCTTTTATTGACTGGATATGATCGTTACAGATGGGCGAATCGATCCAAAATATTGGTAATTTCGATACCAAGCTGATATCAGCATCGGACCGTTATTAAAGTGATACGATCGATGCTTTAGTTTCAGATTCCCTCTTGAAATGCTATTTTCTTTTCGTATTGTGGCTTCTCAGTGCTACCTCAAAAGTAGTACCTTATTTAGGAAAAAATGTGCACAAAATTGTTTGCTATTTCAATCGTTTATCATGTTAGTGTGCAATGACATTGTTTTGTAGACACCTATGAACTTTGTCCAAATTCTGCTCGAGGTTTAAATAAAAACAAAAATCGGAAAAACACCTATAATTAAAAAATTTGATGATATATTAAACTAAAATAATAAAAAATATCATCAGAATCGAATTGATACTAGTGTGGTAAGATCAATGCTTTAAGTTCAGATTCCCTCTTGAAATTTTATTTTAGTATTGTAAGTTTCCCCAACTCAATGGAAATAAAAATTTGTTTTGATTTTTGCATTTTATTTAGGAAAAAAAAAATTTTGTTTGTTTTTCTATTGATTCAGTTTGTCATGTTAATATGTCATTAAATTATTTTGTAGACACTTATAGACTTTGTGCAAATTCAGTCCTGGCTTGTCCGAAAATAATTCAAGCACAGAAGCATCAGCAGTTTGATGATTTATTCAACTTTAGCAAAAAATAATACTATCAGTATCGGTATTGGTATTGATACTATCGTGTAAGATCGATATTTACATTTTATTTTTATTTTATTAGACACCTACAAACTTTGTTGAAATGATCTCTCAGGCTTCAATGAAATAATTTAAAGAAAAAAACTCAAAAACGCCTATAGGTCCGAAGTTTGACGATATATCAAATTGAAATAATAAATGTATCAGTATCAGTATTGGCGATACTGTCCGTGTATTTACCAAAATATGCAGTATCACACACCTTTAATGATCAAGATAATGTGATAAAAGTCCAAAAGCAACAAGTGATTCACTTTTCACCTTTTCTTCTCTTTCCCAATCAGTGGATTTTTTGACTGTGTGGACGAGAACATTTTTATTCCACAGTACACCAGGGGCCGTCGGTGCCCTCTTTAGATTGATTATTTTCCACCCACTCAGCCTGAACACAAGTAGGTGGGGTGGGGGTTTCCACTGCAGATTTTTATGAGAGGACACCTGGTCGGCCCGTGCGGGTGAAGGTGGGAGGTCACTAAAAACACCCGGTGCTTTTTGGAGACCGGCTCTCTGATGCTGCAGGGGTAAAAAAAAAAAAGAAGAAAGAGAACGTACCTTAGAGGTGAAGAGGCTGGTGAGGAGCTCCTCAGCGAGCGCTCGCTGCTCCTGCTCTACATCTGACAGAGAAACAGGATCAGAAAACCATCCAGCCAGCAGGGGAGAGTGTTACAAGACAGGAGTGTTTTCAATAATGAGAGCTTTTTTCCTTGTTGAGGAAGTTAATGTATCTTGACAACAGTTTAACAAGGCTGAAGGCGACATCAGTGTTCCGGCAGGTGATTCAGTTTATATCAATTTCATGTCCAGCTGCTTCATCAGGGCCGATACATAAAATATTTAGGAAAAAGCTCATTTATGAATGTCTAGGTTAAAGCAAAATATTCAGATTACACTACAAAACTGGATTTTGAAGCATTAGCAACATTACTCACTAGAATCGTGTTAATTCAGGATATTAGTCCTTAAATGTAATGTTAAATAACGCTCAAACTGCTTCATTTTGGTAGCAAATCTTACAGAAACATGTTGATGAGAAGTGAGCTGGTGTTCTCAAGAGTTTGGTAGTAAATTGTGTCCAGATTTAGCTGGTTGGGTAGCAACGTCTAGGATTTAGCCAGCTGATACAGTGGCTCACAAAAGTATTCATACTCTTTTGAACTTTTCCATATTTTGTCACATTAAGACCACAAACACAAATATGTTTCATTGGAATTTAATGTAGAAAACCAACACGAAGTGATAAACAATTTGAAGTAGAAAGAAAATTATGCATGATTCAATTTTTTTTATCTCATAACCCCATGAAAATTTTGCCTCCAAAACATATAAGTTAATAAGAGAAAAGGTTTGAATCTCTGCTAAATTTAAGTCTTTATCAAAATTTCACAGATGTTTGATGCCTAATCACAAACTAATTACAATTAAATGTTATTTTTAATAAACAAAATGACTTGTTTATAATTTATAAGTCATGACTCTTCTCCCAGTGGGAACAATCAAAAACCTGTTTGTTCATAATAATGACAGAAGCTCAGAAATTATTAATTTACTTAAAGTTTTAGGTCTTTAAAATAAATAATTTATTTATTTTGGATGTTGAAATAAGAAATTTTAATAAATATTATGCTTTTGAGTTCTTTCATTTGATTAATAAGTTATGAAATGGGAAATCTTACTTGTTGCTGTAAATGTAAAATAATAGAAGTGGAAATTACATTTATTTACGTAAAGTCATCTTTGAAAGTAATTTCACAAATCTAATAATTTAGTTTTTTTCTTTTTATTTATTGGTTACAGTTTATTTTATCAGTGTGGATTTATCTAATTTTCCACACACAAATTTCAAAGGAAAACTGAACTGCAGACATTTGAATGTTTCCTTGAGGTTTAACTTAAATAACACATTTTTTTTCCAAATAGCAAATTCTTAAACACTTGTCAAATTAATTCAACTTTTCAGCAAACACGATTCGTCTTGAAAAGCATCTGATGTTGCATAAACTTTCTGAAACCATGCACCTGTTGAACGCTCTAAATCACGTGAACCCGGGGAGAAAACATCCATTTTGTGACTTTTTGGTCCAGCAGATGAAACGACAGAGGAGAATGGGACCCGCTGAGCGATGCCTGCTGCTTACCTGTGCAGAGCGCGCCGCATGGGAAACAGAGGAGGAGCACACAAGCCAACTGCGCCTGCATCTTGACGACAAAATGAGAAAAGGTGTGAAACAAAAGGGGGGCTTCCGCAGTGAGGAGTTGACCTGAGGACGAGCCTAGTCCATAAGGTTAAGGGTCAGAGCGCGACTGAAGAGGCTGGAGACGAATTTATGGAGACGATGCTGCTGCTTCTTTTTTTTCCCCCTTCTTTTTTCCTCCTCAAGGTCTGAGATGGTTGTCAGAGCTTCCTGGTTGGATGTGAAGTGCGGTGGGCTCCATTCCCTCCGTATATAAGAGCCCGTGTGATGTCAGAGCGTGGGTCTCTTCCCCCCTCCCCCGGCCCCTCCAGATCGTCTCCCTCCACTCACGTTGCTGCGTCTCGCCGGTCGTCACTCTGGCATCACGGGGCAGAAAGGTTTTTGCGTCACTGCTCGGCAGATTTTTGGTTTTTTACATCTTCAGTGGAAGAGGTTAGCTGTACGTTGGTCTCTGAGTGGTGGAGGGTGACGCACAGATCACCGTTTCTGTCACCGTTTGAAAAAAATATATATACAAAATAAAGCACAAAGCATTGTTCTCTGTTAATTACCGGACGAGTTTGAAACAAGTTGATCAGGCAGCTCTGGGCCAGTGTCTGTGAAATGCTTCACTCATCACTCAGGGATTCACGTAATAATTCAGTCAGCTTGTTAGAAAAGTTCATAGACTTTTTTCCAATTACAACATTTTCTCTATAAATGCGTAAAAACGTACAATATCCTTAGCACTTTTTTAAGTGCTAATAGATTAGGGGTGCACCAAGAATCGGCCGGCAGATTTATCAACTTTGATTTTCCTAATTTTGGGGGATCTGTGATCAGCCGATAGTTGCTTGTGAAGCCGATCTTTTCTACCTCGACAAAGATCTAAAAATCAGCCACTGGCTCCTGCTGCTCTCCAGTGAGAGGCCTGTTAGCCCCGCCCACCAGCTCATGTCTGCACGTTTTAGTCAACCCATGTTGGCAACTTAGCAACTTTCTTCCTATATTTAATGAGATTTCAGACAACCCCCCCTGACCCCCCAAAAAACCATATCAGCCAAAATTGCAACTGGCAGGTCAGACTTTTTAAAGATAGGTGATCGGTCAGAAAACTGCAATCGGTGCAGCCTGTCAAAATAAACAATAAATCAATTAATGGCATGATCAGTTAAAACGAGTTAGATCATTTCCATTTGGATGATTGTTTTTCTTGTAGCTCTCTCTCTTTTACCTCTTTTACCAAAGACTGTACAACAAACAGTCTGGTGCAAAATTCCTTCACTCAAATTTTAGTGCTAATTTTATTTGTTTTATTTGCTTAGTTTGAATATTTAAAATGCCTGCCACATCCAGTGTTAAATGTTAGTTAGAATTTAAAGTTTCTTGATCTTTGAGAGTGTGTAATTGTATTATTATTTACTATTATTATTATTATTATTATTATTATTATTATTATTATTATTATTATTATTATTATTATCATCATTATATTACTTGAAAATGATCTCAAAGCAACAATATTATCGTTTATCGCAATAGGTTCTGGGACGATAGATTTATCATCCAGCAAAATATGTCATTGTGACAGGCCTGGTTGTGTTACAGCAGCTCTGTAGCAGCAGTGGCTTTGTGTTTTATTGCTCTGGAGCCTTTGGGGTGTGTGTTAACACACTGCTGCTGCTGCTGCTAATTGATCTAGGCACTAAAGGGCTTCCCTAGTCATTTAAACATCATCATTCTGTGGTGTAAAGATTACTCATAATTGGAAAACACTCAAGACTAGTACAAAGAAAATAGCAAACAGGAACCAGAATACGTGAATAGCATCTTCACACGTCAGGTAAATGAGACCCAAACCTACTTTTTTTGCCCCTTTGACCAGTCTGGACGGCCAAATTCTGATCTTTTCAGCCCCAAAAAATCTGATTTGCGTCAGTTCCATATATGGTACAGCAAATACGCATTTGATCGTCTTCAAACCTTTGCGTCATTTATGAGAGAGAAATGTAACCAGGATCATTTTTTCATTTTTGTTAGATTCAGTTTTATTTATTTATTTTACTTAAAGATTTATTTAAAAAATAAAATCCTCCTTTCCTTAATTTATTCAGCACAAAATAAACCAAGCGAGAACAAAACAACACACTGTTCTCGCGGGGTTTTAAAGTCACATGACAGCTGCTGCTTACATGGCTGATGAACAGCTTCCTGGGTAGGAGACGCTGTCAGACGCTGGAGTGCAGGTTGGTTTCTGGTTTGTGTTTAAAGTCTTTATCAAATGTCTATTGTGCCATCGTTCACTCGTATGACTTTTAATCTGCAGACGTGCGATTGTTTAGCCAAACGTTCTAGAGAGCACACGGTTTGTCAAGTGGGAACAGGTGAATGTTTTGTTTGTTTGTTTGTTTGTTTGTTTGTTTGTTTGTTTGTTTGTTTGTTTGTTTGTGAGCTAGCATGCTAGCACTAGCCTCCCATCTATTGTTGAACTCGGTCAGTATGAACACTGAAACATTTAAACTGACAATATTTCAATTATAAAACACTATCATTGTGTAAAATGAAATGCCTGAGTATTTGCATGAGTTTAACTAATGTCATGTAAACTCATTTTGCTGCAGTAATTTGAAAGACATGTACATGTGGAATTGGTCATTCAAGCCTGTTTTGTACAGGCAGGTTCTGTTCCAGATTCCCATTCCAGGATTCTGGATCTAGGTTCAGTCCTAGATTGTCTGTTACCATAGCGTCCTGACTGGCGAGCTAACCCAAACAGCGGATCACAGAAACACCACAACCTATCAACTTCTTCCAAACTGGTAGGAGACATTCAGCCCAACAATCTTCACTCTGGACTGGACCACAAAGAAGGGAACTGGATTATTTTCTTTTTCATTATTTCATTCATCAGCAGCAAGAAACTGAACTCCTTGGACAAAGGAAAACATTCTGGACTTTAACCGTTTTGAATAACCTGTATGTATATATTTTAAATATGAATACATTTCACTAGTTTTGCACCATTTGGTTGTCTGTGTGTTTTTACAAATTGCCACTTCCTCCAGCAGTCGAACCTATTCTAAGAATTATTCTGATTTGATTTAACTTTGATTATTTATTTAATCATTCTAATATTCCTAGATGTAATGTTACAGAAACTTTATAATTCTGCACCAAACATGGTAAATCTGGATGTAAACAATGGCTGAAAATTCTAATGATGAACTTATGAAAGAGATCTGCATCACATCACAGTCCCACCACTCTTGGCTCCGCCTACCATTGCTTTAAACTGATACTGAGTTTTTACTTCTGTTCAAATAAATTAATTTCTTTATATTTACCAACAAATTACAACGCAGGGTTGCTTAAAAACAAACGATGTTTAAGAGAGACGGTTACATGTAACACACTTTAACCCAATGCATTAGTTTTTTTTTTTTATTCATTTCTGTAAAATCAAGTGAAAATTCAAACCAGTACAAGAGAAAAATCTAATCTAGACCCTTTAATTCATATAATTTTGCTCTGTTATACATTTTGATTCAGGTATAAAATTATGCAAAACAATCTGATCCTAAGGCATCAGTTGGTTAAAAAAAATGTCATTCATCTCAGAAAACGTTTTGGCAAAAATGATTAAAGAAACACAAACAAGATGTATGGTAACTTGTTGAAACAAAAAATACATATTCAGTATTTGGAATACATCCATCCATTTTCTTTATACCCTTGTCCCTCAGTGGGGTCAGGAGGGTTGCTGGTGCCTCTCCAGAGGCGGGGTCACCTGGACAGGTCACCTGGACAGGTCACCAGTCCGTCTCAGGGCTATTTGGAATACAAATAAGCAAAAATGAGAAATCAAAGGGTCTGGGGCTGTTTCTGGGTTTTACATGTTTGGGTCTAACAGCTGATGACAAGTGGAGCTCATCAAGTACAACTGTTAAAAATATGGGCAGGAAAAATATGCCTCCTAGGACATATGAGACATTTCTTTGGGTTTATTTTAAATGTAGTGGATACGGAGCCGGAAGAGAAGCAGTTTGTTCGTGTGTTCATGTGACACCGTACTCTGTGTCCTATCCCGTGTCTCGGCAATTTCTTTACAAGCTGGACTGGTTAAGCTTAAAAATGTCAAAGAAACAAAATAAGATAAATAAGATGTTTTCGTACTGGAATGTAAGAGTGGCATATCTGGTTCAGCGTCTCCACCTGCGGCAGCTCCCACAGGTGGAAGGGGGCAGAGTTAGACCAGAGTTTCTCAGGAAACACCTCCCTCGGATGGGGGCGGACAGAGTTGCAGTCGGGACGCTCCTGCAAACTTTTTTTTTTTTTTTTCTTCCTCCCTATCTGAAACATTCCAGCACAGCGTAGTCAGTGATCGTCCTGCCATGCTGCTGGGACCGTAGCGCGTTTTCGGATCACCGGGACTGTCTTGGATGGCCGTCTCCCCGTCTGTCCTCTCGCGTTCCAGAGTCATGGCTCCGTTTGGGAAGAACTTCCTGAAAGCTCGACTGAAGAACAGGTAACTTGATGAGACGGTCGGAGGGTTACTTGAAACCGGCCAAGTGCGTGTTCCTCTGTGCAGAGGGACGGCTCTCCTGCATGCGCGCGGAGCCGGATTACGCAGCGCGCGGTGCGCGTCGGATTTGTGCAGCTTCAGGAACAAAGCGGGTTAAGCTGCTGTTCATGTGTACCTTAGGAAGCGATATAACAGAGTTAGACAGATGTATTTAATCCCGTTTATGACACATTATAAACCTTTGAGGATTAGACTGTAATGTTGAGTCCAACCCGCAGAGTTGACTGTAAATCCTGAGGTGTGTGCGCAACATTTTTATTGGAAATAACAGGAGAAAAGCAGGAGTTCTGACACATTTGGAGAGAGGTTGGAATGAGGGATGGTTTAGTTTTGCTGATTTTGTTGTCACCGCAGCATTGAACTACAGCGGTGACTCTCATTCCTCAGAAATTATAGTTCATGATGTTCATGATCTTACCTTTGACCTTCTCCCGCTCTGTAATTACAGCAACCTTTTCTGTCAAAACTGTGTTTAGCAAATATGTTTCAGCTTCTGCAGTGCAGCGTGAAACATTCTCTCTTTTTTTCAGTTTTCTGTAGCAGTTTGGAAAACACCCATCTTAAGCTTTTTATCCATCTCTCTTCTGGCGGAGGGCCAGTCATGTGTCTTGAAGTTGCAAATATAAGTTTTACTCAGAGTCTGTGTGGTCAGATGAGAGAGTAACGTCAGTTTTTCTTGCACTGTATTTAGAAAAATAGTTAAATTCTAACATTTCGTAATTATCTTGGAAAAATGCTGATGGGAACTTAACAGAAGACGGTGGTTCAGTCAGCTGTTCTTCGTCTTTACAGTGCTGTGCAGAGAACAGTGAGGCTGATGTGTTGAGTCTTTTTTGAGAAAAGTTTCTGTCTTGAAGCAAGAATTCAAGTTTGTATCCAGTAGTACCCAGCAGTAGTTAGCTTAGCCACAGTAGAACCTCTAATATCAGACAATACCAATACCAATACCAATTTTGCTTACTTGATTTTTTTGTGTCGGTATTTATTAAAAATGAGACAGTGCAACATTAATAAACGTGATTAAAGTCAGAAAACTCTTTTTAGTCTGAAGCCATTATGCTAGGTTAAACTTAAAAAAAAAATTTGAGAAACAGTAAATTGACTAGCAAACAAAGGTTCAGACAAATATGTGATACTATATACATTATGGTTTGCTATTATCAGTATTTGTTTGTATTTGTGTTAAAACTAAGCAATTTTAGTCTTATTAGTTGAATGCTAATTGAAGAGCTAACACTATCAACGCCAATATGTGTAATAAGACTTTTATTGACAATTTGGAAAGCAACATTTTAAAATAATATAGATCAGCATATTACATATTTTCTTATTGTCTTTGTCCCCATAAAGTGTAAAAATTGATTATAGCTAGCACTTCTAAGTGCCAACTACAAAGCAGGTTATTGGCTAATGTTAGCTTAAGTGAACAAACTTGTTCTGGAGTGTAAACTAAAGTCGCTAACACTATCTATAACAATGATGTTATTATACAGCATATTTTATGGTCTATTGTATGTTAATCTGTGAATGTCAGGTTAATTTTGGCTGACCTTTTTTTACCCATCACTGTGGTTTGGCTCATCCACAAAATATCATTAGTATTTAATTTGCCTTTGGGATCAAAGTACTTTTGAATTTGAAATATCTGCAGACTCCACACATCCTGGACACAAACTGTTTGAGGTTGGTGTTATTTGCAAAAAATCAACCTCCACAAGTGCACAAACTTGCCAAATAATGCTGATTCTGATTCCAATTCAAGTGAGGCCTTCTCAAGTCTCTTTTTAACCCAACGTTCCAAAAGTGCAAACCTCGGCGTTTAGGCTAAAGAAAATAATGCAGCAGTTTATTTTGTTTGTGGGTCATCATTCAAACTCTTCTAGAATCTGTTCTGGCAAGACAGATTCTAAGAGAGGGGGAGTGAATTTTCATTAGCTCTACTTATCAGAAACTTTAATCATCACCAAAGTCAACAAAGATATAAAGTGGGCTATTATGTTTAATTGCTGCTAAACGCTTTGACAGTGGCACCATCACTAGACTGGATTTGTTTTTATATCTCTTCAAGCTCTCCACAGCCTTTGATAACTTCAGACAGTCAGACTAAAGTCGTCTCTGGTCGCCGTCTTACGTTGGTGTGTCTGCCGCTCGGTGTGCGAGTGTGTGTGCTTTGCTCAGTAATTACAATTGTAGCACCTATAATTATGTGAAGCGTGTAGATCTGCAGATATGTCAGACGTTTGATTACACAGACCGGCTCAAACTCGCACCGAGATGCTGAGCCGAGCTGTGAAACATTAAAACCTGTCAGAGGATGAAATGCGTTGGCTTAGATTCTCCCAGCCTCTCTGTAGCTGACAGGAGAGTCTTTGGCGTTTCGCAGAGAGCGTATTCTGAAGCGGCTGCCATCCAACAGAAAAACAAAACAACTTAATGTCTTCAATCAATCAGTCCTTAGTAGTTGATTTCCTTTGAATTGTTAAGCTACTTGTTTAAGTAGCTTAATGTCTGGAACTGATCATGGTTATCGGTTCCAGACATTTGCTAACGCTCTGCGATTAGCTTTAGAAAGTATTAAGAATGGCGTCGCGGAAGAAGAGCATTTTACCCCCCAAAAAAGACTCAATTAGGCCCCGTTGCAACATGTTCAGAACGTTAATAAAGAAGAATATCCTCAAACAGTTGGCCACACAGCATGCAGCCGGTTTTTACCAATGTAAAGTGTTTAATACGTACCAGGTAACATCAAGTCCTCTACGTCCTGTTTATTGTAATGTTGGCACCATGAATAATCTTCATCTTATATTAACATGTCCAGTCATATTCAGTAAATTAGAATACGTTTTCCGATGAGGCTGGTTTGCTAAGATATTAAACATACTTTCATTAGACCCAAAGTTCTCCATTAGATCTTGCCAGCCAGTGAGAAATGTGGCTAAAAGCAGCTGGTGGTGCTGTTCAGCACACTGCCGTACCCAAGCTACCAAAACAGCTCAGTATTTACAGATCAGCTCACAGAGGCTAACAAAAAAAAAGACGCTATTTGCACCGGGTGAATCAGGGAAAGCAATTTATCTTTCACCCAAGCAAAACCTAATTTGGTGATTCAGAGATGAGGAGGGGAGCGAAGCAGGTTGGGTGAATGGGGGGGCGGGAGGGGGAGCTCACAGAGGAGAGGGTGTGTGTTGTGTCTCTGCTCAGAGATGCCTATCACAGTGGGAGTCATCTCAGAGATGGACACATCCAGATAGAGACACGATGTTATTTCCTCCTCCATCCCTCATCCTCGCTCAGATAAGAACGACAGGAAGCCCCTTCTGTCCAGAAGTTGGTTGTTCCTGTCCTGCTTTTCTTTTTTTTTGTCTCAGTTTCTTTGTTTTCCTTTAATATTCATAGAAAACATCAACACATAAGTTAAAGAAAACTGGGCAGACGTTTACATAATCTCATCCGTGGCTTGTCATATAATTGTAGACTTTTACTGTGTTCATGACGTTTTAGTTTTTCCTCTTTTTTTCCCAGGGTTTTGTTCAAAATGAAGATAATTAGAAATGGGGGGGGGAAAAAGAGAAATATTTTAAAGTGACAAATTATTTTGAAACTGGAGGAAAAAAAGTGAAACTGAAATGAACATTCAAAAGTACTTTTCAGATTCAAGGTCTTGTTTTTGAACAAACTTTATGGCCCCAATTTAGCTCCATAGAGGAGTCATTATAAAGCAAGTTCAGTAAAGTTTAAAAAAGCAAAAGTTGGTTTGATAGTTTTGTGATTTTTTTTCTACCTTCTCTCACTCCCAAAAAAATGTATTGTATAAGTGGTTGTATATAAACACTTGAATAAATATTTGCTGTAATGTCCAAAAAATGTTAGCATCTAACATTTGATTTTAAGCAAAGAGATTTTGGAGCAAACCACCTCAGATTGTAGTTAAATGTTTTTATGACTTTATTTAAGGTTGTACGTTGCACAATAATCAAATGGTGGATTAAGAACATTTTAAATAAATCATTTGAAGTCTTAAACGTTTAGGAGAAGCTTGGTTCTTGGTTGGATGTAAACCTTTGACTTGATCTATTTCTTTAATGGTATCCATATTTGATTTGTAATAAACTTTTCGCATAACTGGATTAAGAAAAGATGGCTAACGCTAATTTGATTGGTCCAGGAAAGGCCAATGACAGAGTTTTGGTTTGGTTGTGTATTAACATTCTCTGAAGATCAATTTTCATAATGTTGATTTAGCATCATCAGATGTTCAAAATTCATTCAACTGATCTGACAAAATTCTACAAGTAAACACATTTTACTGAAGTAGAGTTTTTTAAGGTAGTTTGGATGACAAAGTTTACCCTAATGGTCCAAATATTTAAACACCAAGAGCATAACTTTAATTATTTTATTAAATCCAGAAAGTCTATCTAGAATGACTGTTTACAAACCTTCTGTTTCCCCCGACTTCTTCTTCTCTGATGTAATGACATTGACATTTGTAGGTTTGAACAAACTGGCTCCTATTACACATTGACATTTGTAACAAACATTCACCTCCAGCTCAGAAGGAAATTCAATATCTTTATTGATCTTTCAGCTTTCTGTCCAGCGCCATAATGAGCTGTTTGAACTAAAACATACATTACTGCTGACTTTTCATGTTAATCTATACGTTTGACTGTCACTGGAGAAAAAGACGGCCTGAAAGGCTGTGAAGATGTAGATTTGAGGTAAATAGATGTTCAGTTTCTGTGCTTCTATACACATATCAGCTGACTGAAAATTCAAAAGAACTTCATTGTACTTTAATTCTACATTTAACAGTACATTGACAAAATAAACATTTTTAATTCTAAAGCTCTTTTTGCTTCTAATTTTTTGGATAAGTAGACATATAAACTAGACAACAGAGACATGTATAGTTTTTAATCTGTCATTTAGGTCCTTCAGCTATTGGATTGGTGCAAAGTGCTATTCTACCCATTCAGTTTTCAAGTGTTTCAGGAACAGCTGATCATTCATCGATTTAAAAAAAAAAAAAATTTTTACCTATGATTTTGTCTACATTAGATAAATTTAGTCACCAAGTTATCAGATCACCTTCAGATTTTCCCGACACTCTTTAAAAACCAGCCAGAGATGGAAAATATTCTGTTATCACGACCCCTGGTTCCACCACTCCTCTCCCCAGCGTAGAGTGCCTCTCGTGGGCCGCTCCAGGCTGACAGTCCCCCTCCCCCCCTGCCCCCCCTTGCTGGAGGTGTGGACTTTGAAATCATTTTTTTCAAATTTCGTGCATAGACCCGCCAGCGGATGGGAAAGTTTGCTACGTCAGAACTTATTCAGCAATTGGGTTTCCATTTCCCAAAACACTCCTCAAGTGAGCCTAAAAGCCTTTTTGCTAATTTTTATTTTTTTTTCTGTAATACTACAAAATGTGCATAAAAAACCTTGATGGAAACATGGCCGGTGTGGTGACTGGAGGACCCAGAAGAGGGCAAGGCCAGAGTCAGAGTTTATGCAATAAACAGCAACAAAAACATAGTCCAAGGTCCAAAATCCAGTCCATAAAGTGTAGGGAAGTTGATAAGATGTAATCAGGAGAGACTGAAAGAACCAATGAGAAATATAAGATGGGTAGAGACAGATTCACCATACAGAACTCTATTAGAAATATCCATTGGGTCAGAGAGGGACTGGTGAACGCAGCTTGTCATACCAACCGAATGATGTTCAATTTTTATAAAAATGTCATCCAATATAGCTTTTATCAAGTGTGACTTTGATCATATTTCTTGCACTTTATAATGCACTAATGACCCAGGAGAGTCATTGCCACTGTGGCATTATCTCACATTTTCTAACCTTAGTTGACGTGCAGAGACAGTGGAAGGTTGTGAGTTCTGTCATTTGCTGTGGCCTGTTAAAACCACCTGCACGCAGTCCTCTCTGCCAACTTGCATCTGGCAAATTGCTGACACAACAGGGAATTAGAGTTGTTATTACCAGTGTTACGACTGACAGGACCATGCCACCGCAGTCTGGCTGCGAGGCAATCCTTCCACACTGAACCCCACATCCTGAATTCCTATAATTAAGAAGAGGTTTCCTCCCACATGTCTGATGTCTACTGGTGCATCAGAGCTTCCAAGTTCAACCTGAGGTCGGGCCGGTCTGCTCGGGTTTCTTGAATGCACTCGAGTGCTCCAACCAGTCCTGTGCCATTAGCTACTCGCCATCTGTCCTCACTGTGACGACCTGTAGATGGACGGGGACACAGAGGTGAAGCGTCTCGCATCCTGCTCTCTAGTTCCGCATGCCACGCATTTGCTTCGAGTTTGTATCAACATCCCTGACAGAATGATCTTTTGTCAAGCAAAGGTGTTTGACCTATGAAGGCACCCTCATTTTCTGAATCCAGATCAGCATCCGAAATGACACAAAAAGTGTCAGCCCTTATCATAGTTTCGTTTGTGATGCAATCAGCCCAGTGATGCATGCGCTGGTTGTGTGTGTTCTGGCATTCCTGACAACTGAGTACAGTCTCATCCAAATGTTTGCTCTTATGCAACATTTTCTTCAAGAATGACATTCGTCATTTCACAGCGATGCATCTTTGAAGTCTTACGGTGCATTCACGCCACTTGAGTTTAGTCCACTTTAATCAAACTCTAGTTCGCCTGCTTAGAAAGTCTGGTTCATTTGGGGATGTGTGAATGCGTAATCGAACTCTGGTCTTCCTACAAATCTAGATCTAAGTGAAGTCTGGTGTGTTAGGGGGTAGGGGCTTAGGGTAATTATATGAACCACACATCTCAGTGATAAGCCCCGGGCTGTTTATGCAGGAAAAAGTGAATATGTAATAGAAACAACCTATTAAATCCCTTTAAAGAGTAACTTTTTTAGTGGTGTAGTTTAACTAGTCTGTTAAACTAATCCTTGTTTGGAATGTGGGGAATTTCAGTTCAGAAATCCAAACGCATTTTACTTCTTACTTTAAGTTGATCCTCAGGCAATGTAGAAGCCAATGCAGCTTATTTTAAATGAGTCACTTTAAAATAAGATGTGATTTTTAAACCACAGATTGCATTTAAATTAACTTCCCTCACCTTGTCACGCTACCAGCATGAAATTCTACAGGACAGCCACAAGTATTGGAAGTGAAATTTAACCTGAGTTATGTAAAAAGGCCAAGTTTTTTTTATATGATCACAAGGCATCCTAAGTCCACAAGTTATTGAAACACTGCTTTACTTTTAATGATTCAGACAGGAAGCTAAAACCTGGCTGAACCAAACGTGAAGTTAGCAGCTAGATATAGGTAACGGCTAGCTGAAAATAACAGGACTTCAGCTTTAGTCATCTGACTGAAGCTGACAGTCAGATGACTGATGAAGCTAGCACTCATCTGACTGTTAGCCTCATCAGTGAGATGAAGCTAACAGGAAGCTAACAGCAAGCTGGAGCTAAAAGGAAGCTAGTAGCAAACTGCAGTCATCAGGAAGCGAACAGCGAAATACAACTTGCAGCTAGCTGAGCCAAACTTGAAGAAAGCAGCTAGATAAAGGTAACAAATGAAATTTTAAAAAGCTAACAGCAAGTTGAAGCAACCTTAAAGCACTCAGAGTACATAGAGTTAAACAAATAAACATTTTTACACTAAATATGCCGAAAACAGAAACAGGAGAAACAAACTCGTCATGTTGTACTGATATAATCTCTGTTTCCGTTCTAATAAGGTTATGGCATTAGTTTGACAAAATGATTTTAAAAAACAACAACATTTAAGCAGTTTTTAAAGTGATGCTTCTCGAAATCCAGGTGCATCGAAAGGCTGGTAGCCGGCTAGCTCACATTGTGCAAGTTTTGATGAAGTGTGTTAGTTGTAGTCTTCTACACATTACGAAAGGGAAGGTTGCATATCAAACCAAGCAATGTGTCACTCGGCATTAAAAAGTTTACCAATGGAGACAAAAGCTAGTCGGACCATGTTAAACAGAAATGTATCAAAAAGCAACATATTGGTCTCTGAAATGCTGCGTTCTATCCAAACTAAAACCACTGTGACGAGAACTTCCGCTAACTTCCAAGTTGGAGCTGAGCTGAAAACATGTTGGCGGTGACCGATATGGAACCCATTCTTCCCTTTCCTCCCTCTCTGGTCAATCTCCAGCGGCAGGAAGTTGCCTGGGAGTCGGTGATTGTGGCCCAGGACAAACACAGGTGTTTCCCTGCTCTGCTGTCTCCTCTTCCTGTACAGCTGAGGCCTTGGCTCACCCGCTCCAAAATACACAATTGTCTGTAGAGCGTATTTATTTCACTGTTAATGACTGACCAGAGCAACATGTCTGTCATATATTTACGCCTTGGTTTATTTATAAAAGTCTGGTAGAGCTGCTTTGTTCATTTATTTCACTTCATATCCTTATGAAAAAATGGCTAATTCCTTCGTGGTTTTCTTTTTTGAATTTTAAACTTATATTTTGTACTTCAAACATATGCGTGACGGTGTATTAAGGCCATTGTAAAAAAAAATTTAAAAAGTGAATTTCCGCTAAAAAATAAAAAGAAATTTTGAGATTAATCTCTGAAATTTTCTAGAAAAAAAACATGAAAATTTCTGAGTTTGAAACATCAAAAATTTGCTACAAAAAATCTGAAATTTTCAGCGTAATCTCAGAAATTTTCTAGAAAAACAATAACATTTCTGATCTTTAAAAGGGTTTGTTTTTTCTATAAAATTCCTGAGAATAATCTCAAAAACGTAATTTTTTTAAAAAATGGGCTCCTCCTTTGTTTTCCACAATGGCCCTAATACTCTGTCGCATATATGACTAATGGCAGACCTGCTGTGTTAGATTAGGTGTGGCTGTTTGCTTCTACCCGCTGCTTCCTTCATTTTGCAGCAGTAGCATTAGTGGGGAATACAAACAGTGGGTGAATTTGTCACGCGAGATGTGTAGAAATGCCAGAGGCGGGTCGGGTTTGTGTTCCCTCAGGTATTTTCTTCTCCCCGATTTCCTGCAAAGGTTTGTGTAACCATTAACTGGGCTTTAATGCGCAATATGCCACATTCCAGAGACTTGATTCAGTTGGAGTTTACACAGCACTCTGGTTATGTTTTCACGTTGTGCTGCAACCAAAACACTGTGGTATCAAGTTTAAAATCTGCTAAATGGGAGATAACATGTAGACTCCATTCTGAAAGGACTATTTTATCTCTGTTGAGATATGACGCAATGGATATCTGTATCATCTTTATTTTCTCCTGCTGTTCAGTGGCTGGCAAAAGTTGAGATGAAGCAGATACTATCCATCATCAGATTATTCATGACTACGGCGGCCAACAGGTGCAAACACACAACAAACTTCAAAATGTGGTGCAAACACATGACTGAAGGAAATTCCAAAACACGAAAAGCAAATGCAACAGCAAACTGCTGCAATCACAGAAAAAAGAAGCATAAGAGAAAATGATGCAAGCCACAAAAGTAACAGCAGGTATAAAACATTGCGAACTTGTTCTGCGAAATGGAAGTGCTCCAGACCACTAGGGGGAGTCAATCACCAAATCACATGGGATCAGATCTGTCATCATTCATACGGGATGTCCAGAAGAAAGAAAACCACTCTACACTTCTCATGTTTGGGAAACTCTTTCGCAGTATTATAGAACAGCAGTAATGTAAATATTACATTACTACTCTACTCTAGACAGCCCCTAGTGGTCTGGAGGACTTCCATTTTGTGGAGTGACTTGGCAGCGTTTTATACTTCCTGTTGTTTTTACTATTTGCTACATTTTTTTCTTCTTCTACTTCCATTTCCTGTGGTTGGAGCATTTCTCAGTTGCATTTGTTTTGTTGTTCGTAGGTTTTTCGCTTCTGTTTTCACATCAGGTCTTTATTGAAGGACTTTTGTGATGTGCAAATGTCAGGAGACATTCCCCACAAACTAACAGTGTACTTTCAGCGAAAGCAGACTCTGCAAGGTCTCAACATTGGGGGTGAATACAAATGTGTTTCTCACTGCTCAGATCTAAAATCAACTGAGGTTTGCATATCGAAAGTGGTGAGTGCTAAATTACAACCAAAGAAATCATTCTTTGGGGGGTGCGGTGGTGGCGCAGCGGTTAGGCGCGGTCCACATATGGAGGTCTCAGTCCACAACATGGCGTTGCAGGCTTGATTCCCGGCCTGGCGACCTTTGCCACATGTCTTCCCCTTCTCTCATTATCTGTTTTCCTGTCAACTAACTATCAAATAAAGGCCACTAGAGCCAATAAAACCTTTTAAAAAAAAAGAAATCATTCTTAAAATGCGGGTGGGATGGGTGAAGTGGACTTTTTTTTAATTAATTCACGATGTGCACTATAATAATCAGGTATTTCTGTATTTATAGTTAAATTTATTTTTAATAAATTAATGACAATTAATTAATTATTTCTTAAGTTATTTATTTATTGTAATCAGGCACTTTTCACTATATTTGTGCTAGTAAAGACACAAAATTAAAAAAGGTCAAGAGGTTTGAAAATACTTACACAACCTTGGAATTTATGTAATATTCCAATATATAAACCCTCCCAAGCCCACTAAGGGACAAGGGTGTATAGAAAATGGGTGGATTGATTCCAATACATAGCATTTAGTGTTTGCAATGAAAAGGTACCTATCATTTGATAGTTAAGCTGAACCGTCTTCAGTTTCTTTTTATTACTGTTTTTCATTTTAAAAGCAAAACAAATGTGGTCATAGGTCAAAATATATAAAAGTAAACACCAAACCCAACAGGTGATAAGTTGATGTCATTCAGTTTTAATAGTTGAAACAAAGTGTGTGAACCTTTTCCAAGTGAAACTTAACATTAGACAGCACATTAATTTGATTTACTGATGCTAACAGGTTCTCGAATTCACATTGACCAGGTTGCCAAAGTGTAACAATATTTCTTCAAACCATAAAATTAGCCGTAGGTTCAGGGCCACAGGTAGTTCATGTTTTTGTCTTTCAGTGACATTATGCAAATGATCTTTGTGTGGTTAGGTTGGGACTGGAGCTGTAGGAGAATTATGAGTCATTTTGGTTTTGTTTTCAGAGGCCTTTGCTCAAAATGTAACCCAGAGAAACAGGAACTTGGCAGACAATAATAGACTTCCAATAAATCACATCATCTTCAAAAGAAAAGAAAAAATCCAAACCTGTCATCTTCAGAGCAAACCGATAACATTATGGGTCCCTCTTTATCTTCAAATCAAATTGAAATGTTTGGCTACGTTATCTACTGTGGCTGTCTGCGTGTCCTTTAATGAGTGGATATTAGGGCCGGCATATTACCGGTGCTCCATTAGGCTGGTAGAAGATGGACATCATCAGCCCATCAGTGGTCAATTTTTGAACAAGTTTTATGATGCAGACAAAACCCTAATGAGGGCTTTGGGGTTAAATAGCTCAGAACCAAATGATCATCTCTGATGAGTAAGATGATGAGTAACAGCCTAATAGAATCAAGCAAGGGAGCACAAAATGACTGAATCCAGTTTTATGCTCACTGGCCTAATGGAAAAGCATCAATGTAGCATTGAGTCATGAAAAGAGGTGGAATGGTGTTACATTTAAATTTAATTCAAGGCTATATTGTTGTAACCACTACTTTAAGAGGCTCTATCAAGCATTTTTATTTAGGAAATGGTTGTCATGTTACAAAATGTAGTCTTGCTGTCAAATGTCGCCTTGTTCTATAAACTGTGTATGTAACGATGCATCCAGTTTGCAACAAAAACACAAAATAATGCTTTGGGGAAAACTAAAGTTATGTTCATACTGAATTTTCCTCTGTCCACTGCATTGGATAGTTGTGGAGGCTCCAGCAGTCAGTAGCTGTGTTTTCGTTGACAATTTGACATTTCAAAAATAAATTTGCTTAATGGAAACATGCTAATCTACAAAAAAAAAACTCTTAATTTTTAATTTTGATGAAAAGTTATGGGGCTAGGATGAGATGGTTTATTTTGGAAAACTCCAATCACACAAGTGATGATGGCGTGGCATGTTTCTATTGACATTGTGTGAACAAGCTTATTCACATGTGATTTTAATTGTATTTTTTTATTTAACACAAACATCACAATTGCAAAATTATGTTGTTGTTTTTTTTACATCAGTGGGATATTGACAAAGTTTTGGAAGTGGAAAAACAGTTACTGTGCAAAAGGTACAATAGCCATATTTTCATCCATGTTTTTTTATGCGCAAATGTTGCTTTAGAGAAGGTTGATGAAAATGGCAAAGTTTGAAATAGCTTATTTAATTTTGCAAAAAAGAGTTTGTACGCTGGCCTGAAGTGTTTTTTTTATTATTATTTTTAGCTTTTCCAGAAAAAAAGTTAATGCGCAAAATTGGAGATGGAAACACATTTGACAACTTTTCCAACCACTTTTCCTGCAGTAGAGGAACAAAACTCAAAAAATATTCATGTCCAAGCCTCCAGTACAGAGGAGAGGACTATCAGGCCAGTGAGAGACACTCCAGTCTGGGATGGGAAATCATCATTGAGACGTGTGCTCCATGCTAGTTTGCAACGACATTTTGTCAAAGAATCAGAAGAATCTTGTTTTAAAAATATGTTTTCATATGAATGTTGATAGACTCTCCTGTACAATAGACAAACAGCTTTGAATTCCATCAATCATAATCCAAGAATCATATTCACGACTCCAACGTCTCTCTGCCCGGCTCCAACCAAACCGCCACGCAAAGATTTAGAGCGGAGCTGCAAAAACAAAGGAGGTGGATTAGCAGAACTCGCTAGCAACTGATGGTGTCATCCAGGACGTGTTGAGATCATTCAGTCAGAGTTCTCAATTCAGGGTCCTGGAGTGGGATTTTATAAAAACCACAATTTCAAAAAAATGTAACTTACATAAGCAATTAAGAAAGGGCTTCAAATTGCATTATGAAGGCAATTTCACAGTGAACTCTGATATTTGTATAAAAGTCACTGAGAATTAGACATCAAAGACTGCTGTCAAAACTACTATGACAAAAGGACTTAGCAAAAACTACAGCAGGTGAAAGTGGATGCAAAGAACTTCCAAACATGTCGTTCCAAAGCCACAATTGTGAACATTGTTTTTCCTCTCTCTCTCACCCAGGACGAAACATACTGATCCTGTGGTCGGGAAGGAGATTCAAATTACCGTCTGCAATGAGGAGAAGGTCGTCTGCGGGGTCACAAAGCACACAACGTGCACAGATATGATTCAGGCGTTACTGGAGGACCACAAGTCTCTTCCGGAGAGCAAAAGGCTTCTGGACGGGGAGCCCAAAGACTTCTGTCTTGTGGAGCGCTGGAGAGGGTTCGAACGGGCCTTGCCGCCTCTCACAAGAATCCTGAGACTTTGGTACGCTTGGGGCGATGAGAAACCCTTCATCCAGTTCGTTTTGGTGAAAACAAGCGATTTTGTTCCGCAGTCAGCAAAGAAGGGTGCGAAGTCCAAGGGAGCCAGGCCGAAACGATGGGAGTTTGGTCGGGCTCAGCAAGCCCAGCCTCTGCCGGCAGACAAGCAAAAGCGCATGGTGAGGAAGGCTTTCCGGAAGCTCGAGCAACTCCACAACGAAAACAGGAACTCCCCGGGCACCGAGGAGGTGGAACGGATGGTTCAGCTCATCCTCAACCAGGACCACACCATCAGAGAGCAGATCCAGCGCATGAGGGAGGTGGACTCGGAGATCGAGTGTTTCCAGAACCGACCGCGAGACGACTCAGAGAGTCTCTCGGACAAGGCCTGTGGCTTGAGTTTGGCAGCAAACAGCGAGGAGCAGCTCGAGAAGTACTTTTACGCCTGCGACAGCATCGAACAGCTGGAAACGCAGGTCCAGCACCACGAGGACTTCATTCTCCAGCTGTCCAGGGAGATCGACTGCGAGTTGAGGAAGCTCGGCCTCCCTCCGGTTCCGGAAGAGGACGGCGAGCAGAACGGGGCGGCAGCCGCTATGGCCCTTTCTGAAACCGATGAATCCTTCTACAAAGCAGAAGTCGAGAGGCTGCAGGATGAACTGAAGCGCAGCCTCTTCAGCGGAGTGACTCTGCAGAACCAAGTTGCAGAAATGGACAAGCAGCTCATGTACATGGACGGTTCGCTGATGGCCAAGGACCAGGAATGCTGGCAGCTAGCTGCCCAGCTTAACTCCCTACAAATCATGGACAGGATGGAGGAAACGAAGCCCAGCCTCGTCCTCCTCAAACACGAGCCTCAGGACAGCCTGACCCGAACAGTAAAACTCAAACCCAGCCCGTCGCCGGTGGACGCCACAGACACGGACTCTGACACGGGGATTAGCTCCACCCACAGCCAGGACTCGCTGTCGCCGTGTCTCGACTTCCCTCCCCCGCTTGATACAGATGTTTAGAGACGTTACGTAACACACCAGTCGCAGGTTTTGCTTCTCACATGTCATCTGTAGGGTTGAGCGTTCAAGCTATGTACATTTACTTTAAGCAAAAAAGAAAAACTTTCTTCTTGCTTTTCTAGAGAGATATATTTATTTGTTTTGTTTTTTGCTGTACATACACTGGGTATAAAAAAAAATCTAAACTTTCCTGTTTCAATGCCAGGTATTTTTGTGAAATAAATCTCTTTTTCCAGCTTCAATGTGTTGTTCTGTAATATTTAACAAAGTAAATTAGTAAAAACGTCCAAATTATTGCTGCATAAACCTGTAAAGGGACAGTATTATTGCAAAAATCAACTTTATATCATGTTATTATGTTATTTCTTCATCAAAAACTTACCTGGAGTGTCGCCTTAATTCTTTTAAACATGTTTAAGAAATTCTTTAATCTCCATGGAAACCATTCAGCTGTGCTTATTTCTCAGTGAAACGCTGTTGAAAACTGCATTGTGAATTGGTCTAGTAATGTCCAAACCTTCAGCCACATGAGCCAGAATCATCAAAGTAAAACAGCCTATGGACAGCAAAAATCTGGCTTTCTTAGAGTAAAAACAGTTTGTTAACGAAGCAAACAGCCATTCTTATGGAAAATCATTGCAGATTTAAAACATATAATAAAAAGGAATTTTAGGTTTTCTTTACCAACAGAAAAGCAATTTTTTCCAAATTTTTATGGTGCTCGAAGTTGTTGGATATATGTGGTTCCAGTTACTATGACATTAAAAAGAAAGCAAAAAGTTGATTCTTAAGATGCAACACTTTCGTTTTCAAATCCAGAGTCACATGAAGACGTGGCATGTTGGTAGCATTGGTCTACTGTGCTGCAGAGCCAGGCTGGAGCTCCTTTATTATTTTCTCCCTTACAGATTTGTTTGTTTTCCAGCTGACTTGCACAGATACGCAGCATAAAAGCTGGAAAAACGTTTGAATTGATTCATCAAAGTCTCATCAGACAATCCTGGCATCTTCACAGCGGTGGTACTTTTATATCCACTGATTATGATCATCACTTTTTAATCTCATGTTTATTCACTTTTCTTCAAACACACAAACACTTCAGATGTAAAAAGGTAAATAATTCATGCAAGACAGAACTAGCTGCAGGCAAGATGGCCGACCATTACGGCCATATGCTAGCTTCCTGTAAAACCTCTTAGCTCTGTGCTACAGGTGGACTATCCACATTTTAGCTAAAAATAAATGAAAAAGTGCTTGAGAGCACATTTCCTCTTATTTGTGACATTGCTTTTCGTCCGTGATTTTGCCAGCTGGAAATAAAGAAATAAATCCGTCATATTTTTCTCCCACAAATTTCCGGTTAAACTTGTTTCCTGATTCCTTTGTTTTCTTTTATACATCCTCATTGCTTGGAACAGCTTTTTGTTGTTGCTTCTGCACAAATGCTGTTTGAACAATGCCTCGCTAAAGTATTCATGTTAATTTTATTTATTTTTTTTTTGGTCTTTTTACACTCACAAATCTCAATATTTTTTTATTGGTTTATTTTGGGTAGAACAAAAAGAAGTGGGGGATACTTTAGAAATAAATTGCTGATATCCATAGCTGAGTTAAGGCAAACTCTACTGACAGGACAGATATTTAGTTGTCTGCAAACTTGATCTTGTGGAAAGAAGAAAAGCATTGATGATGGATGCAGCGACACAGAGAGCAACTCAAGAAGAAGAAACCTGATGTAGAAACCAAAAGATGTAAGACAGGAGTAAAGTCAAATGTAAATCCAAATGAAAATCTGGATTTTTACATAAAAAGACATAAAAATAAATATTCATCAGTGCTCCCTTTCCAATCTATGACAGCGTACCAGGGTCATTGTAGGGTTTTTTTAATGGTTTAAAAAATCTGAGCTTAATCTCAGGAATTTTTTCACCTGCTGGAACATCCGGATCACATGGCTCCTCTGAAAGAAACAAAGTGTTTCTATTGCACTTGTTGTGAAACACATCTATTCTGATACGGCTGAAAAACCACCTCATTTTAGCAAAAAAACTTTTAATTGAAAAGCATGTTTTCTTTTTGTGTGTTTATGGAAATTGTCGTGTTTCCATTAAGCGAATTTAATTTCGTCATTTCAACTTGTGGAATTGTGTGGTTATTGGAGACGCAGCTGTTCGTGTCTGGTCCCTCTTAATGGTCTGGGGTTTTAAAAAGTTCAACTTCCAACAATGAAAAAAACATCTCACAGTAGCAGTATTTATTATTTTTAAGAGATTTTTTTCCCTCCATCATAGTTAGTGATGGAGGGAAAATATCACAGTTTTGGTTCTCAGGGCAGTTGCTAAGCTGCCTGGCTTTTTATTGGCCTGATGATGCCTCAAATTAAAACAAGAGCTAATTCTTTAAAAATAAAAAACTGTCCTCATGACAAGATTGTAAATAAACAAAACTCCCCAAGACCTTGAAAAGAGAACTCTGACTGAATGACGGTCTCTAATAACAAAGCACATTTTTACTATCCTAACAGATAAACACTACTCCTGCAGGCCGGCATGACGTCGTTCTGGCACCTGTTGATGAGAGCACCTCAAACAGGACGAGACCCACTGCCAAACTGCTTCTGATTTAGGTGACGCTAAACGCTAAAGCTCTGCTAAAGCTTGAAATGGACAGATTCCACGGGCTGAGTCAGTGGTGAGAAATGGCCCGGCTCCCTGAGAGCTTCGCTTTCAGCCGCCGCAGCATATAATCAAATGAAACGGTCGCCAGGGAAGCAGTGAAAACAGCAAAGCGATCTCTTCAAGCGAAGGTACTGCTGACAGACCAACACTTTGTGTGCTCAGGGCCGAGCGGAGGAGCCGGGGGATATCTGTTTCACGGAGTAATTGCTCTCCCCTTTCTCCTTCTCAAGCTACTAAGTAAGCAGGCATGAAAAGCCGGAGAGCTTACAATGTGGACGGTTTAACAGCGGAGCCTCACACCTGTTGATGGAGAGGTGGCTTTCAGCTGTTTTGCTCTTATGATCCGTCTCACTGACAGCAATTTGGAGAAAAAAAATATCTTAGAGTTTGTATTATAATGTTAATGAGATTTGCACTGAGCGGGTGAAAGGAAGAGCCTGAATATTTTATTCTCTCAGGAGCTAATCAGACACCGGAGTCTCCGGTTGGGTTTAAGGTTTCAGCTTGCCTCTGAGCTGCTCTCACACTGCGTCTTATCTTGACTCAGATGTTGATGAATCTAAAAATATATTACACTGATATAAATAAGGAGTGTCCAAAAGGTGGTGCGGGGGTCGTATGCAGCCCTAGGAATGATTTTATGTGGCCTTGCATATTTAAAAGGGCAGTATTATGTGTTTTACAGGCACATAGGGCCATTTTATAGCACAATCAAGTAAGTAACTATGCTAACTTTAGTTGTCATAGAAATCCTACTTCAAATATGGCTTAAAAGCAATTTCACTTTGTAATTAAAGTCCTTGAAATTAGGTGTCTGTTTCTTTAAAAAACTCCTGCTCCTTCTGAAACTCCACCTTCAGGAAGTGATCACAACATGGCTCCTCTATTAACCCTTTAACAATATTTTTACCAGAGTTTCACTGAGAAGTAGCTCCTATAATGAGCTGTCAATGGTTGTCATGGGCTACCCATGTTGGGCCACCATGGAAACCACAGAGAAAACCATGTGAGACCCATATTGTAGCTCACATTTTGTCATGATCCGTGTTTCTGTGTGTTTATTTTTGAGTTTTTCTGTGTGATCCTGTTCCCTGTGAGTCCTGTCTCTGCGTCTTCCCCGTTGATTGTCTCCCAGGTGTGTCTCGTTCCCTTGATTACCCCATGTGTATTTAGTCTCACCTGTTGTCTGTGTTCTTCGTTGTCATTTGTCTAATGTCGTACATTGAAGCTCTCCAGTAGAACTGTGAAGTCCTGGTTTGCTTAGGTCTCGTTTAAGTCTTCAGTTGCTACCGGTATTAGCTGTGTGCTAATTAGCTGCCGTGCTGCCTGTCCTGGACTGTTGTGGGACACTTTCATTAACTTCTTCATTCTTTCATCAATAACCTGGCTCTCTGCGTTCATCCTCACCACCACCCACCTTCACACATTTATCCCTTGTGGGGCCCATCTAAGTATGTTGGCTGGGAATTGACTGACAACAGCTCCACTAGTGTCAGGATTCAACACCACAAAATATGCAAACGTTTCCCGCATAAAGAACGGAACATTCAGTCCATTACAGTTTTATGTTTTCAGTCTTGATGTTTATTTTGTGATCATTAATAAGTGATCATCTGAACACAGCTGTGGTTGATTAGCTAATTTAAACACCTGCTCTACTGATGATCTGTCAGACGGTCGTTTTGTATACGTCACCTTATTTTTTAACTGAACCAAAACACACAAAATTCTGCAGAGCATCTACATGTTAAGTTTGTCACAGTCAAGCTAGCACAACTGACCTACTTCTCTCTAATTCTCTATTTTTTTCGTAAAACTTTTTTCTGACCTTGTTATCTAGCTGTCATAGTGTTGATAATCAGTAGCAAAGCACTTCGTTCTTTTTCTTTCATTTATCACTTGTACATTTAAGACTGAGCGAGTTATGTTGACATCTTGACAGCTAAAACCAATCGAAGCCATTGTCGGCAAGCAGTTTATCGCCCTCCATATATATAATTTTTTCTCTGTAGAAGTGTCTGTACAAAATTCCCAGTGAACTTTTGTATTTATACTTTCAAATGGGCTATAAGAAAAACTAAGAGAAATGTAAATCTAGAAAAATATAAACTTTTGACATGGAAAATGTGTGAGAACCCTGAGGCGATAACCTGCAGGTACTTGGAGCTGCAGCTGTGCAGAGCGCCAGTGGCTGCTTACTGCCAAGTCTCAACTGTCACTATTTCCCCCCGTTTCTTCAGAACCACTGAAGCAATTCCCAAGACTGGGGTTGCATAATTCTCCCAAGGAGCCAGTCTTCCGTAACTCGCTGGCTGTTTGTGTTGCTGCTTTGGCAGAAAAGGGACAAAAGTGAAAGGAAGAAAAAGAAAAACACCCGCTGCGATCCTGTAGGGTGTGTTGGAAAAGTCACAGCCAGGCCTTGAGGACAAAAGCTGCTCCGGCTCAGCTCTGCATTCAGACATGTTGAGGCACCGTTTGCTCTCAGATGGCAGTAAATAACAAAATGAACCAATTCTCACTGTGGGCTTTTACAGCATGAAGGCCTTCCTGGTTCGTTTCTCATGCTACCTGTCGCAGAGAAAGCTACACGGCAACAAGGTCAACAAAGCAAACGGTTTCCATTTCTAGTCCTTGGCAGGATGTAGAGGCCAGCAGACTAAACACGACCACAACCCCCCACCCTACACTACACCACTAAAAACAACCTGTTGGAATCTAACTATAATGTATTTTCATCAATATTTTTCAGTGGAAATAGTCTAAGTTTTAAAGCTAAAGGACCTTTAAATAAAAAGGTTAAATTCCACCGATATGAAAACTTTCTACAGGATCTCCTGATTTGACTTGAACTCATCACAGTTTTAACTGAAAAGTCCATGGACATGTTTTTCTGTATGTTTTTTGAATTTTATTTTATTTTATTTTTTCCATACTGTTGGGTTTGTTAATGCAAACAGTATGTTAATACAAGTTGAACAGGTTGTGTTTTTTGGGGTGAATTTAAATTTTCTGTTAGTCTTTCATGTGCCTTTTAAATTGAGTAGAGTGATCTATTGCCCTTAAGCATTTTATTTCTGGCACTGACTCCTATTCTTTGAATATACCATTACAATAACATTGCTATTAGTTTAGTGTCTATAAATTCGCCATTTAACCATATTTAATAGAACCACCAATTCTTGTCTCCCAGGCAGAGATAATACTGACATCTATAAAAACATATTGAAAAAGAATGTGCCTCTTTAATATTTATGAAACTCATGCAAAGAGCATTTTTTATGCCCAAAGGACAGCAGTGGAACACAAAACATAGAAACTTTGAAAGTGTTTTTGTAACAAAAAAATACAAATTCAGGGCTGGTAGAAGCCATCTTAGGACCCTAAGCAGATTTGTATTTGGGCCCCCCCATACCAACATACCAACATCAGAGGCTTCAGCATTTCTAAGATACGCTATGTCTGTAACATAGCTACTATCATTACCATAATTTGTAATTAGCTTACAGCATCCCAGTGCTAATATGGCTCTTGATTTTAACCTTACAGGAGTAAAACAGGAAAAAAAAAAGAAAAAGGATTTTGAAATACAGGGTCATATTAAAGTGAGCCAATTTATTTTAACTATTTGAACA
This sequence comes from Poecilia reticulata, assembly GCF_904066995.2. Classification (NCBI taxonomy): domain Eukaryota; kingdom Metazoa; phylum Chordata; class Actinopteri; order Cyprinodontiformes; family Poeciliidae; genus Poecilia; species Poecilia reticulata. The sequence continues at coordinate 5,062,762 of NC_088835.1, forward strand.
AAACATCAGCTGATAAATGCTAAATTTACAGTGAACAAGTTAACAACTTGACTTTAACTCATTAACTTATATTAACCCAACAGTGGCAGCAGCCATCAACAGGAAGAGATTAATAATTATTTGCTAAATAAAAACAGTAAGAAATTGTTTTCCCATATCTAATAGCATTTGGTTTGTATGTATACATATGTATATCAAGCTAGTTGGTTCTCTTGGGGGCCCTCTGGTTGCGTGGAGGCACTAAGCTACCATTTAAGTCTTATATTTCTTGTACGAGCCCTGTGTGATCTTTTTACACAAAATAAACAATATATTTTTTGAGTTAATCCATTTCTAATTTACTCAATTAAAAGTGAGCTTTTAATTGAGTTAAAAGCTTCTTTGCTTCTATAAAACGTTAGGAATTTTGCCGGCTAATATTTAGCACAATTCAAATCTTCCTTTTTACTGTGTATCATTTTTATAACACTTCCCAAACTGAATTAAACATTTAAACATCGATAAAACACTTTTTTTCCTCTTTCCTCTCTCAACAGAAGCAGCAGCAGAGGCCACAGCTCTTCACTCTGCTGCCATGTTTAACACCCAACATTTACTTCTGCTCTACCTTACAGATCAGCAAAGACTCACCGCCTCAAACCCACATCTCAAAAAACAATAATTAGACGCACCAAAATTACAATTAGGCCGACTGGAAGCCACTCCTCCCAGATGAAGCAGCAGGGCAGCTAGTAAACTATAATCTGTCATCGTCTGGGCTCAGGCATGAAAAGATTTTCACCATCATATAGTTTTTATTTTTATTTTTACAAACCAATCTGTTTTGTTTGCAGAAACAACCACCTAATTACAGAAAACATGATGGGCACGCTCCTTTACTCTAACTCTGTTGTGGCTACGGTGCATTAAATCAGTATTTGTTGACATGAAGTTGTAATTAATCCCTTTCAGCAACATTTAGTTCACAAATTGGACAACATGCTTTTCGAAGTTTGTCAACAGTCACAGAGGAATGCTTCGTCTTCCTCTAAGTAAGTTATGAGGCCACTTCATTTACCACATGGGAGCTGCTCATAATCTAAAAACTAACAGGGATTTTTATGACACCATAATTTAATAAAGCTTGATGCAAGCCACTTCTATTTTTTAATGATTTTATTTAATGTTTCTTAAATAGTACTAAATTTAATTAAATTCTAGTGATGATTTTTTTTTTCTACAATTCTGAACACACACAAATAACTACGGACGCACCGATCTACTTTTTCCCTTCTGATACCAATATCGATATCTGAGGTTTAAGTTTCGTCCGATACCGATCCGATACAGAAAAACAGAGCTGATCTGACTTAAAACGTTTCCCTTTTTTTTTTTTAACAAAGACATAAATCTACTGAGGGCTGCACAGTGGCGCAGTTGGTAGAGCTGTTGCCTTGCAGCAAGAAGGTTCTGGGTTCGATTCCCAGCCTGGGGTCTTTCTGCATGGAGTTTGCATGTTCTCCCTGTGCGTCCGTGGGTTTTCTCCGGGTACTCCGGTTTCCTCCCACAGTCCAAAACATGACTGTCAGGTTAATTGGCCTCTCCAAATTGCCTCTAGGTGTGAGTGTGTGTGTGCATGATTGTGTGTCCTGTGTGTCTCTGTGTTGCCCTGCGACAGACTGGTGACCTGTCCAGGGTGACCCCGCCTCTCGCCCAAAACGTTGGCTGGAGATGGGCACCAGCACCCCTCCTGACCCCACTGAGGGAAAAAGGGTGCAAGAAAATGGATGGATGGATAAATCTACTGAATTATGAATGTATTTGATAACTCTGCACCAGTACAGCACACTGAAACACACCAGTAGCTTCACAAGCTCAGTCCAAACAGCAACAAACCTTTTAAATGCTTCAGAAAGTACAACTATGAATTCTAAATATAATGTAAATTAAATATTAAAGCATGACGTCACTCAGAGCACAAATCACATTAGACTGAATAAATCAGGTACATTGTCATCAATATGCGATATTGAATTTCTTTCAATATCAGGACGGTGCAGGATCGGTGCGTATCCAATGACCGTCGCCTTGCAAACGTACTTGTCACAGCCACAAACTCCAGTCTGTTTCACAGAGATATTATTTGATAAACAAACAAAAAACGAGAGCATAACTGTGAAGTAGAAGAAAAATAATACATGGCCGGCGGTGTGTCAAATACTTATTTCCTCTCGTGCAGGCTACATAAAATCCAAATTAAACACTTTGATGTTTGTGGTCATGAGTTGAAGATATAAAAACTGTCAAGAGGTGTGAATACTTTTGAGCAATCACATTTCTAAGTTTAAAAAGCAATTTTGCAGAATGACAGAAAGAGCGAGCGGATGACGCAGACTTATTTCCTCCCTTCACACACGCTCACACACCTACACACACCCCACACACACACACACACACACACACACACACACACACACACACACACACACACACACACTGTCATCGTCACACTACAGATGAAACACATTTCGGACGTCCACCCCAGGAGTGCTTCTCACGTCTCCGCGGAGCAGAGCAGAAGTGACTGGAGAGTTCAGTCAGCTGCTCCTCCTGAGCGGCGAGATTGTTTTGTGAAGTGAGCAAACATTTTCTCTCTCCTTGTTTTCCCCTCTCTTCTCATTCCCACATAACTCGTCTTTCAGGATCAAACTCAGCTTGCTCTTGTGCCAACATCCCTGAACGCTCGCTGGCGTCCCCATAACGCACCTCCCGGCAGATGCAGTTTCACATTCCCCTGAATAAAACCCCCCAAAACAAAACAAAAAAAAACGTCTACAGCTCTGCTTGTTGGTGGCAAAATGGTGAAACCTCTGTTTCTACAAAAAAAAAACAATCTCTTTTTTTAAATTGTTCCCATGAACCAGAATTCACTGAAACAATCCACACACCATCAGGTTGATTTGTATTTGGTGACAGAGCGACGAACCCCAACCGCCTCTGAGCTTCACGTTCACACGAGTCCGGACTTGTCGACGCCGTTCAAGGGCCTTCGGGGCTTAATTGCTTCAATCAAAGCGCTTTCAGAGTGGCACTTCGTCCAAGAGGCATGAATCACCCGCTGAAAGGAGCGGAGAGCAATAAACTGTCACCGTGGTGCTGAGAGCAAACTGGCTGAGAGTGTTTTTTTTTCTAAGTGTGTGAATTTGGCGACTGTCGCAGGCTGTGAAATATGATTTAAATCACGCGGCCGCTTACTGCAGGAAACATAAGATGTCTACAGTTCAAATTAAGGTCAGGGTGAACATTACGGTGCTTTTCTTTGCCGCCGCACCTCAAACGCGGCCCCAGTAATCCGACCTCCTCACATAAACATATTATATTTTGGCATGGCTGTTAATTATCCCCTGCTTTAAAGGAGCTGCTGTCCAGGAGGCAGCTGTTAGCTCTCTACAGGTGCTCTCTGATGCTGCCCAGCTCCGCCTGCTGCTTTCTGCAGCCTTTCATTAGGCCAGGTGGAGACGTTGGGGTGGAGGCTACAGAGATTGTTGTTTTGTTTTTGTTTTTTTTTCTTCTTCTTCTTTTCAGAGCAGGTGGAGAAACCCAAGAAATGGACAGAAGTCATTTGCTTCTGACTGCAACGTTAGAGTTTAAGTTGCAGTTTAAGTAAGCTTTTAGAATTTTTTTAGTTTTTTACATATTTGTTGAAACCAAAATTATGTCGTGGCAGTGTAAGATAACCTGTGGGGGAAAAAAGAAAAGAAAAAAACATCTGCCTTCTCCCAGAAGTAACCCAGGATTTCATCACTCAGTCAGAAACAACCAATCAGAGCCAGGAGGCGTGTCTTAGCGCTGTCAATCAGTTTTGTGCTCAATCACCAGCATTGCCTTATGCCACAGCTGCTTCACCACAACATAGTCTGTCCAAAATGCTAAGGCTAGTTAGCATAGCCATACATGATTTTTTTAGATAAACGGTTTTGCTGGACATTAAGTTGTTTCTCCACCATTAGCACACAGAGCAGCATGTACACAAATATGATTGACAGCGCTAAAACACGCCTCCTGGCTCTGATTGGTTGTTCTTGACCGGGAGCGCTGCATTTCTTTAGATGGCAGTATTAGTAGAACTCCCATTAATCTTTTTATTGTATATTTTTATATTGATACTTTTTTTATTATATATTTATTTACTTATTTATTTTATAATTATTGGAGCTTTGTGACAAAATTTTGCTCAATATGTACATTTCAAATTCACAGATGAACAACACACATCAGTAGGTGAAATCATTAAGTGAAACTTGTACACTGATGTCAGTGTAGAAATACTGACATCAGTCAGATAATGAAAGCACAATGTCTGAGATTAGAATATTACATCAGAGTAGTAAAAAAAACATTTTAAATACAGAAATGAGAGCTAAATGTAAAGCGCTTTCAGTCGAACAGACAAGCCTCACTGGCTTATTCTGAGTTATTGAATATAACTGTGTGAGGTAATATTCAGCAAGGTATTACTGCATACAGTAATTTTTGCATATTACTGTAATATCTGCATAATCTTTGCATGTTCTCCGTGTGGATGTGTGGGTTCTCTCCAGGTACTCCAGCTTCCTCCCACAGAACAACAACATGACTGTCAGGTTAACTTTTTTCTTTAATGTGTGTAAATGTGTGTGTTTCTGCATATCGTTATACAGTAAGCACCAACACACTTATATAAGAACATTTGTGAGGTCAAATGTTCTTCCATCTAACTAGTGCAACGACTTGGACTAGTTGGGCTGGTCCAACTAGTCCAAGTAGATGTTGTACTAACAACTAGTTGGACTTGTTCTGACTTCATCCCAGTGGTTTTCTGTCTTGCAGAGGAAGGGCCTTGGTGCATGCCGGCAAGTTAAGTCCTTCTACATGGGGGATGTCCAAAGTGCGGCCCGGGTGTCATTTTGTGGCCCCTGGACTGATTCTGTGAGGCCCCTGAATGATGGAAATTTGTCTCATAAGCGCAGGTGATTGATGCAGATGGAGACTATTTTTTATTATTTAATTTGGACAAAAGAGTGACCTATCTAATCTTTTTCTGTTGAGTCCGAAATAAATGATCAAAGTTAAATTATGCGAAACCTTTTTGTAGTTTTGTACCTACACATTTCTGTCCTAAAAAAAGAATCTGACTATTTTCTATGTTTGACTCAAATATTTCATGCTTAGCTTGAGCAGGAACAAAATCCTCAATAAAACTTTGTGTTTTAGTTAAATAAAATAAAATAAAAAAATTGGTCCACGAGTAACCTCTGAGTTGATGATGATGGCCGACCTTACAAAAAGTTTGGACACCCCAGTTCTACGTCAAGTTGGAACAGAAATGTGTCGTGATTGGAGGTATTGACCACACACCATCAGATGACTGGAGGTCTTCACCATCGACATGCCAACATGACTCATTAGAGAAAAGACTTACGAACACCAAGGAACTGACTGAAGTGAACAAACCTGGCCAAAGACCATAGAGGACTGAAAACTGAGGGAAAGTGACTGACAAGCAGAGAACTGAACACAGATGGAGCTAAACAAGTTAGATAAGAATCAAACCTGGACTTAAATCTAAAGACTAATACAGAGGAAAACAAACACAGAAGACAGAACACAGAAAAGAACTAAGAAACTCAACACAATGGAGTAGTTAACGTCATACTGGACACCATTAGTGACTGAGGACAAAAAAAAAAAAACTAATTCAAAACTGAACACCCAAAGAGCCGTGAACCTCGACGGAAACTGTTCCTCTGAAGATGGGAGCAATAAATCACTCAACAAGTCCTGGTATGCGCAAACAAGGTTTGGAATAAAACGACAAACTGCTGAGAAACAGCCTCACACCAAACCCTCTCCGTGAACTCTGAACTCTGAACTTGACGCAGCCAAGTCAGATGAGTGCAGGTCTCTTTGTTGCCCTGACGCCTAAATAAGAGGCCGACACCCGATGATGAGCCCTAGAGCCGTATCTAAAGTATGACCGTATCTCGTAACTGTTTACATCCGTCGCTGCCATGATTTTTTTATGATGCATCATGTGAACGAGCTTATTCACATGTGATTTTAATTGCATTTCTTATTTAATGGAAACGCCACAGTTGTGAAAGTGTTTTTTGACACAAGCGGAATATTAGGAAAGTTTTTGTGCACATTTGCAATGGAAACGCAGCTTGGACAGGATGGGCATCTTATCCCAGAGCCACACCGGAATCAGAGAACCTCCTGTTCCTTCATAAAACAGTCTAATATTAGAAAAACGCTGAAGCAATTCAGACATTGAGGGGTAAATTACACCTTTGGACTTCAGTTAGTGCTAATGTTTTTAAAGTCAAAGCAACACTGTGTATTTTAAACTGTATGAAGGAAATTTAGTCATGAAGGAAAACCAATAATCAGATACCTCGTAAAAAGAAAAGTGGTTAGGATCTTCGTAGCTTTGAGCTAAACCGACACATTAACTTAATTGTAGGAATAGTTTATGACTGAATTCGATATACACACCCTGGAATGTCATCAGGTTGGTTCATGCAGCTAGCTCACAGTGGTGAGGAAGGCCTGAGCTGACTCCACAATGTATACAATTCATAGCAGCCATCCTGCCTATAATAATAAGACCTCCCTCCAACCATAAACTTCAGTATGTTTATTAGGTCTGTGTGTGGTAGTTAAACACAGAGTAGTGCATAATTATGAATCCATCATGTGTGGCCTCTTCCAGCTCCATCCATCTTCTCATCAACTCTGACCAGATTCCTTAAACAGAAAGGATTCCCACAGTGTTCCACTGCTGGGATGAGGTGACCAGGTGTTGAGCAGTTTTAGTTTTCCTGTCATGAATTCCCTATTTCCTGTGTTTTGTGAGCGTTTCTCTGCATGTGCCTTCAACTCCGGCTGATTTTTGGGAAAGCTAAGTGGAAAGCTAAGAGTTAGAAGTGTATGCATGTTTCAACAATGTGCCATCTAGTGGCCTGGCATTACAACTACAGCTGATTCTTGGTGATCTGGTCTAAAAAGTGGAACTTTTACCTAATAAACATCTGAATATACAGGCAGTTTCCAGACAGCAGTCTCATGTAAACCTAGCATGAATACTCTGCTGTGTTTCTTTCAGAGGAGGCTTCAAATAATTAGGTCGATTCAAGGAGCTTTTAAGTAGCAGAATGATGAAGACCAATTGGACGTATTGGCTCTGCTGTGCCTTTGATGGAGATGGAGGTTTGGGGGAAACCAGAGGCTCTCCTGTTTCCTGTACCATGAGGAGGGTCGATGGTAACACTAATCTAGACACACTTCCCCCTCCAGAGCTGGCACTTTGAAGAGCCCAGTCTGTGAGATTAGGATTTGGGACCTGCTTCCTGGGAGGGGGCTGTTATTGTTGCAAACCCACCCAAACATATGAATACAGAATGTAGCAGAATGTAGCCTATTGTAAAGACTTATAGAGAGACATGAATGTACGTGGTGTTGCAGAGAGTAAAATGAGATGAATTTAGTTTTATTCTGAGTCTAAAGAGTTCAGCCTTAATCTAATCTTAGAGATGCTTCAGAATCCCCCTCAGAGATTGGAGGGTTTGTTGACACGGACAGAAAGAGGGCTGCACGCCTCTGTTCCAGGACGGATGACAGAGCAGGTCTTGACCTGGTGAGATCTTTTTCCAATCGCCGCCGTGTGCTCACGGGCAGTGGCTTCCTGTGGCGTTTCCTGTCAAAACGGGGCTTTCATAGAAGTAGTTATCTACTCTCCAATGTGAAATGCGTGAGAGGAGCTGGGATGCTGGGCAATATAAACTCTTTTTAATGGTTTATTGTGGGCAGAAGCAATAAATGTGAGCTAATAGTGAAGCGTAAGAGAAAATGTGGCTCCTATTCTGATTGACATGAGTGGAACGACACGTCAGGATCTGACATTTTCAGATCTCTGAAAGTTTGAAGAACACAAAGACATTTCTGAAAATAATAACATTTCCAAAGATGAAAATTTTTTGACATTTGAAACTCAGAAGTTAAGTTTAATCTCAAAGATGAATTTTTGGTTTAGCTACAGGCTATTTTGAGCAAAACTAAGAATCTCCATTAATTATTGGGATTTTTTTAATGAAACAACCTAAAAAAAATAAACAAAACGGAAATGTAACGGAGTAACGGAAACATTTTAAGTTTCCGTTGACTCTTAATAATCACAATACAAACCAAATGTAAATATACCACAGTTTACACAGATTCTTTCCGTTTCAATGCTCACATTTTTGTATAACAACATCAAATGCCTTAAGGATGATGAAAAATTTAATCTATTTGTTAATTCTGGTAATAAATTATGCATAGATTACTCCTTTTTTCTGCTCTGATTTCTTTAATGTAAAATAATTGCACAATTTCTGCTTTAAAATGTCTCCCCAGGCTTGAGGAGTCCTGATGAAGCAGATGCGTGTGTAAGAACGGGTCTGCTGGCCAGGCCTCACGGGGCTGGCAGCACTCTGCACAGGAAGTGAGGAAAATGGTGAGTTTGTTTACAGTAAAAGCTGCTGTGTTTTCTGGAAGAAACCTTCGAGAACTAGCGGATCCATTATAGCCACATGTAAACAGGAACGGTTAAAAGCTACAAAGTCGGCTGTTCAGAGAGCGTGTTTATCTGCTGGAGCCGTGAAGAAACGAAATCCAGAGAAAACAAGATTAACGGACACAGAGGTCATGAGATTCAGTTCAAAGACGTAAAAAACTGATCAGCTGTTTTCTTTATTTCCATCCTTTGCCAGCTGCATGTTGTGAAGGTCTGAGTAACTCTGACTGAAAAAAATGTATTCATTCATTTTTACAAATTTCTCTCCAAACACATTTAGAAATCATAACCTCCCACCAAAAAAAAAAAAAAAAAAAAAGGAATCAGCGTCTCAGAATGCCTGGATTTTATGTTTATATGGTTTTGCTGCCATGGGGGGAAAGTTTGATCCAATGGAGCAACCAGGCGAAAGTTTGAGGCAAATGAATGATTCATGTTGGTGTATTTCTGAGAGACGAAGAGAGAAGTAGTAAATTGAATATTAGTGCAGACTGTGTGCAGAGAGAATGGACAGTTAACCTTTAAACTGGTCTTACTGTGGCATTATATAATGCTTTGTGTATGCCATGAATCAGATTACTGTTCACATGTTTAGGGCCCCATTCCACCTCTACACACAGAGCCGTCTTTGTCTGTGCCTGACATCGTGGTCTTATTAGGCTCATTTTGAAAATGTCTCAAAGGCAACGAGCAACTCAGAGACAAAGCTGCAATCACAAGCATTAGAGCAACATTTAGGTTTCACAAACATTGTTCTATGATATATATCATTATGCTAGCTTACCAAAACAAAGCGGTGTCAGATGTCAGGCAGGTCTAATGAAGTAAACACAATAAAGTTCCAGTCAAAGGTCACGTTGATTTGACTAGACCGTTGTCTGGGGCGGGATGCAAATGAGATAAAAAAATAAAAAACACACAAGCTGAATTTCAACGTCTGTGTAACTCAGCGAAGATCTGAGATGGAGATTTTCACAAATCGGGGAAGCCTTTTGGGTCCGCAGACTCCAACATAAACAGTTCTGACAACAGTACCTCAGTAACAGTTACTTCGGTGTGTTATTCTTTTTTTTCTTTTTCCAATTCCAAGGAGAACACTCAAATTGCACCCCCTCAAATGAAAAGAAGTCGTTTGGTTTGTCCATGAACAACCCAGGAACCACAAGTCTCAGGTCTACCGTGTAGGATGCTTCTACACTTTAAAGATTTCTGGACTCAGACATTGTCTATGGTAGAATCCCAGGTTAATAATTCAGTCATAAATACGCCAGAACTTTGTTTATGGATCCAAAAAGCACAGAGTCATGCCAAGGGACATTTAAACACGCATTAAAGGGCCAGTGTTATGTGTTGTCCAGGCATGTAGTGGTATTTTATAGGACCATTAAGTAACTATGTTGCCTTCTGTTGTTATAAAAATGCTGCATATGTCAAATATCTTCGTCATTTTTTATTTATTTTTTTTTACCAAAAACCTTTTTTTGTTGTTGCCAAAATCACCGTTGGTAAAAAAATGACTCATGCCATTATTTTAGGAAGGTGACAATATGACTTAAAAGAGAGTTGACTTTGTAATGTTACGCCTTGAAATAGGGCCTCCGCCTCTTTAAAAACTCCTGTTCTTCCTGAAACTCTGCCTTCAGAAAGTCTTGAGAGGAGGGAACGGTTTGTTTTTGATAATGGAACAGCATTATAACATGATGTAAAGCTAAAAAAGAGTCACTTTTTCATAATACTGGTCTTTTAATGGTGGTGTGTGTGTCAGTATGCGATTGTCCAGAATGTGAGCTTGAGTGAAAATACCCAAGATATTTGAAAGTTAGCTCCAAATTATCATTTTAAAAATTTTGTGAAGTTATTTTGGTGATCACCAGAACTACACCTAGCTACCTATCCAGACAATTATCTTTAGAGGTGGAAAAAAAAATCTAAAACAAATTCTAAAAGTGCTGATGATGTCGTTTGGATGGGACCCAGGATCTGCTGACCTGGGTCCCATCCTCTCCGTCTATGGTTCACATAGCCACATTTCATCAATATTTCAGGAGATCCGTTGTTTCATATTCTGAGTTATGGAGGAAATGGAACTCTGGAAAGTCCCACAGCTATGACCGTATAGTTCAGTCTGATATTTCCTGCAGTTGACCTGTGAGATTTTTTGACGCTGAAGACTGGAATGTGCGTTAGCCTGAGATAAAGAGGGAATTAATTACCTTGGAAAGATGTACACACTCAGATAACAAAGTGTCAGCTCAGCCTATTTGTGGGAGACTACATATAAAGCAGAAACAAATTGTCCTTACTGTTCAGTTTAGGGATCTTTGAACTAATGTGATGAATGTAGAGCAGCTATAGTTATGTGGGGTTATGGTTATCTGCATTCAGTGGTGAATGACTGTTTACAGCGCAGATAATTTCCAGTTAGCTTCATAGCGTCGAACTGCTGCATTAAATACATCACAACCAAACGTTAGCAACTGGGTAAAATTTAAAACTGCCAAGAGTTCATCAATTCTCAATAGCAGAGTCCCGACCCTCTGTACGAAGTAAAGTGTTCAGCTAGGGTCTAGTTTCTATCAGACCATGTCATGTTTGTTGGCAGCAATTAGTGGAGAGAAAAATAAAATAAAATCACACAGTGTAACCGCTAGCTGCCTTTAAGCAAAGTTAGCATGATATTTATGCTAACTTAACGGCTAATCAGACAGTCCCTTGTTTCTGGGCTCTTATTGTTTAGAAAGTTTTGAAGAAAGCTTTACAGTGAACAGGTCGGCGTTACCTCCACACAAATTATTGTATCTTTAAGCGAAGGATTAATGACAAAGGAATAACGAATCAGGAAAGGTCAAAGAAAGAAGGAGGAGGACAGATAAGGATGTGACTGCTAATGGTGTGGCAGAGTATAATACAACTTCTGGCACAACGCTGAATGCTAACAGCAGCTTATTATGGCCATAATTATTCCCCCGGTGGACACACACACTGCTGTGTAGCTGTTTTTAATATTCAGGTTTGACCAGCTACAGTTTGTATTCTGTACATACGCTGAGGATGAGCCACAGACTTCTTCCCACTCAGAGTTTAAGTTCATTTAGTTCTCTAGCACAGAGACATACGGCAGCCCTGCTGCGACAGAGCAGAATACCAAACACATCAGAGCAGAAACGTTCACACACAAACCAAACTCTAAGTAACTTCCATATTTAAAAGTAGAATCCTGGATGTAAATGTGCATAATAATGCTGGAGCATGATTTTTTATTTTTATTTTTTTACTGTACATGTCAGCAGTATGTAACCTTCTGAATCCAAAGAACAATTTTTACCCTGTGCCCAGCTAAATTAATCTCATTTACAATTGTAAATGTTAAACTATCTTTTGAAAACACATAATTTATTATTTTTGATAAATACCCAGCACAGAAAAAATGTGTTGGGTATTAATTCATTAGGATTTAAAGTTTGATCTTTGAGCAAGTGTTCCTGCATTGTTACGCTATTTCCAGGAAATTTGTCATTTTGAAACACCCACCGTTTTATTTATTTTAGGTTTAAAAGTAGTAAATAGTTTTTATCTTCTTTTTTGCCAAAAGGGGATGGAAACATTTTTTTCTATAGGATGTACTTGTGGAAAATTATATATGTACATACACACATATATAAACAGAAAAACTACTTTTATTACATCTAGATTCATTTGTTGATTCTTTATCATTTTTGGCTAAAGTTATTAAGACCCATGGTGGAATTGTCTACTCACTGTATAAAACGAGTCGCTATGGAAAGACAAATTCACACTGAAGTCTGATTGTAGTCGCTTGTGTTTAGCAATGTAAATGCAAAAAAATCACATTTTAGCAACAACAACAAAAAAAATCATAACTGAGACCTGCTGTGTGAACGTAAAAAATGCTACTTTTCTAAACATCTATTCCGCGGCATAACTTTAGCTTTACGCATCCAAGATGAAGTTTGTGGCCTGGCATTGTGACCTTAGAGACCGTTTAAAGAAACAGAAAGAGTAAGGAGGAAATTACACAATCATAAAATTCCATTACATTTTCCACTGTTATTGAAAAGTGCAGGTCAGTCGACAAAAGACAATCAATCCATGTGGAATGTAGCAGAGTCATCCGTCCACACGGACACAAACGAAGGTCATCGCCATTGTGTTTAAAACTTTCCTGACCTATTATGACACTTTTAACAAATTATGCTCGCCTCCCTGCACTCCGCAGGAATGTGTTCCCGTTTTTAAAGTCGATGATGTCCTCTGTGCTTCCATTATCTCCGCCCGCCGCATTATCTTGTAAACACGCGGCCCCTGCACGACGGGTGACGTCATCGCCCCCTTTCTCGACCCCCGCTCACCCACCGTCCGTCCGCCCCGTTTAGACTCGAGGTGAAGCCGCTCGTAGTAATTACCACTTTGCTCAAGTCATTTCACGGCGGAAAGGAACGACCCCTGCAGACAGTAAACAAACAAGCTGATCGCCATCTTCTCTGCCAACGGCAAGCAGCAATTATTAGCTTTTTTTTTTTTCTCCCTTTCACGCATATAATGCAGGTGCTTCAAATGCACATAGATTCAATAATAAATGTGTTTGTTAAAGTTCCTCTAGTCAAGTCAAGTTTATTTGTGTAGGACATTTCAGCAACAAGGTGGTTCAAAGTGCTTCACGTCAGGAAAACATCATAGAGTCGCCCAATTATGAAACAAGCAAAACATTAAATTTAGTCAAATACCGTCATCAAAATCATCAAGGAAATACACATCAAATATATTGATCGGTAGCTGCCTTTACATTACTAATGTGCACCAAACTTTGTCTATGTTCTGCTAATGTCGTAAAAACACAATTTTGTAATTGCGGCATTTCCACTAAATAAGAAACGCAATTAAAATCACGTAAATAAGTCTGTTCACACAGACTTATTCACTTATTCTGTTCACACAGACCTACTAGTAGTAGGATGATGATGCCGTGTCATCATCCTACTACTTCCTGCCGTCTTCTTCGTGGTTTGTGCTAGCGGCATCGTCCGGTTGTTGATTGAGTCAAACCATATGGCCTAATAAAAGCACCTTTGATAAAAAGCAAAACTTTTTATCAAAGCACAAAACTATTTTTTACCCAAAATTAAAGTGTTTCTCTTAGGCAAAGTTATTTTCAAAGTGTCAAATTGCACAATTATAAGGTAAATGGAAACTAGGGCTGTAGCGATTCCTCGATTATTCGAGCGGTTAACTCGATTATTCGAGGAATCGCTATAGCCATTAAAATTTCTTGAGGAAAATTATCTGCCTCAAAGCTTTGTTAAATGATCTTTCATTGTTATTTTGTTATTTTATTATTATTAAATTTGATTTATTTTATAGCGCACCGTGTTCTGGCCAGGTGATTATTTATGTTACGTGACGTTCTCACTTCCACCTCTGAGTTGTTGACGAAAGTGTTAGCATCGTAACGTACCATTTTTAAGTTATGATGTTAACTTGAGCATAATCAAGTAATGGGTTATATCACTGATTTTTGATAATGTCCGGGTTTTTTCGTTTTTTGGGGGGACCAAAAAGAATCCTTAAAATAACTGGTGCGATGCCTGGGGTACTAACCGGAAAATAAGTTTCATGTCATCCCGGTCGCAACAGAAGGCTGGCAGAGCGCATTGTGACGGTGAGTTCCTCTGTGTGACGAAGGAACCAAATCCAGTCGCCTTCATTTGAAGGACCTCTGTGCTTCAGCTGTTTTGTAGGTTTCTAGAAGTTTGATTCAGATTTATTGTGCATAGAAACTGAATTCTGCCCCTATCAGTAATCTGTTAGTATTAATCTACCAGTGATGGGGGTTTTTAAGCATTTGAGAAAATTGTTGAAGAGCTCTTGGAAGGGACGGCTAAAGACATAGAAACGGAGAGAAGGTGGACCGTGCCGATGGGAACGAAGCCTCCTGTCAGCAGAACAATGAGAGCATTGAAAACATACAACAATATGAGCCAGCTGCCTGCTGAAAAACAAAGCTTTGCGCTGAGCAGAAAATCTCCACATGAGCTACTGGAACAAACAACTGAGTCATTTTCAGGAATCTTCTGGTTCAGTTCCTGCCGGATGGCAGATAAAGGCCAAACGTCCACAGCTCACAACAGGGACAGAAAGTAACCAATCAAATCACGGCCTGTGCAGTTTTTCCCTAAAGTATCGACTGTCTAAAAGCAAAAGTGTTGATACATTATAAACTTTAATTTGGCTCGGGCTGAACAGATTTGGGTGGTCTCTGTTGTGGAACGCTCTGCCACGCGTGTGCCGTCACCTCTCGCTCTCTCATTGTTTCAGCTTTGCTTTCCTTGGCTGCTGGACGCTGCTGCCTTTTGGGATGCGATGTCAGGGAGCACCTGTTGTTTTACGCACCGACGCGGTGGGTTCACGACCTCCGCTCTGGCTCTGACGTGGAAGCGTCTAGGCGAGTGTAAAAGCGCAGAATGTCGCAACTCCCAGATGCAAACTACCGGGACCAGACCGCCCCGGTAATCACAGGAAGCTGGTAGCAGGAACGCTTTGATTCCAACAGGAAACGCCCTCCATTGTTTTGGTTTCTTTATGGCGGTTAACTCCCACTCACAGGCCGGCCTCACATTAAAAGGCCATTTTGCAGAGTTCTTCTGAGTTTTAGAGCACAACACATTCCCCCCAACAGTGTACTCTGCTGGGTATTTTTGGACTTATAATACAACTTTGAAACTTTTTTAAACAGCCAGAGATCTCGTGTCATGTAAAATAAATAAATCTGATAGAGAAATAGTCAAATTCTGCTGTTAAACCACTTAAACTTAGCGCAAAAACTTTATATTGAAAAATGATTTTCTTTTTAATTGCTCCATTTCCATTCAGCAAATTTATTTTCAAAATATCATATTGCACAATTTTAGGGTTAATGGAAACACAGATATCATTGCTTGATTGCGCTATGAAACGGCCCCTGGTAAATAAATAACACTTCCCTTTAAGTTCTCATAACTGCTTTAAATTCAGACTGTAAAGGTCCAGGACTCCAGTCTAATTAATAATATATATCTCATATAATCAAAGACGCCCTTACAACTAAACATATTAAAAGTCAAGTCATTTCAGCACAAAATATAAGTTACCTTTTATTTTGTTGTTGATAGTTACATCATTACAAACACAGCTACTGTCTTTCAAAATAAAAGCATTTCTGTTTAATAACTATCTTCCTGCTAATTTATGTTTATTTCGTGGTGGGGAAAAAAAATCAATTTAGGCAACAAGTAGCTGCCTCATTCTGCAACCACTTCTATTTTATAAATGCAGTTAACTGTCGAAACCAGATATTAGGAACATTTTGTGGTTTTAAAATCATCACTAGAGAAACTGCAGGGTTAGAGTCAGAATGAACAGATTAATTAAGTCTTTTTAACTTTTATTTAATTTAAATAGCATGCATTTTAGTGTGGAAGATTAAGTGTACTTCCATCAACATTTTTTTTTCAATACAAATGCATTTCTATTACTTTGATTCTTAGTCATTTGATTGCTTTCGGTTTGTAACAGAACAGCGCCACCAAGCCAACCAATACTAGTTTAGTTTGCTTGAACACACGCCTTAAAAAACAAAACAAAAAAACAGGGACTCCAATAGCTTTAATTAATCAAATTCAAAAGTTTTCCTACAAAGGCAAAGATTCCAACACTACAAAATCTCCTTCACGTCACATTTTTGGAAAACCTCAGCACCAGAAGTAGGTGGGCGAGTTTTCTTCACAAAAATAAGAGAAATGCAAATCCACAGCCGCCTCCAGATGACTGGAGACGTAATCAGGAAAGAGATGTCATTTTCCACAATGTGACCATATATGGATCAGACACCAAAACCATTTAACATTCAAAATAACCTAAATCGTTTTTCTTCCTCATTCTGACGTTCAGCTGGTCATTTTCACTACGTCTAGATGCTTCAACGGATTCAGCATTTGGTTTTTTTTTTATCATTTCTGTTGAACCACAGTTCAAAAACATCTCATTTTCATTTTTAAGTTCATTTTTACTTATTATTACTTTTGTCTGTTTAAAGTTATTTTAGTGACCATTGTCACCTTTCGTTCATTAACAGAGCGGTAGCAGCAATTCTCTGTCCACATGTGACTTTTAGCACCTTGTGAACCGATATTTCCTAGAGTTTGAAAAGTCAAAAAATTTGCTAGAAAAAAAAATCAGAAATTTAGAAATTAATCTCATAAGTTTTCAAGAAAAAAACTTGGAAATTTCTGAGTACCAAAAATTGAATATTTTCAAAAATTCCACATTTTTAAAACCCGGAAGTTTCCATGGTTTTTTTTTTTTGTTTTTGTTTTTGTTTTGTTTTTTCTAAAAACAATTTCAGAGATTTTTGGCAGAAATGTACTCCTCCTTTTTCTTGTGTCCGGACATGTATTTCTGGAAATAAAAATGGCTAAACAATAAAAACCTCAGGACAAATTTGATGCACCATCTTAGACCAAATATGACAAGAACACCCAAATCTGTCCAAATTTTTCCCCGCTAATCAATAGGAAAACATCTGCAAGGTCCTGGAGACGGGATTAAGCAGGCCGTGTGATAGTTTTGTCTAAAGAAGTTCTGGTTCCTAATCTCCTGAAGGCTGCAGAGCGTCTGCTATCTGGTGCAGGAAAACACGGCATATAGGGGTGAAACAGGAGGTCTTGTTTTGACACCGTGGGATAGCTCACTTTGTTCTCACTTATCTCCCTTCTGAAGCTAACCCCTACATGTGATGTCTGGGTGGGAGACAGCAGACGATGAAAACACTTTGCTCCTTTTAAAAAGCCTGAACACGCTTCTAAAAGCTACGCTGCTGAGCTGTTTGAATTACTCTGACAGTCAATCAAAAGTCTCTCCAAAGAACAAGAAATGATTCGTGCATTCTGAAGTCTGAGGGAAGAAATGAAATCTAACTTGTGGGAGATTTGCAAAGGTACCATGTGATGAATAAAGTACTGAATGTTTACCAGGCACATCATGTCATTTTGTAGCAACAATCAAGTAGCTTTAGTTGTTATAAAAATAAAAGATATTAAAAGTGACTTAAAAGAAATGTGACATTGTAATTTAATACATTGAAATTGGGCCTCTGTCTCTTTAAGAAACTCCTGCTTTTTCTGAAGTTCCATTTTCAGGAAGTCATCACAACATGGCTCCTCTGTTAACCCTTTAACAACATTTTTACCAGTTTCACTGAGATGTAGCTCCTTTAATGAGCTCAGCTAATGAGCAGTTCCACCAGGTGTTTCCTAATTTGCTGCTGGCTAGCATGAAGGAGCTGAGAGGGCTGCTCTGTGAGGCAGAAGCTTGTAAACTGCAGCTCAGAGGAGGAGCTTCGTCCTCGAAGGCGGGGCTAGGTCCATCCAGGGGTTTTGTGCAGGTGAATGGTTGCCACGGGAGATTAAAGGATTTCTCAAACATACGTGAAATAATCAAAACTACTCCAGTCATGTTTTTAATGAGGGAATAACATTACAACATGATGGAAAGCTCAAAAATGTCAATTTTATACAATAATGCCCACTTAAAAAGAAGAAGATTCCAAATGACTAGGAATCAAAGGTAATAGAAATGCATTTGTATTGAAGACCTTTGAATGAAAGTGTTGCTTTGTGAGTTCTATGTAACATTTCATCCGTCTTCCTCTGAGGAGCATTGGCAGAAAACTAATGACCTGCTTGATCCTAAAGCAATAGCTGTTCATCCAGGCAGTTCATATTTTATACAGTGCAATACAGGTGTGATGTGTTGCTTCAACAGTGAAATTTTACAACCTTGCACATTACTACTGCAGTCCTGACGTCTGACTGTATATTGCAAAGGTTTTCTCTTCCATCTTCTGGGCTTCATAGTCTACCTGGGTGTTTTATTTCACCCCAGTGATTTTTTTTTTTTCCAACAGAGATCAAGATTGTATTTCAGCCTGAGGCTTTGGAGCGGCCATACATCTTGGGAGAGCAAGACTTGGCTCCACGGGGGGGAAAGCCGAACAAGTAAACCAGCGAGCGCTTCTCCTTCTAATCCTATTGAAAGGCAGTAAGAGGTGAGAAACTCTATCACACAAAAAAAGAAAGAGGCCTCATTTTACACTCGCTGCTCTTGGAGTCCACCAGTCTTTAACACAAATTAGGGATTTGTAACATTCGGCAACATTATTTGGACCAGAGCAACACAAGTAATCCATATGCGGGGAAGCTGGAGAAACTCCAGCTGGTTTTAGTGGCAGCACTTGGAGACGGATTAGTTCCAAACATGCAGGTTTGAGGATTGTTCCACCTACTGAACTCACAACCAACACAACAGAACAGTTCTCCCAACAAATACAAGGTTTGGTTTGTTTTCACTGTAGTCAGATTTTTAAAAAAAGCACACACAAGGTGCCCACCATTAAACTTCAGGCTCTCCCACATCCTGTCTGAAGAGTCAAAATTGTCTCATCGACAGTCGAACTATATAGTACGGAGTTCTGTTCAAAGTGTTGTGTGATTGGTCAGAAGCTTCTTAGTGTATTTTACGTGGAAATTCGCTCGAACAGCAATACTGATGTTTTATTTCAACTTGTCCTCTTCCACCATCACGTAACATTTGTACGATTCTTCAAAAATACTTACAAAGATTGTCAAATGGCTAAAAACTCATGGCTGGAATTTGCAAAGTGGTCGTCCATGGAGGATATCGTCTGCAGAAAGGTGTGGCGCTATAACGAGAAGTGCGCTCCATCCCAACATCGGCCGATACGACACCATGCCGATAATATCGTGCATCCCTAAATTCAATAACCAGTAGGAGAATTTTACTCAAACTTGAAATGGTGAAACAAAAATCATGAACAAAAACAACTAAAGCGTATATTTTATTAGTTTTTCAAAATCTAATATGCTGATGTTCAAATGAACTCAGATATTGATTATTGGAAAATCTCCCATAGATGTCTGAGGTTTCGTTTAGCAGAATCGACTGATTCTGAATCGATTTCAGCGATTTGTTCCTAAGATGCTGCTAAAAAAAAAATGCTTCAGACAAATGAACTTAAAAGCAGCTGCATTTATGAGTAACGCAGATAAACATGAAACATATATTTTTGTAACATTTAGCAGAGTACGCACCTCCAGCCATCTCCAGGAAAAACTGTGGAAACACTGAAATGATAAAAGCTATGCTCACCAATAGGTAATAGCGGTAAAGTAAGCTATGAATCAGTAAGATTAGAGAAATAATAAAGCAGAAAAGTTTGGGGTCTCATGTTTACATTTTGCCCTGGGATAAAAGTCAACTAACTCTGTCCCCTGACACTCCAGTGTGTCTGTTCCAGAAATAATTGTTGTTTCTGAGACGTTCCTGGAGCTTCCTTATCATCTTCCATAATTAGTTTATTTCCTCGCTGCTGAGGGGAGCGTCCCCATTTCCTGCACAAGCTGCAATGACAGATAATCGTTCCAAATTAGTGCAATTGGGAACAATCTCTCAAAAGTTGTGCACACCCCTTCTAAAATGACAAGTTTTATGGAAAACCAAAAAAGAGGAGACAAATCGTTTCAAGACATGATTTTTGTCTCCTCTATCTTGAAAAAGTTTTCCAACTCTTTCAGATTTGTGGACGTGAATCGTTCACAGCTCATCTTTTAGTGTCTGACGTATTTAGGTGGAAACTGGATGTTATTTGGAACGTTTTACTACTTTATCCACTCAGTTCCATCTGAAGAAAAGTAAACCCAGAGCATTACACGACCGCCACCGTGTCTCATCCTGCTGTTTTGAGAAATGCTCAACAAAGTTATGGTGCCAAACATTCCCCTTGGGTTTATGGTCTGAAACTTTACGTTTAGTGTTGTCAGACAGGTTCTCTAGGATATTTTATCCAGACCTGAATGCTGTCTTTGTAAGAGAAAGACTCCTCAGCCTAGATTCATGAAGAACACTGGGGATTGTTGTGACATTTGGAATAAAATCGGTCTCTGTTGGAAACTCGTACGTTAGCGTTGCTGTCGGCCTTCCTGATCCATTTCTGTTTTGTCTTTTCAATAATTTTGCTGAAACTGAGTTTTCCTAATGTTACTGCTGTCACATGTTTTCTCCAGTTGATTGAATAGTCCGCATTGCATCACGGTGTATAAATAATGCTGTCAAACCTTTTGTTTCCTTCTCCTGACTAATACATTTGTATAATAATGTCTTGGATTTGTTGCAAATGTGAAACAGTTAATCAGATGTGACCAAAGTTGCAACATTTGTTACATTTTCAGCTGCTGCAGTTCTCTGTCAGACTGCACTGTGTCAAAACAACCAAACCCTTTGTAAAACCTATTTTCCCTCCTCACATGTGGTGGCGCTGCACCAAGAACCACTGAAGGAGTCGACATGAAAACCTCTGAAGAAGACACTGAGAACAACTTCCTTCTTCACAAAATGTACACAAAAATATTGTGCCGTCAGATTGTAGCGGTTGCAGGATTCGTGCTTTGCTTTTGGTAAAAGACCATGAGCCATTTCTCCCGCTAGCGCTAGACTCATATGTTTGTTTTGGCTGCATTTACCCAGAATGCCAGGCGCTGCAGTCCAGTTCCTGCTACTGGAGCGATCTCTGCTTCTTTTGGCGTTCAGATATGCATACGAATCGCGCCAGAGCTCACGTCAACTGAAGCAAGACTTTTATGCAGACCAGAGTTTGCTTTTTTGATCGACGTCAGAGTTCAGCTGGCCATTACCTTCCTAAACTAACCAGACTTTGTTAGGAAACAAACCAAAGTTCAATTAAGCCAGACGACGTAGGGTTGATCTGAATACAACTCAAATTTAAGGCGTGGAGCCTTTCAGTATTTAGTATGAACTTTACTGTGGAACCGCAGTTTCTGCAACCCTCAAGTCTTGCTATAGATCTTCAGGAGTTGCTCAAGGGTTTCTGACCTCCTGCCTCATTGGAAACCTTGTGGCAGCTGTTAACGGCTTCCTCTTTCTGTCACATCCAGCTGGCGAAGCTCTTGATTGGTTGAATGTGACGGTATGAAAAATTTTCTTCAGGGGATTGAATACTGCAGCTACTGCAGTCGATGAAAGTAGGACTGGATTTGATTTTTCATTATCTAAACAGCTCTTGTCTAGTTTGTTTGGTGCAAACACCATAATATTAAACCAATAAATACATTGCAGCGGGGTGGTTGAATGACTTTATGAAGCAACTTCATGCTGAGCAATTCTGACATTCCTTAAAATCTGGGCATCTGTGATTTTATTGCAACAATCCATAAAACTCTGCAGACAGCTGACTTTCTTCCCCTATATGTGTGTATTTGTTCACAGAACACTGCATCTTTCTGTTAAGTCATGTGTGTAATGCAAGTAGGGAAATTGCCTAAGTGAGGGTAGCTCTCCACTGCGATGAGTCTGCGCTGCTCGGCGATATGAAAGCTTGATGCGGTGCGCCTTCATAATGCACGACTGGCACAATCAAACCGCAGCCAGGAGCTCATTACTTCTGCTTTATTAGCAACCTGAGAAAGTGCATGCAGTTCTCGTTCAAGTAAATTGATACTAAGTGGTGGGATTAAGTCAACGCTGCCGTGGCAAATTAGTTTTGGGCCTTTTGCTCAGCCGCGTTCTCCACTGATCGACTTTGAAGAAAGCCATGTATGTCGAGCGAACATGGCGAGGCAGACTCTCCCCACCAGGGCTTCGACATCGCAGGCTGTACCCGAGCTGAGCGGGTTTACAGCTGCGCAGGTCCAGACACAAAAAAATGTCGTGATTCCTGAATCGCCTCCGGGGAACGAATTATTTTATTAGCAACGCTCGCTAAGAGCCGGTTTCTTCACCTTCGCTTCATGGCAGCTCTCAGGTCTTTGAAGGTTTAGCTCACTCCAGCTTACGTCCACGCTTTATTGTCGGTGTTGTGTCTAATCAATGCGTTGCCTGCAGATCCGCAACCAATCGAGGGTTGGGGGTGGGGGGTTGTTTCCTCTCTGAAGCCTGTAATTTGTCGGGGCCTCTTAAAGGGCAGCGCTGCAGCACTCAGCAGAAATGGTCCCATAATGGTACGTTTCCACAGCCTTTATGTCGTTCTATGCTGTTACCCAAACTTTCTTTTCTGAATAAATGCTTCAACTCAAATTGCTAGCAAAAAAAAAAAAAAACACATAAAAACAGCCTTTCCTTCCTCTGTAGCAATTACCAGCGTTTTCTCGGTTCTCAGATTTGCACTAAGGACGTAAATATCAAAAAGCACCGGCAGCTTTTAACAAACAAACAGCCGGCCCACCCTTCCAGCCATCAATAATCAGATCGTGTCTTGTGAGCACAAGAAGAGAGATTATAGCAGGTATTCAGGTATGCATGACTTCACCTTGCTGTTAAAGTTATCTCCAGGCTTCCCATGCACTAAATCACTCCACATCTTAATAGCAATTTTTTTTTTCTACCACGTTGTGAAAACATATTTTAGCACTCAGCTGGCATTGCAAGAATTTTTTTCCCCTTATGTTTCAATATTTCTCCTCTTGGTTATGAGCAACTGTTGAGTTTTTTTCATGCTGTACAATCTAAAGAAGTGATTCAATTAATTGTGTATCAGTAATGGAGTTTACTGAGGCTCTCACTGCCAGTATATAGCAGCAAACATAACCTAATTACACCAGTGCTGCTCCCTTTAAGAGGGACAGTTATAATAATCTAATGTAGTTGATTAAATGATTCCCACCAGGCGTAAAAGCCGTTAGAAAAGCGAGGTGGTCTTAGAGGACTGCTGGTCAGCAGCAATGACTTTAGACAGTAAGTTGTTTCCTCTGGATACATGAGTCTGATTAGAGATGTTTCTCTGTAATGTACAGACTCCTGTTTGGCAAAAAAAACAATAACCCAGAATTAGTATGAGGACATAAAACTGTAAAATACAAAATGAGGATTTGATTTTTTGTTGTTGTTGTTGCCTTGTGATTGGCCTGTCGCTGACTGTGGAACAGTTCGCCATACTGAACATTATTATTATTATACAAACAGTTGCTGGGTTTTCATTAAGCACAAAATTGTGCAACTTGAAATGACAAACATAAACTTGCTTAATGGCAATTTCGAAAAGCATGTTTTTTTAATGACTTATCGTGTGAACAAACATATTCACGTGAGGTTTTATTTGCCTTTCTTATTTAATGGTAACACTGTAGTTGCGAAATTTTTTTTTTTTTTTCACATTAGCTATTCAGCTATTCGCCATTGACAAAGTTTTGTGCAATATATGTAATGGAAACACAGCTGTTGAGAAGAAAAACTCCCTTTTAAGAGGAAGAAACTTCAGCAGAACCTGGCTACAGCACGGCCAACACAAAAAATAAAACACAGAAGTGCTGACTCAGGACTACTTGAAAAGTAAAATGTGAAGCGTTGGAGGGCAGCAAGGGCTCCTTCACTGACTTCAACTAAAAGAGAAACAGCTAAACAGCTTTCAGGTCTACAGAACACAGTCAGTAAGTCACTGCTAAATAAGCTAAAAGTAGCAAATAATCCAAAATTGGGGAGTAGTAGAATGTATCAGAGTTAGGAAAAGTTTTTTAACCTCATTCCTGAACAAAATATTTGAAATTTTGTCTAATTTTTAAATTTTGTCTGATTTTCTAATACTGTCTAATTTTGACAATATTAGAGATAAGAAAGAAGGAAGTCATAGAAACTTGGTCATGTGGGAATTAAATGACACTTTCTTCACTCTATTCCCAGATGAATAAATGCCATGTAGATTAAATCACGCTGTCTGATGATTTTACCAACAACGATGGGCCAACCATGGGGCTCTGTGGTACTCCACAAGTAACTAAGAGGGTTTATTATGTACATGCACTATACCAACTATACTTATTCTCCACTATTAATGATGAAACTTGTGCCGTTCTAGTTTGGTAAAGAGTCTTTTTATACAACAATGGATTATTTTCTAAGATCAAGTCTGATTCCTCTAGCTGTGTAAGAGACCTATTTTCCCTGTAATTACCAAGTGCTGTGCTTTAAAGTACGCAGCTCTGAATTAAACCAGCGAGCCAAACTGCTGTGACTCATACCGTTCAATCTCTGAGTCAACCATACACTTCTCCATGCAGGAGTGTATTTATAGTCATTTAGAGGCAGTTTGTCCAACAGATGAAGCATAAACAAAGCAAAAACTCTACAACAGCTGAACAACAAAATAAATGGTGATGTTGCAGTTGCCCAGTCAAAAGTAAAAGTCCAGACAAACTGATTAAACACTGTGGTTAGACATTAGGAGAAAATGTATGCAAATCTCCATAAACTGAAACAAAGTTGCAAAGAAGAATGAGCCGAAGTTTTCCATGATAAAGTGAGAGACGGATGATCCCAGGTGAAAAAAAAGTATACTTTAGTATACTAAATTTTAACATTCTTTAGTATACTTTTATCGATGTACTTAAACTGTACTATTTTGGAACAACTAATTTTGTGCTTAGTATACTTTAGTAGTATTTAAATAGTATTAAATTACAACTAATAGTATATTTTAGTATACTATACGTGCTTTTTTGGAACAACTTCAAGTGTACTTAAAGTATACTTTTTAAATATATTTCAAAGCTTTATATTTTGATATAATTATTATATTTTGAGTGTAATAATTCTGCCTCAGAATTATATTAAAATATATATTTAATATACTTCAAATATATTTTAAATATACTATTAATATATTAGTAATGTATTTAAATTACACTTGATTTTTATTTTTGATTTCCTGCTATTGATAATAAGCTACAATTTTAATTACTCATAATTCGTCTTTATTCCTACGTACCTATTTTGTACATGACATGGATAACTACACTACAGTACTTACATTGTTTTAGGCTAAAATTACATGGAAAGATTAATAACACAAGAGGCCCAAGATAATTCAAATATTTTGTTTTATTACCGACATTTTAAAATTGTCCAATTTTACTCACAACTTTATGAACTTTACATAAATTATCAGTTTACACATCAAAAGTTAACATATGAACATGAAAATTTAAGTGTGACAATAAAACATGACAGTGAGGATCAACAACAGAACATTGCCGTTCACTGCACTTTACAGAAACCTGCAAAAAAGAACAATAGAGAAATTAAACAGAGAAAGCATTTGTATTTAAAGAGATCAGAAAAATGCCAAATAAAAAAATAATACAATTTTAAGACGTTGTGGACTCGCCATGTATGTGACATTATAAGAACTGATGATGATTGGGATCGGTTGCCTGGGGTGGAAAAACATTTCTAGGTGTTTTCTTTGCCTGTTTATGTTAGAAGTAGAAAAAAAATAGTCAGCAATGTCATAGAATCAGTTGATGTTGGCATTAACTATGAAGCTGTTTTAAGTGTGGACTTAAGGAGACAAACTACCTTAAAATCTTTCCATCCATGATCTGAACACACTGATCCTTGCAGGGTGGTGAGGGGGGCTGGTGGTGCCCATCTCCAGCAGCCATCAGATGAGAGGCAGGGTTCACTCTGGACAGGTCACCAGTCCATCACAGGGCCCTGAAAGCCAACAACAAATTAAAAAAATTAAAGATAAATGTTAGATTAACAAGAAGAGAAAAATTCTTTCCAGTTACCTTTAAATCAAATCATGTTTATTAAGCACTTAGTGTTGGTAACACAGCAGTTTTTGTTGTTGAAAATGTAGCTAACTCCTCATTGAAAAAACAAACTTACATCATGAAGACAATGTGGAGGTTCATCCTTAGAGCTGGTTGGTGATCTGGTGGAGTCAGAGCTTCTTCTGAGACAGAAAGTCTTTAGGTTTCCTAACACCTGATTTCTCTGGCTTCCTCTTTCATCTTCATTTGCTTAGTTAGACTGCAAACATATGTTGAAGATAAAAACATTGATGAACGAGTTGGAACAACAACCACCTCACAATATCAAAGTCTCTGGTTCTTATGGAGCTTAATTAAAACCAGGTTAGTTTATGAATTAAAGTATAAGTCGCAACAAACAGCCTCCATGCAGTTATAACATGAAGCTGAATGATTGCTATAGTAATAATCATACAAGTCACAATAAAATTGATCAAATATTTATTTATGAAACCAACGTAAGTTATATATCTTTACTGCTCTGTTTATAATTAAATGAAGATAATTAATAAGCAAACTTACCACCAGCTAGCAACACTTAGCAGCCTTCGTCCCCCGGGCTCCTTTTGTGACACACATTTCATTTCCATCGGTTGTTCAATCAATCAATCAATCAAATTTTATTTGTATAGCACATTTCAGCAGCAAGGCATTTCAAAGTGCTTTACATAATTAAAATAAAAACAGAAATAATCAGTGAGAAAGAGATTAAAAAAAATAAAAATAAAAAATAAAAAAACAAAATAAAAATAAAAACAAAAAAAAAACATTACATCATCGAAAAGAAAGAAGAAAAAATTAAAAACATTAAAGTCATAAAAACATGGAAGACATCAAAACCCGCACTCTAACCCTTATTTAGCCATAAGCTACTCTAAACAGGTGGGTTTTAAGTTGAGATTTAAAGGCACCCAGTGTTTCAGCTGTTTTACAGTTTTCTGGAAGTTTGTTCCAAATCTGTGGTGCGTAGAAGCTGAATGCTGCTTCTCCTCGTTTGGTTCTGGTTCTGGGGATGCAGAGCAGAGCAGAACCAGAAGATCTGAGGGGTCTAGACGGTTGGTACAGCAATAACAGATCTTTAATGTATTGTGGTGCTAAACCGTTCAGTGATTTATAAACTAACAACAGTATTTTAAAGTCTGTTCTCTTAGCTACAGGGAGCCAGTGTAGGGACTTTAAAACTGGTGTTATGTGCTCTATCTTCCTGGTTTTAGTGAGAACACAAGCAGCAGCGTTCTGGATCAGCTGCAGCTGTTTGATCGATTTGTTAGTCAGACCTGTGAAGACGCTGTTGCAGTAATCACTGCGGCTAAAGATAAACGCATGGATGAGTTTCTCTAGATCGTGCTGAGACATCAGTCCTCTAATCCTAGAGATGTTCTTCAGGTGATAGAAGGCCGACTTTGTGACTGTCTTAATGTGGCTCTGAAGGTTCAGGTCAGAGTCCATCACTACTCCCAGGTTTCGGGCCTGATCGCTGGTTCATTTCCATCGGTTGTTGTCTAACTCGGATTAGGACGTCACCAGCTTGAATTTACCAAAATTAGTAACTATTGTCAAGGCTCTCTCTACTTTTAAGGCAATATTATGCAAGTAAAAATGGCGAATTTGAACAGCGTCTGTTATCTTCCCTGCGTTCAAGTTTTTTTCTTCTCTTTGTGGCATTTTTTAAATAAATGAAAGTGTGAAATACCGCCACCATCTGGTCTGGAGTATGAACTGGAGCTAATGCCGTTGATTATAAGGTTTTACATCACACATCTGAAAATTGATTGGGTACTTTCTTAAAAATTACATCAGGTTTCCTCCCACAGTCCAAAAACATGACTGTCAGGTTAATTGGCCTCTCCAAATTGCCCCTAGGTGTGAGTGTGTGTGCATGGTTGTGTGTCTCTGTGTTGCCCTGCGACAGACTGGCGACCTGTCCAGGGTGTATCCCGCCTCTCGCCTGGAACGTTAGCTGGAGATGGGCACCAGCAACCCTCCCAACCCCACTGAGGGACAAGGGTGAAAGAAAATGGATGGATGGATGGATGGATATACTTAAAGTGTACTTTCACAAATGTAAGTATGTTTGAAGTATACTAAAGTATTTTTTTTTTCACCTGGGATAATACAGAGAATTTCCACATCACATTACTGAACATAAGTTAGGTTCTACCGGGTATTGGTTTTTCCTAAAACTTTGTAACAGAACTGCATCAGGAAAATGTCTATTGTAGGTTTGGCTTCAAACCTTGTTAAATTTAATATATTTACATGGTAATAATGTTGAGGAACAACAAGGAGTCTACAGCAGCTTTTTATACATTCACGAAGGTTTTTCTCAGGTAAAATAATCCAACTTCACACACATGGTGTTTCCACAACTAATAGGCCCACAGACTCAGTTTGATTGGGAACCAGTGTTGTAACGTTTGTTATATTTCCAGCTTCACTTTTACACAACATATGTTGTCAAACAACCAAACTGTTTGAAAAACCTGTTCACCTGCTCACCTGTGGTGGCGCTGCACCAAGAACCACTGAAGGAAACGACATGAAAACCTCTGAAGAAAACACGAGTACAACTTCCTTCTTCACAAAACATAAAACAAAAATGGAGTGGTGTCATGTTTGAGTGGTTTTGTCTTTGGCAAAAGACTACAAGCCATTTTTCAAGGGCTGGACTTGCACGTTTGTTTTGGCTGTATTTACCCAGAATTCTCTGCGCTATTGTCTTCTTCCTGCCTTTGAAGCGGTCTCTGGGCTGCTTGGCCGTAACATATCTATTCGAACAGCACCAGAGTTCACTTCAGGCGTACCAGGGCGTAGGTTTGTTGGTAGACCAGAGTTCAAGTTCCAATCAGAGTTTGATTACACATTCACACAGACTTTCAATTCAAATGGCCTGGAGTTTGATTAAAGCAGACTAAACAGGGCTGGTGTGAATGAACCGTTAGTGCAACTCCACTAAAATTTTGAATCAATCTTTAAACGGTAACCATCTCTTCAACACCCAGGTACAATTATTACTTTTTAATTACTGTAAATGATCATAAGACTCCTGATGTCAA
The DNA here is from genome assembly GCF_904066995.2 of Poecilia reticulata. NCBI lineage: Eukaryota > Metazoa > Chordata > Actinopteri > Cyprinodontiformes > Poeciliidae > Poecilia > Poecilia reticulata. The sequence continues at coordinate 5,092,065 of NC_088835.1, forward strand.
TATAATAATAACATGAGGTAAATGTATAAGCTTTCAAATTTGTCATGTACTTTTTTCTCGCAACACAGACGGTGCTAGCAAGCACTGCAGAGCATATTTTTATGGAGCCCAGCTCCAGGTTTTGGAAATATTGTGCTTTTAATCACTGCCAGGTTCCACTGATTTAGCAAAACAACTCAAATATTGACGTTGCTTCCAAAAGAAATGTGGATCATCACTACTTGCAGGTGCACGTCCATCCTTGTAAAGGCTTTGATTACCTCAGAGCAGCAGTGTGTTTTGAACAGATATTAGGTTGATTAAAGTACACAGATGTGCGTTATGCAAAGGGTTTCTGCTAATCCACTTAATTATTTGCTAAAGAGGCCAGGCAGGAGAGGAAACACTTTATGTGATTATTTTGTAATTCTCAGTGTGTGTCACGGATGGAAGGGCGTTAATACAAGGTTTTGCCACAGTCTCTGCAGGTGCTACCTGTGACATCAGCTGCACCCATTCATAGATCCTGCTGAGCGGCATTTATATGAGGACCACATTTTAAAGTCAGATTTTCTGTAGCGATCCTCAAGTTATAGATATTTTATGGCAACAATTTTTCTTGAAGTTTTCTTTAAAGAAGGAAATATGAGTCGTGTAACCAGCCTGGGCTTGTTGTTTGCCAGTCTATCCAAGGCTGAGTCCAGCCTCTGCAATGATAATACTAGCTTATCTGTTCTAATGGCCAGCAGAGGAAGAAGGCAAAAAAGTGGGTGGTCACCAGCCTCTCCAATGCTAGTGCTGACTTATATTTACTAATGGCCAGCAGAGGAAGAAGGGAATTCAGTGGGTGACCAGGGTAGCTAAGCTAGTAGTCACCAGCCAAACCAATGCTAACACCAGTGAGTCTCCTTCTTATTTGCCAGTTTTGGTCGCTCAGTTACTCGTGGCCAGGAGCAGGTGCAGGGAACAGGTGCCGTCCTACCATTAATCAGTAGCTAGCTTCGGAATGGATGTAGCCTCCTGCAACAAGGAAGTAACTACGGCTACATGTGCAATAGTCTTAATTTTGTTGCTGAAGCCGCACAAGACAAAGATGAAAATGTTATGGTTCTGGTGAATTATATAATTTATTCCATCCAAAGGCTTCAATGCTTTCTGTATGTTTGATCAGCGAATTAGCGAGATTTTAACACTAGTGTGGGCTCTGCTTTTAAAGAAAAATTAACAAACAGCAATCTCCTAGCAATTAGTTTGTGTCATTTGCTTAATTTTGGTTAATATATAAGATGAGCCTTTGTCAGAAAAAGTTCATTTTCTTTGGTATCTTTCTTTTTGAAGACTTAATTATTATTGTAATTTTCAAAGCTTCCTACTGTAAACATTCTGCGGTACTGTATTGTAGCAGCAGCAGTATTTGCAGCATGCTCATAAATTCTCTCCTTTGTCACCACAAATCTAACAGCTATAGGCTGAGAGGGATTATTGTCCTTCATTATTTGTTACAACAAGACTGAATGAACAGAATGTAAGCAGATTTTCTCGATAGCGCAGCTGTTAGCCAGCCAGTTTGGACCACAAGCCCTGTTTTTTCTGCTAATCTGGCTCTGTGTCACTTATTCAGTCAGATTGTGTTCATCCATCACTCTGCGGTTTGGCTCACCCACAAAGCAAGACCGGTTCAGACTGCAACAAACAACCAGGCCTGCAGAGAGGATCGTAAAGGCTGAGGACCAGCACAGGTCAGCAGGAGGGAAGCCAACATCTCTGCCGACTCAGAGAGCCCAAATCCATATCTGTGATAAAAAATTGGCCAATAAAGCTGACTGTCAATCTTAAATCTGCCTCAGAAAGTCAGTGGAAACTCAAATCTACCTTTTAATCTAAGGTAGATTATAAGGTCCATCTTGTAATCTAAGATGGCCCCCGTGTGTCAATAAACATTACTGCATTTGCAGATCATTTCTCAGCTCTTCTGAAAGTTTGTTTCTCACAGTACGAGTCCAACTAACAGGTAAGTTGAAATGAAAAATGTTTCTAGCCAACTTGGATTTGACTTTTTTTATATACATCTGAATCTGGATTGACGTCAAACATCCAAGGCAATTAAATGCAGCTACAGAGTAAATTATTATTGACAGACTGCTTTAAGTTTTTTTTTTTTTTTTTCCAGTTTTGCTAACATTTTATCAAAGTAGTCGGCTGTCGATGTGCTGAAGAACCACTTAAAATGTCTGTTTTTATGAGAAAACGTCCTATAACAAACACATTGTGACTTTATTCAAACGGTGCTGACAAGTTGTCGGTTGAAGAGGGTTGTGGGTTTTCTCGTCTCTGAATTCCTCCGCTGGTGTTTGTGGATTTGTTTTGGCTGCACCTTTCAGTCCTTGAAGAAGCAGTGAAACCACGAGGTCAGCCAGAGGATTCTGGGATCAGAAACCTCCTCAGCTCTCCCTCCCCTCTGCCAGCCTCTCTGTCTGCCGCCACATTTCTGTGGCTCCTTCTAAATAATTTACCAGAGTTTTGTAAAACAGCTCATAAATCTGCCACAGACAGAAATGAGAGCAAGCTAGCAGTTGTGCAACAACACGCGTATTTACACTATGTAACTTTTTTCCTGTCTGCTTCTGCACAACAGGAGCTAATAAATCAGTTTCCACTGATTTACTCTCTGTTGAATATTTCTGACTGACACTGTGAAAATGTCAGAAAAGCTAAGAAAAAAAAAGCAACAAAAAGATCCAAATTAATATTTATCCTTTTAGTATGGCTATTATGAGTATGTTTAAAAATAAGATTTTAGATTTAAATTAAAAATAAGCTAAACTGAAATGTAGTAACTCGTAAATTAGTTATTACATTTGCTATAATGACCCTTAATGATTTAGTTTTGACTCATTTATTTTTTTATATTGCAAATAGAGTAGTTACAAATCACCTCTGTTAAACGTTTCATTTTACCAGACCTTATTTCTGGTCAAATTGGTGACATTACAATTGCAAGTAATACAGTGATCAATTATGAAACAAGAAATAAACATTACGATTTTTCAAACATATCAAGTAAATACGCATCGAATATGTTGGTCAATGTTCCAGTTATTATGAATCAAAAGCAGCTCTAATCAGGAGGGTTTTTAGTCTAGATTCAGAAGACACTCAGTGTTTCAGCTGTTTTGCAGTTTTTTGGAAGTTTGTTCCAGATTGCTGTTGCTGTTGATACAACAGCAGCAGATCTTTAATGTATTTTAGTGCTAAGCCATTCAGTGACTTATGAACTAACAGTATTTTAAATTCTATCCTCTCAGTGGAAGGACTTTAGATCTGGGTGATATGCTCTACCATCCTGGTTTTAGTCAGAACACCAGCAGCAGCGTTCTGGATCAGCTGATTTTTTTGTAAGCAGATCTATGAAGACACTGTTGTAGTAATCAGTGCGACTAAAGATAAACACATGGATGAGTTTCACTAGATTTTGCTGGGACATTAGTCCTTTAATCGTGGAAATGTTCTTCAGGTGATATAAGGCTGACTTTATCATTATCTTTATGTGACTCTGAAGATTCAGGTTCAGATGTCAGGCCTGTGCTGACTCTAGATCATTCTTCTGCAGGTCTACAGATAATTTCAGTTTTGTTTTTGTTCAGCTGGAGAAAGTTACGGCACCACGCATTGATGAGTTCATTGATTCGGGTTGAACATGATTCAATCAGCGAATCGTTACCCATTTGAAAAAGGTGTTTATATATATATATGATATTCTTAGTAGTAAGAAATCTCATACTACTAAGGTAGAAAGAGTGTGTTTGCACTCGAGTCCCCAAAATGTGTAGGTGCATGTGTGCATGTGTGCGTGAATGCGTGCGTTCATGCGCGCGTGTGTGTGTGTGTGTGTGTGTGTGCGTGTGTGTGTGTGTGTGTGTGTGTGTGTGTGTGTGTGTGTGTGTGTGTGTGTGTGTGTGTGTGTGTGTGTGTGTGTGTGTACGCCTATGTTTCCAACACATTCTGAGCTTTCCCATCTAAACTCTAAACAGGGACACTTAATCTGCCACCTCACTTGAGATTTCTGGTTCATGCATTGTTAGCCTCAGCATTCCTCACATTACACAGACCTCAGAAGTATTTACCTCTGGATCTCTGCCTGGCCATATATCACCTTCACTGGCTAATCCTCCACAGTCATGGAACATTTCTGTCGACTGCAAGAAGGGGAACGTTTCTCGCTCCGACATCGAGAGTGGGCCGTCCTCGCATAAACTTTCGACACGTTCGGCACATCCATCTGCTCTCGTTCTCGTCTGTGGTGCACGGGCGCGAGCGTTTAGCGGGTTTGGAGAGCGGATTCATTCCCACCCTGAGGCGTCAAAAGCTCATTCCTTAAACTGAAAAGAAGCAGTGAATGCGGAGGGGTTGGAGCGTTCGAGCCATCCTGCCCACACAGCCTCCCTGCAGGCGTCCTTTACAGTTGAGGCTGTTAAGTCTGTTTCAGAAAGCTTGCATAACCCAAGCCGCGGCCGGGGGTGCCAAGTCCCATCAAAGCTTCTGGGGTGTGAATAAAACTCAGAAAGGAGACGGTGAATGCGTTTGACCTTTAGCGAGGCGAACGGTGAGCTCTCCGGGGCATTAACCTTATCTCACAGCTGCATAATAGTCAGTTGAATGATGCTCTTTCCTATGCTACGGCTGAAACTTTAAAAAGGGGGTCGATGTCTTTTTGTTGCCGTGGCAGCCTGCAGGGTCTGTACGGTCCTATAAAACTGGGAGAAGTGTCCAAACTTTGAGTCTCCAGTGCTGACTGATGATTTTATGATTGCCATTTGTTTATGCTTCACCTCATCTGTTATGTTGAAGAGGCATGATGAGGGGGAAGTTATGGCCACATTGATAATGTTACCCAGTCACTTAACATAAGAAACTAAATTATGAATTTTTTTTTTCAATAAAACTTTTCAGAAGGGCCTTAAAAAATAAGCCCTAATACATCAAATCAGCTCATGTTTGGTTTATGACTATGGGGCAGGATTATGTATTTTCCAAGTATATACTGACATTTTATAGCATAACCTAGTAAGTATGTTACTTTTAGTTGTTATAAAAATGCTGCTTATAACAAAAATGACTTAAAAGAAATTTTACTTCCAACCCCTGCTCTGCCTGAAACTCCGCCTTCAGGAAGTCATCTCAACATGGCTCCTCTATTAACCCTTTAATGTTTTTACCAGCGTTGCTCTGAGAAGTAACTCCTATAATAAGCTGATGCTCAGTTCCACCAGCTGTTTGCTAATTGCTGCTGGCTAGTCTGAAGGAGCTGAGTGGGGGATTCGTGACAGAGGGAAGCTCAGAGCTAGGTCCACCCAGGCGTTTAGCCCAGCTGAATGGTTGCCAAGGGAGATTAAAGGATTTTGGAAACATGAAGGAAAGAAACAAAGCAGCACTCCAGACATGTTTATAATGAGGGAATAACATTATAACATGATGTAAAGCTCCAAAAAGTCAATTTAAATGAACAAAGTGGATTAACACTAAACCCTTTAGGACACATTTATTCTGATCCATATTGAGGAATACAATAAAACGCTGCTGAACTAATGTACACATCATTTAGGCATGAAAATGTTCAGATGCTCTTTGGATGAAAAACAGAAGCACAGACAAAAGACTGATTTATGTACCATAAATCAATGATACATTGATTGATCATTGATAGATGCCAGCTACAAACAATAGCTGGCATTGTGTGTCGATCTCCCATATATTCTCAATTGCAACACCTGTTCTGTGTCAGTCCTGTATTATTTTACAGAAGAAAAGCTAGATCACAGTCTTCCTGGTTTTCTTTTGTCATGCCAGCACTAGGATTCTCCAGGTAAACTGATTTTAAATGCTGTAGATTTGAACAAACAGTTGATGTGTTAAACTTAAGCATAAGCTGTCGACATGTCCGACAGCACACACCAGTTTACCGATTTGTTGGCTGATTTTCTACATGAGAGAAAAATAAATAAGTGGAGTCTGCATTCATACAACAATAAAAAAAAAAAACGCTACAAAATCTGCTCTTTTGCTGTAGAACTTTTGCTGCAAACTTGTAGTTTTTTCTTTTCTTTTTCCCCTGAAGCCATCTGCTTGTTACAGATGCTAAGGTGTCAGAAGTTCACCATCCTTCCTTCATTCATGGTAAGGTGGGATCCTTGTTAGTCTGACAAGTTCATCATAGTCAAATGTAACAAGAGTTCTGTGACTGTGATTTATAGCAGGATAACCAGAGGTTTGGTTTTAGAGGGAAAATACAAATGTAAGGCGACCAGAGCTGCATCCAGTGCAGCAGCAAGCCAGTGATATGTTACCTGCAGTAGATAACTTGTGGAGACTGACTTTAGTATAAATTGAGTGATTTCAAAAGATAAAGGTCATGTCTCATTTAGAGAAGCCAAATCAAAAATGAGCTTCTGGCACTTTAGAACAATGCTAATCTTCAAAATGTCACAGCAGTTCATGTAAACATTATTTTAAAAAACCTTTAAAACATTTTTTTAATATTTGCTTTGGGTTCTTATTTACACAGGAAGGCCAGCAGTGGCTCTGGAGGTGGGTGGGTTGCCGGTTCAAACCCCTGCTCCGTCCAGCTCACTCACTTTACCAGCACATGATACAGATAATCTGTGAAACCACCAATCAGAATCAAGAAAAGAGTCTTAACAGTGTCCATCATGCTTGTGTACGTGCTGCTCAAAGCCTCCTCATTCCTCTCTGCTATGCTACAGCTAGTTCTCCACACCAGAGCCTGCCGTGAATGCTAAGGCTAGTTAGCAGAGACACCGATAACCAAAGATAAAAAAAATGTCCTGTTACTGTAAGTTTTGTCTCTGCCATTAGCACATTGACTGACAAACATGAGTGTCATTGTCAGAGTTAAGCCCCTCCTCCTGGCCCTGATTGGGTGTTTCAGATCAGAAGCGGTGTACCGGTCAGACAAACTTGATTTTTTTCATAGACAACATGGTGAGTTTTTGGTGTAAGCGGGAGGAACACCGGCCACGCCCTCTGATAGAAATCCTCCAATCAGAAAAGAGTCTCACAACAAGCCAGTTTTCACATGTGATGAAAAGAAAATAACAAAAAATAAGAATATTGGGTTGTTGCTGTTTAGGTTGTCCTTGTTTCCAAACTGAATCCATTCATCTGATTCGTATCTATTTCAGTTTGAGCATTTATATACTTAAATCTGTCTGCTAGGTGAGCACTGTCACTGTAAGTAATTGATGATTTGGTGACGATGCATTTAAAATGACAGTGTTCCTTTTAGATGCGGTGTGCCGAACCTGCAGGGCCGCAGCTGCAGCGCCGCTCTCCTGAGGGTTCTCCTGGCGAACAGAAACGGTTCATTACGATTCAAAGGCCAACTCAGGAGATGATCCTGATAGCACGGAAACAAAGATGATCACATCAGTGGGATGCATCATTTTGGAGAAAAATAAGATGGAAATTACACCTGTGTATCATTCACGGACTGGAAGAAATCAGTATTCACTTAATGCAGGGATTTTAGCCTCGGCTTAGACTTGATTGTTTAAGATTTGAGACTTGATTTAGGAAAAACAGCAGTTCTGTATGAGGGGCCGTTTAGGACAAAATCTATGTTTTGTCTCTCACACACTACAAGAAACTCACGCACACTCAAAAAAACATCACGCACACTCAGAAAAACATCACGCACACTCAGAAAAACATCACGCACACTCAGAAAAACATCACGCACACTCTAAAAAACATCACGCACACTCTAAAAAACATCACGCACACTCCAAAAAAACATCACGCACACTCCAAAAAACATCACGCACACTCAAAAAAACATCACGCACACTCAAAAAAACATCACGCACACTCCAAAAAAGCATCACGCACACTCTAAAAATACTCAAATTGCGTATACATACTACTAAAATGTCTCACGCACACACATTTTATCTTTCTTGCACACATACACTGTATTAACAACTCGCACACACACACAAAAGCTATCTTTCTCGCTCACATACACTACTAACATGTCGCACACACACACAAAAGCTATCTTTCTCGCACACACACACAAATGCTATCTTTCTCGCACACATACACACTACTAACATGTCGCGCACACACACAAATGCTATCTTTCTCGCACACACACAAACGCTCTTTCTCGCACACATACACAAACGCTATCTTTCTCGCACACATACATAAATGCTACCTTTCTCGCACACATACACTGTACTAACAACTCGCACACAAATGTTTCTCTCACATACACAAGACTAAAGTTGCGCGCACACACTCACACACTCGTTTTATGTATGTGTGAGAGCGAGACTCGTTTTTTGAATGTGTGAGAGCGAGACTCGTTTTTCGAATGTGAGAGCGAGACTTTTTTTGAATGTGTGAGAATTGTCACGGAAGAGGCGGGGCATAATTTTTTGATCAACTGCGCATGCGTTGATCCTAAACTATAAGCTTCGATTGTTGACTCACTGTATGTTCTATTACTTAGTATATTTGTGCTTTTAAATATATATAGAACTTTAATCTTTCTTCTAACTTAAATGTACTATAGAAATAAATAAATCTGATTAATTGATTAGAAATAGCAAAATTGCTGTAGTACAATCTGTCCACTGGGTGCCAGCATTACAGGAATTATTAACCGGCGCCAACTAGTGCCGAAGAAGAAAGAGTAAACCTTGGTGCGCTGCGGCCGGGAGTTGTGGAGAACCCCCGGCCGACATTAGCGTTCATAAATCGGATCAACCTTGTGCTAAACGCCCCTACTCCCCGGAGCTCGAATATCGAATATCCAACTTGAAACTAACTTCACTGCGGTCCAATACCGCCTCGGTTTGAACTAGTTAGCCATGTTCGGTATAGCAGACTCTTTCTTCTTCGGCACTAGTTGGCTGTAATGCTGGCACCCAGTGGACAGATTGTACTACAGCAATTTTGCTATTTCTAATCAATCAATCAGATTTATTTATTTCTATAGTACATTTAAGTTACAAGAAAGTTTAAAGTTCTATATATAATTAAAAGCACAAATATACTAAGTAATAGAACATACAGTGAGTCAACAATCGAAGCTTATAGTTTAGGATCAACGCATGCGCAGTTAATCAAAAAATTATGCCCCGCCTCTTCCGTGACAATTCTCACACATTCAAAAAAAGTCTCGCTCTCACATTCGAAAAACGAGTCTCGCTCTCACACATTCAAAAAGAGTCTCGCTCTCACACATACATAAAACGAGTGTGTGAGTGTGTGCGCGCAACTTTAGTCTTGTGTATGTGAGAGAAACATTTGTGTGCGAGTTGTTAGTACAGTGTATGTGTGCGAGAAAGATAGCATTTATGTATGTGCAGTGGTGGGAAGTAACGAAGTACAAGTACTTCGTTACTGTACTTAAGTACAGTTTTCGTGTATCTGTACTTTACTTAAGTAGATTTAATAATGGGGACTTTCTACTTTTACTCCACTACATTTTACAGTAAGTATCTGTACTTTCTACTTCACTACATTTCTACAAAACTGTCTCGTTACTCGTTACATCCAAGTCTCGTTGCTCTTTTTTCCGTTAAAATGTGAAGTTCAGGGATTTAAGGTGGCGCCGTAAAATCCGAGCAATAACGTGACTTAGTGTCTGTTGTCACCCATCGGCTCCACCTTTACTCGCACGCGGAGCTCCAGACATGCGCAGTGGTTTCCTCTGAGCGGGAGAAGATGTCTGTTTAATCGATAATAGCTGCATAAATCATAATATATGGCGACATGTAAAATCACCAGCGCTTCGCTTTCACAGACGGTGGGACGTCGTCCAACTTTTAGCGTCACTTGGAAGGAAAGCTTAAAGAAAGGTAAGATCTGTGGACGTGATGCTAGCAAAGCTAGCTGTACTGAGACACATGTTGCATCTGCGATGAAAAAAAGTCACTCATGCGCTGAAGTACTGTGTGGAGGTGTTGACTAAGGTGTTGCTTAGGACAACACTGTGACCAAAGTCTGCAATATAGTGATATAACATTCACGAACGATCCGATTCTTCTGGACGGATCTTTACTAAGTCCTAAGGACTGAAGCCTCACTTAGAGCCGTTCTTTGTTCTTGTGTACACTGCGGTAGCTATATATATATATATATATATATATATATATATATATATATATATATATATATATATATATATATATATATATACACACACACATTTATTTAATCGCTGAATAAGTAAAAGTTGAACGTATGAACACAGAGCATGCTCATTGCTCATTGATTGATTTCGTCTCCTGTCATGGTGGCAAACATCGCAGTGGGAGGGAGGATGAAAACAGTCACGGTGCTCCTTCTGCTTGGTTACTTGTTGCGCCGTTGGACAGTGTTCATAGTTGAACGTTATTTACCGTTAATTGCGATGTTTCAGTTGTGGTTTCTGACATGGGCAATATGGGCAACCGCCCAGGGCGTTATTTTTCTAGGGATAGCAGGAGACCTCTGCGGATTGTAGCACAGCGATGAAAGCAAAACAGAATGAAGTGAGTTTTAATTGATACTGGCTAAATTCATTTCAGCTCTTAAGTATTTAATATCTAGGTGTTTTTATGGGAATGTGGATCTTTCAGATCAATCGGAAAACCAATTTTGATAGGTAAACTTAATGTTATTGTGTCATTTAGCGCAGGGCGCTGGTCTTGGGTTCGGTGGTCTTGACTACAACTCTGCTACATGGCTCCTTGGTTGCATGTCCTCCACCCCGCCCGCACCTTCTTTACATCCCCTTTCAGTTAGATTTCTTTCTAAATAAATGTGACTAATGAAGTTCATGCTATGTTAGGACAGGAGAAAAAATGTTTCCATCCCTGAAATTATGATTCATAGAATCACATATCTAAGTCTAAACTGTTACAGAGAATAAACACAATAAGAACATGTTTAATCTGTGGTAGTGTTCATTAAAATGGCACATTTCTGATGTATTAAAATTAAATACGATCATCACACTTAATGATATTAGCGATTAAGTAATGCATTCAGCGAGTACTTTTACTTTTAATACTTAAGTATTTTTAAAAGCCAGTACTTTTTTACTTTTACTTAAGTAAAATGTTAATGTGGTACTTTGACTTTTACTTGAGTACATTTTTGACTGTGTATTTGTACTTTTACTTAAGTACATTTTTTGAGTACTTTCTCCACCACTGTGTATGTGTGCGAGAAAGATAGCGTTTGTGTGTGTGTGCGAGAAAGATAGCATTTGTGTGTGTGTGCGAGAAAGAGCGTTTGTGTGTGTGCGAGAAAGAGCGTTTGTGTGTGTGCGAGAAAGATAGCGTTTGTGTGTGTGTGCGAGTTAGTACCGTGTATGTGTGCGAGAAAGAAAGCGTTTGTGTGTGTGTGCGACATGTTAGTAGTGTATGTGAGCGAGAAAGATAGCGTTTGTGTGTGTGTGCGAGATGTTAGTAGTGTGTATGTGAGCGAGAAATATAGCTTTTGTGTGTGTGTGCGAGTTGTTAGTACAGTGTATGTGTGCAAGAAAGATAAAATGTGTGTGCGTGAGACATTTTAGTAGTATGTATACGCAATTTGAGTATTTTTAGAGTGTGCGTGATGCTTTTTTGGAGTGTGCGTGATGTTTTTTTGGAGTGTGCGTGATGTTTTTTAGAGTGTGCGTGATGTTTTTTAGAGTGTGCGTGATGTTTTTTTGGAGTGTGCGTGATGTTTTTCTGAGTGTGCGTGATGTTTTTTTGGAGTGGGCGTGATGTTTTTAGAGTGTGCGTGATGTTTTTTAGAGTGTGCGTGATGTTTTTAGAGTGTGCGTGATGTTTTTTTGGAGTGTGCGTGAGTTTCTTGTAGTGTGTGAGAGACAAAACATAGATTTTGTCCTAAACGGCCCCTCATAGTTCTGTGAACCTCTTTGCTAACAGCTCGGTGAAATTTTCTGTAGTGCGAAGGCACACCAGCTGCGTTTCCATTGACCGCATAAATGGGTAATTTGACATTTCGAAAACAAATTTGCTTAATGGAAACGTAACAATAAAAAAAAAAACATAAAAAACATTTTTTGATTTTAAAAATTGGTGCTAGGATGAGGTGTTTTGGCCATATTTAAATCAGTTTATTTCACAAAATTAGAAAGGAAAGAGATTTTTTTTAATATATACTTTTATCAGAGTAGAACTTCAAGGATTTTGACCAATTTAAATGATTTCTTGAATGATGAAATGGCTGTAAGTTTTGTTTCTTATCTTTTCAGCACTTTCTCACCTGGATTAACAAACTCAGTCTGTTGAGTCTCACGTTATAAAACAGAAGAACTTTAAAATGTAGAATTTTGCTAATCCATATGGAAGAGTTTCACCAATTCAAGAAATAAAAAATTCTGACCTTGCTGCAAACATTAATCCATTAAAATAGGCCACTTTATTCAGCTGAAACCATTTCTACCTGCATCTTCTTCTAAAAAATTATTCACATTGAATTAAATGAAGTTCTTTCTCTCCTAATTTCTTACGTTTTCCTTGAATAAACATTGAAAAAAAATCATTCATCGAATCATTGTGCTCGACTTGGTTTTCCTCCTTTTCCAGCTCTCAGTAATACATTTCTCCCACTGTGTTCATCCGGGTTGAAGAACCATTATGAAAGTCAGTCACCCAAGAAATGTACATGGATGATTCATCTTAACCTATTTTCCTGTACATCACAGATACATCCAGTGTTCATTTTCCTGGATGAACGCTACATTTTGCTAGAGCTCAACTGGAGCGCTGTCAAAGTAACTCAGTCAAAAAAAGTCACAGCATAAATAATCCCTTCGCAACACTTGTTGCTTTCAGTTTTCTTAGATCTTGTTTCATGTGATCAATGCTCACAGTGGAGAAAATAAGTAATTAATACACCCCTTACACCAGTTTAGCCACTTACAAACAATGGAGAGGTCATAGGTACACTTTAACTGCTTGACAGAATCTTTTTAAAACAATATCCAGAAAATAATTAATTAGCATTTTATTGTGTGAAATAAATGTTTGATCACCAACCAGCCAGCAAAAATTCTGAGTCTACCAGACTTGTTCTTCAAGAAGTCCTCTTATCCTTCACTCATTGCCACCGGTTTGAATTTGTTACCTGCATAAAAGACACCTGTCCACACATGCAACCAATCAAGAGTCCAAACTGACCACCATGGGCAAGACCAAAGACCAAAACGTTGTCCAAAGACACTGGGATGGGCTAGAGGGCAACAGGCAAACGGTGAGAAGGCAACAACTGCGAGCGCAACTATTAGAGGATGGAGAAAACTCAAGTGGACTGTCAGTCTCCCTCCAATTGGACCTCCTTGCTCGATCTTGAATTGTGGAGTTTCAGTGATCATGAGGTGATGCTTCTCTGCAAAGAGGACAGATCAACTGCAGAGCATATTGAGGAAAGGAGGAGAGCGGATGGAACCATTTTGGATAACAACCTTCTTCCCTCAGCAAGAGTGTTGAAGATAGTCACTGAAATTCTTACTAAGATGGGCTATGTTGTCACGTGAGCTAATGGTTAACACACCTAGGCTTAACAACCTCGCATGCAAAACTACAAGCTTTAGGGCAGTAGGTGGAAACCGTTGCAGACAACTATTAAGAGAATAAAATCATTAACTTCTGGCTCATTAGATTCTCTTGTGCTCCCGGATTCAATGATTCCATGCGTGGAAACAAAAGCCACACAGAGATGACAGCGTCACAATAATCAGCATTTATTCAAAACAGATGTATACAATCACCAGAAAGGTACATCAGATAACATCAGAAACCTCAGAGCACAAACAACACATGAATTTACCTGAGAAAAGGAAAAGACAAAAGATGGAAACAGCAAACAAGAAAGCAAGAATGTCCTTGGAGAAATTGCAAAGAGCAAAATTTTATTTGTTACTCTGTGTGGAAAGTTTTATCTTTTCTTTAATTTATTCAAATAAGGCGTATCTTTGCTCATCCAACCAGAACCTGTCTCTGACCCTTTTTAAAGTTAGAAACTCCCTGCAATTTGTTCACAAGATCAAACACCAGTTTCTCCATTGTCTGAATAAGTTGAAAGCAGACTCTCTGAACTCCTGCTGGTTTATGGCTTTCACAGATCAGTGTGAAAAGCTGGAACTTCCTACTGATTGTTTCCCAGACAGACAAAGGGCAGATCAGAGATCTTGGCAAACAATCTGCCTTAACTACAGGTAAAATAAAGATCAATAGGCCAGAATAAGTTATGAATTTTAAAACTATAATAAGGCTATTTCAATCAAGTCATGTTAAATTTTAAAACTAGCTTATTTTAAATATATTTTCTTAACACAACCTAGACACAGTGGTAGGAAATGATACAGTTATATATTTAGGTGTCATTTAAGTAGAATATACCTATAAGATACATAGCATAAGATACATGCACCACCGAAAGATGGTACCTTGAAAACCATCTAAGGTAAATGGCTTGTACTTGTTTAGAGCTTTGTCAAGTCCAGAGGACTTCACAGTCAGTCATTCACCCATTCACACTCTGATGGTGGCAACCTAGTGAATAGTAGCCACAGCTGCCATGGGGCAGTCTGACAAAGGTGAGGCTCCCATGCACCAGCGCCACCTCCAGGCCCTCTGACCTACAGGCCAGGTGGGTGAAGTGCCTTGCCCAGGTACACGACAGTGGCATTTATGCATTGAACTGGCATTGAATTGATTACAGAACAAACTCCTGCCACCGTCACCCATAGCTAAAGGTACTCACAGTTCATACAGGATACCAACTGGGATATTTGGGAAGCTACTGAAGATAGTCACTGAAAGCTGTGGCAGTTACACCAAAACAGGCCGCTAAAATTGAATACTTAAAGGGCACTTAGAATGAGATTAATAGATCAGTCAAATTAAATATGAAAAAATGCTTTTTACGGTTATTTCATGATTTACAGTGATATGACAATTTTTTCACTTGGGCCAGGTAGTCTTGTTTCCCTCAATAAATAAAATCATTGTCTGAAAACAGACATTTTTTAAAAATTACTCAAGTTAACTATGTCTGCTTTTAACATTTGCTTGATGAGCCGAGACATTTAAGCGAGACAAAAAAAAAATTGGCAATCAGAAACACAGTGGGAGGTTTTTGTTCCATCAGGCATTGGAGAATAACAAGGAAATCACTGAAAGCAGCAGAAACGCACCATCCTAATTCAGCTTTTTGTTTCCTATTTGTGACAAGATAGAGTGAATCTCACCTTCCATGTTTCTGTTTCTGTTGGTAAGTAAAAGGATAATGTAATTTATCCTGATTCTCGCATGTCTTTTGTTATCAGATGTAGCTTAACTAATATCTTAAAACAAGGAAAGTTTTTCTACAAATGCTGATAAGGCAGAATGCAAAACTAATCATTCTAATAAATGGTGAACTAAATCCAGAGTGGACGTCACACAACTTCAATGTGTGTGTGTGTGATAGAGTGAAACCAGAGGCCTCCTGCCAGGCGAGTCTTTCACACTTTTAACGAGGTAACAGGATGCAGGCCGTCGAACAGATCGGCTTTTTTTCTCCTTACTGACTGTGGATCTCATTTTATTCCCCCAAAAAGCAAACAACAGCCCCATGCGTCACGTTTTAACCGGCCACATATACGCCGCTCTCACCCGATACATCAGCATCACGTCACATTTTTCAAGATTATAAACTTTCAGAGTTACTGATCAGCATTGTTTGTTTGGCTTTAACCAAACTGTACATCGGTAAAAAGCGATACATTTTCAATTCTTAAACAGGTCAGTTTTGGGGTGAAAATGAAAATGTATGTATCAACAATGCTCATAAGGATTTCCATGTCAGTGAAGTTGTTCCATTGCAGCTAATGTGAGTTTGCTAAATTAATTTAGCTAAATAATACTATATGAAAAGTCCTCATTGGAGTTTGTGATCCAAAGTGGAAGCATTGTGGCTTGGCAGATGTGTTCATCCAAATAAACTGTCTCAAAATGTGCTTAGCCACCAGGGGGCAGCAAAGCACGACAAACAGAGAACAGAACTTATTTGTTTCCTCTACTATAGACAAACTGATACATTCATTTAAGGCGGTACCTGTTTTCTAATTTTATGTTGATTATATAAACATATTCGAGTCCAACGTTGAATTCAGATTTTTTTTTTTTTATTAAAAGATCTAATAGATTCTGCTTCAGCTTTGATTTTTATTTTTTTATTTATTATTTTTCAACAAACAGTCTCAGATTTTCCTCAGGGCCCCTTTGATACACAAAATAATTCATGTTGAACTCTACAATGGTGAACTGACCTGGTCCTGGTCCAACAAAGCGTCCCCAAACAATGACACATCCACTGCCATGCCTTACAGGTGGTCTGAACGTTCTTTGTTGTAATGCTTAATTTGGTTAGAGCCAAATTCTCTTTCGGTGTCCAAATAATTTAGTTTTAGGTTCATATGTCCAAGCAACATTATCCTAGAGGTTCTGGTCTTTGTTTATTTTCTTCTATAGTTTCCAATCTTTCATAACAACATGAGCAAAAGTCTGCTGTAGGTCTCATCATATTTTCCACCGTTTTCAAACTTCTTTCAGTTTTCAGGCTGAACTTGCATAGAGCAACCAGAGCTGGGTGTGTTTTTTGGCTGTCTTGAATTTCCTCTACTTGCAGGCTAGAGTCTGAAACAATACTGATAGCTGGACACTGCCATGCAGTAAGAAGGTCCTGGGTTCAAATCCCATCCTGAGGTCTTTCTGCATGGAGTTTGCATGTGTGTTCTCTCTGAGTACTCCGGCTTCATCCCACAGCCCAAAAACTTCTAGATGAAACATTGGTAAAACTGTTGTTAAAGGGTTAATAGAGGGGTTATGTTGCGATGACTTCCTGAAGGCGGAGTTTCCAAAAGAGCAGGAGTTTCTTAAAGAGATAAAGGTCCAATTTCAAGGTGTAAACATAAAGTCAAATTTCTTTTAAGTCATATTTGGTCTGTGTACCATTTTTATAGCAACTGAAGGTAGCATGATTGTGCTATGAAATGACTATGTGCCTGGAAGCATAAAACTGCCCCTTTAAAATGATTAAATGGTCCTGAACAGATCTATTCAATAAATCAAAATATTCTAGAAAAGCCTGTTTCTTATGGAACTTCATAAGTGAAACTGATTATATAGATCAATTACAAAAAGATGGATGTTTTCTGTTAATTATGTTGATTTTCTACTACAGTTAATTGAAAAGTTTTACATCAAAAATTTTACATCATACAAAAAAATTTAAGAACAGAAATGTGGGCTTAATGGAAAGTATGTTCAATATCTGCTTAAAGGTTATTTTCAAAAGCTACTTTTAATCTGACAGGTGATACTCATCTGTACGGTTCTGTTTTATTGAACAAGTCTGTAGAGTCTCCATGTTCACCAAACTGGAAGCGAAGAGTCGCATGTCGCAGCTCTTTCCACACTTACTGACACTCCGTCTCTCCTCTGCGTCCCCGTGACGACGCTTTGTCTTTTTCCTTTTATTCTCGGCTCCGCTCTCTGAGAGCTCCAATCAGAACATCAGAGTTCTGTCATCTTCTATGTTCGCTGATGAAAACGCTGAGAGGGACCGGCGCTCGGTCCCACCTGGTGCCCTTTCTATTACCTTCAAGTGGTTTTCAGTGGCACTTAGGGCATGCTTTCAGGGAGACATCAGAGGAGAGAAAAGAAAAGAAACGGCAGAAGATCTGCTCTCGAACTCAAGTGCTGCGAGTCTCTTCAGGATTACAAAAGCAGAAGGAAAAGTCAGGGAACGTCAGGTATTGTCACTAAGGCACCTCAGAACCGGACCACCCGTTCTGCTGTATTTAAAAAGACAAAATATTGAGAAATAGTTGGTCCTTATAATTTAATTATGTGCCACAGAAATGACCTTATTCAAGATCATTTCCTTATCGACTCTGAATGATTTAATGCAGCTCGATAAGGGATTTGCTGTGTTTCTGATCCTCAAAGTTAGGATTTGCCGCCATCTAGTGGACTCCAGAATAACTCCACCAGTATGTCAGCAACAAATCCATCCATCCATTTTCTTGACACCCTTGTCCCCTCAGTGGGGTCAGGAGGGTTGCTGGTGCCCATCTCCAGCTAACGTTCCGGGCGAGAGGCGGGGTCACCCTGGACAGGTCGCCAGTCTGTCGCAGGCCAGCACAAAACCATGTTATGACAATTTTTACTACATACATAACGCTGAAATAAATATAACCTTACTCATTTATGATAAATGGACAGTTTCATTCCAAACAGACATTGAACTTCTTTTGGGGTTTTTTCTTTCCCTAATCGCTGTGAGCCCAGAGTGAGGCCGCAGACCCAGCCTGTGCTTCCAGATGTATTGACGACACATGCGACCTACTTGCAGCTGTAAAGCAAACACAGTGGTGTCAGATATACGGGCCACGGCGGGCTCGTCGCTGAGCCTGGCTGCAGTTTGGTTTGGCCGGCGCGCAGCAGGAGCCATCGTCCTCCTGTCAGCTTTCATGTTGTGCAGACGTTCATCTGCGTGGAGGCAACAGGATCACAGCCTGATGAACGTGGTCTCGCTGCGGTCCGATCTGGGTGGATAAAAAGTGCAGGGGCATTTTTATTATTATTTGTAGTAGTAGTATTTTCCAGGCTTTGATTTTATGAAAACGTCTTGTGTCGTTCTGCCTTTGAAGGGATTGTGACAGAGTAAAAGAGGTTTTCTGACACATTAAATCAACACGCAGCAATGGGACGCTTTACTTCATGTTTTTATGGGAGGAATTGGAGAAAATATGAATCACCCACACCTCTAAGTATCTTTGTAAAACTACTTAGGCTTTTCACATTTCTAAGATCACAAGTGATTTTTTTCCAATCAGTTGAATCTATGTGTTTTTTTCTCAATAACTGAGAAGAAATATGGCTGTTTAACACATTCATTTTTGATTAAACACAGCGATTTTTATGCGTTGTAAGTTTTAACTTAACCACTTTTGGGTTTACAAAACACACACACACACACACACACACACACACACACACACACACACACACACACACACACACACACAAGGTATCAGCCGCTACTCCAAAAGGTTAATGTCGGTCTGCATGAGTTTATCTAATAAAACCAGTCTTAATGCATGTTTGGGATGATTGTCCTGCTGGAATGCTTAACTATTGAAAAGGGAGAGTTGAACAGATGTAGTTCAACTTCTACCCTGTGTAATACTACACTGCTGGTGCTGCCAACGGTAACTGTGTTTCCATTAACTATAAAATTACACAAATTGTGCTTAATGCAAACAAGTCAGTTTTGAATAAAACTCACGTCTTTAGATAAAAACAAAAATAAAATAAAAAAATAGAAAACGTGAGTGGTTTTTCAGCTGTATGGAAACTACGTGATCAACAACCGGATGTTGCCACTGGCGACAACTACAAAAACGATGACAGGAAGTAGGAGGAGGATGGTTTGTTTTTTATTTTCTTGTCTCACAGCATCACACAGTTCATAAAAAGTTGTCTGTCATTCGAACGTGTTGAATTCATAGCTCTTCTGTAAAATGGCACAAGTGCAATTTTCCCAAAAACGCCACTTAGTAGTTCCCAGGATGACATCCAGCGCCATGTCTGAATCAATAATGTAATTAGCAGCTGCCGTGATTTTTGATGACTTATGATCGAGCTTATTCACCTGCGACTTTAACTCCATTTCTTATTTAATGGAAACGGTCGCATTTGCGCAAGTGATTTTTTTAAGAATAGCAGAATATAGACAAAGATTTGCGTGGAAACACAGATAGTTCAACAGACCCACAGCATAACACTCAAACATTCCCCTTGACGTCGTCCTGGTCAAATATCTCCATCTTTCTCGTCGTACCATGAAACTAATCCAGAAAACATTTGGCTCGTCCATGTGGGCAGGAGCTTCTTTTCTTTATGCTGAGTCGATTCCACTGTCAATGCTTAGTGCCGAGTTTTCTGCTTCTGCTGCTTCTTCTTCATTATTATTATTATTATTATTATTATTATTATTATTATTATTATTATTATTAATAATAATAATAATAATATTATATTGGCGGCTGAAAAAGAAAGCATTACCGCCACCAACCGGCGCGGAGTCTACCCACTGGTGAAAATTAAACAGCTTCATAATGTTACAAACAGAATCACTGGGTTGACCCCAGGGGGCGCCACATAATATGAAGATTAGTCTGATAGAATTAGTCAACCAGGTTGTTCAAAAATGTGTTCATTTTTATTGAACCGGCTCCAGCAAATGACGCAGTTCTTCTGAAATTTGACCCGCTCTATTTAGATCCCCATAGCTGGCTCAGAATGGACCTCGGGGGCACACACCGGCCAAGTGTTTCTCAACGTCCAGCACAGCGTCAGAGAAGTAGGTGAAGACTCAGGGGGAAAGAGAGTGGCTCAGTTAGATAAATTGGCCCATCAAAGGGAACGGGCAAAGCAATCCCACTTCAGGAGTCCAGAGGCAGTTCTCTGTGCGTCTCCATCAGTCCACTCTGATTACAAATCCACTTCAGCTGCTGCTCCTGGGGCAACGGAGGGAGAGAAGAGACAAAATGAGAAAATAGGTGAAAGGATGGATTTTCGACTGCTCTGGTGTCCATTATAGTTTTCTTGAAAACGCAAACATTTCTTTTTTTTTTATGCTTGATTGTCAACCAGGAAAAGCTGGTACCAGAGCACCACCCACAGAGTTCTGTGGGTGTAACGAACCCACAGAGTTCGTTACACCCACAGAGGGTCTTTTTTAGTGGTAGACAAACAAAAAACTTAGTGGTAATGAAGAAATGTAAGATGGTTCTCAACAAAGAACAAAAAATGCATATTCAACCGATGATTATCCTAAACGCAGTCCAGCGCTTCTTGCCTTCAGAAATAACCCAATTAGCGTAAATAATCTCTCTACCCAGGCGCGGAGCTATAATGGGGCTGGGGGAGCGGCTGCCCCTGGCCCGGACCTGGATGGGTGCCCATGAGGCCCGAGTCTGGAGGTGCCAGGAAGGGAGGAATGGTTTCAAGTCACTTTAATGTCTGATTATAGACGGAGAAAGTGTGCCCTCGCCTGTTCAGAAAGGTGTAATGTTGAAGTTACTGTCCCTCAATGGCAATGGAATGTATAGTAGTCAGTCCCAGTGACTGTTTGACTCGGTTTAGCCAATGTGCTTCCTGGGTAAAAATGAAACGAGAAACGCAGCCCAAGCTCCAATGTACTTTTTGGAGCTTTACATCATGTTATAATGTTATCCTCTCATCAAAAACATATGTGGAGAGTTGTTCTTTCATGCATGTTTGAGGAATCCTTTAATCTCCCACGGCAACCATTCAGCTGTGAAAAACACCTGGGTGGAGCTAGCCCCGCCTTCGAGACGCGGCTCCTCCTATGGGCTGCATTTTCCAAGCTTTGGAGCCTCTGCCTCAGAAAGCCTAACTCCTTCAGACTAGCCAGCATCAATTAGCAAACACCTGGTGGAACTGAGCATCTGCTGAGCTCATTATAGGAGCTACTTCTCAGTGTAATGCTGGAAATAAAAACGTTGTTAAAGGGTTAATAGAGGAGCCATGTTGTGATGACAACCTGAATGTGAAGTTTCAGAAAGAGTTTCTTAAAGAGACAGAGGCCCGATTTCAAGGAGTTCATTTACAATGTCAAATTACTTTTAAGTCATATTTCATATATTCATCATGTTTATACCAACTTAAAGTAACATTAATTGATTATGCTATAAAATGGCTGGAAAATACAAAATGTTGCCCCTTTTAAATGGCTGAGAGAAAGTTGGAGCTGGAGTTGGCTGTGATGTACTGCAGGGAGATGACTTCAGGCCTGACCAACAGTCAGCTAGATTCTTCATTGGTTCCAGTGGAATTGGGCTTCATTCACCAGGGGCCTGTAGGGGCCTGGCCTGTACTTTTCCCACAGTGGCCATGTTAGCATGTGGCCTTTGTGTGGATCGCTACAGACAGAACATTAAAAAATCTCAGATTCTTTCATATAAAACATCGACTGGTGAAGATGCACACTTCAGTCCCTGGTAACCAGACACCCCCTCTCCTGCCATGACTGACAGCCTGCAGTAGAAGTCCAGATCCAGGCCCGGTTCTTCCTAATTGGATTTGTGAGGCATCCTGCCACAGGCCTCTAATAGGCCTCTTGTGAAGCAACGCTTCCCCCCCCCTCAGGCCAGCGGCGGACCACTTCCTCCCCGCACTGGGACCCAGGGACACACTGAAAGGCATTCTTGGCTGCGGGTCCCCTGACTCCTCAGGGCTATTAGGTACTTGTAGATTCTGAAGGGTTGTGACAACAACAGGACATGACCTTAAAGAGAGAACAGAGACAAATGAGGTACAGGGGTTTATCATTTAAAAGACTGGGAAACTTCCCTGGTCACGTTAGATCTGAATTTATTTAGCCCATTAAGCTGCTCAGGCTTTCACTTTAAATTTAAGCACAGAACGAAAAAGAGGGTGTGAAAAGCGCAACAACTGCTTTGCAATGAAGCATGTTTCGCAAAAATGATGTTATGTTTGAGGGAAGCAGGGAAAATGAAAACACAATGGGAATATGATTAGCAGTGAAACAGGCAACTTGGACTTTGTGGAATTAAGTGAAATTAACAGAAGTTGTAGTCCAAAGACTGTTAGAGCAGTGGTGCCACTGAAGGGGGGAGAAAAAGGGCTACTGCCACCACTGGTAAAATGCTGGTCTCTTCACAGGCATGTTCAGATCATATAAAGACTTACAGACATGTTGCAGATTGACGTCACGCTCACAAGATTCTGCCCCGAGTTCCCCGCTGGAGGGCAATAAACCGCTTAACGATGATGACTACCATTGGTTTAAGCTATCAAATTGTCAACATTGGGCACTAAATCTTAAATGTATGCATGATATATACTTTTAAAAATGGAAGCAGTACTTTGCTGTTAAATGTCAACACTACAACAATTAAATGAAAAGTTTAATTTAAATAAAATAGCAACGGAAAAGGAAGTAGGTCAGTTATACTAGCTTGACTGTATGTAGATGTGCTGCAGAATCCGGTGTTTTGGTTCAATTAAAAAATAAGGCGACCCACACACAAACTTTGACAGATCATCAGGTGTTTAAATTAGCTAATAAACCACCACTTTGTTCCAGCAATCACTTTAAACATCATGTCTGAAAATATAAAACTGTAACGGACTGAATGTTTTCTTCTTTGTGTGGGAAATGTTTGAATGTTTTTTGGTGATGAATGATACCCTGTGCAGTTGCTGTCAGTCAGTTGCTTTGGCAATGAGTCGTGTGAATCATAGCTGACTAGCAACACGTTAGCAGACTTCGTCTCTTCGGGCTCCTTTTATGACCCACAATTCATTTCCATCCAGTTCTTGTCCAGTTGTTTTGTCATCTAACTCGAACTAGAACGTCACCAGCTTGAATTTACCAAAACTACCAACTATTATCAAGGCCCTCTCTTTTCTTTTAAGGCCATATCGTGTGAGTAAAAATGATGAATTTGGAAAGCATCTCTTCTCCCCAGCGTCACGGTGATGCTGTTCTTCTTTTTATGACGCTTTTCAAGAAAACTGAAAGTGTTCATTACCGCCACCATCTGGTCTGGAGTCTGAACGCCGTTCACTAACAGATCTTACATCATACATCTGATTGGGTAAAGACAGCTTCCGTGTTTTAGTTAAAAACTGAAAACAACAGATCATATTCGGAGAGATGTAAAACTGAAGATACCTTGCCACTATGGCACAGTTGTTGACTACTCGCACAATCTTGACCAGATATAATTTTGAAAAGAAAAAAACCATCTGCACCTGTAAATAACTTTTCTTTATTTAAATGGGTTCATTTTTCAGAGGGATACAAAGTGAGGGTATGGTGATTTTATACATATTTATAAGAGCGATTTTCTGCTGTCCTTCCATGGAAGCAGGCAACTTTCAAATGGAAATAAAGCACTTTTTAAGTTGCTGCTTTGACATGATCACAGAACTGCCAAAACATATGTACAAAAATACCATACAAAGTGAATCACAGCAACGTCATCAGCCGGTGTAACGCTGAACTGATGCGGTGAAGCTACCAGTAGCAGGAGAACGGAGCTGCGCCAAAAAGCTAACAAAAGCTAACAAACACTGAATAGAAGAAGAGCTGCCATCGATACAGTTGCAGCCAAGTATGATTTAATGTTACACAATACAGTTTTACCAAGTTGCTCAAAGTCTAAACTGGTATTGTTGTGCATGTAAGGTGTAAAGTTTACCTTCGACCAAACGCCCCCCAAAGGCATCCCAGCGCTCCCCTTTTGTAAAAATGTCCGCCAGCGCCCCCTGCCGTCCTCTGAACACCCCCTGGGGGGCGGTACCGCCCACGTTGAGAACCGCTAGCGTACTTAGTTTTTATACATATAATGTAGATTTTCATTTTCGCTTCATCTTTGCTCAAAACAAAGTGTGGAATCTGTTTGCTTTGGCTTACTTGACATTTAACTTAAATCGTTTTCCAGCCTTTTGGATCAGATCATTTTATTTTTTCATAACTTGCAAAACACTGGAATAACTAAAAGTGTACCTTGTTTTCATCCCAATTATATTCCCTTACGCTGAAGGATGTTTGAAATGAGCAGTTTACATCTTACACCACTAGAGGGCTTTCAATGTATTTTCAACTGTAGGGATATGAAGAGATACATTTTCATTTTCTCTTCCAGCTCCCACAGCAGGAGACGCTGAAGTTTATTTGTATAAATACAGCTTGTATAAATGTGTATAAACAACAAGGCAGTTCAAAGTGATTTACATCATAAAAATATCACACAGTCACCAATTATGAAGCAAGCAGTAAACATCACATATTAAATACCATCATCAAAATTATCAAGCAAATATAAATCAAATATGTTGATCAATGATCCACTTACTGCCAATCAAAGATAGTTACAAACAGGTGAGGTTTTAGCCTTGAATTAAAGAAACTCTGTTTCAGCATCTTGGCAGTTTTCTGGAAGTTTGTACCAGATTTAAGTCCTTTCCGGTATCAAGGTCAAACCTGACTCTGACATCAGCTGACAATTGGTACTAAAATCCCAATTCGTGCTTTTTTTTTGTTTTTGGTTTTTTTGGTTTTTAAGAGGCTGGAGTTCATTTTTACATCTGTACTTCAAATCTAACAGGAAAAAAATTAAACTGGGTAAAATGTAAATTATTTAATATATAATTTGAAACTCTGACACTAGAGGAACCAAATTTGGGTCCTCGGCGCTTGCCCCAACAAGATCAATTAAAAACACACGCTACACATTTATTAATATAGGCATATTGCATATCCACGTAAAGGGAAAAAGCTCTTCTAAATGATAGAAACAATATTTTCTACCTCAACAACACCCAGATTGAACACTAAGCAGATTGATAAAAAGAAACGCAATTAGACGCTGACGAGGCTAACGAGGCACACCCGGTAAAAACGCAACAATAAAAGAGCAAGGAGGCCCGATATACAAAAACTATCTATCAGAGTAAAGCCGAAGCTCTCCCGTTTCCAACAATACCAGAGTCACCACGCTACGTGCAAAACTCACTGAACCAGCATCTAACGAAAAAAAAAAGAAATGGCTCATTTCACGAAGCTAAAAGCAAAAACTCAGTCCTTCCTTTGCTGTTTCGTGGTCATAATCCATATTACAGTAAATATTTCCACTTGGTCCGATAATCCATTTTCCCTGCGTACATCTCACATGGTTTTAGGTTCCGCACAGAGGCATTTCCGTCTTCTAGGTACCATAAACAAAATCTTGAGGCAAACTCACATACGTTTTTCTCGCCGTAATTGGTGAATGACTCTATGTTCCGTATTAATGTAAACGCCTCCGGATTCTATTGGCTCTGACGGTTCGAACGACATGTCAATCATCAAAATTGACCAATGGGTTCCCGAGAAACTGCCCCGCGTACTTTTGAAAACCCGAATGGAGAACTGGATGATTTTACGCACAGCGCGCATTGTTACTGTAATGTAATTATGAGATATATTCGTTTTTTACTGTGATCATATCATTTTGACAAATTAGTTTTCATTACTATTTGCATTTTCATTGTTATTTAATTCTATTTGAAATGTTATGGTGAGTTAATGTGTTCCATTTTCAGTCTATTACAATTTGTCTATTTTTTTCTCTTTTTTTTCACATTAGATGTAATTACTTATTTGTGATAAATAATCATTTGTTACATGAAAATAATAAATGATTGAAACAGAACCTACAAAAATAAAAACTGAGAAAGTTCAAATGGCACAAATTGTGCCAAAATGGCTCATTTGGAAGGTCCGCCTAGATTTTTATCAAGTAGTACCTCTCTAAAACTCATATGATTAACTTTTTTTTTTCATAAAACTTGGCACAGTAAAAGGTCAAATTGTGTACTGTTGTTTACTACATGTTTTGGATTTCAACTGCATGCTTTGAAAAGAACCTTCATAGATTGAAGTGGGGTTTTTTTAGGCGGAAATTGATTTTTTTTCTTAATTTCTGCTGTTTATCATATTAATTCACTTTCCTCAGTAACAGGCAGTGTGGTTTTTGGAGCTGTAACATGTTCTCTGGGGTCTTGCCTTTGTTTTGATACCAAAACAATTAAAATAAACTCTGTAGTTCTTGAGATACATTCAATTCATTTTGGGCATGTTATTTTCAGCCATATTGCTCAAAATCAGGTCGTGTGTCGAAGAGTTTAATAACAAATTTTTTTGTCTGTTCATGGGGACAAATGAAGTGCACTTTCAAAGTTCTTTTGGGGTTTGGGGGATAATTACCATGAAAACTGCATTATATGCATTGATCAGTATTTAAAAGAAGAAAGAAAGAAAAAACAGGGCGTGATTTGGTACAACTCTATTCTGTTTTTGAAGACCAATAAAAAGGTAGTTATGTAAAAAAAAAATCCTGCTAAAATCTCTGGTTCACATTTACACAAAAATATTCGCTGAAGGTAACATTACGCCACCAATAACTTCCTTAAACATATGGTGGGGAACGCTGCAAGTCTTTTACATCCTCAACATCAATTTCCCAATTTTGCACATCTTTTTTCACCAGTTTTTCGCAAACAGAAGATTCTAAATCTGATTCTAAATTACTGCTTACTTGGGTCTGTTGTTCATAAATTTGTCTTTGCCAAAGTGGGAACAAGTCCTGTAATAGATGGCCATTTAATAAAAGTGACATGCCTGTGAAGCAGAGAGAAATGGTGAAGGCTTGTGAGAAATGTCTGCTTTCATAGCTGCCGGCTCCATTCCAGAGCAGAGGAAGAAGCGGAACATCGGCGGTGAGTGATTAGAATAACAAGGCCGCGCGGACACCGAGCGTAGATCTCCACCGTGGAACGCACGTGACCGTCGACACCATTTTTCAGGCTCCTGGTCAGCAGGACGTTTGATCTACTTCTATTTCTTCCTCGTGAATGGCAGTGTTTGTGTGTGTGTGTGTGTGTGTGTGTGTGTGTGTGTGTGTGTGTGTGTGTGTGTGTGTGTGTGTGTGTGTGTGTGCGTGCGTGCATGTGCGTGTGTGTGTGTGTGTGCGCGCGTGCTCACTCACTCCCCCACGTGAGGGTTGTGTGGGAAGTAGGGAGGCGAAGGAGGGAATCTCTTGTATTAATGGTTGCGGTTAACCTGGAGGGGTCAAACCCATTGGAGTTGTTGATGGATCTGGTCTGCAGGAGCTCTCACTCTTTCCCTTTCTCTTACACACACACACACACGCATATGCACACACTGCAGACCTGGCTGCACAATCACCATTCGGACTGCGATGATCCTGGCCGGGCAGAGATAAAGGATGATCCAGAGGAGCAGGGAGCAGGAACGAAGAGGGCGGGGGAGAAGACGTGATGCATGGAGGAGAAGATCAGACCGGACCTTAAAGTTCCAGCTGTCTGACAGAGATTGAAGAGATCTGAAGAAGTGAGAAAGCTGGAGTCTCTTCTCTGAGGTAACAGAAAAAAATGTAGCACATAACATGGTATTTTAGTGGCAACCAGGTGATTCCCAAAAAGCCGTTAGCTAACAACGTTTCATAAAGTAAATAATTCATCGGGGCGTGGTATATAGGCAGTATAGGGAAATGCTGAGGGCGCCAGCTGTCCAGGGGCGCCATAATAGGGAGGAGCGAAAAGTACATTTATTCTTTTAAAATCTTGCAGGTAAAAATATAACTTTTTAAAATCAAAGATTCCACAGTAGCCTAGTTGCACAGGAAATAACATTAAATGCTACATTTAAAAATAATAAAATCACCTCCACTGGTATAGGGTTCATACCTTCATGCCTGATCAGATCAGAGTATTTTCAACATTTTCTGAGTATTTATAACTTATGCTTAGGTGAACAAATGGTTTCCTAAACTGAAAAAAAGTATTTAGTGTAGGCCTAAGTAAATTGGTGATATAATGGGGCAGGCACTAATTACAATCTCGCAGAGAGCCCCAAAGTTGCTAGGGCCGGCCCTGTAATCAACTGACCATAATGGACCTGGATTTTATTATTATTATTGTTGTTGTTGTTGTTGCTATTATTTCTTACCTGCAGTGCCAAACCAATATATTCATGTCTCTTGAACCTTTTACACACGATAATATGCAGCAGCCATAAACTTCAACATATTTA
Source organism: Poecilia reticulata (assembly GCF_904066995.2). NCBI lineage: Eukaryota > Metazoa > Chordata > Actinopteri > Cyprinodontiformes > Poeciliidae > Poecilia > Poecilia reticulata. The sequence goes on from NC_088835.1 coordinate 5,120,772, forward strand.
TTTGGCACTGCTTGAGTCATCATGCGTAAACGGGAAAAATGTAACCAATAAAACATGGGCATCCACCTGAATGGACTGGCTGGACATGGAGAGCATTATTTAGGTCTGGTCTTTATGAAAGAATAGCAGTAGAAAAAGTCATTGTTGAAAGGAAGCAACAGAAAGTTTGCTACAGGGAACATTTGCCCTGACACCACCCCTGAACACACCGTCTCCACTGTAAGAGTGATGGCAGCATCATGTTGTGGGTAAATTGATTGGAGTTGAAGATGGATGGAGAAAAAAAATCCAGGAAGGCTGCCAGAAAACACGGGATTCAGCTTCCTCTTATGACCAGAGCGACACTGGATCGGTTAAAATCCAAGCATGGTCATGTGTTGCATGGCCCAGTCAAAGTCCAGGCCTAAATTCAATTGAGAATTCTGCCCATCCGTTGTCTAAGTCTGCGCTGACATTTTCTGTCTGCAGATATACAAAGCTTGTAAAGAAACATCCACAAAGAATCACAACTTCAAAGCAGCATAACGCAGTTCTACAAAGAAAAGGCTTAGGAAATTATCACAGATGCATGCCACACATTTCAGATTTGTATAAAGACAAAAACTGTGGACCTTTTCATTCGGCCTTCTGATTATCCTCATAGTTATTACTTTGTGTTGGTCTGCCATTAAAATACCCTGAAGTTTATGGTTACAATGTGTCAAAAAGTGAAAATATTCAAGGGGATTGAATACTTTTCTGCATGGCACTTTGTTTTACACAGCGCTGTACATTGTCCAAATAAAATAAAAAGTCATCAGATTTTTTATTTTAGAACTGTAAAACTCAGAACTCACTGCATGCATGAGTGAGTTGAAAAGGACAGAGTGTAATGGAAGGATCAATCACTTATAAAGGCGTCTTGACGTTTATAACCCTTTCACAGATTAAATTAAGCTATCCACCAAACTGTACAATTTTCTCCAAGTCAACTATTTTAATGGCGAAGCTAAATTCAAAATGTCCACTGAGAAATCCTCACATTGCTGTTGTGGGTTTGTGTTGACCAGAACCCGTTCTGCCCCGGTTCCACCGGAACGTCCCGATCAAAGCCCGAGTGTTGTGATGCATGCAGATGGAGCGCCTGGTGTTGCGGGTTAAAATGGCAGCAAGCAGGAAGAACCTAAGGAAACAAGGTCGTCTCCAATCCGAGGCATCTGATCCAAGTTACGGCACTAATTGAATCAAGCCCGTCGCTTCCACGGACAGGGTTTCCCTCATAGTGCTTTCCTCTGAGACAAAAGCATGACGTCAGAGAAGACAGGCAAGGAGACGTGCTCTCAATTACAGGGCAACGTGATCAACTGCAGAACCCGAACAGCAGTTTCTATCAGAGACGACACTTCATAAGACTGACTGTTTAAATGCTTCCATTTCCAATATATTCAGTCTTTTCTACGTTGCTGCACGCCGCTGGGCAGTGAGAGTCTGTACAGTTTCACTCCACACTTTTACAAAACTTCAAAAAAATATTACAAACAGTGTAGTACGTATTGACAAAACTACCCATTAATAAACTGTCTTGATATTAATAGATATCTGCCTCTGGGTTCCATGAGTACTCCTTTAAATTAATTAATATTGAACACATTTTCAAGTGGAAAACTCCTTTGATTTGATTGATAAAATGGTTTATTTTGAAATTTATGTTCACATAAGTTTTATGTGGCCCTCTAGACAAATAAGCATACATTTATTTGTCCAAATGCCCCCCAGGCCTTGAGTTTGACACATGGTATAACGTTTTAAAAGATTTTATTATAGTATTATTATTATTATTATTATTATTAACAAAGCAAACACCTTTTTTGACCTGATCACATAATCGAAGGGTATGGGGTTTTGGTCGTCACTTGGTTTTGTATGTGGATTATTTTGTGTTGCTGATTCTTGTCGTTAATGTTGTTCCGTACATGGTTAACCTGCTTTGTTCAGATTGTGCCCGGTTCTTTGTGTGCTAGTTTAGATTCTCATTCTCATGTTAGTTTTTAGATTTTATTTCAGTTTGACCCTTTTTCATCCTCACTAATCAAAACTTCTGACCGATCCCATCATTTAAAAAATGAAGAGTTATGAAAACATGTCAGCTGTTTTTATTTGATAGCAATTGTGGCTAACTCTTCTTCTTTGATTGTTTCTTAATGTAGTATTTTCTCCCCTATTATAAAATATATATCACCTGCGTGTAATTTTTAATATCAGTCAACCCTTGAGCCTGTTTAGTCCAGAAAAATGCAAATGTTTTTTTCTAAGCCCTTATGTTATTTAGCCTTTTCTGTCCATTTTTGTGGTTTAATTTATTTCAGCTTGTGGAAATTTGTATCCTTTAAAACAAAAAAAAGAACAGTTCCAACATGTAGTGACATTCATTTATTACACCTCCACAAACATATTAAACACAAATACAGTTCCAGAACCTGCCTGCGTGGCCTGCACTGCGCCATGCAGACCGAAGGCAGACGATAGGGATTCAGAGCTTTGCTACAAAGCACACAGACACGTTAGTACGAACAGTCGGTTCGCTTCGCTCCCAGTCCGGACCTCAGAGTCAAACAGGAACTCATAAGAAAGCTCTGGAAAGTTTCGGAAAGTTTTTCAGTCCGGGTCCAAAAAGCGATCGAATGCTCACAAATTCTTTAAAGAGCCTTTGGGATTTTGTTTCTCTTTTTTACTGCTTCCTGTCGTCCTTCTTTACGTGTCGGTCGTGAGGAAGTGACTCCATGACCTCGGCGGAGGAAGACTTCACAGCGGCTCTCACCTCTGCAGATCACGAGAGGGCAAGAAATGTTTGTTCTGACCGGGAACTCAAACACGGACAGAACATTAACACGGGAACCGTTGAAAAAGAAAAAAAATATCCATGCCTGTTGAGCTTTTTCACATTTTTTCCCCCACAAGAACATCAACAAACTTCAATGTTTTCCACTGGGGATTTTATGTGATAGACCAACACAAAGTGGTGATGTGTCCGTAGACTGTCTCCACATTTTTCCCAAATGAAACGATCGGAAAGGTGTGTGTTTGTGTTCTGCCCCTTTAACTCGATAACCCTAAATAGAATCCAGTGCACCCAATGTTTAGAAGACCTGAAATAATGAAAGAAAGTGGCAACAAAACCTGCAGATGCAGTGACATCAAAGAGGGCGATGTGGTAAAATGAAACTAAAACTCACAACATGCAAAATCACTTTTTAAAGTTTTAGATCTACAATGAATATTATAACACCCAAACTGTTAAGAAAGAATTATTAATATTTATCTAATTATTATTGGACAAGTCTTAATATTTTTCAAGTCTTGAAGAAAACTTAATTTTCAAAGAGAAGGTCTCCTCACCCCACAGCATGCCTTATAAAAAGCCTAAACTGTTTCATATGGTTTAATAAAATGTGGAATTAATAATTATATGAAAACCCTAACCACAATAACAGATATGAAAATAGCATCAGGTAAGATAGTGGTGTTCTAACTTTTTGGCCAAATTTGTCACCTTGAAATCACAAAAATAATTTCTTGTGACCTTTTTTTATTGCACTGCAGGTCCGATTGATTCCTTCACCCAAATCTACAGTAAAACTTGCTGGATGTTTATGGTTAGATTTACTGCATAATCAAGATGAACGCATAAACTTTAAATAAATAATAATAATAATAATAATCAATTTTATTTATCATGTGTGAAAATTGTTGTTTTTGCTGCAGTGTGAACATTCGGTGACCCAATGTCATGTCTGCCTCTGCTTTCCCAACCCTCCATTCTTTTAAACGTTTCTGCTGAACACATAAACATCCCAAAGATTTTCTTTAAAAAGTTGTTATCTCTCCACTTTAGAAAATGCATGACTTGGTGTTGATCTGTCACATGGAATTACGGTAAAATGCATCAGAGTTTAAGGTTCAGATGGAAGAAAATGTGAAAAAGATCAAGGTTGTGTATGTATGGTCTCTTTAAAGGGGCAGTATTATGTGCTTTCCAGGCACATAGTCACATTTTATAGCACAATCGAGTAACTATCTTGCCTTCAGTTGTCATAAATTGCTATATTTATGAAATATGACTTGAAATTTGACATTATATTTTAATGCCTTGAAAATGAGCTTCTGTCTCTTTAAAAACTCCTCTTTCTGAAACATAACCTTCAGGAAGTCATCAGAACATGGCTCCTCTATTAACCCCTTAAGCAACGTTTTTACCAGCATTGCACTGAGAGAAAGCTTATATAATGAGCTCAGCAGATGCTCAATTCCACGAGGTGTTTACTAATTGCTGCTGACTAGTCTGAAGGAGCTGAGTGAGGGAGGGCTGATCTGTGAGGCAGAAGCTCGGAAAACTGCGGCTCAGAGGAGGAGCTTCGTCTAGAAGGCATTGCTAGGTCCACCCAGGCATTCTGCACAGCTCAATGGTTGCTACGGTGACTAAAGGATTCCTCAAACACACATGTAAGAATCAAAGCAATACTCCAGGTATGTCATTATAACATGAAGTAAAGCTCAAAAAAGTCAATGTTACATAATACTGCCCCTTTAAACAGTCCTTCTGTCGTTTGCTAACAACTTTCCTCGTTGCCATTTCCTCTTCAGTCAAACTTGAGCTGAAGTTTCGCCCATGAGTTAAGGCGTATTTTCCACGTTCTTCGGGAAGCTGGAAACTCCAGAAACAGTCCGTACCCTGCCTCTGCAGGCGTTCCGGTTTCAGAACGTCCGGCAGGTTCACATGGCCCAGGAGATGTTGGCCGCGTGCTCCTTGGCCTTCATGCGCAGCACGGCGATGCTGGACGAGCGCCTCTCGAACTCGGGCTTGGCCTCGAAGGCTGGGTGGCCGTTGGTGGCCGGCGTGAGGAGGGAGTCGGCGCCGAAGAAGTTGTTGAGGGAGACGTGTCCGAACTGGTTCTGCTGGCCGGCGAAGCCCACGTAGCCGTGGTCGGCGGCGGTAGAGGCGGCGGCGGCGCGGGGGGAGTGGGAGTAGGAGGTGACACACGGAGGGGACCCCCGGGGCAGCATGCAGGAGGACACCACGGAGCCGCCGGGGGCCGCGCTCGGCCACAGGTTGTTGGGGATCTGATGGGAACAGTTTCACATTAAATCCACTCAATGTTGACCCTTTTTCTAAGGACAACAAAACAAAAAAATATGCTAAATTGGAAAAATTACAGCTTTTCAAACACTTAAAGTTCAAAAAACACAAACTATATTTTTAGTTTATTTTAATCTGAGATCTTTACATATAAAAATCCACACTGCAATAAAAACATGTTCAATGATGAAGTTTGAGACTTTTGTTGTTAAAGAAGAACTAGGGGAGCACTGGTAAGTTGGAGCGGATCTTTCCTTAGCAAAATTCTAAAAATGAAGCACCGTCCTCTGCTGCTCTGCATTAACAGATGTCTGACTGACCACCAGACAGATGTCAGACATGACCGCCCACCAGGTCATGGCTGCACATATGCAGTTAACAAAAGTCACCCCACGGTTACCAACTCAACGATTTTCTTGCTATATTTAGCAACATTTCAGACAAAAAAATTGGTATTGGTTAGAATCAGAATCAGCAGGTCAGGCTTTTTAAAGATCAGTGATCAGCAATCGGCCAAAAAACTGTGTGAACCTCTTAGAAAAACCAAGAGCAATTCATTAAGAAAAACGGTGATATTTGGTCATTTGGTCCAAGTTCGATGTTGACATTCCTCATTTTTATTTCACATTTCCTAATACAAACAGGAAAATCTTAAAAGTTTTAAAATGCTATTCACTTATTTACATTTTCCACTTAATATGTGTGAATTTACCACAAAAATGCTGTTTAAGTGGAGAGTTGTAATCTTTTTTTATTATCTTTTTTGAGTGCAAACATTTATTTTTTAATTTATTTATTTATTTTGTAGGAATATGACGAGAAATAAAATGACTGAATCCTTGTATTTTCACAAAACTGTGAAAATATGTTTTAAATCTGGTCTCTACAGGCCAGGATGATGAAATGTATGAAGATGAGATCTTGAAAAGTTCCAGTTATTAACAGATATGTTAAAAGTCTTAAAATTAACTCATATATTGTAGCAGCAGCTCAATCTTACATTGTTACAAAATATTTATTTGAGAACATTTCTTAAGAAAAGGAAACAAAATCTATGTTCAGCATTACCTTCCTTTTTTTATTATTAAATCTCAGATTTCTTTAACTCCTATAAGATAAAAGAAACCGCAGCATTTTTAAACCCATCCCTAACAAAGGTTGATCAGTGTTGAAGAGTTTTAATAAGTAATCAGTGGCATCCTAAAGTATTAATATAAAATACAATCCTGAGGGTGATTTAATCTAACCATGTTTTAAAACGGGAAATTCAGAAGAATATGCTATTTAGTTAAGGGACCTGCTTCTTTATCTGCAGAAAGATGGGAAGCTAAGAGAAATTAGCCTCACATAAAAAGCTGCAAAAAACAAGGAGTTAAAACATTAACGGATATAAACACAGCTGTATGTTTGATTCTGCTACTGCAATAACATCTGAAATTAGTATTATAATTTTTTGTTTATACATACGTTCACCAGGTGTACTAATAAATGTGGAGCATGCAGTAATTAAAAATACAAGTTATCACATTCTAGAAGGTTACAACTGGGCAAACCGCCGTCCAACAGATAAAAACCAGACTCTACCTGAGCATTCTGTACTGTCTGATAAATGGGAACAACTGGAATGTGCGTGATTGAATTGAAATGATTTTCTTTTTTTGTAAAGCACCTTGAGACAGTATTTGTTGTGAATTGACTCTATAGACATAAACTGAATTGAATTAAAAGACGACGCTGATTTTTACTGTCAGACCAGCTCACATTTGCATGCTTATGGTACAAAATTCGGACCCAGGTCCAGGTTTAAAAAGCCTAATAAATACAAAAATTCATTATAAATATAAGAGTATAAATCTGAAGTATAAAAAAGATATCAGCTGAAGAGTGAAATATGAAAACAGACCCAGATAAAGACTTCTACAGATGTCTAAATAAGGTGGAAGGCGGTTGATGTTGATCAGATGAGCAAACTGAGCCTGACTTGCAACGAGCCTGGACCAATGGAGTAACGGTTTGGTGAGCGAAATCTACCTGCATGACTTCCTCCAATGTCCAGATTATTGACCAGAAAAGCTGAATAGGAAGTGAAATACCTTCCATTTCTGGGTTTAAAGGTGTTAAAGGGGAAAAAGCCATAAGACGAACTCAACTGGAAATCTAAGGTTACAGAAAAGTTGAGCGTTCAGTGACCATTTCTAAGTTTAACGCAGAGAACAAAGAAGACATTTAGCGAGACCTAAGGCAGGATCTCTGACTCGAGGCAACTTGGGTGTACCTATTCGATGTTACTCTGCCCGATTCGATGAGATGACGGCCGAAATAAGACGACACAATCATGCATTTATTCCTGGTTATATTGAGTCTAAATCAGGTCTTTTAAATACGCAAACTTTCTTACGGTGAAGACGAAAATGGATGTAAAGAAACACCTAAACTGAAGGTTGTTTACTGCACCTTTTGCCCGAGTGCGGTTTTCAGAAAACAGAGGCAAAGAACACGAGCTAACCACTGTTTGAGACAGAGTGAAAGTCCACTTTGACAGTGAGACTAACTTGTTTCTGCAGGAACAATATGTGGTCGCACCAGAGGAATAATCCTGGGTAGTTAAAAGTCTTCTAAAGAGGCCAGTTGAAAACATGCGTCACATTTGGTGAAAAAAAGCACCAACAGAAGACCGGTCTAACGTCTAAAAGCTACAAGAACTCAGGATGGGTTTTAAAAGCAGATCCATAATTGGCTTCAGCTGTGCTAGTAAGGCTGGTATGTAAGGAAGCCCTTCAGGAACATTTGGGAAGAAAATGCGAGGCAGCCCAGGCAGATTTTCTTCTTTTCCAGTTTCATTTCAGAGCATCTTCATTTTAAAAACCCGTAACATGCAGCTTCCATTTCTTTCTTAGAAAAAAAAAAAAGAGAGAGAGAAAAAAGCTCCACAACACTTGGAACTTTTTTGGAGACTGTGTCAGTTTGTGAGAGGGGAACGCCTAACCAAAGGACAGACTGACAACCCGCGTCTCCTCTCACCTCATCTTGTACCTGACCTTTGCTTAAACTGAAAGATTAATGGTCGGCAGACATGAAATCTGATATGAGGGCCATTCATTCTGACGTGACACCTCGCGGGGGCTCTAATCAGCGTTCCGGGGCTCTTATCTGAAGATGGCTTTCACTGGAAGTGATTCATGGCGAACGAGCCGTTGACGCAAGTTGTTGTGCATTTTTGTCCAAAGTGAGCAAACCGAAGAAAGATCAGAGGCCAAGTTAGAGGATTACACACAAAATAGGTCCAGGGAAGAAAAAATGAGTTTTGGAGATAATTAAACTTTAATCTTTTTTCATTATTATTACTTTGATTAAGCATATTAGTTTGTACATTCAATGTTTACTAAAACATTACATATAGGTTTTGTTCACCACATCTCTCATTAGAATTTAATGTTTTTTGTTGGGTTTTTTGGGGGCTCAGAAAAGCATCATGTTCCTGTCTGACAGAGAACATGAAGAATGATTCATATGAGTCATATTAGGAATTAATATATCGAGCTCATACAAGGTAAGAACTGTCATTCATTTTGCAGTAGAGAAAGTTCAAATTAGCTGCAGCGACTTTTACCTTGGCTGTAAGCTGAGTTTTATTAAAGCCTGAGGCAGACTTAGCTACACATGCCACCTTGTTAGTTTTCCTCTATTTGCTTGTATGCCTTAATCCAAGCAAGTTGTTATTTTATTTATTTACTTTGTATGTGTAGACAAAATAACGGTACAATTCAACTAATTTTGTTGAGAACGTGGGTTCAAATCGCTTCAATATATTTTATGTGGTATACTGATATAATTTCGGCTCGGAAATAAAGATTCAAATATATCCCGAAAGATGTCTCCAAAAGTCTTCAATTGTAAATGTTGGTTTTATCAGAGCAGCCGACGGCATTTATTTCACTTCCAGTCCAAAATATAAAATTAACACACACAAAAAAATTTAAAATTAAAAACTGATTTATGAGAGTAAATATAGTAGAAGCTCGCCTGTGTGTAGCTGTCGGACCGAGGTAACACTGATAGATCGTAGGTGGTTGCGAAGTGACTCTTGGCCTGTTGGATCTGACCGTAGCGCTCCCTCTTCCTCCACTTTGCCCTTCTGTTCTGGAACCAAACCTAGCAGAAAGAAATTGGGAAAAACTAAACATAACGCAGTTTAAATCCAGAAACTAAACACTTTTGGTTAGGAAAATATTTGACTTAAAGTTAACCGACAAATTTAATGTTTATGTTTGCTTCTTTGTTTTTAAAATGAGCGTATCTTGAAATTTTTCTTAAAACAAACAAATAAAAAAAAAACTAAAGGTAAGCTAGGTTGTACCGTACCTGTACCCTGGCCTCCGTTAGCTCCGTCCTCATAGCCAGCTGCTCCCGCACATAAACATCTGGGTAGTGGGTTTTCTGGAACACCTTCTCCAGCTCCTCCAGCTGCGCGCTCGTGAAGGTGGTCCGGTGTCTCCTCTTCTTGCTGCTGGACACGTTGCTGTCGCACTTGTCCCCCACGTCTTCCAGCTCGGTCTTTTCCGGGCCGCTCGCGACCGGAGACGCCCGCAGGGAGCAGCAGCTGTCGATGGACCTCGCGAGATCCGAGCGCAGAGAATCCTCGTCCGTTTTCGGCACGCCGTAACTGGCTGATGGGAGAAAAAAATATTATATTATATTATATTATATTATATTATATTATATTATATTATATTATATTATATTATATTATATTATATTATATTATATTATATTATCAAAACGTAAAATTGGAAGAAAAAAAATTTCTCTGTAATGTGCACACAGATGCGCACCACGCCATTCACAGGAGCGCAAAAAAAGTTCCGACTCACAGCTCTGATCTCCGCAGGGCGATGAGCGGTGCTCGGCGCCCTGCAGTCCGAAGGCCTGCGCGCACTTCGGGGACGGCTTGTTGAAGTACTGCGCGCTGTCCAGACTCTCCATGACTTGGTCCATGTAGTACTCGCTGGCCTTCATCGCCTGGCTTTTCAAGGCGAACTTGTCCTCTATGTACTCCATCATAATTCCAATAAAGTGCTCCCTCTAATTAAATGTCAGCATCTATAAATATATATATAAAAAAGTGTGTGTGGGGGAGGGAGGGAAAACGCAAACAGAAAAGTGGAGAAGTGTCCTGTAATGCAATAAAGCGCCAATGGAGTTTTAATTTGCTGTGCGGCGAAGCCCCGACGTCTAATAGACCCGGAGAGCAGCTATGAGTTCCTTAAAGGTCCGGACGCAGCCCTCCTCCTCCTGAATACACTGACAAAACAGACGGTTAGAGCTTTGTCAATAAATTTACCCAAGCATTTTGTAAACATTTTTTGGATATACTTTACTCAATATTTCTGATAAGAAACTTAAGCAGTTTAAGAATAATTTAATTGGTTAATAAAAAAAATGTGTAGCTAATTAATTAAATTAGGTAAATTGTAACTAATCATTCAAAAAAAAAATTGGTAATCTTGTTTGTTCTCCCGCGTTGAGCTATAGTAACTGCGAATAAGGCATTAAAATAGTGAAACAGAGTCAAACAATTTAAATTTCTTCTCTGACAACCAGTGGTTAAAAACCTCACTGGCTAGCAAGTTTGACATTAGGATTACGTAGTGCTATTGCTAGGCTAATGCTAAGCTAATGCTGGATTTTGATCTTAGAAAACAAGAATCTAAGTCACAAGTCTTGATTTTATAATTTAATTAGTTAATATTCACTCAGATTCAGCATAAACATATCATGATAAACATATCAAGATGGAGAGTCTTCAGTCAGAGGCTTTTCATGGTATCACTGTGTCACAGACTGATACAGGAGATCCTTCCTGGTTACCGCCATCAGCTTCTACAACGAATCAATCGATGAGCTTGGATCATGTGAGTTACACCATTTAATTTCCCCTCTTGGATTTAAAAAAAATCTTTTAAGAATTGAGTAAACATATTGCTATCGAGACTGACTCGTATACCTCGACTAGCATGGACTCATGGGATTTTTTTTTCTTCCACTTTTAGATCAATTTAAATGGTCATATTTCAGTTTATATCAACATATCGGGGCTGCACAGTTGGTAGAGCTGTTGCCTTGCAGCAAGAAGGTTCTGGGTTCGATTCCCGGCCCTGGTCTTTCTGTCATGGAGTTTGCATGTTCTCCCTGTGCATGCGTGGGTTTTCTCCGGGTACTCCGGTTTCCTCCCACAGTCCAAAAACATGACTGTCAGGTTAATTGGTCTCTCCAAATTGTCCCTAGGTGTGAGTGTCCCTGTGTGCGTGCATGATTGTTTGTCCTGTTTGTCTGTGTTGCCCTGTCCAGGGTGACCCCGCCTCTCGCCCGGAACGTTGGCTGGAGATGGGCACCAGCAACCCTCCTGACCCCACTAATGGACAAGGGTGTAAAGAAGATGGATAGACTGATCAACATCGGACAGTGCTCATGACAAACCAATAAGGTCTTCAGTTAAATGCTGATATTAATAATTAATATTCCTGATTACGATTTAAAGTTGTGACGACTAAAACTCACCAACCTCCAGAGTGTCTTTTTTTTTTTTTTTTTTTTTTTTTTACAGTGCATGAAAGCAGCGCGCAACTCCTCCTATACGGCCCGAATCCAAAGCAAACAGCAGTTCGATGTGACTACAGACCCGCTAAGAGGAAGCAATCAAAAGTGACTTTAATTTACAACATGTTTAGACAGCCGAAATGAGGCAATAATTTATCCAAAGCTGCAGGTTGCGCTAGAAAATGAGTCTCAGTCGGGACCCGTCAGCCGCCCAGGAGCCCGCTGATCGCTGCGGTTAATCCGTTTCACGTCGGAGGATGGAAACCCAAACGAAATGAAGCCGACAGGAAAATGTTCTGATTAACATGAAGGCGTGTGGGACACGAGCCTGCGTGTAGGCGCTGCTTCGTCCTGGTCAGAGATTTGACTCGTCCAGCCTTGAGGTTAATGATCAAAATAGGTGTAAATATTGAGGGCGGCGTGGAGGGAGAGAGAACATTAGAAAATGGAATAAATCGAACATTTAATAATGCGCGTGCTTGAGTGCTTTTTGTCATTGTTTATTTGAGAAATGTTGACGATTAAAGTCAATTATTTGTAAAAAAAAAAAAAAAAAAAGAAAAAAAAAAGAGCTCTTTTATATTTTTGTTTTGTTTTGTTTGTTTTTTCTTTCTAGCTGCTCTTGCCCTGAACTTTAAAGAGTCACTTTTGAGGGGGTGGAGTCACAATATAATAAAATCTTTTTAAATGAATCTGATTTAATGTCAATTTATCTGTATTCTGTTTTATTTTTATTGAAGCAAAGGTCGCAGTTTTTGCAGTGAATTCCCGTTGCTTCTTTTTAAAGTAGGTTTTGACAGTTTTATGTTTTAAATGCTTCTATTTCATTAAAAAAATAAAAGTTTATTTCCTCTTTGTTTGTTTTTTTAATTATAGTTTTGTAAATTATTTTTAGCCAACTTCGTTCGTACTGAACAAAGTTTATTTGCTTTTAATTTCCATTGACAAAATATTAGCCTTAATGAACTGGTGTATCAATGTATTGGTTGAAAAACATATTTACAGCGTGCTGCCTTTTAAGCTTTTTGTGCTCAGTGAAAAGGAAAAAGCTGAACCAATTTTTTACACTTTTTAAATAATTGGTGACAACGATTAATAATAACATTGTATTCAGAAGAATGCCTTATAATTGCGACTTTTAATTCAAACTTTGTGTTTCGGAAGCTTGAACACATCGCTACTTTTTTCTGCTTTTTATACAAATCTTTTTTTTTCTTCTTTTACTTAAATGACTGCAATAATAATCACTGACTTGCTGAATTATGATAAGCCTTTTTTTTTTTTTTAAAGCACCAATTCTAATCTGTGGGAAGAACTTTAGGAGCACATTACTGTACACGGCGTCAAATTCAGGTTCTGCCTGAAATTCAACGGTTCCATAAGCGACAAGTTGAATTAATTAAAGAGCAAACATCCTCCTTCTTCATGTGGGAAAGTTGGATTCCGCCGAATCCCCCTGCAGGAGCAGCACACACTCCGGGCTCTGCGGGGAAACGGCAGTAAGGGTCCGTCTAAAATTCTCTCCTTATTGGAGGAATTATGTTACCGCCGGCACCACAGTGCATCTCCCGGCTCCACGTCTCCACGTCTCCGCCCTGCGAAGCCCAGCGGGCGCAGCTTCGGTTCGCTGTGGGGTCAGTGGCAGATACCTGGGGGCCGCTCGGTGCCACAGCAGAAGATTTCAAAACAAATACGAGGCGCTCTTAAGTAGCGGGAGGGATCTGTCACTACGGCCTTCTAAGGTGACCCCGCGCACTCGCCCATGCTGAGGAGAAAATGTGAAAAGTTCATTGTGGTTAGCTATAGGCCTTATGTCTGAAGAGGCCAGCCATAATAGAGAATAAGTCTGTGGTTGACTTTGGTCCAACAGGTTTATCAGTTGGACTAATTCTGCTACAGGCGGTAAGTAAGTCACGCGAGCCACCGGGAAAAAACTTAGTGAAAAAAAAAAATTAAAATAAAAACACTACACTCACCATAAAAGTGCGTAAAGTGAAATTACGAAAAATTATTACACGCCAACTTAAAACACACACACACACATTTTTCGAGAAATTTTTTTTCGGCAGTTTCAAAATAGATATACAGTTCGGAAAAACTGCGATGCAAACACTATTTTCTCATACCAGTCCAACCAGACCAACAACCAGACAGACGTTACGGCTGGCGTAAACGACGAAGAAGACGACAGGAAGTAGCTGAAGCTCCTGAATGAAACAAATGTCTCTCTATATATATGTAATTGTTTACGTTACATTCCTGCCATGATTTTAATGACTTATCCAGTGAACAAGTTGATTCAGGTGAAATATTAATTTAATTTATTTTTTATTGGCAATACGCAATTGCGAAATTGCGGTATTGCCAATAATTGCGATTGAATAATCGATGTAAGCAGAATATAGATAAAGATTTGCGGACATTTGTAATGGAAACGCAGAAACTTACTGAGTCCTACAGCGCTCAGCATCAAACTCCAGATAATGAATGGTCAGTGCTGTCAGTTCTAATGTGACCTAACACAGTTCAGCCTGACCGAACCCCGCGTGCCGACAGAGAGAAAGAGAGGGAGAGCGCGCGAGCATGACATCACTGCGCCCTAAGCCGCTCTTAAGCTCTAATTTAATCTTCTGAAATGTCTTCAAACGTTGGCTCGCCACAAAAACACAAAAATTCAGTTTGTTTTACCCCTAAAGCCCAAACTGCGCAGAGTTTACAAATGCTGCTTGAGAGACGGGAACATTTGACTCCGGGAGAAGGAGTTTCAAAAAAAAAAAGTGAAACCAGCACTTTGGCGCTTTGAACGATCTGTTTGTTTTGTTTGTCTGCCGTTTTTCCAGGAATCGAGCGATGCTCGATGCCAACTATCATCATCTCTCGTCCCCGATGCTCTCGTGCCATCTGGGTTGGTGTGAACACACAGCACGGGCCACAGAAAACCGACTCAACCCGGGGCGAAGGGCAACCTTAATGTAATGTTGACATATTTTGGAATGAGATATTTAATCTCATTCCAAAGGACTTTATCAATCCAAAAGGGAAATAAAATTTTGTTTTATCTCATGTTAATGTTGCTGTAACTCTTCAAAGAGTTACAGTAGATGCTGATGGCGGTGGGCAGGAAAGTCCTCCTGCAGCAGTCTGTACTGCAGCGAATCCGGAAAGGCATCTGACTCTGATTTTCTGACTCATTAAGAAAATCATTCCTGCCACACTGGTTGGCATCACAATATTTCAATCAAATACAGAAGCTTCCCCCCCCCCCTTTTTTTTTTTTTACAGAGATCCTAAACTCTAACATGTTATTAGTAAACCATGGCTTTTTGTTTTTCTAAATTGACTCAGAAACCACATTTTCTTAGCCAGTGTTCAAAATAGAAAAGTCAAGGAAGCAACATTTAGGTAAGGCAGGTATGTGCCGAGCCTCAGAAGAAGAAAAGGCTAAAAGAAAATGCTAATTGTTTAATCTTGCTCATATCAACAGTCATGATTCAAAAGCCTAAAACAAATCCAATACATAACTTTTGAAAAAATACATTGGGGTTTTTTTTCCAAATTTTTTTCCAGGCATGGACACTTACAGCGGGGTGGCGTGCGCTTACAGTGAGGATTCCAAACACCAATACGCACCAGGGTTGCCAGGGTTACCAGGGTTACTCATTTTAATTTAGTTTTAAGTTGTTGTGACTTTATGTTTGTCTAATTCAGTTAGTTTTAATTGGGTTTTAGAGTGTGATTGCTAGTTTTATTAGTTAAAACTGTCACGAGTGAAAAGATCAAACTCCTCCCTGAGCTGCTACTGCCTGAAGAAATACACCGCTCCCGACCAAAAACAACCAATCAGAGCCAGGAGGCGGGACTTAGCGCTGTCAATCAGTGCTGCTCAACGTGCTAATGTGTGAGCGTGCAAACCACCATGAATTTTTGAAGTGAAGTGAAAATTTTAATTAAAAGAGAATGGAGACTAACAGTAAACTTAGCATGGGTCATTTTTAAGTGTTTCAACAGAATTATGCTCTATTATTAATGGTCAATTCAAGAAAGAGAGTCTTTGAAAGACATAAAGTCCCTTTTTTTCTCCCCCACCTCATTCCCCAGAACTGAACTCTGAGGAAATCCTGTTGAGTAAGCGGGAGAAGAGAGGGAAGATGCTCCAAACTTGGGAAATGTTATCAGAGCTCTCAGTGCTGTTGTATCGGCGATGTTGGGGGGACATGAAGTATGGACAGGAAATAAATATAAAATTAAACTAATGAAATTCAAGTATAGGATTTTGTTTTAGTGTGAGATGATGAGCAAAATATAATTGGAAAATGTATTCATTGTTCATTCATCCTGACCCTGAGGAGCCAATAAACATGCAGGGTGATATAAATCTCTTCACTCTAAAACATTATACAACAGCCATCTGTTAAATATGTTTTAATTTCATGGACAGGTGAACATTTCTGGCAGTAAGACGCTTACATGCTAAAAAATACCAATACAATTATATGAAAAAAACTTAATATCTTCTTCTGAGACTGTTACTGTAAGACAGGTTTATATTTAGTTTTTTTTATTTATATTTTTTGTATTAATTTGAAAAACTTCTGATGTCATGAACCATGAAATAAGACCACCTCCAACTGGGTTAGTTTTCGAATCAATGAGTTTTCTCGTTTTAATGATTTCATTGGTGTCGTTAAACAAAATAAATCCGCAAAAGTAACATTTGAAAAACATGGTGCATGAAAAGGTTTTATATGTAGAAAATCCCGACTGTTTAAATGACAGAACATCTTTAAGTCATACATAATCCTGTATGCACACATCAGAGTTGCCCACTTATCCTCAACACAACGCACTATGTGTTGTCGTTCGATAAAAGTGTCTAAACTTAAACTTAAACTGAACTAACTTAAACTTAAAAACTTAAAATTTCAGCATTAATTTAGCAGCTGCAAGTACACAAATAAGAAGATAGAGCCAAAAGTCATTACATTTATTTCAGGGTTATATCCAACAATCCAAGGACAGAACACAAGTTTTGATTTAAAAAAAACAAGGTTTCAGGAATGTTTCTGGAAACCACAAAAAAAAGAGGGAAAAAAAAGAAGAATGGAATGAATTTGCAGCTGAAATTAAAACCTCACTGAGACGTCTTTTTATACATTTGGAGGTGTAACTTTGAGTAACTTGAATGCAAAGGCTTGAGGAGCTACACTTAAAAATATTATGCACTGCAGCGGATGATGGATTCAAAATATAATTCTGGGGACAGAAGCAAACCGTAGTGTTTCTGAGCTGATTTGGAACATAAACCGCCCTCTTCTTTCACCAATCTGCTATATTTGATGAAAATGTATCCGACACCAGCACAACAACCTGTAAAGACTTCAAACCAGTCCTCCCCCAGACCGAAGACAGAGCTCTTATGTTTCCAAAAACAGGACCACCACATCTCTGGCGTGTGCCGAAAATCCCCTCCAGCTCACGGCCCAAGCCCTCCCCACAGACGCTGGAAGATAGAAGGAAAATAAGCAGACAGGCACGCATTTCCTGCCAAGGAGCCACTCCTAAGAGCTCGCTGTTTGTTTTGACCTTCATTAACGTATGATTTTTTTTTTTTAGACGGCAGCTCAGGCGAGGAGCCTGAACGCCTGAGGTGAGACGCCTATAGCGGGGCGGCGTGCGCTTACACCGAGGATTCCAAACACCAATACACACCAGGGTTACCAGGGTTATTCATTTTAGTTTACTTTTAAGTTTTTGTGACTTTGTGTTTGTCTAATTCAGTTGGTTTTAATTGCTTTTCAGAGTGTGTTTGCTAGTTTTATTAGTTAAATGTGGTGTAGGTTAGTTTTTATTAGTTGTAGCAGGAGTTTTAGTTTTTTTTATACTTTTGTTCAATTTTAGGTGCAGAATTGAAAAAGGTCAAAATATGGTTTTGCGATTTTGTATACATCGATTCGGCAATGAGTACTCAGCAGAAAATAAAATTTTCAAAAAAATTGTTCAATTATTGAACAATCAACTAACTGGTGTTTACTCCCAAGCGGAAGTGGAGCGCCATAATCTGCCGACAGTTGACGTAAACTGCATGTGAGGGGGAAAAAAATCATTTCCACATCAAAGATTGACAAGTTCGAGCTAATAAAAAGATTTGTAAACACTTAGTCAAGGGATGTTATATATGTAATTTCAGTATGTTTCATAAATGCATAGGGTTTTAGTTAGCTATTTTTTCCCCCATAATTACAGCTTTTATTTATTTCAGTTCACAAAAATGTTCTGTTTGTTTTCATTATTTTTAGTTAACTTGACACACACAGGCCGGTTATAACCCATCAAATTTCAAATTCACATTTATATGAATGAATAAAACTGTATGTAACTTTGATATAAAAAAAATTATTTTTTAACAGATTTTTTTAAACTTATCATTATGTCCAGAGAGTATAAAACAAATAATCTGTAAATGAAATTAAGCTCATCTGCCTTCACTCAGTACAAACTACAGAAATAAACCACTCAGTCCAAAACAACCAATCAGAGCCAGGAGGAGGGTTTTAGCACTGTCAATCACTCTCTTGCTCTCTGCTTTGCACCTCAACAGAGCCTGCAAAAAATGCTAAAACTATTTAGCATTGCCACTGATGATGGCTTTACTGTAACTGTAAATTGTTTCTCCACCATTAGCACATTTAGCAGCAGGTACAGAAGGTTGACTGGCAGCGCTAAAATCCGCCTCCTGGCTCTGATTGGTTGTTTTTGACCGGGAGCGCTGCATTTTGTCAGACTGCAGTAGTAGTTGCTCAGGGAAAAGATGGAGGAGCTCAATTTTTTCTTAGATTTTGTCTCATACTATCAAGACATAACAATTTTAATAAATGTAGGAAAAACTGATTTTTTTTCTTGCCATATTTACATACTGCACCTTTAAATAAAACGGAAACAGTTTTATTTGAGTTCATTCTTGTGAGACTAACAAGAAGGGGTTTTTCACTGTCGAGGTCCGTATTTATAAAACATCACAGGAACAAAATAACAATAACAGTCCAGCGTTTTGAACCAACAGGTACTGAAGTATCCTGGTTTCCATTTCCTGCCATCATCTGCATGTGAAGCGAGTAATTTCCCAGAGTTTTGTGGCTTTCCTCCACGTGTTTTGATGCGAGTTGGCTGCCGCCAAGCGAAGGCACTGATAGCTCTGGAAACGCCTCGAGATATTTGGGCTGCTTCAGGTTCCTGTCCGTCTTCATTTCTAAGAGGCCCCGTTACTTTCTGTTTGAGTTGGGGAGGGGGAAAGACTTGTACAAGAGCAAAATACGAAGGAACAGGCCATTTTCTACCAATTTATTCTTATGTCTATTGACATCAACTGTAATCTTAACATCTGTCAATCTTTAAGAGGAATACATGTAAAAGCTTTAGAAAACATGAAGTAAAGAGATATTTTCAGGCGTTTACTTAGGCAGTCTGTCCCTCTTCTTGCCTCCGCCCCAGCCGCCGCTCAGCTGGACGGGGTTGTCCCGGAAAGAGATGCGCTCCTTTTTTACCACAGGGGATGTGACTTGTCTGGGGGGTAAAGCGTCTTTACCTGGGGAAAAGTGGAAAAGGATTATATCAACTTTTAAGATGAAAAATTAACAGGATTTAGGCTAGTGGTGTCTAAATGTTTAGGCATGGGGGTCAAAAACAGCGACTGGACGTTCACGGACGATCCGATTCTTTTCAACGGCTCTTTAACCTGAACGACAGGACTTGAGTCTTTCTTTCAAACACTTTGTCAACGTAAAGATATGCTATGAGTAAAATTTATTGTTCATAGAAAAATGTACATTTTTTAAAAAGGAATAATTTGTAGGGCTCTTTGAAGTGAACGGATAATGAAGATTCAGTTCCCTTCAAAGAGCCATAAGTGCCATCACTGCCCAAAAACGTCAAGTTGAAACTACTTATAATTTTTGTATTTTTCCTTCCTAATTATAGAAAAAAAATTGTTTTTTTTATTTTACCTGCTAAACAAACAGCAATGTAAACAGA
This sequence comes from Poecilia reticulata, assembly GCF_904066995.2. Lineage (NCBI taxonomy): Eukaryota > Metazoa > Chordata > Actinopteri > Cyprinodontiformes > Poeciliidae > Poecilia > Poecilia reticulata. The sequence goes on from NC_088835.1 coordinate 5,140,510, forward strand.
ACATTTTAATAAAAGAAGCAAAGAAATAAGATTTCTGCAGAGAAGCGATGTTCAAATCATTAGATAGAAAACAAAAGAGAGGAGGGGAGGTCTTGCAAGTTTGTCAAGCAAAACAGCAAACCATGGCCTACATTTTTCATTTTTTTTTCTAGATATTTCTTTGTTATGTTATAAGCAGCAACTCTTCCATTGTTTTGCTAAGTGTATTAAATGACTGAAACTGCACTTTCTGAAAAGTCACTGGATGTTTTTTGGTCCCTGATACTAAAAGTAAAAATCTGGATGGCTACTTTGTGTTACACCTTACATTTTACATTGTAATTATATTGTTTCTGAAGAGCCTGGCATCTGTAACATTTCACCCCAACATCAAGTGAAAGAACAAGTTATTTTGAACTGTGACCACGGACCGCCAGAAATTTTTTGGAGGGCTGCAAATGGTCCCTGGGCCTCACTTTGGACAACCCAGGTTTAAGTGATAAATCAAATGACATATTTGGTACTGAACTTTTTTTTTTATTATTATTCTCTATAATTGACAGAAGCTGACAGAATTTGACGCCAAAGTGTGCGGCGGGTAAGATCCGGTGTTTTTCTACCCGGCCCAGCAGAAGCTGGGTAAAGCTGCGTCAGAGGCCGCTCCATCTCAGCACAGGATCAGCACAAAGCTTTTCATACACACAGAACAAAGGCTGAGTTTTTACAGCATATGATGCGTTCCACGTGTAGAGCTCAGGCCCCGGGTCCCCACAGCTTCCCCACACAGGGAGACAAACATTTAAGATTGGGGAGGAGTTGGGTGTGATGGGGTCATATTTAGGTGGAGGGGGGGGCATTGTGAGCATTGATCCAACTCCAAAAAGCAGAGTAAAGTATGAAGTATCTATGCTCACAAGTCAAACCCAATAAAATCTCTTTAGGTTTGCTCTGTGTTTGTGTCAGTTTGGCGTTATTAGCCTTGTTTGAAATAGTTTAAAGGGACAGCACCGCGTTGTTCTGAGCTGAAACCTGGCAACATCCAGGCGGGTTGAGAGTGATTTATTAAAAGCCGTCATTGTGTTAGGTAATGTCCAATCATGTGTTTTCAATGACTTTAAAAACAAAACAAATCCTCCACTAGGTGTTGGAGTGAGCTCAGAGTTGGTGGGTCTAGTTGCTCAGCGGATCGCCTGCCGCTGCCAAACACTCGTAAAGTCCAGCTGACACCGTCCCACCTGAACGTACGCTGGTCAAACGGCACCAAGCGATTCATTCAAACCCACCGCTGCCTCAGAGCGACCCCTACTTTACGCCTGAATAGAAAAATTAGCTTCTGAATTAAAAATTGCTCCTGAATCAAATCTTGACCCTAAAAATGGGAATCGAAAGACAATGAAAGAATCACATCTCTACTGCTTACTGAGCCCATTTCATACCCTGCTCAGTTTATGAAGTAAGTAATTGGGTTTTTTTTTTATTTAGAATTGCTATTGCCTTAAACACACATTCATATTTCAATTTGCCTTGGACAGCTACGGCAAGTGGCGTCTTCATCGGTTCGGACAAAGAGAGCTTCTTCTTTCTCCTGCGGGGAGCAGCGTCTGTGTCTGCTGAGCAGCCGCTGCACCTCGTGGACATGATTCTGAAACCATCAGCCCAATTCAATTTGGCTTCATTAGAGGAGGGGACAGGGCTCTCCTTCACTTGAATTCCTGGGCTTGTTTAAAGCGGTCATCTGCTGCCAGTCTGTCAGTAGCATCTTTGTCACTCCAACTCCTGAGTCCCTCACTTGTCCTGACATAAGGGCCAGTCATTCTTCACTGAAAGGACAGTTTTTAGTTGTTTTTTTTCCTCCGTCTGTCTGTCCACTTCCTCTCAGGACAGATTTCACGGCATCTTGTCCCTTGTGCACCCCATCAATATCGCCACATACATGCAAAAAAGCAAGTTTGAATGTAGCTGCACTAAACCTCCCTTTATAACACTCGATTAGCACTCAATTAATAGTTAATGACGCATCCTTTTTCAAATTAAAAGCTTGTTTTTTTTCATACTGGCACATCTTTTTTCCGTCTAAACTAGCGGTTCTCAACGTGGGCGGTACTGCCCCCCAGGGGGCGTTCAGAGGACGGCAGGGGGCGCTGGCGGAAATTTTTACAAAAGGGGGACGCTGGGATTCCTTTGGGGGGCGTTTGGTCGAAGGTAAACTTTACACATTATATGCACAACAATACCAGTTTAGACTTTGAGCAACTTGCTAAAACTGTATTGTGTAACATTAAAACATGCTTGGCTGCAACTGTATCGATGGAAGCTCTTCTTCTACTCAGTGTTTGTAGCTTCTTGGTGCAGCTCCCTCCTGCTACTGGTAGCTTCACCACATCAGCTCAGCGTTACACTGGCTGATGACGTTGCTGTGATTCACTTTGTCTGGTTTTTTTGTACATATGTTTTGCCAGTTCTGTGATCATGTCAAAGCAGCAACTTATATTAAAAGTGTTTTATTTCCGTTTGAAGGCTGCCCGCTTCTTTGGAAGGCTAACAGAAAATCGTTCTTATAAACATGTAATTATTAAAATCACGGTACCCTGACTTTGTATCCCTCTGAAAAATGAACCCATTTAAATAAATAAATCCCTCGTTTGTTTTTAATTAGATTTGATATATTAATTTCTTCAATAATATTTTTCATGTCAGTGTTAATGTCATGAGGCTGATGACTCCATGACACTTTCAATTTGACTCATTAGGATTTGATTAAGAACCAGATTTGTTCTTTGTCATTTCTGTCCAGTAAAACTATTAATCTACAAATCAATAGACAGGTCTATATAAAGATATAATCCATATTTCTGTCTCATATTTGTATGGCATTAAAAGGACCTGGAACTTTTGTTTTTCCACTGAAAGCTCTGGTTTGCACAATAAATGCCTTGTGGGTGAAATTTTATGGATGATACTCTGATGTCCCATTCTCCTGAAGGCAGCACAGAGCTGCACCACCAGAAACTGACGAACACTGAAGAGAAGAAGAGCTATGATTAATGTAGTTACAGTTCTATCCATGTTTTAATGTTGCAGAGCTCAGTCATTTTGCAAATAGATCAAAGTTTAAACTGGCATGTTGTACATCTTTTATCTGGTCATTTTGTGGAATATTTAACAACTAGAAAATGGCACAAAATAAGAATATTTTTTCCACTCTGACTGGCTGCTGTTAGGCCTACCAATTTTAACTTGAATGTTCATTGCATTTTTTGTAGACACCTGTGAAAATAATTTCTATTCCCATGGCTTTTTTGTTCTCTGGGAAATTATTTTTGATGATAAATACAGAAACAAGCATAAAAATCAAAACATCTATAGTGATAGTAATATTAATAATAAAATAATTAAATAAAATAATTATCAGTGCAAAGTAGCCTACAAATTCTTTGGTAGGGGGCGGTGAGGGACCTGGATAAAGGCTGAGAAACACTGATCTAAACAGTTTATTTGTTGTCACTTTTGAAGGAACACAAACCTGAATGTTACTGCTTACAATTCATATAAACAGATTTGACCTGTTTATGTTTTAAATTAACAATGTGCCTTAAGCTTCTACATAAGCCCAAGTTCCAAAACAAAAGCTCAGTAAATGGTGTGGAGATTTAAATTCATTCATACAAAATCCACAGTGACTGTGAAACTGATAATCTTATGAATATTAATTTGGCCAATCATCAATATCTTACATTATTTAAAATCTTAATGACGTGAATTGTAAAAATAAATGTTCAAAGTGTGCCCAGTTTATCAAATCATTTCTGAATTTGATTGACTTTAATTAGTTAAAAAACTGAATACTTTTTTTTAAATTAATGTGGTTAAAATATAACAATTTGACTGACCTGCACAAGTCACATTGCTTCTGTTCACTTTGCCGAGCGGGGCGATCGAACTGCTGCTGGAGCAGAGTCTTGTGGCGTTGGGTTGAGCTCCACATGCCTGCAACACCATAAAGAATCATTAACTAACAAAGTTTGGGTCAGTTTCTGACTTAAGAAACCTAAAGAACCTGTGCTGATAACAATTCACTGTCAACCAGGCAGGATCCAGGAGACAGGATGCCACTCACCGCGACCTGAACTGTACCTCTGCTCAGGATGGATGATCTTATCTCTGGTAAAAATTGACCCCTGGGGATAAAAATAACAAAAGTTTATTTCATTCGTTTAAACTTGGAACTCAAGAGAACTCACTCTGAAGAGTTCTCTTCAGTTCCAGCTGCAGCAGAAACAAAATCCATATGAAGACGGGTAGGAAGGCGGTAGCTCTGCTTCCAGCCTTGATTTTCACAGTTCCACTTGTTTAAAACTTTTAGTTCTGAATGTAGCTAAGGGCAAGTTTAGGCAAGGAGAGTCTTACTTGTTGTCAGTTTTTGAATTGCGAAGGCCAACACAAACGCCTTCAATATGGCAATATTGAATCGTAGAAGAAATGGGGCTCTTTTCCATATCGTATTTACTAGCTGCATTTCCATTAATTATAAAATTGTGAAAATTGAAATCACAAAAATAAATTTCTTTAATGGGAACACGGCGATTTAAAAAAAAAAAAAACTCACCTTTTCCCCAAAAAATGTTGCGCTAGGATGAAGTGAGCTTTTGACCGAATCAAAATAAATGTGTTTTGCAAAGTTGCGATGGAAGCACTTTTTTCTCATCACATGAGGATGTTACTACTGGCAGAAACAACAAAGAAGGCAACATGAAGTAGTAGGAGAATGATGATTTGTTTTTGGGGGGTTTTCAGACAATGTGCAGCTGGCTCCACCCGAACTTTGACTCACAGCATCAGACAGTTCATCAAAAGTTGTGTCATTCCAGCATGTTGAATCCATAGCTCTTCTGTAAAATCACTGACTACAATTTCCCCAAAACGTCCGTACGTAACCGCTGAAGGCTGATAGACGATGAGTGCTAGTACCATGGCTGAAATACTAATATATTCATGTTACATCCGTCGCTTCCATGATTTTTAATGATTTATGACGTGAACAAGCTTATTCATGTGTGATTTTAATTTAATTTCTTATTTAATGGAAACACTGCAATTGTGAAATTGTGTTTTTCGACACCTGCAGAATATTGACGAAGGTTTATACACATTTGTAATGGAAATGCAGCTAATAAGATCAACATAAGGACATACAACACAAATCTCACGTTGGATTATTAGGTATGAGAGTAAGTGTGGTAAAAGGGATTTTATAAAAACAAAAGAAAAATCTTTTTTTTCTCTTGTGAGATCATATTGCTACGATAAAAGATGAATTTATTTGAAGGCTTTATGAAACACATCCAGCAGCAACATGAAGCCCCTCACCTCTCTGAGTGCTGCTCACGCAGAGCGACCTGCGTCTTCGGCTGTTGCTCATCTTGTTGCCGCCTCATCTGCTCCGGTCGCTCTGCTCTCCGAAGACCCACCTGGGCCTCGCCGACTGCACCCGACAGAACCCAGAAAATAAACGTGAAAAGCCTGTATTTTGTTCACTCTTATTTAGGAGACTATCTAAATTGTATACACAGAGCAAGCTCATCATTGGAAATGCTAGTAACAGTTAGTCAGGTTTGTCCACTCGACATGTGTGTTCCGTTAATTTGATCATCATAAAATATCCAAATGATGCTAACGGAAGCCTCTTTGTGATTTCTCTTGCAGCTCTGTGAAGGCCTGCAGTCCTTTGTGAAACCCAATCAAAGCAACACGTAGCAGTTTGTTGCGGAGGGAGATCTGAAAGGGCTCCTGATTTATGAGTTGTGCTGAAATCCCATAATAAGGCCATAATTCAAAGTAAACATTTATGCTGCAGTGACAGTAAAGCCGCAGTGGATGGGTGTAAACTGATAATGAATTTTGACAGTCCGGCGCTGGAACTAATGACGCATTTATTTAAGCGATTTACTCGCTTTTGTGGAGCTGTAAAACAGAAAGAGAAAAAAAAAACGAAAAGAAAAGAGGAGAAAGGCTTTACAGTTTTCATGGGTTAATTGAAAGGCCCCACTAAAAATGTCAAGTGATGGATGCCTCCCCCCGGGGCAACAAAGGCCAGGAAATGGCTGTACGCAGTTCCGAAATTTGAGAGAGAAAGGCAGCATTTGCAGCCCAAATTGCTACAGATTCTTCAATTTTTTTATTTTGCAGCTGCTTTCTCTTAAAACAGGACAATTAAAGTAATTAAACAATTACCAATAATTCACAGAATGACTCAAAAATTGCCCATAAACTGTTTTATATGCACTAATTATATCAGGGTTTTATATGTATGGTTTTAAAGCAGCTAATGATAATTTACAATCACTGTGATTCTCATTGTGTGGAGGTAATCCAAGATGAATTCGGTGATATACAGTCTGCATTAATGCTACTCTCATGTAACATTCACCCCCCCAAACCAACTCCCGCCCTTCCTTCCAGCTCCCGTCCTGTCTCTCTTTTCCTTTTCCCTTCAGAAGACCCAGAGCTCCTCCCTGACCTCCTCCAACCTCCTGAAGCTACTCCCCCGCTGGACATCAAGACAGGGTCTGTAGGAGTCACGCCTATTTAACGGGGCTCATAGGCACATCAAGTGATCTAATGTCTACTGAAAGAACTCTGAATAAGAAAGTTAGGGAGGAAGTTGGAGGCTTTAGCCCCCCTGGCTAACCGAAGACAATTAAAGGGGCAGCATTATGCACTTTCCAGGCATATGACGCCTTTCTATAGCAAAATCAAGTAACTATGTTAACTTCAGTTGTTATAAAAATGCTATAGATATGAAATATGACTTAAAAGAAATTTGACTTTGATATTTAACGCCTTGACATAGGGCCTCTGTCTCTTTAAGAAACTCCTGTTCTTTCTGAGACCCCGCCTCCAGGAAGTCGTCATAACATGACTCCTCTATTAACCTATTAACAACGTTTTCACCAGCGTTGCAGTGAGAAGTAGCTCCTACAATGTGCTCAGCAGATGTGCAGTTTCATCATGTGCCTGCTAATTGCTGTTGGCTAGTCTGAAGGAGCTTAAAAAGTTCCTCCCCCCCCTCAGTCAGAAGCTTGGGAACTGCAATGCTGAGGAGGAGCAGCTTCCAAAGGCGGACCTTGCGTGATAGAATCAAAGCAACACTCCAGGTGTGTTTTTGTTGATGGAATAACATTACAACATAACGTAGAGCTCAAAAACGTCAATTTTACATAACGCTGCCCCTTTAAGGAACTGGTTGGATACCGCAGAACCTCGTCCGATTTATTCTCACTGGGACAAATGGATCAGAAATAGTTCACATAATAAACTATTTTCCTCTGATTTGCTCTGATTGCTGAGCTGGCGTCAAAAGGTCAAATATTTAAACAACTTTCATTTTCCATGTCATCACCTTCCTGAAATAATGGTCATTTTTTGCCTAAATTGCTTTTGGCAAAAAATGACTTTGGCCATTATTTTAGGAAGGTGATGATATTTATGTTAGAAATTTAGAATCAAAACTTTATACTTCCAAAGTTCATTTGTCCCTATTCATCAAATTAATCAAAACGAAAAAAATCTCATTATTTTTGGTCTCTAAGCACATGTACCAACAACATTTTTGTTTGTTTAACAAAAAAAGAAAAAGCTTTAGGATCACCTTATGACTCCATAATTCTCTGTTAGTTTAGGTAATCCTAACCCTGAATCAGACCGTAATCCATACACTCTAAACCACTACCTCTGTGAAAGGAGCTGCCAAATATTTGTTTGTCTTCAATGTTTTATAGTTCTTAAATGAATCAGACTCCGTCAGGGATCAGAACTGGCAGGTTCAACCTCAGTATCTGCCAGAGAAAACGGAATTTGAGCAATTCTACGAAACAGTAAATCGAGTGGTACCATAGAGTTTTGCACATTATAAACCTGTTGTCACTAAAAAAAAAAGAAAAGAAAAGAAAAAAAAAGGTTGAATTAACAAAAGATCCAATGTGCTTGGCATTCATACATTTGGATATCTAAAGCGAATACAGTCACACGTCGTAAAGTCACGTTATACTCTTTTTAGTTTCTGTCAGGAAGCGGTGTTTACCGATGAGTGAAGACGCAGGCAGGACCCAGGATGTAGCGGTAAATGATGAATTTAATGATAAGGACTTCTCAAAAGGAACAACAGGGAGACAGCACGAGGAAACTGATAGCACGGAGAAGGTGACATCAACCAACAAGGAATAGACATTCAGTAGACAAACTATGACAAGCGATAGACAAGGACCCGACGAAGAATACAGACAACAGGGGAGACTAAATACACACGGGGCAATCACGGGAACGAGACACACCTGGGAGACAATCAACGGGGAAAGACGCAGAGACAGGACCAACAGGGAACAGAATCACACAGAAACTAGAAAATAAACACATAGAACCACGGATCATGACAGTACCCCCTCCTCAAGGGGCGACTACCAGGCGCCCAACAAAAAGAGTCCAAAAAACAAAAAACAACCCAACAGGGTGGGCGGAGGGGCGACGGCAGGAGGGCCAGAGTCCAGAAACAAAAACCAGATCCCAACAGGGAGGGCGGAGGGGCGACGGTAGGAGGGCCAGAGTCCAGAAAAACAAAAAACAAATCCAAAACGAAATAAGCACCGCAAAACCCTCCGGGGGCCGACCACGGCACAGGAGGCAGACCTCTCGTGGGAGGTCCGGCGGGCGGCGACGCAGGAGGCGGAGCTTGAGCCGCGGTGGGCGGCGACGCAGGAGGCGGAGCTTGAGCCGCGGTGGGCGGCGACGCAGGAGGCGGAGCTTGAGCCGCGGTGGGCGGCGACGCAGGAGGCGGAGCTTGAGCCGCGGTGGGCGGCGACGCTGGAGGCGGAGCTTGAGCCGCGGTGGGCGGCGACGCTGGAGGCGGAGCTTGAGCCGCGGTGGGCGGCGACGCTGGAGGCGGAGCTTGAGCCGCGGTGGGCGGCGACGCTGGAGGCGGAGCTTGAGCCGCGGTGGGCGGCGACGCTGGAGGCGGAGCTTGAGCCGCGGTGGGCGGCGACGCTGGAGGCGGAGCTTGTGCCGCGGTGGGCCGGTCGGAGCGCCGGCTGCTGCAGGCGCTGGAGACTGGGGTCCGGGCGGAGCAGAGACCGTGGGCTCGGGCGGAGCAGAGGCCGTGGGCTCGGGCGGAGCAGAGGCCGGGGAACCGGCAGGACGGCCGGGCGGAGCAGAGGCCGGGAAACCGGCAGGACGGCCGGGCGGAGCAGAGGCCGGGAAACCGGCAGGACGGCCGGGCGGAGCAGAGGCCGGGAAACCGGCAGGACGGCCGGGCGGAGCAGAGGCCGGGAAACCGGCAGGACGGCCGGGCGGAGTCTCGGGCGGAACGCCGGGGAGCTGCGCACCGGCAGCGGACTCAGGGAGCTCTGGCGGAGCGCCGGCTGCTGCAGGCGCTGGGAGCTCGGGCGGAGCCGAGGCTGTGGAACCGGCAGGACGGCCGGCTGGATTCTCGGGAGGTTCACCGGGGAGCTGCTCACCGGCAGCGGACTCGGAGAGCTCAGGCGGAGCGCCGGCTGCTCCGGGCGCTGGGAGCTCTGGCGGAGCGCCATCTGCTGCGGGCGCTGGGAGCTCTGGCGGAGCGCCGGCTGCTGCGGGCGCTGGGAGCTCTGGAGCTGGGAGCTCTGGCGGAGCGCCGGCTGCTGCGGGCGCTGGGAGCTCGGGAAGGACACTAGGGAACTCGGGAAGGACGCTAGGAAGCTCTGGGAGGACGCTAGGGGACTCGGGAAGGGCGCTAGGAAGCTCTGGGAGGACGCTAGGGGACTCGAGAAGGACGCTAGGGGACTCGAGAAGGACGCTAGGGGACTCTGGAGGGACGCTAGGGGACTCTGGAGGGACGCTAGGGGACTCTGGAGGGACGCTAGGGGACTCTGGAGGGACGCTAGGGGACTCTGGAGGGACACTAGGGGACTCTGGAGGGACACTAGGGGACTCTGGAGGACACTAGGGGATCTGGAGGGACACTAGGGACTCTGGAGGGACACTAGGGACTCTGGAGGGCACTAGGGGACTCTGGAGGGACACTAGGGGACTCTGGAGGGACACTAGGGGACTCTGGAGGGACACTAGGGACTCTGGAGGGACACTAGGGGACTCGGGAGGGACACTAGGGGACTCTGGAGGGACACTAGGGGACTCTGGAGGGACACTAGGGGACTCTGGAGGGACACTAGGGGACTCTGGAGGGACACTAGGGGACTCTGGAGGGACACTAGGGGACTCTGGAGGGACACTAGGGGACTCTGGAGGGACACTAGGGGACTCTGGAGGGACACTAGGGGACTCTGGAGGGACACTAGGCGACTCTGGAGGGACACTAGGGGACTCTGGAGGGACACTAGGGGACTCTGGAGGACACTAGGGACTCTGGAGGGACACTAGGGACTCTGGAGGGACACTAGGGGACTCTGGAGGGACACTAGGGGACTCTGGAGGGACACTAGGGGACTCTGGAGGACACTAGGGGACTCTGGAGGGACACTAGGGGACTCTGGAGGGACACTAGGGGACTCTGGAGGGACACTAGGGGACTCTGGAGGGACACTAGGGGACTCTGGAGGGACACTAGGGGACTCTGGAGGGACACTAGGGGACTCTGGAGGGACACTAGGGGACTCTGGAGGGACACTAGGGGGATCTGGAGGACACTAGGGACTCTGGAGGGACACTAGGGGACTCTGGAGGGACACAGGGGACTCTGGAGGACACTAGGGGACTCTGGAGGACACTAGGGACTCTGGAGGGACACTAGGGGACTCTGGAGGGACACTAGGGGACTCTGGCGGCTGCTCACCGGCAGCGGGCACGGGAAACTCCGGTGGTCGAGGGCGGCGGCGACGTCGATGCCCCGGGGCCGGGACCTCCGGCGGCTCAGAGCGATGGTATCGCCGTGGCCCGACACCTGGTGGGCAGATCGCCATACGAGTCCCCCACCAGGGACTCATCCGGTCGTCGGCAGCGGGCGCAGGAAACTCGGGGAGCTGCACGCCGGCAGTGGGTGCAGGAAGCTCGGGGAGCTGCACGCCGGCAGCGGGTGCAGGACAGGGTGACCAGGCTGTGGCGGCTGGAGACGGGTAGGCTGGGCGAAGAGACGGAGCTGGCTTGGGTCTCGCTGCCAGCACAGCCTTTACCGTCTCCAGCTCCCGTTTTACCTCCTGGTAAAAATCCTCCAAGCCCAACCCAGGAAGGAGCTGGATCCACCTGTCTAGGTGGATCACCATCCGAATGGCGGCGTTGAGGCGGGTGAACGGAGAATATGGTTTCTTACATTCCTCGTCGTATCTCCTGATCTCCCTAAACAGGGAACGACGGTCTGCTGGGTCCATGATGAAAGGTAGCGTTCCTCACCGTTAGTGGTCGTGGTCGGGTCCTTCTGTCAGGAAGCGGTGTTTACCGATGAGTGAAGACGCAGGCAGGACCCAGGATGTAGCGGTAAATGATGAATTTAATGATAAGGACTTCTCAAAAGGAACAACAGGGAGACAGCACGAGGAAACTGATAGCACGGAGAAGGTGACATCAACCAACAAGGAATAGACATTCAGTAGACAAACTATGACAAGCGATAGACAAGGACCCGACGAAGAATACAGACAACAGGGGAGACTAAATACACACGGGGCAATCACGGGAACGAGACACACCTGGGAGACAATCAACGGGGAAAGACGCAGAGACAGGACCAACAGGGAACAGAATCACACAGAAACTAGAAAATAAACACATAGAACCACGGATCATGACAGTTTCCACCTATCAGGATTTAATAGAAATGATTTTCTCTTTATTGAACTAAATAAATGAAAAAAACAGTACACAGTAAAACTGGAAACAAAATTGCTGCTTTCAGAAGTTCTAGGAGGGAAAGTAGCAATTGATTTAATTCATCATCATCAAGTCCGACCACCCTGAAAAATGCAGTGGGTTTTGGCAGTTTGCTTTCCAACATGAGGCATGTTGGGTCAATCCCAAGGAGGAAAAACATCAGAAGAAGTCTTTAAGAAGAAATTGTTAGAAAACCAATTCTAGAGTCCAGCATTCAACAGTGAAAAAGATTATTCACAAGTAAAAAATAATTTAAGACAATTAAAGAGGCAGTATTATGCTTTTTCCAGCCACATAGAATCATTTCATAGCACAATCAAGTAACTATGTTACCTTCACTTAGTATATCAAAAATTACTTTAAAATCTTAAAATTATAATTTACACATTCAAATTGGGCCTCTGTCCCTTTAAGAAACTCTTGCTTTTTCCTATGTTCCATCTTCAGGAAGTCATCACAACATCGCTCCTCTATTAACCTTTTAACAACATTTTCACCAGCGTTGCAGTGAGAAGTAGCTCCTACAATGATCTCAGCAAATGCTCAGTTCCACCAGGTGTATGCTAATTGCCGCTGGCTAGTCTGAAGGAGTAGAGTGGGAGAGCCGCGGGGGAGGGATGCTCTGTGAGGCAGAAGCTTGGAAACTGCTGCCCTGAGGAGGAACTTTGTCCTAGAAGGCGGTGCTAGGACCAATGAGGCGTTTTGCCCAGTTGAATGGTTGTCAAGGGAGATTAAAAGATTTCTCACACATGCATGAAATAATCAAAGCAGAATGTTGATGAGGGAATGACATCACAACATGATGTAAAGCTTGAAAAAGTCGATTTTACATAATACTGTCCCTGTAAGAGAGCCAGGAACAGAACAGTCAATATCCATAGAATTTACAAAACCCCAAGCATGCCAGCTGGCTCAAAATAGAGGTATTTAGGTATACTTTAATCAGGTTTGGCAGAAATCAATTAACATACCAGACCAAAGGCCTCATCAATTATAACGCTCAAGCATTTTGAAAGCAGGTCTATGATTCAGGTTTGTCTGCAGCCAAAGGCCTTGTGATTCAACCCTGAACTGCTCAGTAAACGAACATATTCCAGAGTCAAATGTGAAGCGAAAGCTTAGCCAAATGTTGCATAAAGTGGGAAAATAAGTCCCAAATAATGCAGTCAATCTGCAACAGAATGCCTCAAAAAATCAAGGTGTAATGGACCAAACAAAGTCAGTACCTTAACCTGTGGTTTTGAAGAATATTGCTGCAAAGTTTTTCCAAAAATAATATGAGTGAAAACTGCATTAAATTTAAACAGACTGACAATCAGCTAATCAAAAGTTTAAAACCAAATCTGCATTTTGTTTCATTTTCATTTTCTTGTTTTTTGATTCTTGTTTTTAATGCTGTTGTACTCTGAAAAACAACACAGTTATGACCAAAAAATATCTTTCAACATCCACAACTAAGGGGGTGGAGTGGGTACATTGTGCTCACCAAAATCAAAATACATCACAGACTTGTTTACAACATTTTGCCTGAGATAAACCAGAAAAGTATGACCTCCAACTACATCTAAAAATCTAAACGTGGTCCTGCCTGTACTCTCCGCTTGAATTGAGACATTTCAAAGTGTATTACAAGCAGTGTTTAAAGTTTAAATGACATGTGCAAAGTGGAAGATGAATTAGAGCATGTCTGAGACATGACTGAATTAGTGTTTTCAGTTGGACGTCTATCCATGTTAGTAGCTCAGACTGCTCTAACTGCTCTGCTCGCCTCTAAAGTGTGCCAACACTTCCTGAATAGAGAGAAGATTTGCTCCCTTAGACAGAGTATATAGGAGCTTGAGAACTGAATGCACATAAGAGGCGGCAAATGTTATGAGATTGAGGTATTTTGGAGGATTGGAGTTAAACACAGTGGTTGAGTTTCAGCTCGACTTTGTTGATGACATGAAGTGTGAAACCGAGTTAAGTGTTCAAGAGGTAGGGGTCCGCGGCTGAAATAAAAACACAGAACCGTCAGGCGCTGTGACTTGAGGACAGATGTGTGATGAAGTTGAAGTTCGGCTGGAACAGAGTGGAAGTGTGTGCCTCCAGGCGACGAGTGGAAGGTGTCAGTGGAAAAGTAAGAGTGGAAATTAGCAGAAGCGCTCGGAGGCATGAAACATCTCCGTCCCACGGAGCATTCTCACACTGAAAGACACAAATTAAATAAAACGGGGAAATGTATATCTCGGTTTGCTGCTCTTAAAAAAGAAGATTTTTCAAGGTCTTTGCACCGTCGTCTCTCTCTTGTGTCTCTCTTTGCACGTGTAAGCCGATACCCATTTCAAGTGGGTTACTCATGTCCAGCACATCCACACAACGAGCCCGGATAAAATAAACATGCCGCGTCAGATATCTCGGAAAGAATCTGTCATGGGTTTGGGGCTAATCACCTCCAGAAGGGGCTTGAGTCAAAGCCTGAAACGTTAGCCCCTGCCGGGGAGTGCTGGCGGAGCCGGGCTGGGTTGGGGCTGCCGAGGCCCCGGGCACTGGGAAAGGATCCGGAGGAGGCGGGGGGGAGCCTTCCACAGGTCAGGAGAGGAGTGTAACCACAACACTACAAGGGAGACCCACCACCTCTATCATTTATGTCAGCTCATGGTCATCCTTAAATCAATCAAGTTTATTGGTATAGCACTTTTCAACAACAATGCATCATCATACAGTCACCAGAAAGAAACATTACATTCTCTCAGCATCAAAATCATCAATTCACATCTAGTACGTTGGTCAATGTTCCAGTGATCATGGGTCAAAGACAACACTAAACAGGTGGGTATTTAGTTTTCATTTAACGGAACTCAGTGTTTCGGCCATTTTGCGGATGTAGAGTAGGTCAGAACCAAAAGACCTGAGTGGTCTGGAAGGTAGAGACAACAACAACAGGCCATTAACTTGAACCTGAGATCAAAGACTTGAGTTGACCTGGATTTGAGATCAAAGAATTGAGATCAAAGACTTGGGGCTAGGCTTAGACCTGAGATCAAAAATGTAAGAGTTGACTCGGACTTGCAAAAAATCACTTGTGAACTAGTCATAAATGCCTGGTGATACGACCAGCTAATGGAGTTGTTTAAATTGATTCAACAGCTTAATATGCACTGGAAAACTCCAGTTCATTTAGATGGCTTATGTAAACAAGGGTGGAAAGGACAGATAATAAAAAGAGCTGGAAATCTTGTTGTGATGTAATACATCCTTCAGATAGAAACAGTCTTCTTCTGCCAGTTGGCTGAGAGCATATCAACAGAGGTGTTGCACTCAGATATGATTCCAGTGCTAGCATTGAAAAGTTGATATAATTCAACAAAGCCATTCAGTCTGTGTTGGCCTTGCTTCCAGACATTAAACAAATGACATCTGAGCAACAGGAATGTTCAAGACATTTCACTGGTAAAGATGTTGTGGCCCTATTCCCCCCGGTGTTGTTTAGAACCTACACGGTGACGGGTAAGCTTCATTGAGCTGGGGCATCTAATAACGTCTCAGCTAAATGTTAGCAATTGGGTAAAATCAAATCAAATTATTTCAAACTTCAACATGCCTCCAGGAAGAACATGTTTCTCAAGTGCTGAGGGTCCAGACCCTCTAAACTTGTAAGAACAACTGGCTGGGTTGTAAAACAACCCAGCCAGTTGTCTTACACTTTGCTTCCTTTAGAGTCTAGAGGAAGCAAAGTGTAAGACAACTGGCTGGGTTGATAGTTGATTCTTACTTTTGCTGTTTGAACAATTTTTCTACCGTTAATCACCAATGAATGCTGCATTTACATTTTGAAATGTGGTTAAAAACTGTGTCCTGTTTGGTAGAACAATTCCTCAACTGCTCAAGTGAAGTATTACTTTGGATAATTAGCTTTAGTTCATTGTTTATTGTTGTGAGGCTCTTCTGACTGTGAGGTTATACAAATTTAAATCTGGAACCTAGTCATTTTATTATAACTTTTATTATAACTGCAACAGTGGATTCCTGCCTGTTCGTGGTTTAGTATTCACAGAGTTTTCTGTGGAGCATAACTCTGAATTATTTTCAGATAAATTCACCTATTTGCAGACTTTTTCATAGCTCATATTCTAAAGAAAAGGCAGCTTGGGAAGGATAGATAACTAAATGCAATGCTTCTTGACAAGCTACTAGCTGTTGTTTGCAAATCAACGGGATTGCCATTTATTTTCCTTGCCTGTAGAAAATAGTTTCTGCTATTTCTTCCAATGTGCATATTAATGCATATGAAGGTGAATTTGGTGTTTGAGCTAATAAAATATGCAGCTATAAATATTATTAGAGGGTGTCCCAAGTATCTCTGGATTTTAGCTGTTCACAGGTGGCTGTGGTCCTGAACCCCTGTGAATACCAGGAGTCCACAGAAAATGCTACAAGCTCTTCTCGATAGCTGAAATGTTTCAAAATCCCCGTGCTGGAGTTTGGTTTATGCCCTGCAGGGTAATACGTATATTGCATATGTATTACATTACGTTGCATGCCATTACATGAAACTACATTTTGCCATACCCTTGGGTAAAAAAATAAAAAATCTTTGATCTGTAAAGGGCTTAGTATGGGAAAAATGGAAGACATATAAGTTTCTTAACAAACATAAGAAAACACAACAAAGACTTAAAAATCTGGACTGTAACATATCCTAAGTCCTACCTCCAAAAGTTTGTCTGCCGCGTCGTGAAATTCTGTTCCTCGCCTCCGCTGGGCTTATTTGGTAATTGCACCCACTGAAGGCAAAGGGATCTAAGAGGAACCAAAAGAGAGCATCAATGAGGGATATAGCAGGCTTAAAACCAGAAGCAAAAACAAGAAGAACAAGAAAGGAAAAAAAACAAAAAACAAGATGAAAGATTCGGAAAGTATTAGAGCAGAGCTCTGGTTTCACTGAGGGACATGCCATTAGGAGTTACAGTCGACATAGACCTGTGTGTTGGTGGCACAAGATGACAAGAGAGCCGCAATTTCAGTCATGCATTTGCAATTATGATCAAAGAGCAGCCTCCCTGTACATGACCTACATGCATGATATCCGTGTCAGGAGCAGTGTGTCTCGGAGCAGAGCAGAGCAGAGGTGAGGTCAACTTTCACAGCGGCTACGCTGAGCCCTTACAACGAGGTGGACTGAAAGTCGTCACGAGACGACTCGCCAGAAGCTCTCCTGACAATTATTATTTATTTAGCTGGCTTTTAAAAAAACGGGCCAATGAGAGGCGACAGGCCCCGCTTCTGCTGCCTGTTATGGCTCATTAGTGTACATTGGCTGGAAAGGGTCACCGCTGCTGAGGCAAGACTGGAAGAAAAACACATGAGAATGAAAAAAAAAACAGGCCGAGGTATTTACGTGTGATTTTTTTTTTTTTTTTTTTTTTTTTACAAAATAAGTTGTATAGGAAGCAGATCTTCCTCATAACACAAGAACATTTTTACAAAACAATCAAACCATCAATTTCTTCAACCAGTAAACAAAACAGGGACTACAGGTAGAGCAGTAGTCACATCCCTGGGATTTTTCCAAGTTTTCTTGCATTATAAATGCAAACTTCAACTTATTTGTAGTGAAAAGCAATAGTTACAAAGTGGAAGAACAAACTTTAGCTGTAGTTATGGTCTCTACAGTGTGTAGGGTTACACACTCACTTCTGTGTTTTTTCCGCTGCTTTTTGGTCGTCTTCATCTTCTGAGCTCTTTTCAGCATCAGAAAAGCTGTGCGGCTGTTGGTGAAGCCCCTGCAGACGGCGAGACAGAGACGATTATCTAAAACTTCTGTTGTATTGAATTCACACATTATATCGATAAAGGACAATGCAACAGCGTATGAGATATAATGAGTTACCATTCTTGTAGAATTTTTTCTGATCTTTCAGAAAAAGAGAGCATACTCTGACCACTCTGAATACAGGTTGAAGCTTTAGTCTTGCTACTGAAAATAAAGAATTCACAATATTTAAAAAAATTTCACGTTAAAAAAAATTTATTTTTATTATCACAAAAAAGTGAACATGTTATAATATTTTAGTATTTAGTATAATTTTTGCTCACTTTAACACATATGGCTATCTCTAGCTTAACTGTGCCATAATGTCGAGATTTGGTAACCTAATTGATGTTAGAAGTTAATGTTTTTTATTATTTTTTTAAAACATACACATTATAAAAATTAATCAAAACTATCAGAGATACATGAGGATACTAGTTAGGAACAGAAACTCCCAAGTTTTTCACTTGACCAGCCCAAACTGGTCAGTTGTTAGCACAATCTGGTCACATGCTATCTGCTAGCATGTGACCAGATCATGCTAACAATATTCCTCGGAATAATACTTAATAATTTACTACTTTCTGTAGCAAATGAGTGTTCATAAAAGAAGTCAGAGGAAGCGCAAACACTGTAAGCTATATTTTTTATATACATCTATGTCAGGTTTTTTCAAGCTGCCACCTAATTTAAACAAACATTTCCACAAAGTCTAACACTTAAAAAAAAATAAAATCTATGACTTTTTTTAAACAAAGGAACATGCCAGATGCAGAAATGTTGGCATTATTTTGGAAATTTCAGTTAGGGTAAAGTAATTTTACAAAAAATCGTACATTTCTTTCATGACTGAAATGTTCAGAAAGAATCTAACTTCACTTAAATGTGAAATGAACTCTGTTTTATTTCCTTTTTTAGTGCAACTGGTTTGGATCTCTGTGCCAAGTTCAATGATCAAAATTTCCTGATAAGGAGATTAGGCAATTCCACCCATCATATCAACAGAAGCTGCAAATGTGGGTAAAACTTTGTCAATATTCCAATAATGTCGAAAAAACACAATGTCTCAATAACAGTGTTTCCATTAAATAAGAAGCTTGATTAAAATCAAACGTGAATGAATTTGTTCACATGATAAGTCATTCAAAAACATGCTGCGCCATCATCCTCCAACTACTTCCTGTTGTCGTCTTCTTTGTGGTTTGCACCAGTGGCAACATCCGGTTGTTGATGACGTGACCCGTGTGATACAAAGAAAGTGTTTTTATTGCAGTTTTGTGGGGAAAAAAAACAATTACGATATGGCAAAAAGCCCCACCTCACCCTGGCACCAATTTCTTTTTTATCATAAAATGATTTGTTTTTTCAAAATTGCCACGTTTTCATTTAACAAATTTATTTTAGAAATGTGCAATTGTGTAATTATATGGTCAATGGAGTGAGTCATTGCATTTTATTACCTAGTAGAACTCCATAATGAATCTTGTTCTTCTTCTTTCACTTCTTCTTCTTTCTCATCAGCCTCCCAGGGCTGCCTTGGCTGAAGTTCAACCTGGGAGTGACATTACCGACATTACATGAATTTAACAAGTTCTTAGGCGATCTTGCTGCCAGTTGCCAGTGTGGGAGCGAGGATGCTAACATGACTATGTTCTGGTAATTGCCAGGATAGGTTCCTGGACTGCTGGGTTCAGGGGGTGAGGGGGGCTCTGCGCTCTTTGTGTTTTGCCTCAGAAACCCCTAGAAGCTTTTATCCTTCTCACCACTCTAATTGTGTGGCAGATACACACACACGCATCGACGAGGATTTTACAGATCTTAACCGGAGGTCTAAATAATTGTGGTAGGTACCTTAATATGCTGCACTGTTACCTTACATTACACACAATAACAGGCAATTACATTTAAATCAAAAGTTTGTTTTCATGTTAAATATTTAACGGATACATTTCACCCTCAGTAAGTTTTCCTACTCATGAAACTCTCAAGTGTAATTCAGACGAACAGCTTAACAGCTTCAGGTCCCGTTTTCTCTCCATCCGAGTGCGGAATTGTTCATCATCGCCTTTTGATGTGCACCTCAGCTCAGCGTCAACAGACTGGAGCCGACCACACCGGCAGCTGCAGCACATCAGCTGGCCCGACTGGGCTACCATGATGTACTGTGCTGAGCATGCTCCAAAGAAAAGATCCAACAAGAGGTAAGAGGAGGGGGGAGAAAAGAAAAAAACAGGACGACATTTCAGCCAGTGTGATAAATGACATCTGCTGGTGCTGAGCAACCTTCAGTCCCTCAGGGAAATAATCCTGGTTTTTAAAAGAATAAATTTAAAGATCAATCAGGGAGGGGGAGTGTAAGCTCTGAGGAAAAGGAGGGAGGTAGTGTGGGTTAAGTAAGATGTAAAAGGAACAGGTCTAAGAAAGTGGCTTTTAAATTTTCATTGACAGATAATATAGGCTGGTAAATCATTGTTTTTACCTACCAGTCGGCTACAAAACACAACAGGCCATTTTCACAATTAAAGTGGATTTGGGAAAACTACAGTTTACCTGTGGAGGTAAGTGTTGCTCTGTCACAGGATGACGCATAGGAGGAGAATCCTCAGAGAAGGTCATTGTCCAGAGTTCCTCCAGTGCTGACTTTGAGCAGAAAATGGTCAACAAATATATATGCATAATGCAGTACATAGTAACAAACATAACTTGCCTATCTGTAGTGTGGGTTCTATTCATTTGGAACTTATAAATAAGTTTTTCCCACACAGGAAAGCTGGTGAATCAATAGAGAAATTAAATATTTAACTCCATTTGAAAGCTTGCACTTGAATTTAATGCAGATTTTTTTTCTTATCTACACAAATTCAAAATACACCTCGAAGTTACATGTATGCTAAGGGCGCACCGATTACGATTTTCTAGCTGACTTTAGAAAGCCTGACCTGCTGATTCTGAATTTTTTTGGTCTGAAAAGTTGTTAAACAGTGACAAAATTTTTGAGTTCTAAATAGCAGAGTGACATGCAAAAAATTGTATGTATATTTTCCTGCCATTTGTGACGTCAATGGGAAACGTTTCTTATGCATTTCGCTTTGAGAGAGTTCCAACCAAGCCTCCCTGTTTCCATCTGGGCTGTCGTTTTTATATTTAACCATATTTTGTATTTCAGCTTGTTGACGGAGCTGCAGCACATGGTGATTGCATAACGTAATCAACCAGATGGTTTGAGTCCTTTGCGGCAGCCTATGGTTTACCTCTTCATCCCATTTAAAGCCCAAGTAATCTTAAATATGCAACTTTGTATTTTTTGGCAACTTGTTCCTACATTTTTGGACAGACGTTTGTGTTCTAAATTGGCAAATCAGTGGATGCATGTTTACATTGTTTCATCCACCCAAAAAAAGTCCAAAATGTTACCTGCGCAAATATATCATCATTTGTTGGACTGACGAATATATATTGGGAAAAATCTGACATATCGCCGAACCTTAGTATCGGCCGGTCACCGATCTAGAAAATGTAACAAAATCGGGGGCAATTAACCGGTGTACCTTATGGTGTAAATGTGGCTGGGTTTTTGACCAGTCGTCAGACCTGAATTCTTAAGCACGGTTCAGAGTCTATGTACAGGTCAGAGGTAAACACAAACTTGCGTACCTCATCGACGACAAATTCCTCCACGTCCAGCTCCTCTAAGGTGTCGTCCTCTCCTGAGTCAGGGCGCGTGAAGGCAGCGAGGGTGGATGCAAGCCTCCTCCTCAGAGCGCAGCCCCTCCAAAACGCCTAGAGGTACACACAGAAAAGGGGGAAAAAAAAGTCTGAACACTGTCTATGAATCACGGCCCCAAACGTAAATACTGCATGTTATCCCATTAGAGAGATAAAACATGTTAGACCCTATTTTAATTGCTGAACGTTCTGCTTTCTGAACTCTGCATGACTCCATGTTGCTCTGAGACAAATGGAGCTCCAGCGCTCCCCTAAATCCTCCAATTCCCAACAGAGCTGGGGAGGCAAGGGGTGGTAGGAGGGGGGGCACGCTTCGCTTTAAGCCGAACCTCGCAGGAATTCTAGAGCTCTTACTACCGCACGTCGCTGGAATCTGATTAATCACTCCGTACCCATCCAACACACACACACCCCTAAATACTGTTCCTTTACCTCTCCTACCCCCGCTTTCTCCTCTGGAGAATCCTAAAGGACTCATCAAACACTTCTTGTGCTGAGAGAGGATATCAGAGAGGTGGCGAGTAGCATGTTTTTTCAGATCGGCAGCGCTCAGTTAAGTGAAGAGGATTAGCCAAGTAAACGTCCCGAACACACTGGGGGCCAGCAGATTGATGATCGAGGATGTGTAGGTATAGATTCATAAATCCAAAGTGTGAAAGTGGCTTCAGAGCCGGCCATTATTTACAAATCCACAGGTCTCTTTATACCCTCCTAAAACATTTCAGAGGCTTTGCAGGTTGGTTGAGTTTGATTGAAAATATATCGCCTCACAAAAGTGCTCTTGGATATCCACAAACTTATTGAACTCAAAGTGTGTTTTCTTGGAGTTTTATGTAGTGGACAAACACAAAGCAGAAGGAAAATCAGTCATTGCTGTCACTGTTTTAATTAAAAGCTGACCAACGAAGACCGAGGGCGGACATAAAGATATGGAGACATTTTAACTAGATGCATTATAAAACACAATGTCGAGCTGAGTCAGAGCACTGTGCGATCCGTCATCTGAAATTATGGCACATCTGCTAACCCATCATCCACGTAGACCTACAGGCAGAGGAGCCAAGAAGGCAAAGTAACTCTGCAGAGATTCGCAACAAATACCAATCAATATCAGTATCTAGATCGATATCTAGTCCTAATGAAGAAATATTAAGAAATGTAGATAGCAGGTGGACTATGGGGCTATCTGCACAGAAGGGACCAACACTGACATTGTGCAGAAAACGTCACGCTTTGTGGAAGTTTTCTTCGGCAGGGACAGAACTTTTGGGAAGATGGATGGAACTGTGGGACTTATGGATGTTATTTTTTCCTCCTCGTGATGCATTAACAAATAATTCATACTGGCAGACATGAACCAAGGACTAAACGTGAAAAAAGCTAAACATGGACTGAAATCGAGAAGGCCAGAGCTGAAGGAACAAGTCAGCAGTTGGGTACATAAAGAACGTTCTGCTGGTGTCCTGATAATCTGCTTTGCCTTGTCAGATCTTCCTACCATACTGCGTCTAGATAGCTGCGTCTATCAGTCGGTACTACCTTAGGAAACTGCTGAAACTGTTGAGGCTTGTGAACGGTGGTTAAATCTCCACGTCCTGGTAGTTGCCAAGGAGATGAATGATGGTTAATGGTTTAGCTATTTGTGGGCGGTTTTACTTAACTCAATTGAAGTTTGAATGCAAATATAGAGTGCAAGAAGCAAGAATACTTATGCATGGCACTACTCACTTTCTCAAATGAGGCTGACATCACAAAATCTTCAGGGGGACTAACATTTCGTTTGTGGTCCTAAAGTTTAAAAATGATTCCGTGAAGCTACACTTTGACTCTTGGCCAGGAAGGTTTTACCTGTATAACAGTTGCTGCGTGGTTTTCACAAGTGGCGTTCATGTTATTAACGGAAAGCTCAAACAACGGCTTTTCTGCTTCTCCTCTAATATCCGAGGCTTCGGCATGTCCACATTTCTCCCCGGATGTCCTCTGCATTCTCTGAACCACAGTGGAAACACTGCTCAAATGACAATAGAAACAACACACAAGGTAAGTAACATCGCACTGACCACCTTTCAAAACTGATTTTTCTTTTGGTTTGAAGCAGAAATATGGAGTGAAGAACTCATGAGAGACTAGGCTTGTCCTGAGCCAGGGCTCATACCAAAGATATATTACCCTCGCAAAGATAGCAGAGTGTTAATGATAAGGCGGTGTGTTAAAATGAAGGAGATCTTCAACATCTCTCACTGTAAATCAACTAGAAGAGGCTCCAATGATGACAAATGGCCTGCAGCAGAAACTAATAAAAAGGTTCAGCTGCAATGAAGCAAATGAGATAAAAATGTGATGTGTTTGCTTTGTTCCAGCTGTGTTCAGTTTTGTACCATTAAAGTAAATCACATACGGTCATGTAAAAAAATTCTAACACCCTGCAGCAGCCTGTGTGGTTTTATTCACTTTTTTGAACATATGGATATTTAAGTTAGACTTTAGTGACACGGAATTGTCATGAAAGTAAGTCATGTAGATGAACAGCCAAAACACAGAGAAATATATTTCAAAGGGCCCCATTGTGATTCCTTTTAAAAACGTTAGGGTGGGTCTATGGGTTACACAAAATATGTTCAACTTTTTTTTTTTTTTTACACAAAATCATTCTGAGATAATGAGGTTTCATTATCAATTCTTCTTATTTTGAGCTTCTTTCAGAATGAGTGTTGCTGGCCACGCCCCCCCCCCAACTCAATATTTCTACTTTATACACATCAAAATAGAAGCAGATTGATGCGCAGATTGATGCGCAATTGATCCGACCATAAATCTTTGACCTGGAGTCAAAATCTACTAATAATAAAGATGAGTGCTTTGCAGTAACAAAGCCGGCTGGCTGGTTGTGATGTCATAATCGGGAGGTTTTTGAAACAGCACGATTTCCAGACATGTTGACTTATTGCCACAAAATGGCTGGATACATATTTTTAGCTCTTGGATTGTTTCTAGAATCAACAGAGACCCAAACTGAAGTACAAACACGATCAAAAAGTAAATTTTGTTTAACAGTTCCCCTTTAAAAAATATATATTTATTATTTATATATTTCTTTTCGGCTGCACAGTGGCGCAGTTGGTAGAGCTGTTGCCTTGCAGCACGAAGGTTCTGGGTTCGATTCCCGGCCCCGGTCTTTCTGCATGGAGTTTGCATGTTCTCCCTGTGTATGCGTGGGTTTTCTCCGGGTACTCCGGTTTCCTCCCACAGTCCAAAAACATGACTGTTAGGTTAATTGGCCTTTCCAAATTGCCCCTAGGTGTGAGTGTGTGTGTGCATGGTTGTGTGTCTCTGTGTTGCCCTGCAACATACTGGCGACCTGACAAGGGTGAACCCCGCCTCTCGCCCGGAACGTTAGCTGGAGATAGGCACCAGCAACCCTCCCGACCCCACTGAGGGACAAGAGTGAAAGAAAATGGATGGATGGATATTTCTTTTCAAGTTTGGATTAATACCCATTTTAATTTTCCACTCAAAGTAGCAGAAATTACATACTGGAATTCAGACCAGGAACGCATAATAAGAACATGGTTACTCATTATTTTTGATGGAGTGTTGCCCTCAGACTTTTGGTCTGCTCTTGGCTGTCGATGTAAGAATGGCAAGACTGATGGAAAACTCTCTCAGTTTCACCATGGTAAAACTGAACAAGTTTCCTTAAGCCTTTAGAGAGGAGATTGTAGCAGAGTATGACTGGTAAGGAATTTCAAGATGTCTCAAAAAAGTTTGAGCTGGAGCGTAACGTAAAGGTAGACCATGAAAGCAGACCAGAAGATGCCGGAGGAACTCTCCAAAAGCATTCCGTGCTACTGTCGATACAAAAGTGTATGCCTACTCAGGCATCATGGGTGTAATGTGCAAGATGGACACCAGAGATGATGGCATATTTGCCATAAACTAAATACTAAATAACTAAAACTAAATTCCATGTAAAAGAACCCTATGCTACCTGTGAAGCACGGAGCTGTAAGAGTCATGGATTGGAGAAGCTTTGTGGCTGTCTCACCATTTGATATAACACTCAATCAAATCTATTGTGTTTTACAGTGTTCTTGAGGAAACCTGAGACAATTTCCACCAAACAAATTCAATCTGAAGGAGTACTGTACCCTACACTTAGCAGCACATACCCAAGATTGATTGACAGCACTAAGGCCATTCTCCTGGCTCTGATTGGTTGTTTCTGACCATGACCGGTTGCTTTTCTTAAGACGGAAATAATAGCTCAGATTACCTGTCTTGTATTATGGTGTAACAATATAGTGATATTAACAAATATGTAAAAAACTTTTTCTTTTTATAAATGTTACATCCTGCAGCTTTAAATCAAATGGTTTTTGGTAAACTGGGTAGAACTTCCTTAAACAGATGTAAACATTAGGTAAATTACTTTTTACTGTCCAGGTCGTCTGGTCCCATGTCCAAACTGGTGGAGGTTCTTTCTCCATTTGTAGGGAGAAAGTCAACAAAACCTCTGGCAACATTTGACTCCGTTGTCGACCTCTGACCTGTTGTAACACTTCCAAATGTATCCTGTGGGCTCTTTTCATCTGGCGTGTCCTCAGTACATCCGGGTTCGTTTCTGCTCAGGTTGTCAGGAGGTCGTATGGCAGCAGACTCGGTTTTCAAGGAATCTGTGAGCTTTCCCTGACTTCTACCATCCATGCCCGGGGGTTTCTCGGGCCTTGCTTGGCCTGCAGACACAGTGATGCCACCGTATTCATGAGCAAATCTCTGGTCCTCGGCTAGCTGCAAAGCCTGAGTAAAGTGATGGCAGCAGTTTTTCATAGCATCCAGAGAAGATGAAGCCTTTCTGTAAAAAAAACAACAACACACAAACAAAGGAAAACATTTTAAAATGTATATAAATGTATGTTTATTTTAGCTTCTAAGAAAAACCCTCTGAATTTCACTTAGATATTTTAGTAAATCTTATTGCTCAAGTCATTTATTAAAGTGTAAAAACATAACCTTACCTTCCTTTTATTACATTTAAAGCAGTCCTTCACTATTTCGATTTAGCATGATTTAGTGGATGCAAGCGTACCAGAGACGGCTCCAGAAACAGGAAGCGGATTATAGCGCAAGGCATTCTGGGTCGATAGAACCAAAACAAACGTGTGAGTCTAGCACTAGAGGGAGAAAATGCTCGTGGACTTTTCCAAAGACAAAAGAGAAACCCTACAACTGCTAAAATCTGAAACCACTCCATTTTTTGTTTACGTTTTATGAAATGTCTTCTTCAGAGGTTTTCATGTCATTTCATTCAGTAGTTCTTGGTATAGCGCCACCACAGGCGAGGAGGGGAACAGTTTTTTCAATTAGTTTGGATCCTTTGACTGAGTGCAGTAAGAAAGAGAACATTAGCTGAAAATGTAACAATATGCCACCCTTTCACCTTACCATCATATGACCTAACAATGATGTACTACATTATTCAAACACTCTTTCTGCGCTAGTGAAGAGCCACTCACTTCAGTGTGCTGAATGTTGGAATCCACCATGCTTATTTTAGACCCACATAAAAAATTTCTGATACGGAATAAATCCAGTAATGAATTTATTACATGTTTGTAGCATTGTAGTGACGTGTAAATCACTCTTTTAAAAGCTTCTTCCGCCAGTAATGTGAGGTTAAATGTGTGATCACATTCACAGGTAAGTGTGGGTGTATTTCAGAGAAGACAAAAGACTTTCCTGCCTGCTCTGCATGAGTTCCGGTTGAGAATGTTTCTTTCATTGAGAGGATTAACCTTCTACAAAGCCTCCTCAATGGAAACGTAATGAATCTATTAGCAATGCTTTGCTCTGTTGCTCCACTCCCCTCCCCTGAATTCAACCCCGAGGCGGCAGACACACTCTCTGTCTGGAAGGTCGTTGGTGTTAAGGCGGATAGCTTCTTCTCTACAAAGGTTTGGCTCTTCATTCCCAGTTGGACAAGCGAGAACAGAGTCAGGGGGTCGTGGAAGACTGTGACCCCAAAGAGCCTTCTTCCTTGTACCTGCTGGTTCACTCCAAGGTCACCATTGGGGACACACAACATGGATAGCAAGAAAGCAGAATACTGGAAAAAATTAAGAGACCACTGGAAAATGAGTTTCTCTGATTTTACTTTTTCTACTATAGGTATATGTTTGAGTAAAATTTATATTGTTCTTTTATTCTATGAACTACTGACAACATCTCTCTGAAATTCCAAGCAAAATTGTAGTATTTATTAGCAGAAAATGAGAAATGGTCAAAATAAAACAATTAAAAATGCAGTGCTTTCAGACCTCAAATAATGCAAAGAAAACAAGTTCACATTCATCTAGAAATAACCATACTAACGTTTTAACTCAGGAAGAGTTCAGATATTAATATTTGGTGGAATAACCAGGAGATTTTCAATAGGCTTTATTTTTTTCCAGAGCTATATATACAAAAAAATGTCCAGTTCTTTACCTGGACATTTTTATATATTGAAAGGTATATTGAAATCCTTTCACCTGACAGCACCTTGCAACATTATTCATACCACTTTGCCATGTGTTGCCATGCTACAAAACTAGAGAGAGTTTGAAATGTATCTGAAAATTTTAACGCGTTAATATTACAAAACGCAGATTAATCGCACTTCCTATTTTGACCTAAAAGTCTCTCTCCAGCGGACGGTTACCCAGTTCCCGGCAGCGCTTTATGGCTCACTGGGAGCGACGAATGACAGAGAGAGGTGGAAGTTTTCCGCAACAGCAGACAGCAACAAAAGTTGAACAATTTTCAACTTTCTTGTGTACGTGTACGAGCTCCAAGTTTTATAGGCACAAATTCTGTCAGTTGCTTGGCTGGATGAGGACAAGCAACTGTTGCCTCATCATACAAGTTAAAAAAATGAATGGAAAGGGCCCCTTCTAAATGAACATTTACAACAAAACGAATTCCTTTAAACTTTCCTGAACATAAAAACCTGGAAAACAGAGACTTTTCAGACAAGTTTGGTTAGCGACAGTAAAACTTTTTTTAATGTCCCATACAGTGGTGGTTTTTGATATGGGCTTTATGTTGCAGTTGCCCAGGGTGGCATGAAAAAGGGTGGGACACCCAAGAAGTAGCAAAAAAAAAAAAATATATATATATATATATATATATATATATATATATATATATATATATATATATATATATATATATATATATATATATATACATACACACACATACATATATAAATCTTTCAGTGAAGGTAACTGAAAGATTTCAGTTACCTTCAGGTAACTGTTCCAAGCTTGAACTTTGAAATAAATCCCTGCAAACAAGAACTCTCACAATTTGATCCATACTGTGTTGTTTGTGAATTACAAAAAAATGTACCACTGCTGAAACTATTATTATTACAAACTCAACATCGTAACACAAGCTGTATTCAACTCAATCGAAGATATACCACAGCTTCATACCTTACAGTCACCATTGAACTGGCGTGTGGCACCGCTCTCACCTCCCCTAAGCTTCAGTCTGACACAAGGTCAGGTCAGAGGTTAAATGGCTGTGTCGGCTCATGCAAAGCCCCCCAAAATGGCTCATTGTTCAGAGGCCAGAGGGGTAGAGAGTACCCAGTGAGGGGTGGATATGTGGGGGGAGAACCACACTGCCCCCCCGAGCCATAGGAGTCCTCGGCGTGACCCGTTCCAGTGGTCGCTGCCACGTTTCATCTTTTGAGCGACATAATTCAGAGAGGTCAAGAAGATAAGCAGAAAGCTGACCGCCGCTTTAAGTGCTGGTGGTCCCCGTGGCGCAAGGGGCTTCAACACTGAAGGACTTGTGAAAATAGATGGACGTTGTCTTTAGGCTCACCACGCCTTGTGTATCAGACATAACAAGGAGAGAGGAAGCATTGCTCGCTGCTTGATGTCAGACGGGTTGATCGGCTCAAGATAAAACAAAGTGGTGTGCAAATGCCTGTCAACAGACGAGACAACTGTTGTGTATTATCTTTTGTTATTTGATCATTTTTTTCCACTTTAATTCTATTTGCATATGACTAGTCAAACTAAATGCTCTGGCTGGTAAAGAAAAGTATATGCTTGATTTGGGACTGGGACTGAACTGGAACACACTATGAATAATACAACTTTAATTAGCCGTTAGTCCGTAAAACACGGGAAAAGCATCACCACCAAAGTACATCACTAATAAAAAAGGGTTAGTGTTAGTCTTGTGGTTTATTCAGACCAAACTTTGCATCTTACAAAGTCCTGAGGTCAAATTTTTCATAAATCAAAGAAGGCCTTGAATAAATTTAGGATGTACTTTCTTTTTAGCCAAAACTTCATTCCTATAAACAGCTTTCAGCTGTATTCTGACAATCCAGTACTATCAAAAGCAAATGAGCAATTTCTATTTTACTTAATGAATTGTTTAGCTAAATCTCTGCATCAAAAACAGTAAAATGGTAACTGATGGGAAATGGATTGTAGCATCACATGGACAGTGTCAACTTCGTGTCAAACGGTCTCGTCTGCTCTTACCTGAACTCCCTGCTGAGTCGCTGTTGTAAATCCTGAGTTTGTTGAAGCTGCAGCTGACAGAGCATGAGGAAGCTGTCGGTGGCCAAGCTAAGAGAGGAGAGTGTCTGCTGGCCGTCCGCGGCCTTCAGGCCAGCAACTGCTTTCTGCAATCTGAACCTGAAAAGAAAAACAAAACATGTCAGCTTTACTCTGCTTTCAAGCTGCTTTCAACTTCTACGTTCATCAGGAAGATTTTTAATATTATTTTATAGTTGTTTGACTAAGAAAAAAGAACATTCTCTTTCTCAAGGGAGTCCTGGTCAAGTGGCAGCAACAAAAGGGACAAAAGAAGCACCGAATGATGTGAGTGAAAAGCATAAGAAGCTGCATTTCCATTACAAGTGTGTGCAAAACCTTTCCAATATTCCGATAAAGTCTAAAAAACTACATTTTTCGCAATTGTGGCATTTCCATTAAATAATAAACGCAATTAAAATCGCACCTGATTAAGTTGGTTCACTCGAAAAACATTCCACGCTCTGATCCTCCAACCACTTCCTGTCATCTTCTTTGTCTTTTCTGCCAGTAGTAACATCTAGTTGTTGATCATGTGACTCATGTGATGCAAAAAAAAGTGTTTCCATTGCAGTTTTGCGAAATAACACAAATTTTGATCCGGCTGAAATAACACCTCATGCAAGAGCCAAAAAGTTTTATTGAAAAAAATTAATTGAATAGGCGTGTTTCCATTTAGCAAATGTATTTTCAGAATGGTCAATGGAAAAGCAGCTACTGGTGAACCTCAGAGAAGAGAGGCAGGCTGAGTCAAACATCTCAAAAATCTTTTGTATACAATTGCTCCCTCACAAACAAGAGTAAGCTTAGGTTTATACACTTTTCTCATTCCAGATTTGAAAAAATTATATATAAATTACATAAACATGTAGCATTGTCCTTAGACTAGAGGGAGGAATCGCATGTGAAAGAGGTAACTGTAGCCTGAGGCAAAGGATGTGCAGGCAGAACAGAAATCTCTAGAATCTGCCCAAGAAGTAGGCTCAGAGCTCAAAGCAACTAAAAACTGACCAAATGTGGTCAGTGATCAGTGGGAAAATACAGAGCTGGGAACGCTGCAGGACACCGGGGAATAGCAACAATAAAACCTGCACAAAAAATGCACTAAAATATTTTACTGCATCAGGACTTGAGCTCTTGCCAAAATGATTATCAACAGCACCACACAACTTTAAGTCTTCCCTCGTCTCTCGGTGACAGATGACAAAATACTTGATCTACATGTTTAGACGTGTAGATGAGTTTATCCCAAAGGGCAAATAAATGTTATCGTAACTCATGGCATCCAAGTATTTTCAAAAAAGTTGCTATGGATGGTGATGCTGTAGGCAGGAAGGACTTCTGGCAGCAGTCAGTCTTGCAACGAATCTGAATAGGCCTGACTGAAGACTGCTGCTGTATGAAGCAACATGTCCTGAATGACATCAGTGGTTGAATTTTATGGAGCATCATGTTTAAAGGGACTTTTTGAGTTCCTAGTATACAGTAAACTGCCTGCAGTAGATGACTTTGGTGGTGTTATTTAACATTAATCCAGATTAGCAGGCTGCTAAAGCTCACAGCTGCTCTGAGAGGAGCCAAGAGTAAAGTGGACGTCTACTGTCTTTAAAGGCCAGCTCTAAAAACAAAACTGCTCACAATCCCGCCTTCTTCTCTGCTACGATACATCTTCTTCCAGTCAGCAGAGCCTGTCAAGAAAGCTGACGGGCCTCTAGATAAATCGGTTTCCTGAAGAAGTAAGTTGCTTTTTCTTTTCGCCGTTAGCACATTTAGCAGAGCATACGCAAGGTTGATTGACAGTGTCAAGACCCTCCACCTGGGTTTGATTGGTTGTCTGTGGTCAGGAGATGGCAATAGCAGCTCAGGGAGAAGGTGGAGGACATCGACCTTTTTACAGATTATCTGTCTCAAACACTGTCATGACACGGTAACAGTTTTAACAAATATTTAAAAAATATATATATAAAAGTTACATACTGGAACTTTACGAACTCATGATCAACTAAGATATGAGGGAGTATTTATGCTAGACAAATGTAATAATTATTGAATAGTGAATTAAAGTAAGAAAAAACAAACATTCAAAAAGTCAGCGTTGTATATATTTTGTAGCATTATCAGTGGGTTTGCAAAGGGGGTCCCAAACCCAGAAGCTAATGCTGTTTGGGGTTGCCATGACATGGAAAAGTTTGGGAATCCCTGAACTAACCTTTAGCTTCCTCTGCACATTATTTGTCAGGTTCAAGTCAGGATTCTGGTCAGGCCATTTCTAAACGTTAGTATGACATTAGAAATATGTTAGCAAAAGTGAAAGGCAAGTCAAAACATAAATCTGCCAGGGGTGTAAATAATTACAGGCCTAACTGTAGAGTAGATCAGCAGGAGATTCTATGATCTTGACATTTTAAGCTCAAGCACAGACAGTGAGCATGTGCTATTTTAGCAACGCTCCCACACAACTCTGACAGAAAGACGAGACCGCAGAAGACGAGATGTGTGTTTACTGTCAGGGAAGTTCCAGTGTGTATGAGGTCCGCTGGGTCTCTCTCTTCGTAAAAACGGGGATTAGATTCCAGCCCTGCGGGCATGTAGTCTGGGCCGTTGTCGTCAAACAAAGCCTCAAACCCAAAATATGACCTTTCGGGTTGTTTCATGACCTCATTAGGGTAAGGGATTGTAATTTGATCAGAAATGTACACCTCTGTTTCACACTGGTGAGAAAAATATGGAAGAGACTGTAAGTTCTAACGCAGTTTGCTCTCGTTCTTTCGTGGTTTTTCCCCAGCAAATTTGGGCAACAAGACTGTACTTCATTCAGTGAAGACTTCCTCCAAATGTTTCTTAAAGTGCTGCTGATTAATCAGTGTTTTCATCATCATCATCTACATCTCCTACACCCTGGGCTGCCAACAGGGTCTGTAACTCTTAGCGCCTGCCTTTTGCTGCTTTAATTTAGCTAATGTTATCACTGGCTTGCGATGAAAGGGTGAAGGTTTGGGAGAGGAAATTCTGAGGTTTACTATCTTAGATGGCAGGTAAGGTTAAGCAAAGTTCACATTAATGTAACTTTACATTAATGTAAAGTTTAAGTTAGGTGTTAAGAAGGAAAAGTTTGAGGGTTACTCTGGTCAGAGAAATACTGAAGTATAACCTACAAATACTAAAGTACAATTTATTTAAAATGATCAGGACTTGAGACAACTGACATGTTCATGTCATTTTTATTAAATTCAAGTCAAGTTTCAAGTCTTTCACCCAAAAGACTTGAAACTAGACGTCTTAGACTAGACGTAAGACTGTCTGAGTCAGTCAATAATACTGGATCGCTGTAGGTTCAGAGTTCAGCTGTTCAATTGTCATGAAGTTCTTTAACTTATTCATAATGTGTCAAATAATATAAAAGTGCTTTTTACTTTATTATTGTTATTCGTTGTTAATAGTTCTTGTGATCATTTTGTCCGTTTACTGCACCGTAAGCAGCTTGACAACTTTCTTCTCTCCTCTGAATCAAAACATTTTGAAGATTATTTTATATATTTTTATAAATTTATACTTTTTTTTTTTTTTTTTTGCTTTGCCACCCCTATGTAAAAAAAATTTTAGGGGGTGCGCCACTGAGATAAATTACAGCATAATGAGAAACATGCCATGTAGCGAGTCAATTACACAAAAGGTGTAATAAACTTGACAGGACGTTATTTTATTATATTTAATAAGACAAAATTGTCTTTATTATGAAGCAGGAAGCCTAACGATGGAAGAAAAATATGCTGGAGATATATGAAAGAGATTTTGTTGTGAGATGACCAGAAGGCATTAAATACAGCATTTAGTTAGAGATATTTTAGAAGCAATGATTCCATTGACCATATAATTGCACAATATGACTTTAAAAAAATTAATTCCCTTAATAGAAACATGCCAATAAAAAAAAAACACCAAACTTTTTATGCAATTAAATGCAATTAAACATGAAACCAGATAGAATGCGATGGAAACACTTTTTGTAACACACAAGAAGACAACAGGAAGTAGTTTCAGGATGATGACACTGCATGTTTTTTAATGACTTATTGTGTGACCAAACTTATTCACTTGTGATGTTGACAAAGTTTTGCGCACATTTGTAGTGGAAACATAGCTAGTCTGCTCATTGTTAAGAAGCTACTGCTAATGCGAACAAATCGCTAAGGACCATTATAAACCAGCAGTCCGCAACAGACTGGTAAATCAAACGCACCTAAAGGCCTAATGAACATTTAACACTGGAACTGGAAGACATTCTAAGTATCCAAAATAAACATATTCTAATTAGTAATATTCATATCATTTTGGCACATCAGTATAACTCTCCATAACTAACACACAAAGACATTTTCATTTTAAATCAACTCCTTGAAACTGTTGTAAACATCTGTAAAATATTTAGCAGCTGTAAATTAATGAACAAATTAATGATCAAAGATAATTGACCTGTCTGTTGTACCAACGTTTTGGGAATTATACACACTTGGTGTGGGGCTTCACTACACACAGATGTGTGTGTGTGTGTGAGGGGAACCTCACAGTAATCTAATGGGGCAGGCGGGATCACATGTTTAATCCTGGGAAGAGAACAGGAAGGCCTATGTTCTCCTGGAATGTTTACACTAAATCAGCCAATAGAAGAATTTGATAGACAAATATCGGCTTTTCGGTGGCACGCTCTTTGGACGCCGTTCAAGGCAACTGGCGTTTCAGAGAACAGGAAGCTGGAACTTTTTCTCAAAGAATTCATTTAAATGCGAGAGCAAAAAAATGTGACACAGTATGCAGCAAAAACAGCTATTGAGTCAATACATTTAGCTTAAGAGACCAGCAGTGGTTGGTGTGTTTAATGTTGTAAAGTATAAACTATGAGACATACTGACACATAAAAAAAACAACATCTCTTTCTATCCATCTATTAAAACTTCAGCTTACTTCCAATCAGTCTCCTGCTGAAGAGGATTCCCTGTCAAGTGAACTTCCTGTAGAAACACACATCCCTCCAGATTTTCACACACATTTTGTAACTCTGAGGAGGAAAAACACGGACATTTACATTTAAATTTAAACACAATGTTAACATTACATACACACATCATGGGAATTCACAATTCTCAATATTTAGCAGATCCTCAAGGGAACTTCCCGACTCTGATCAAGCACACCAGAACAACTTAACAAGTAGATATTTGAAAAACAACTAAGGATTGCAATGCCATCATTTTTAAATAACCGAATCAGTACAGTAACCAAACTAAAAAATGACACAAACAACACACTCACTGTTTACCCAAGAAAAAGTTTTACCTGACAGGCAGTTGAATCTCAGATCCAAATGTTTCAGAGACACAAAGTCAGTCACGGAGGGCAGCTGGGTTATTCTACAAAACATAGAGAATTACAGTCATTTCACAATAGATTCCTTCCATAAGTGCATGTATGTTTAAAGGCTTCGTGTCCAGTGTAGATATTACATGCGACAAAGGAGTTGCAGCAGAACAAATACGAGTTAGAAATGAAGAAAACAAACGATGAACCTGTTTTGTGCGACAGAGAGATGCAGGAGCAGAGGAAGCCAGCAGCCAGCGAGGTCGTGCAGGGAAGAGATGTTGTTATCGTCCAGAAGCAGCTCTCTGAGGAGAACCTGGTTGTTCAGGCTGGGGGGCTGACAGAGAAACAAGCTGTCAGTTCACTCCAGCTACACTGCGAGGTTAGACTAACTTTACACTGCTGCTGCTGCTGGTCCAGCAGCGACTGGCCGACCCCATCCATCAATGTCAGTTGCTTTAGTCCTGCTGTGGTTACTGTCATCGGCACAGGCTCCAACTGAGGAGGCTCTCCCAGTCCGTCTGCTGAAAGGCAGGCTAGGTCTTTATTTTTGGCACTTTACTTTCCTGTAACTGCCGTGGATTTAACCTCAATTACAGAGAAAAAACCTGTTAATGAAAAAGCTTCCCATCCCCAATTTTCATGTCTAGTCAAAGGGACCTTCCCTTAAATGTGTATACTTTAAAAAATGTGGAGCTGTACACCACTTATTTTATATAATATGGCCAATTGGAGGAGCATATGTTCATGTATACTCGCCTAATTGGCCAGATCATTAACTTCAGATTCAGTTTTATGCAGATAACATTCAGCTGTACTGCTCCTTTCTGTTTTTCAAAATACATTTTCTCAGCACCTACAAGAAGTAACAAGCAGGTCAGACTCTTTAACTTGGCCATCAAGCCAAATTTAAGTTTTTTTTAACAATCTGTGTCTCTTGAAAGTCATTTAAAACAAAATTGTCCAAAACAGTCAAGAACTATTTCCAAATTTAAAAGGTTGGTTTCAAACAGGAATTTTAGATGTTGATTTATGGATTTATTTCCACTCCTCTCTTCTACTGTATCACCTGTATCAATTTTTTTTTTTTTTTTTAAAGGCCCTTTATCACCTTCAGCTTGTCCAACAACTCGGCAGCAAGAGTCTAAACCAGAACAAACAGAAGAGCACACACTCTTGTTTTAACATATTTGCACTGTTTACCTTTTCATTTTAGAATCCATTTTAAAGACTAATACTGGTTTTAACATCCAGGGCCCTGCTAAGTTACTGAATTGTTAAAAAAGACTAAGACTTGAGCTGCAAGTCTTGTGGACTTGGCCC
Source organism: Poecilia reticulata (assembly GCF_904066995.2). Lineage (NCBI taxonomy): Eukaryota > Metazoa > Chordata > Actinopteri > Cyprinodontiformes > Poeciliidae > Poecilia > Poecilia reticulata. Next base: position 5,177,137 of record NC_088835.1, read on the forward strand.
ACAAGCAAAAAACTACTCATGCTCCCGAGGAACGGGTTTATAAGTCGGAGGAGGCCGCTCTTTCCAGACCTCCTCTTTTTTAAAGTTGTCTTCAAAATCTTGACTTTTTAAAAAAGCAGCTGAGGACATTTTTATTCAAAAGTGCCTTCTCTTGAGATTTTTTATCACTTATTTTGATCACCTGGGGGTTTTTTTTTTACCTCAGTAAGGCTGTTAGACCTTAGATCCAGAGTGTGGAGAAGAGCATTGTTCTCCAGACCCTCAACGTTCGCCAGATGGTTGTGGGAACAGTCCAGGTGGTGGAGAGTATAAACATCCTTAAGGCCTTTGGTACTAATCAGCTGGTTGTGGTCCACTAACAGCCTCTGCAGCCTCCTCATAGACTCCAGACCAGCTAGAAAAAAAAAATTAGAAGCTAATTGTGCAGGCAGAAGCTCAGGAAGAGCGAAAAGAACCTGACTTTCCCGTCTTCGGGGCAGTGTAAAAGAAGGGAAATCCTGCCCTCTTGTGGAAGTTTCTCTTGTTCTCACCGATGCGAGTGATGGAGTTGTGAGACAAGTCGAGAACATCCAAACTATGAGCGTCGTTTAAACCGCGGATGGAAGTCAGCTTGTTGTGGGCGAGCCGGAGAACTCTCAAACTGCCCATGTTTTCAAAGTCCAAGAAGGAGATCTCATTTTCCTGCAATCAAATGGTCAAACACAGCTTTTACACAAAACGCTTGACTCATTTGGTGTGTATTTTGATGACTAGAGTCTATGTTCACCCCTAAATCCATATAGCAGAGCTCCTGCAGCTGGCTGATGCCCTCCAAAGACCGGAGACCGCAGCGTCTGAGGGTGAGGGACTGCAGTCGGTCACACTGGGCGAGAGTAGACAGGCTGCAGGACGCCAGGTCTTCTAAAGTCACTGTGGTGACCTGACAGAGAGGATGACACATTTCAGGGCTTCAGCTAGCATAAACTTCAGCGCACATCTGCTAAAGCCTGAAGCATGCACTTGGATATTAATTGGTCCTATTTGACTTAAGATGTCAGCATCACTGTTACCTCTAGGAGGGACTTTGTGCCTGTGGACTCAAGCAGGATGTGTGGACAAAGAGGGACCAGCGCGCTAAGTCCATCTGCCCTCCTCGTCGTCCTCTGGCTCTGGGAGGAACCTCTCTCCTTCCTCTTGTTCTGGAGGGACAATTCGGACCAGGACACACAGTGTTCCATCCAAGACAACCTTTTCAGCTCCGTGTGCTCAGGAAGGGAAGCGGGCAGAGAGCAGGAAGAGGCAGAAGGCTGTGACTCTGGATGTATTTGGCCAACAGTTTGTAATGCGGAGGTGTCTGAGATGTTGTCGTCTGGGTGACGGAGCGGGGCGGCTTCACAGATGCTGCGTTTTGCTGTGGCCTCACTAGGTATTGGATCAGGTATTAGGGAGGCCCGCTGACCAGTTCTGCCTGACTTCTGTGATTCTGAAACGTAATTTTCTCCTTTGTTCTCTTCCAGACAATTGCCACTAATCGGCTGCAGATCTGTTTTTGCATCAACGTCTCCTACATCTTCAGTTGTTTTCACCTGTTGGTCTTTTTCAGCTCTGTCCACTTCCTCACCTTTTGTCCCATGGTCTTTCATCAGGTTGTCATCTTTCTCCACAGGATCCTTCAACTCTTCCTGTATCTTCTCTTCATCCTCTGTTTTTTCCAAATCTTCTTCTCTGTTCTCTCGTTCATATTCTTTCCTTCCCTTCATTTCTTGCTGAACTTTGGTTTCATGTTCTGTGTTTCTTTGCTCCTCTCCTCCGCTCTGTGTAAAGGTCTCTAACCTCTGTACGATCTCTTTGCCTCTTCCCGTCTCCTCTTTCTTTCTTAAAAGGAGCTCACTTTCTAAACAAAGACTCTTCCAGTTATCCATCTTTCTCTTATCTTCACTTTCTCTGTGTGGCATTTCATTCTCTAAAATTTTCCTGTCTTCTCTTTCTTGGTCTTCCTCTTCCTTCCTCATTTCTTCTTGATTCACCCCAACGTCATAAAGGGAACTAATTCTTAAATCTTCCTCTAGTCTCGTTTCTTCATCGTCCTTCTCTTGTATTGTGTTCAGTTCATCCTTACATGTTACCTGATCCCTGTTTCTCTCTTCCTCCTCCGTTATCTTCTTTCCAATTACCATAAAACATCTCTTCTCTTCCGTTTTTGTTTCCTCTTCCTTCTTTTCCCTCTGTCCCTGTGCTTCCAGTTGTCTCATTTCTTCCTTCTCCCTCCTTCTTCTGTCTTCCTCAGTGTTTTTGTCCTGTTTCCGTTTTCTGTTTTCAGCTTCCTCATGTTTCCTCGTCTCTTCCGCCACTCTCCTCTCTCTTTCTTTTTGAAGCCTCACTTCGATGCCTCTTTGGTTTTCCTCTCGTCTTTTCCTTTGGTCCTCCTCTTCCTTTTTTCTCCTCTCTTCCTTCTCCCTTATCTTTGCTTCCTCGTCCAATTTTCCTCTTTTCTCTTCTACAATCATCATCCTCTCTTTCTCCACTTGCTTTTTGAAGTTACAGAGGAGCTCCTGGTAAAGAAGCAGTGGTTATTCAATTTGCAAAGTGAATGGTGAGGTTTAGGTTAGTTGAATTAAACTACATTCTTTGGCACCTTGGTACACATAAAAAACCTTAAAATAAAATCTTCAAAACAGCAGCATGTGTGTCCTGCAGACTGACCTGGTGAAGCTGCAGCTCCTGTTCAAGTTTCTCCTGAACGTTTCTCTTCCTGAGCTCAAGTTCCATCTGCTGAAACTGTGGACACCAGGCGTTATTAAAAAAATATCAAACATCCGTTTGCTAATGTCAAAGTCAAAAACCAACAATCTGCATCAGGTTACAGATTTTCTACACTGGCAGTGTTACCAACATCCATCTTTACTCTACATGATGAGACTGAAGCTGAGCGTGTCCGCTGTGGCTTACCTGTTCAGCCTCTGTGATCCTCCTCAGCTCTTCCTGGAAGTCCATCTCTCTCTGCTGCCTTTGCTCTGTTTCCTGCAGCTGCTCTTGGTGAGGTTTCTCCCGCTCTGGCCGACAGGCGCCGACGTTCAATGGAAAATCTTTCTCAGTCTCTGTTTTATCGTCTGTGAAAAGTCCATTAAATGTTCAGTGTTGTAAAAATAAATTTAATAGATTCCCTTTTGTGCATTTTTTTTTGTCACGTGTACATGCTTCAGTTCATCACAGCAAATGTTTTAAATCAAAGATCACATCCCGAAAAATATCTGCATAATCTGTAAAATCAGGGGGTTTTTTTGTTGTTTTTATTACATATGCATGGATTAAATGGTGAAAACCAAACCAACTTGCCCCCTAAGCCTAATTAACTAGCTGTGCCACAAACCATCATTTGCAATAACTGACCAACAGTCTTGTACAAGAGGAACTTAGTCTTCTGTGCAGAACTGTTGTAATTCAGCAGCATGGAATGAATTTTCCACATGGCCACCCAAAACCAAAGCCTAAGAAATGGAGTGGGAATCCTTTCCTTTCGTTAATGCCTTTATTTCTCATCTGCTTTTGAAGGTCTGTAGATGTGCTGCTTTCTGAGACGCTTCTGTTTACTTGTTGTCAGAGAAGCTCTGTTTGTGGGATTTCTTGCTTCTAACAGGGGTGGCAACAATCAAAACAGCAGTAAACTGGCTTGTAAAATATTGTTCTCATGATCAACTGGATCAATGTATATAGATATTCTTATTTATGTTTTGCTTTGTGTAATAAGTATGGAAAAGGATTAGGGCCACTGAGAATAAAATAAACTTGACTCACAACATTCTAACACTAATCCTTTTTTTTGTTGAAAATTGTAACTTTTTTCTCAGAATTCTGAGAAAAAAGGTTAAACTTTTTTTTTTTTGGCCCTAATTCTCTTCTGTACATCGGGAATATACAGCTTCATCTAGGAAATGCACTGCACTGTATCCAATTTTGTAAAATGTTGTCTGTCTGCAGATGGTGAAGATTAATAGTTTTAGCCCATCAGCTCAAATATATATTATATCAAATATGTACATTTCCATAATATCTGGATGCTCTGATAAAGATTCAATCTTCGTTTTAGGCCTGCTGGTTCTGTACAGTCTGACATCAGTAAGGGAGCTAAAAAAAGGACATTGGTGACCTCTTGTGGACAATTGTGTTAATCGTTCACAAGATTATTAACTGAACCAAAAATGCACATTATAATTTGATCAGGAATAAGTGCTTCTGATTTTTCCGCCTTGTCCGGATCGTAATACCTCATCTGAAATATATTAAATATGAGGGTTTACTGAAAAACCATGTCTGCCACAACATTACAGTAAGTCTTCCCCCAAAAAAAGACCATTAATGAATTTCTTCCTAACTATACCTTGGAGCTCATCGAGGATCAGTTTCTCACAGGCTGCTGCTCGGCTTTTTGAAGTCTCAAAGTAGCTGATCAGGGAAGGTGGAATATCATCCTGGAATCAAATAGCTTGTTTAGTCGCATGCTGTCTTCTCTTCACAATGTGTAAATCTGACTGGGTTCAAAGTCAACTTGACAGATATTTCTAACAAAAACTCATCTGCTGTTGAAAACTTCTGCACTTCAGTACTGATTTTTTATTATCCCACTTTAAGTTTAACTTATTTGAACTGTATCTGATAGACTAATGTAGTGTAAGGAAAATAACAAATGGCTTAGCGTTTTTATTTCTTTCTTACAAATGGAAATCTGAAGATGCAAGAGAATTAATACTGCCCATATATATAAATGCCAGAAAATTAATGTCCATGCCACCTTTTCATGGACATTAAAGGTCCATGAAAAGGTCCAATATTTGAAATATTTGAAATATTTTAAGATTTCAAAATATCACATGAAATCTTAAAAAGTATCTTGTGTCAGAAAAGCGAACAATTTCAAGGGGTGTGAATACTTTAGCGAGTTTCTTCACTTAGGTAAACATTCAACAAGCCTGCTGTGCCCATATCAGACTCACCAGCTCGCTGTTGTAGTTGCCCGGATTTCCTTTAGTTTTATTCGTATTAAGCCTTAGTAAGTTAGCTTCACATACGTCCTTGTTCTCCGTCATAGTAATAAAATGGCCTTACGTAATTACCACTTTTCGTACTTGTCTTGTGTACAGTTAGTAGTAAGCTATCGAAAAATAGTCCCCAGCTATACTACGAAGAAGATAGCTGAACGAACATGACCTGCATTCAGTGTTGAGGCGGTTTCCATGGAAATGACGCTGCGAGCTGCGTCGCTTCACGTTACGGTCCAAAGTGGAAGTGGAAATGGTCTTGAAAATAGCTTGAGGGGAAATGTATACTTGTCCTGCAACAAATATCTGAACATGCTGCTTTAGTATATAGTGAATTACAGGTGGGCACCTTAATAACGGAGACGGGCTTGAGGCGTATTATTTTATTCATGTTTGCTTGCTTGTTTCCCTTTCCATCCAGTGATTTAGATTTTTGCATTGTTTGTTTGTTATTGGGGTTTTTTATTGCTTCCTGGCAACAAGAATTACAATAAGCATAAACGGGTTTTTTATTATTATTTGAGTGGTAATATTTTTAAGGGGATTAAATTGTCAAAGCTTGATGATGAACATTTTTAATGTTTTAATTTGGTACTTTGAATGTTATGTGGACTGACCACAAAGGAGCTCGAAAGCTTGACTCCATTAATCAACACCAGAGGTAGTTGTTTGACTACCTCTGGTTACTTGATGTTTGGAGAGTTTCAGTGCAAACAAAAAGTCTTTACTATGTGAAGGAAATAATTGTTTCAGGGTCGCTTTAGTGAGAAAAAAATGATTTTGGAAGCTGACTGAGGTAGAATCACATTTTCCAGAGATAATTTAAATGAAAGAGAGAACATACAGTTAGTAGAGAAATTGCTGTTTGGATTTACACAATTAATTTTAACTGAAGTAGGTCAGCGTTTCACATTACTTTAGCTTTGTATTTCTTTGTTTAATATTCATTGATCATTGAACATAAAAGGTAAAAGGATATATGTAATAAACATTCTCCAGGTTGAATGTCAGAAGAAGATTGTAATCATTCCTCGGTTTTCACCCTCAACCCATGATAAAGATATAATCTTTAACTGCAATAGCATTCTCTTACACTGAATATTTTGTTAATTAATTTTTTTTTTTTTTTTTTTTTTAAGTCCCAGAATCCTTACAAAATCACTCATGGCATGCCTACTGGAACTACAGTGGTTAATACTTTGACCATGCAACCTTTTTATGCCAGTACAACAGCTACTTTTCTAACATTCCATAAAGTTGGAGCACACAGAGGGAGGGGTCATTTCCTGTGGATCATTCAGTCTTAGGTTCTCTCTTAAGCTTTATTCTCTTCCACTCACCTCACAGGTTCCTGACGGACCTAGGTCTGACAGTCATCGCAAAAGGTTGCCTGTGTGTGTTTGGTCATCTGACATTCTGCCACAATACTTAACAGAGGACATGGTCTGCTTTGCCACATATTCGTCTGTTATTGGTGTTTAGTAAACTCGACATGGTTATGTTTGTGATAGAAGTACAGAAAATGCTTTTTCTTGGCATGCCTCCCAAAAAAACTGCTTGGTGTGTGGATAGTGTCTAATACTTGCTATGGACAACTGCATGGTTACGCAGTTAGTAGGACTGTTGCCTTGCAGCAAGAAGCTCCACTGGCAATGGAGTTTGCAGGTTCACCATGTGTACATGTAGGTTCTCTCAAGGTACTCCATCTTCCTCCTACAGTCCAAAAACATAACTGTGAGGTTACACACTCCTAATTCTCCTTAGTTATGAGTAGATGCATGGTTGTTTGTCCTGTGTGTCGCTGGGGTGGGCTGGCAATCTGTGTACACTACCTCTCTCATAATGACTGCTGGAGATTGGCACCAACCAATCTCCAGCAATCTCCCTGATAACAGGGTATAGACAATATAGCTGACTGGATAAATTTGTGGCTACTTCAGTGACCCCAAGATGGCAGTCTTTGCTACATTTTTCTGCCATTCCTTACCATGCTTGCTAAGCATGGTGGCTAAACAAACTTTGGTTCTCATTCAGTCTTACTTCTCACTATTGCTACGACTGTAAATATCGACACATTAAGACTGGTTGGTATTTTCTTGAAGCCATCTACTGTAACATGAAGATTTGAACACGTGTTTACTTTGACATCTCCATTTCTCTTTCTCATTTTTAAGAGAAGTTGAAAGAAATCGCTAATTTTACTACACAAGATTTTTGTGCTGGGCACTAGTGTGGATCAGTAGGCAGAGAAGTAATCTTGCAATTGGAAGTTTGTGGATTGTATTCCAGCTTCCTTCGCATCTTGGTGCATCCTTAAGCAAGGCACTTAATCCAAAGTTGCCTAATGAATGTGCGTGTTAGTGAGTGCAATTGGGTACTGTGACTATTAAGTACTTTGAGTTGTATGTATGACTAGAAAATTGCTGTAACTATTACATTGAGGATGCTGTGTTCAAGCAAAACAAGCAATGTGACTTGGTCAAGTTACTTAGTGACAATAAAATGCAGTGTCAGCGACTTGTGTGGGCATTTTTGTGAGGCTCGAGCAAGGTCAGAGAGGCTAAGTCTTTGTGGGTGAATCACAGGAACAGAAGCACAAAAATCCAGTAGAGTGGGAACAATGCGGACGTTTTTTCCATGGTATTTGTGATCACAAAGACCTGGTGCTCTCCTGTGGTGAGAACTCTGCGCTGGTTCTCCAGTCATTCACTTTGAGGCGATTCCATCGGCCCACACAGGTTATACCATCCACAGTTGTCGTGGCTCTCTAAAAGGGACTCAGTCTCCTTTCTCAGAGTTAAAAAAGAAAAGAAAAGAACAGATTGTTCTTTCCGGAGCGTTTGGTCTGGAAACAAAAAAAGCCCTTTTCCTGGGCTTGTGACATTCCTGGATGAAAGCGACACAGCAGAAGAGAGTCGAAAGCTCAAACTCACGTTTGCCTTCAAAGCCTGAGTCAAAATTCTCTATGACAGCAAGATGAGCATCTCCAATCCTTATGTCCCCCCAATGTCAACACTTTCAGAGTCTTCAAAGGTTCAGCACAGGGATTATTTTTGCTAAAGGGCGATACGGGTCAAAGCACAACTTCTGTCCTGCAGTTGATGGGCAGATACAGGACAGTTTGGTGCTGCTGCTGTTGTTGGAGTCAAAACTGTGTGTCTCTTATGTTTCATCAGATCCTCTAAGAATTATTGAACAAGTTCAGTTGCCTAAAAAGCCTCCATCAGCAAGCCTTGTCTGCTCCAATTAGAGCCGGGGCCTTTGTCGGTGAGCAAGGTGTCCGTCACTTTTGTCCAAGTGCACAGGACTCAGACAGCGACCAGACAGGGCCAAACTGCAGATTTAGACAGCAGATTACACCAGTCAATGACTTCTCGAGCCGAAACGCAGCGGTGGTTTGGACAGCAGCCGTGTGTTGACTCTACCAAGGATTTTCTGTTACTCATCTGTAGCCACTTTCATTGGGCATATTAAGCCCATCATTTCCATCTGAAGGGTTTGACGAAAGAGAGAAGTGGGAGTCGACATTTTACTAGAATGTATACCTCCATCTTTGGGTTTCTGCACAATGTGCAGTACTTTGCATGCTCTGTGGATACAAAGTGTGCAGATGTCAATGATCCATAAAAGTAATTACAAAAAATTGAATGCCTTAACATATAGAGTCCCTGGAATGCTTTTGGAGTTTTTGTCCAACTTGCAACTTCAAACTGCACTGTATTTTACTGGGATTTTAGGTCATATAACTAATGCAAACTATTTAATTCAGTTTAGTGGAGCAGAAAAGTCTGGCCCCTTGTAATTTCGTACCCCTAAATAAACAACCAATAGCTTTCTGAGCTTTTATGAAAATTAAAAATCAGACTTCTTCCAAATCACCATTATACATAACTTCTATCACGGAAAAGCCCACTAAAATAATGAAAAATGTGAAGCAGTTCAGATGGCATGGATAGTTTTGAAAGGTGCTACAGTCTCTTTTGCAACCTCAGCCTGATTCAGTCAGTCAGGTAGGTGATTGTAATTACAAGCTGGCATTTTAAACTCTCAATGCACTGATCCACATTACATGCTTCTGAGAACAAAAGAGATCACATTCGACCTGATTTACACACATTACGTGCATGAGATGAGAAGGGCGGAACCTGGGGAAATGGTACGTGATTCACATTATTTGTTTAATTAGTCAGATCTTTTCTTGCATTTTCTTTATGGTTTTTATTCACTCTTTAAAACTTTCCAAAGCTTTAGATCAGACTCATATGTCATATTGTTCATCCAGTTCAACTTCAACGTCTCCAGTAAGATTACTGGTCCCGCAGTGGGCTGACGAAAGAGGTTACTCAGCTGGACATGAACGCAGATTTGGATTGTCTTGTAAAGTTAGCGCTAAGCTGCTAGATTGCTCTTAGAACATCTAAATCTGATTTAAATGACTGTGGGATTGATGTGATTAGAGGTTCTCTTCAGAGGGAGTGTCTAGATTTTTTTTTACTTAGGGGGGGCAGGCAGGGGCACACATTGTAGAAGGGTGAGAGAAGGGTGAGACACTGAAGTTGCAATGTCGTCTAAATGCACTGCAGTCATAGATTACAATGAACAACGGGCCAAAACTATTTATTTACCCCTCAAAGAAGCACATGAATCCATTTAACATGCAAAGTGATACAGTAGATTTATTTGTTATAGTTAGGCCACAGGATAATTTTACTAGTCACACATTTAGCCTGTTTAGCTAATTAGCATGCTTAGCTAATTGTGTCACCCAACTAAACTAACTGTACTCTACCTCTTAGTTAGCATTATATTGTTGCCAACTTATGGTAAATATTATATCCACACCTCCAAATACTTACAGCAAAAGTCTAATTTCCAGATTCCATTGTCTTCTATTAATATTTACATTGAATCCATATGCTCAAAAGCTACAGCCATTGAGATAATAACTACCCTTGAAGAACTGCAAGTTAATGCACCAGTTTGATATTAACACTGTAAACTATTGCTCTATGTTCTGTAATGCCCATGGAAGTTGTATTTAGTGTTCTATTTTGTCCTTGTAGGTTCCTTGTGTAAAATAAAAAAACCTGTCAGCTAGCATAACTTTTGGCTAACTTAACTAACTGTATGCTAACTGTACTCTACCAAATGACTGTACGCTATGTTTAACTGTATACAGTTCTTTCTTCTTTTTTTGCTGCCGTTATAGACTACAAATTGCAGTTTAATTACCCTCTTTTCTCCTTTATGAAGAATTATTTTTGTGAAGCTGTCTGAGGCTCCTTTGTTTTCATAATTATTACTAAATATCACACACATCAACCTGCCAAATGAGATGGAAATTAGCCACATGGCTAAAATCTCATGTACACTGCTCAAAAAAATAAATGGAACAATTAAAAACTTAAGTGAACACTTAAGTGTTCCCTTTATTTTTTTGAGCAGTATATTTACATGCAAAAGTTAATTAATATGTAATGTTGCAACTTGAAACAATCAACAAAAATGCATGAATGGAGATTGTAAAACAGCAAAATCTACTGGCATACAGTGCAGACAAAATGTTAATCTATGTACCACATGACATGAACAAACTGATTGATGCTTATGTATTAGAAACATTTTTATTCTTTGTACCATAATATTTGCTTTATTTTATGCCTAAGTCCATAATCATATGCAGGATTCCCACCCCCAGCCCTCTGAACTCAGCCTATCAATGGTAACACTGATCACCAGGGGCCAAGTTAAATGTGGCCTTGTTCGTATTCTTCACAAAAGGACTGAGTTGTGCAAGTCTACAAATAATGTCACAAGCTCTACAGGGTGTTTATGCGGCGACCCAGTGAACAGAAAATCCACTGTACAGAATGGGAATGAGTGTCAGTGAGCAGAGGCAAACTACGCAGATCCAGCTCTCCCACAACAGTCGCCGCAGCATCAAACTCTTAAACAAAAGTGCTGACCAGAGCAACAGATAATAAAATCTTACTTTAGAACCCTCAGTCAGCCAGCTGTCACGAAAACACCAACACAAAGTTTCAGTGCCATGACCTCGGGATTATTAGTTGGTTCATTTCATGACTGTAGAACACTGACAAGTGTCTTCAGTCAGATGTTTCTTCAAAGCCGCTGTAATACGGACCACTACAGGAGATCCTTCCCATAGCTCTCACCAGCTGCAAGAAGTCTGAAGAATCTTGTTTATATGAGACAGTTTAGTGATTTTTAAACATTATTATTATTATTATTGGAATTTATTGTGACAAGAATAAATAAACATTTTATCATAAGAAATTTATTGCGATAAATGATAAACCACCCCTCAGTAAAACCCTGATTGAAGCTTTTTTTCTTTTTCAAAAGAGAAATTAATTAAATAAGAAATTAAATAAGAAACAAAAAAGTCAGAATAAACCGGAACAAGGCTCCACAAAGGTAGAAGGAGATAAATTATCAAGCAGTGTTTTCCTCCTTTTGCACATCACATATCTAGCAGCACTCAGTGTGGCCTTGGGGTCTCACTCTGAATACACAACACGCCACGGAGGCTCCCACAGCCAACGTCACTGTTACCTCAGCATCCACTGTTTTCTTTTGTTTAATCAAATCAGGTCGGAGCTGCACATTGCCTTTCACAGAACACAGTGTTATCTCGTTTTCAAAGCAGGTCTTGGGCACGACATGCAATGAATTTTCCTTTGGGTGCAACAGGAGGTTTTTGAGATGATAACAAAAAAAAGACGTTTGATCCTGGAGGCTGCAGTCGAAAAGAAAACGAGGGATGCTTATGTTACCTTTGCTACTTCTTAATTATGAGAACTAGTTAGTCTTCAGAAAGCTGTTTGAGGTAGTTCCTCATTCGCTGTTGAGGTGTTGCCCTCGTGACAGTGAAAACCAATATTCCTCCACTTTCCATGAGATGCGAAGGAGGAGGGTAGGGGAGAGGTCACGACGGTTTGGCGTCACGTTACTGAAGTCAGTGTCGGTTCATGAAGAATTCAACAGCTACATAAGCCGCCATCTAGCCACCATCTGTGTGTGACCGGCTGACGGACCAAATCATTTTATCAAACTGCTGCAAAACACATCATGCTAAATGATCACAAATATGTTGAGAAAATATATATGAAGCAAAGTTAGAGTGGCTCACAGGAAAAGGGAAGTTTTCCTGTTGATGGTCAAGACAAAACTTACCTCAAGAGTCTCAAACTTTCAAACAGATTTTTACCAACGCACCTCCAATAAACCTTTCAACTGTTGTCGTGTTTTCAGTACAGTTTTAGCATAAAACGTTGATGACTATATATAAGAATGACTGGTTTTATATGTGAAAAGAGATGGTTACGTACCCGCCCTAACAAAAGATATACAGTAGGTTTGATCATCTTAACCCTCTGATGAGTTAACTGGGTCCTTTTTGACCCGGTAAGGTCATCTTTTTGCAATATTTTTGTAATGAAAAGTTTTCATCACTTCATATTCCAGGTATTTCTCAAGAAACATGTTACTGATATCATGCAATTCAAATTTTTTTTTTTTTTTAATTTACCTTTTATACATTTTAAGAAATGGCATGTTTTATAGCACTACCCCATTCTTCCGTGAGTGGGTCCAAAATGACCCGCATTCATTTCCTATGGAATTTAATGGAGATCTTTGTTTATTACCAACTGTGACTGTCAGGAAAACATTTTTTTGTGAACCAAACACAGAGACTTAAGTGTCACCCCTGAATAATATTATGTCACACAGCAAGAACTCTTACATATAAGTATTATCTTTATTTTTTTTCTCACAAATGTGTTTGTGTGTGTGTTAATCATGAATACTGTGACAGTGTTATTGTCACAAATCAACATATTAGCCTTCTTCAAAGTTAGCCAACACTAGTTATCTAACCAACTAGCTAACATTACCACCTATACTTTATTGAACATGTGTATTATTTGTGTGTGTGTGGGTGTGTGTGTGCGTGCGCGCGTGTGAGTGAGTGAGTGCGTGCGTGTGTGTGTGTGTGTGTGTGTGTGGGTGTGTGTGTGTGTGGGTGTGTATCTGCGTGTGTCTGACACATTGGATGAGAAAACCAAGTGAGAGAGAATGTGTTTTATGACATACAAAACATTCCTATGCAGCATCAGGAATGTTGATCGAGCTTATCAAAGTTCCAGCTCGACGTCCTCGGCTGGGACCTGAACACCAAAGGACTTTAATGTTTATTTGTGATTAAACTTTTTTAATCGCTTTCTTTCTCTGTCTGAGTCTCTCCAGATTGAAGTGTTATTATAACCTTTCAGCTTTCAAATGTTGAAGGAAGTCCTGATCATTCATGAAACTTCTTTGACAAAAAAATCCTTTAGAAATGTGATTTGTGGACACTGACATTGTGCTGCTGCATCATGTTTAGCGTTGAGATGCTATTTTAGGCTTGAATAGCTTCAGTGTTAGGCTAATTCCTTTTAGCGCAACTTGATCACAACAGTCTTTTCCAGCGTGCCATCAAATTGTTTTTGAAGTAAAAATGAACACCCAGTGGGCCAAGAGAAGTGGCTTTGTCATCCATCGCTGCTATTATCAGATGCTGCTTGTGCATCAGATTTATGGGTGTACCAGAAACACACAAATACAAAGGTTCCAGCTTGGGACTTTTGCAAAGGAAAAAAAAAAAAGATTGAATCTGTTAAATGTTTAATGCGTTAAATTCTATATTCTTAATTAAAAAAAATTAGTGCATTAAAGTCACACGCCCTCTGTTTATGCCTCTCCTCCTAGTTCACATAACACATACATATACAAAACAGTCAGAGACCAATTAAAATACAACTTTATTATATTTTCCATGGAAATTAAGTCTCAAATGTTGGCAGAAGCATTGCGGACCCCTGAGGCGCGGGTTTCAGTCCGCTGAGCCAGGCATGAGTACGAAGCCGCTCCAAGGTGGCTCGCTTCTTACACTCCTCCTCCAAACAGAGATGGAGGAAACTGAGGCACTCTAGAATAAACACAAGGAGAGAATTTTGCTCCAGAAAATAGGCAGACTGTAATTGTTGCTGCTGGTTATGTACCCACCTCGGGAGAGGTTGCTGCTAAAGTGAATCCAGTCCATGGAGAAAACCCTGGTGTCAAACTGACAGCGGTGCAACATGCAGTAAAGCATTACTCCCAACTGCCAAACTGTGGTGGGAATAGGTTTGTACGTTTTATGTTTGAACCACTCTGGGGGAGCATATTGAAGAGTACCTGGAAAACACGCATAGTCAAAGTGGACCGGATTTTTTTTTTTGGCTTGCTTTCAGTTTTCTTTTCCTGTGGAAGCTTCATGAGATCATTGGTACAGTTTCGTACATCCTGGGAGATAAATACTGTTGAAACCATTTACATACGCAAAATAAAAAGATACAACCATTTATTTTCTGACAGAAGTTAAATCAGACCAAACTTTTCTTCTGTTAACTTAGTTAGAATTAGCTAAATTATTTCTACTTGCTAAATGCCAGAAAAGATTTTTTTTGTAACTGAACTCGAATTCAGAAGTTTAGCTTGACTTAGGTTAACCTGATTGGAGTCTCACTAACCTATCAGAAGTTTGTAGATGGAAGCCCAAAAGGTTTGACCCAAGTCGTACAGTTTAAGACAGTTATCTACCGAATATATGTAAACTTTTGTATTCGAGGAAAGTTGCAATAAAATTTCCAAAAAATATTCTTGCTAAGTTTAAGAAATAATTTTGGTAATCCTAACTAAGCCAAAGAAAAATGTATGTGTAAATATTAGAGGTGTGCCGATCGATCGGCCACCGATCATAATCGGCCAATTTCCGTGAAAAAGTGTATGATCGGTGATCGCCGATCACTGTCTCTTGTTGCCGATGACACAAACCGATCACCTGCATCTCATTTCGCAGCCTGCCTGTGCAGCTGGTCTCCTCTTTCCTTCACACTGCACAAAGGGACAGCAACAAATCCTAAGTGATGTGGAACTATAACGCACTGAGTTATAGTTCACTGGGGAAGTTTGCGTGTTGCGGCGGAAAATTGAAGCACGTCAAAATGCATCAACACGACGAATCTAATATGGCATAAAAACAATGCCATACTTGAGGAGTTTGGCTACATCGAGGCTCACTGCAGTAAAAAAAGACATATGGAGGATCAGACAGCAGGTAAAGCAGCGCACAGCTACAAACACTCACCTGGATTAGCATGACGGTCAGAAAGCTAAACAAATAACCCGCAAAATTATTTTAAGTCTTCGAGCTGCGATGTGGTTCTGTTCTCGCTGTTGAACCGCTGCTACGCGCTACAGGTAGTAATATTTGACAGACTGAGCGCCGCTTCTGCTCCACCTGGTAGTGACTCTCACACCGAACCTCTGCTTAAAGCTGCAGTATCTAACTTAAAAAAATAAATTTTACATACGTATTAAAACTTTCGCTGTCCTAACATGAGACAGATAATCTCTGAAAAAATAATCGATCTCCTCCCTGTTCTGCATAATTACTCCGCTAAGTCAGAAACAGCCAATCAGAACTAGCAGTAATCAGCTAGCCGCCATGCTATCAGGAAGTTTTCATTCAGTAACTCTGGATTGTTTATTGTAATGGAACCTGTATTTGCCTTTGAATGTTAAGTTTTATACTTGAATTTTTTGGCAATGTTGAGAGGTTTTATTTTGACTCTTTGCATTATTTAGCCTCTTCAGAGCCTTCATATGTTATCAGTCTGTTAAAGATAGTATTAGCGATAGCAGTACAATTTGCACAATGCCTGTTTTTTTCTTGGAAAAAGTTATTAAAAACAAATTTTTTGTCTACATTAAGGTGAATTCATTATGTGGTTCTTTTTTCCACATAATGTAACCGGTAGTGCTTTTGATTAAAAAAATAATAATTATGTGATCGGTATCGGTGATCGGCCCTCATGGGTGATCGGAATCGTTATTGGCAGGAAAAAACCTGATCGGCACATCTCTAGTAAATATAAATATCTGGTTTCAACTGGGAAAGGACTCAAATTCGATCTCAAAGCTACGCTAAATGTTTAATAAAGTTAAGTTATACCCCGGAAATAGCGGAAATTTTTCTTCAGCTCATAACTGCCACAGCCAAAGTCAATAATACGGAGCCGCGGCCCTGCGGAGCCAATTTCTACCAGCGTGTTCTCCAACTTCAAGTCCCGGTGGAAAACGCCTCTATTGTACATTTCCATGGCGGCGTTCACCAATTGGTTCATGAGAGGCTGAAGTAAAACAACAAACAAAATGTCTCCTTTGCTTAAATAAATGATGCATGTTGACTTTTTTTGACACAGAATAAAATGTAGTGTTGTGAAAATATATTTGTCACCTTTAAAGATGCAGTATGCAAATGTTATAATATGCTTTTTACATATTTGTTATAACTGTCACGAAGTTGTGACAATATAACATGAGACAGACGATCTGTGAAAACAGGAACTACAGTTTGATTCTCTTTCTGTATTTAAAAGGTATTACAAAATCATTATGATGAAGTGATATGGATAATAAGTGGATGTTTTTTGTGTATTTGAAACATGTCAGTAATAGTCTAAAGAGTTGAATGACTAATTTTCTTTGTATGTGAATAGAAGCCAGATATAAATTTATTAATTCTTTCTGCTCCTTTTCATCCATGATTTATTTTAGCTGCTACATAAACTATTCATTATTGAGTGACTGAAATAAAAATGAAATGAAATTAGTGAAAATTAAATAAAAATGTCTATATTTCAAATATAGTTATTAAAGCTGCAGTATACAACTTTTATGAAAAAATAATTGTTTTTTTTTTGTTTGTTTTTTTTACGTATTTGTTGAAACTGTCACTGCGTCATGACAGCATGGTATGTGGAAAAAAAATACTGAGCTCCTCTGACTTCTCACAGTACTCTCAGTGCCAACAAGAAGGAACCAATCAGAGCTCGGAGGCGGGTCTTAGAGCTCTAAATCACAATCTAGTGTTCTGCTGTTGATCCCTGTCTTGCTCTCCTCTTGCTCTTTGGTACCGCTACACCTTTTAAACTCCTGTCAGCAGAGTCAGTTGTGAATGCTAAGCTAGTTACCATGCCCACCGACGATGGCGGTTTTCCTGTAACATTGAGTTGTTTCTCCGCAATTAGCACATTTAGCAGTGAGTACATGAGCATGATTGACAGTGCTAAGACCCGCCTCCTGGTTGTGATTGGTTGTTTTTGCATTTCTTCAGACTGCACTAGTAGCTCAGGGAGAAGGTGAAGGAGATCGATCTATTCACATATTATCCGTCTCATAATACACTGTCACAACATGGTGACAGTTTCAACAAATATGTAAAAAAAAACAAAAAAAAACATATTCTTTATAAGAGTTACATACTGCAGCTGCTACATCTTTAAAAGTTAGACCAATCAAAACAAATCTGAGGCAGCCAGAGGTGCCCTTAGACCCCTGAGGGGATAGAAACACCAGCCGTCTGGCTTCCCTACCTTAGCCTCATCTTCCTGCAGACGACCTCCCCGGAAGTGGATGTACTGCGCAAGATCCAAGGAGAATGGCGGTCTTTCCATAACAAGGACGAGCTTTTGATCCAGACAGTACCAGTCCAGCAGAGTGACGGTGGCAAGCTTCCCGATTGCTTCCGGGCTCCCTCCGGCCTTCTGCATCAGCACCACCTCCAGGGGGACGCAGCCCACCTAAAATACCCAGACGTCTGGTTTGTATAATGGAAAGTGAAAGACGAATTCTAAGCACGGTGGTGGGTACCAAACTAGTTCACTCACTCTCAATTCACCTTGCACTCTCTTGCTGTCAGCGTACTTGATGGCCACCTGTTAGACATGAGCACAAGTCTTTATTTCTTCCGTAGAATGCTTGTGTTTAGCCGGAGACGTAGCGTCAAGGACAAAATGCAAAACCAACCTGTAAGGAGTCGGCAAGGCGCAGGCCAGCGTAGACGGAACCGAAGCCCCCTTTTCCAATGAGTCCCAGCTGCTTGTACTTTCTTTCAAAATCAGCTGTATATTTACAAAGATGATACTTTTAATAAAACAATTACTACTGTCAGATAATTATTGTTAATAATGTGCAACAATAAAAGGTAAAGTCGTAATGTCCATTGTTTGTTTTCGTCTGGGTTTTTCAAGGCTCAGGAACATTTTGCAGTTCTTTTTGTTTGATAGAATTTACCATAGACAGGAGGTTGTCATTAGCCTCAGCAGAAACAAAATGGCCGCTTTGTGTCTGCATGATCTGTTCCAGAATCACGACCCATATAGCATCAGCTAGCTTGTGCATGTGCTAATATAAATACTTCCAGGTAAGGTATTTTTCTTTTATTTAATTTCGTTTTAATTGTAAAAAATAGTGAACAACAGATCACCTCCAAAATACAGGACAACACCGCTTGGGGCGTCCACTGTGACTCCAACTCGCAACATTTCCCGTTTCCCAAACAATTGAGTTACAGCCCCCTAAACAAGATTTAATGTTGTTTCTGTTACTTCTAACATGATAGATTAAAAGATGGATTTAATCAACACAATTATTTTTTTACACTTTTTTTAGCATTAGTCTTTAGACCAAAACTGCAACTTCAAGGAGACATTACTATGCAAATATAATTAAAAACTAATGCAATACCGATCTGAAAAATATTTTACTTATCATTAAACTTAATTAACTTCAGAGTCCAATTGAAAACTTCCAGCGGCATGAACTGAATCACATCCCCTTTGACACGTTTAACCCACGGATTCTTTTGTAGATCTAGAGTCTCTTTTTCTTTGCAGATTTCTCAATATGTTCATAAAATAAATTGTTGCTCTATCTAGCTGTGATTTCTGACTGGAAGACCATAGACATAATATAAAAATAGACGCCTCATGGACCGCTCTCGCCTATTGTCGCTGACGAGATTTAGGGCTGCCATCTTGGAAGGGTCGACCGCTCCACTCATCTATCAAAGCTACATTTATAAACAATTGTATTTTTTATTATATTGATACATAGTTCAGCATATTTAATATGCTTAGAGGGGAAAACAATAGAATAGGAATAGAATATTCTTATATTGATGTATGATGAGCATTTTACAAAGCACACAGCCGTTCATAATTTATTTAATAAATTATTTTGTAATATCAATACATATTTATATACAAACACAAATAATGATTAATAATGACACAGATAAATAATAATTAATACTGAATAATATATATTAGATATATGTTTATATGTGTACATATACATATAAACATGTACAGCCTAATATATATTATCTGTCGGCTGTTATCCAGTCGACGAGTTCTAGCTTCAGAGAGATTCAGGAGCTGAGATTGAGTCCAAAATCCGATGCGAGATTCATCTGTGCTGTGCAGTGAATCCGTCTCTCTTCAAAGATATCTGCCTCTTCTTCCTCACATCGTGTCGTTATGAAACCTTCAAAACAAAAACGGAAGAATTGGAAGGTATCTTACGTTTGACAGAGTGAAAACATTACATTAGTCTTTACCACCTGTGTAAACTTTGCTGATGAATGTTATAACAAATAATATAACTGTTATAATATATGTTACATTGTCACATTTCTAATGTGACAATATAACATTGTCACATTAGAAAGATAATCTAAGACAATGTTAGAGAATAATACATTTTTTAGATTTACGGAATCTCGGTTAGCCTTCATAGCGGGGCTGAACCCCTGTATCACACCAAGCACTGTAGCTAATATTAGCTGGTATATCACCGGTGGACATAAATACAGTAAAGTAATATTCTAATCACAATATATACACAATAATATGTCCATCTTACTTGTGAAATGTTGTCTGTCGAGCTCTCACATCAATAGTCCATCGATCCGAACAACAATATCCCTCAGTGCTGAGACATATTCTGCTATTTTGGTTGAGCAAAGTAGGAGGGACGACCCTTCCAAGATGGCCGCCGTATTTCCTGCGCCGGAGCAGCCAATGCGGGGTCTACTCTGATATTACTATGTCTATGTGGAAGACTAATGCAAATGTTCGCGCTTTCTACTTCGACAATAATTCTTAATAGGTCATGTTACTTAAGCAGAGGAGTGCCATCTAGTGTTCGTTACAACAAATTGCAAACTGAGTCAAAACACGCGAGTAAGAGCGTACCGCACGGGACACTTCAATTTGACTAACAACCCAGCTAATACGGGATAATTGGCATCCTTTGCTGACTTATAATTATTTCAAAGTGTGGACTCACATTCGCTTGTGCGAAGGTCACTGAGTGAGTTGTTGGCGCCATGTACTGGCAGAGAGACCCTTTGTATCTTCTCAGAGGGCTCTGCATTAGCACTGACTGTCCTCTTCCTCAGCATATTCAACAACTCTTCATTTGTACCGCTGTTGTGGCTGCTGTTGCTGCTGTTGCTGCTAATCACAATTATGCTGGGCAGCAGATTGGTGCTTCTAGGTCTTTTTTCTGGTTCCCTTTTAACAGAGCTTCTTTTTCTAATTCTCCATTCCTTGACAAACTTTATGGTCACCTTGTGAGGTTCACCAGCATTGTGGCTGTTGAAGTTGTTGCATCTTACATTCCACAACTTCTTGTTGTCCGACTCAGTGACAACATTAGCCTTTCTATTCCTGCACCCCGATTCATTCATGTTGCTCCTGTATTCATTGGAGAGACTCTTGTTATCTGAAAAAGGAAGGAGTTCATTAGAGAAAATGCTTACTCTCTTTAGCCCACAAACTTGTATTTAGACGGGAAAAGTGTGCTGACACAGCAAAGTCTAAAACCATATAACAGAAATGCTTAGAATTATAACATGGAGATAAACACTTTAACAAATATTCCTGTATTGGTCAAAAGATATTGTTGAACATAAGTAGGAATCAGTTGATCAGCTGGATCATCAAACATTTTCCTGTAAATGTTTTTTTTTTTTCTTAGAAATAAAGTTTGTCAGTTTTTGAACTGAAATGTGGTGTTGAATTTATTATAACAGCTTTCCACTATTACCAATCACTCAAAACACTTTACATCACATCACTCATTTGCACATACATTCATACACATACTAAGATTGGAAGCCAACTTATGCGCCTTAAGCTGGAATTGAACCTGCAACCTTCAGATCATGAGACGACTCCACCACCAAGCTACAGCCAACATAGCTGTAGTAAGTATATAGCTGTAATATGATGCTACATATTACAGCTATATAATATGTAGCTGTAATACATATTATTACAGCGACATAATATGTAGGGCTGCCACCTTGGGGAAGCCCAAGGTGGCAGCCCTCTCCTTGGGCTGCCACCTTATCGTGGTGGAGGGGTTTGAGTGTCCCAATGATCCTAGGAGCTATGCTGTCTGGGGCTATTGCCCTTGGTAGGGTCACCCAAGGCAGACAGGTCCTAGGTGAGGAACCAGACAAAGCGCAGTCCGAAGACCCCTTATGATGAACACAAACTTTGGACTTCGTTTTCCCTCGCCCGGACGCGGGTCACCGGGGCCCCACTCTGGAGCCAGGCCTGGAGGTGGGGCACGATGGCAAGCGCCTGGTGGCCGGGCTTTTACCCACGGAGCTCAGCCCGAAGAGGAGACATGGGTCCCCCTTCCGATGGGCTCACCACCTGTCCGAGGGGACAAAGGGGTCGGGTGCATTGTGCTATGGGCGGCAGCCGAGGGAGGGGACCCTGGCGGTCTGATCCTCGGCTGCAGAAGCTGGCTCTTGGGACGTGGAACGTCACCTCTCTGGTGGGGAAGGAACCGGAGCTAGTGTGCGAGGCTGAGAGGTTCCGGCTAGAAATCGTCGGCCTCACCTCGACACATGGCTCTGGTTCTGGAACCAGTCTCCTTGAGAGGGGCTGGACGTACTTCCACTCTGGAGTTGCCCACGGTGAGAGGCGCCGGGCAGGAGTGGGCAATCTTGTTGCCCCCCATTTGGGCACCTGTACGTTGGGGTTCACCACGGTGAACGAGAGGGTAGCCTCCCTCCGCCTACGGGTGGGGGGACGGGTTCTGACTGTTGTTTGTGCTTACGGGCCAAACAACAGTTCAGATTACCCACCCTTCTTGGAGTCCTTAGAGGGGGTACTGGAGAGTGCCCCTCCTGGGGACTCCCTTGTTCTACTGGGAGACTTCAACGCTCACGTGGGCTATGACAGTGAGACCTGGAGAGGCGTGGTTGGGAGGAACGGCCCCCCCTATCTGAACCCAAGCGGTGTTCTGTTGTTGGACTTCTGTGCTCGTCACGGATTGTCCATCACAAACACCATGTTCAGGCATAAGGGCGTCCATATGTGCACTTGGCACATATGGACGCATATATGCGGCCGCAAGGTTGTTGGTGCCTGTTGTGGCGGCAACCCTCGAACCCGTTGGTGGACACCTTCGGAGAGGGATGCTGTCAAGCTGAAGAAGGAGTCCTACTGGGCCTTTTTGGCCTGTGGGACTCCAGAAGCAGCTAATGGGTACCGGCGGGCAAAACGGCATGCGGCTCGGGTTGTCGCTGAGGCAAAAACTCGGGCGTGGGAGGAGTTTGGAGAGGCTATGGAGACAGACTTCCGTACGGCTTCGAGGCGATTCTGGTCCACCATCCGGCATCTCAGGAGGGGGAAGCAGTGCAGCACCAACACTGTTTATAGTGGGGATGGTGCGCTACTGACCTCAACTCGGGACATTGTGGGCCGGTGGGCGAAATACTTCGAAGACCTCCTCAATCCCACCAACATGCCTTCTGTTGAGGAAGCTGAGCATGGGGACTCTGGGTTGGGCTCTCCAATCTCTGGGGACGAGGTCGCCGAGGAGGTCAAAAAGCTCCTCGGTGGCAGGGCCCCGGGGGTGGATGTGATCCGCCCGGAGTTCCTTAAGGCTCTGGATGTTGCAGGGTTGTGTTGGCTTACACGACTCTGCAATATCGCTTGGACATCCGGTCCCCCTGTTTAAAAAGGGGGACCGGAGGGTGTGCTCCAATTACAGGGGGATCACACTCTTAAGCCTCCCTGGTAAGGTCTATTCAGGGGTCCTGGAGAGGAGGGTCCGTCGGATAGTCGAACCTCGGATTCAGGAAGAGCAGTGTGGTTTTTTCGTCCTGGTCGTGGAACACTGGACCAGCTCTACACCCTCAGCAGGGTCCTGGAGGGTGCATGGGAGTTTGCCCAACCAGTCTACATGTGTTTTGTGGACTTGGAGAAGGCGTTCGACCGTGTCCCTCGGGGGGCCATGTGGGGGGTACTCCGGGAGTATGGGGTACCGGGCCCTTTGATACGGGCTGTCAGGTCCCTGTATGACCGGTGTCAGAGTCTGGTCCGCATTGCCGGCAGTAAGTCGGGCTTGTTTCCGGTGAGAGTTGGACTCCGCCAAGGCTGCCCTTTGTCACCGATTCTGTTCATTACTTTTATGGACAGAATTTCTAGGCACAGCCGAGGTGTTGAGGGGATCTGTTTTGGTGGCCTTAGGATCGCATCTCTGCTTTTTGCGGATGATGTGGTCCTGTTGGCTTCATCGGAACGTGATCTGCAGCTCTCACTGGAGCGGTTCGTAGCCGAGTGTGAAGCGGCCGGGATGAGGCTCACTGCCTCCAAATCCGAGGCCATGGTCTTGAGCCGGAAAAGGGTAGAGTGCCTTCTCCGGGTCAGGGGGTTCGTCCTGCCTCAAGTGGAGGAGTTTAAGTATCTGGGGATCTTGTTCACGAATGAGGGAAGAAGGGAGCGGGAGATCGACAGGCGGATTGGGGCAGCGTCTACTGTGAAGCGGGCGCTGTACCGGTCCGTCGTGGCGAAGAGAGAGCTGAGCCAATAAGCGAAGCTCTCGATTTACCGGTCGATCTACGTTCCCACCCTCATCTATGGTCATGAGCTTTGGGTCATGACCGAAAGAACGAGATCACGGGTACAAGTGGCCGAAATGGGCTTCCTCCGCAAGGTGGCTTGGCTCTCCCTTAGAGATAGGGTGAGAAGCTCGGTCATCCGGGAGGGACTCAGAGTAGAGCCGCTGCTCCTCCACGTCGAGAGGAGTCAGTTGAGGTGGCTCAGGCATCTGGTAAGGATGCCTCCTGGACGCCTCCCTGGTGAGGTGCTCCGGTCACGTCCCACCGGGAGGAGGCCTTGGGGAAGACCCAGGACATGCTGGAGGGATTACGTCTCTCGGCTGGCCTGGGAACGCCTTGGGTTTCCCCCGGAGGAGCTGGAAGAAGTGGCTGGGGAGAGAGAAGTCTGGGCCTCCCTTCTGAAGCTGCTGCCCCCGCGACCCGACCCCGGATAAGCGGAAGAAAATGGATGGATGATGCTACAAATATGCAAATTAGCATATTTATCTTATATACAAGTATTGTTCTAGTGAATTTAAGCCAAATAAATATATGTATGTATGTTTGTGTATATATGTATATAATTGAGAATAATATACTGTACTGAGGTTATCACAAATAACATACTATGAGCCAAATGAAAGTGTAACTGTGTAGGATGATTTCTAAAAAAATATATAAAATGGGCATGTGTATTTGCGCATTAAAATTCAACAGACTGTTTAC
Source organism: Poecilia reticulata (assembly GCF_904066995.2). Taxonomy (NCBI): domain Eukaryota; kingdom Metazoa; phylum Chordata; class Actinopteri; order Cyprinodontiformes; family Poeciliidae; genus Poecilia; species Poecilia reticulata. The sequence goes on from NC_088835.1 coordinate 5,201,674, forward strand.
AATATGAAAATAAAAACTCTGTCAACAGTGATGTCATTTTAGCTAAAGTTCTTCTGTCTCCCACCACTTACATGCCCAATTCACATTGGCATGTCAGTGTCAATGTGAATTGACACTTACATGCCAATTATTATTATTGTACTTATGTACAATAATAATACAAGATAATGATATTACAATTTTTTTTATCTTCATAAAACGATCATCTTATCCGCATCAGACAATTCCTTTTGGACGCATTGTGTGGTCAATATGGCAAAAATATGGAACACTGTTTTCAGAAATATATCTAAATTATAAGGACATGAGAAATAAACTGCATTTTTTAGCATGCACTGATTTAGTGGATTGTTGTCTTTTGTCCCTCTAAACTCTTTTTATTATATCCTCCTGACTACCAGTAGTTCATTTTTGTCCTCTGTAGAGGACATTTCTAAACTTGAATATCTCCCGCCCCCTGCATTCTATTGAATTAATTCCTTTTGGTATCTGTAGAGGACATTTAGGGCTTTTCAATGATACCACATGTGAAGGGGTGGGACTTTTGTACGTACCTTTTTCTAATTCATAAAAATGGTATTTATCAGTAATAGCACATTTTATGGGAAGAGACAAGTTAGGTGCATAAAACATTTTATTACCTTACAAAGACTGTGGGATTTTAAAAAAAAAAGGTGATTGGACAATTTTTTTTTTCTGGTAGTCAGGAGGATAACCTATTTGAGATAAATGGCGCAGTTACTTTTAATAAATGGAATTTCTTGATGTTTAGATTGTTCTTCCTTTACAAACCTTTTAACCTTACCTTGTTGTTTTCCAGACTTAGAAGCAGACGTCGCCATTTTGCTGAAGAAGCTTAAAGATAGTTTCTGTGCAACATCAAATAACAACGTCTGTCGATAGATGTGATGTGTACTCGTACACATTGGAGTGAAATCATTACCAATGTTCTAGAGTCGTCACAATGAGGAGATGTTCCATTCCAAAGGCGTTGACATTTGAAAATGTACCAAAGTTGAAATTACGCCCTGTTCTGGATCATATTCCAACAATTTATAAAGTACAAGCATCTGTAATAAAGTTTGAATCAGCAATCAGGCTTTACTGTTTTTTTCTTTCATAATGTGCCTGGAGATTACAATTGTTGTGACTTGGTGCTAAGTAAATAAACTGTATTAAACTGAATATTCTGAGGCTGTAGATACTAGCTAACATAATAAACTAATTCACACATTTGTGTAAGCTAGCTTACACAAAGCTAGCTTACACAAAGTACTCCTGTAGAGAATTATTTCTCTACAGCAGTAGAGTTTTCTTAAAAACTTTAGAACTTAATCTTCCAGCTACAATGAAACATACCGCCACAAACGAAATATTCACTAAGACCAACACTTTGTAGGTTTATTTGGTCTGACCTCTACAAACAGTTCAATGGCTGGGTCCAGACCAACATCCTCTTTCACTTCCTATTTTTGGTTTTCAGGAACCCAAAGTTGTATGTCTTTACTACAATGGTTTAAGTTTTTAACTGCAGATATGTTGGACTCTTGAAAAAGTATTCACATCTCTTAAATACAAACACCTCAACAGGACCTGGAGAGATCCACCAACTCAAGTAGAAGAATCTGAGGAGAGGAGATGCACTCCGCAAATTTAGCCTACATGAAAGTGTAAAAACAAAGATAGAAATTCTTACGTAGGAATAAGAAATCCTACTTAAAGTTTCTTTCTGGTTACACTTAAACCAGAAGTTTACATACAGTGAAATAAAAGGTATACACCTTTTTATCCCATTGTCTGTAGTTAAATCAGACCAAACGCCTCCTGTTTTAGGTCAGTTAGAACTACCAAAATTATTTATTTTTTGCTAAATTCCACAATAATGATAGAATATGTCAGGTGTTTTTAAAATAAGACTTTTATATGCATTTGGTCAAGTATTTGTTAGTACTACCTTTGTATGACTTGAGTCAAACATTTTGGGTTTTCTTCCACTAAATTCTTGCAATAATTTGCTGGAATTCTGACCCATTCCTCAAGGCAGAACCGGTATGACTGGGTCAGGTTGGTACACACACACATTTTCAGATATACCAATAAATTCTCAGGGCTTTGTCTCATTTTGGCCTTCAGAACACCTACAATTTCTCTTTCTAAACTCTTAACAAACTTGTACTAATAGCAATCACTCCTTGAACATAATGACTAACCTACAAAGTGCCACTAGAACATGAATGTCCAACTTTCGGGCAAACCACACAGCACCACAATCTGATCTGAAGTGTCATCAGCGAAACAAAATGCAATCACACTAATAGTTTTAACACATGCGATCGGTTTCCTTCTCTGCTCTGAGTTTCTGTGCTGCCTTGCTGAGGAGATGGAGACCATTAGCAGCAATCAATGGGACTGCTACTTAGTCAGCCTTTACAGAGAGAGAAAAGTGCTGTGAGCAAGCAGAATTGTAGTATTTTGTACAAAAAAAGAAAAAAAAAGGGAAATAATGACGAACTTTGGTCATGTCAGGACTGCAGAGATGCAAGTGGCTGCTAAAATTATGATGGGAGTCAATCATCTGGAAATAATCTGTGAGGTGTGATGACAGAGCACAGAAGATTTAGCTCTGATGACTAAAACAACTACAGGTATGGCAGGAGCTAGTGTTATTTCAACTTACTTATTGCAAATTACTTCAACGGTGACATATAATAAACACAAATGTTTAAATGTTTAAATTCATACACTCAGGTGGCATTGTTCAGAGGTGATATTGCCACCTCTGGACAATGTCGGCATTGTTAATAATAATTAGTTTTCAGTCAACTAACCTGAGGTTAAAAAAATAAATAAATAATGATCAACATTGTTCTTATGATACAAGTGACAAAAGAAAAGGTAAATCACATATTGTGAATTTGGGAAATTAAAATTCTGCTCTAAAAGCAAAACTGTATGAAAGAGCTGGTGGAGGCAAATCTTTTTCACAACAAAGCTATCTTTTGCCATAAAATAAATAAATTAAATAATATTTGTCAGTTTAGTTTGCTTTAATTTGAAATTTCACCTTGGGGCCCAACATGACATTTTGGTAAGGGCCTCCAAAAAAACTGTAAGCTGTGCACAATGGCCATAGAAACATAACAGGTTTTGTTTTGGTTAACATAATTTTGCCTTGTCCAATCTCAAGATAATTTTCAAAATGTATTTATTTGATGTCTTTTGTCCATCTGAATTTGTTTCATGATAAAAAAAAGTGAGCTGGAAAAGAAGTAGAAAGCTTTAGATTCCTGTCTAGAAACAAAACTGAGGCCTGTTTTTTTGTTTAACTTTGCCCACCGTTTTTTAAAATTATTTTCAAAGAATGTTAAATAAAATGTAAACGCCTGTTAATCCATTTCAGCTACAAAACGAAAAATGGTTTATAAAACATAAAAAAATCATTTTTGTTGTTTTCCATAATTTATTATGAAAACATTTACAGTAATCACCAAAACATATAACCCTCTCCATTATCTGCTAAACTGTTAAATTATAACTAATTTTAGTATTCTACCAAAGCATAGAATATAGAACATACCAGATAAAAACGGTATAATATATATTTTTCATTTTTAGCATGTAATGTCCTTCAAAATCCATTTTTGGGGGGTTGTCAAATATATTATTTGATCTTAAAATTATATTGATTCATAAAAAGAGTGCACTTTAAGCTTCCTGGTACTTTAGTGCATGTCTGTGTTATTATGTCTGATTTAAACGCATCATTTCATATGAAATGGAGTCCATTTGTCAGGGCTTTATGTAATTGTTTTTATCGCGACACCCTGGGAGATTGAGCTCGTGGATGACGGATTGAATTCCGACAATAAGCAAAATAAAACATAGAGAACAAAACGCTCCCCCCCCCCCCCCCCTTCCTGAATGAACCCCGAACGACAGTTTTTATAAATTCTAATCAACACGTAAAGATAATCCCCAGAATATCCAACGGAATCCGCAGCCATTGTGGAGGATAAAGCGTTTATAAACAGAGGCACATTGCATGTCGTGAGCCAGCCCACTTCCAAGTAGTAGGGTATTCTCGTGGGTTGAACCAATTCACCTCGCAGAACGGGGGGGTACCGGATGAAGAAGCTGCTCGTTTTCTTGAAATGTAAAGAGGAAACTTGTGAGAATGGCGTGTGTTGTGAAATAAACCACCAGCATATAGTGGATAAAAATAAAGGAATTAAGAATGGAGGGTGGGTTAGCTTCGTTGTTCGGGGGTAAAAGGGCGGAGATCCCCTCGAGATGATGCCACCACTTGGGGCGGCGAGCTATAGAGAAATAGAGCGCTGAAGTCGGATGAACCCACATAAACCGGTCGGACCGAAGCGAGTGATGATGTCTTCCCCGTGCATGTCTTCTCACAACTTCATCCCTTGAAACATATCCTGTCGGGAAAATTCTGCTGTTACGCTCAGGTGAGATGAGACGTTTAAGCTAAATAGCTTCTCCAGCGTGTAGGAGGGAGGTTGTTGAGGACAAAGGCATCTGAGGATGAGAGTGTGTGTGTGTATGTGCGTGTGTGTGTGTGTGTGTGTGTGTGTGTGTGTGTGTGTGCGTATGAGGCTGAGAGGTGCCAAGTGCAGCAGGATGGAGCTGAAGGCCGGGGAATGATGAAACATCTCACATGGATGTCAAGAAGCGCGCGCAGCTCTAATTTATGCCAATTCGGAACAAATTGTGCCGGAGTGGATAAAAAATGGCATCACAATGACTTATACTTATATTGCTATTAATTTTTAAAAATTGTCTTTTTCTGATCGCATTTCTTTGCTGTTAGGTAAAAAAAAAAAAAAGAAATTGGGCGTTTTCTATTAATTTCTTTCTTCGTGTGTTGAATTCTTACCTTAAACCCTATTTGTTTGCTTAGCTAGCGTTTTAACATCCTGGTTCTGTTATTTAATAAATCATCTCCGCTCCCATTTTTTGGCTGCTTTAGATAACCGGCTCCTTTTTGCTCCTCATTCAACAGCTAATCTGAAAGCGCTAATCTAATCAGCATTTAATCCTGCTGTAGGTAGGCGGGAAGCGTGCTCTCCTCAGGAGGACCCCCCATGACATTTTATTTAGAAGAAGCTTGAAACGGGTGGAAATAAACGGACGTGTATTAATGAGCAGAAGTGGCGGCATTTTCGCTAGCTGGACTGGAGCAGACAGGGAGGCTGCGCACCTTGCCCGAGCGTGGATGGCTGCATGGCCGGGGCTGTACACACCCTGGAAGGCTCTCTTAGTCTGCAATGGTCGTAAATTACGGTCGTTCGGAGAAATGGGAAAAAGTGGAGAGAAAAATCAGAGTAAATAAAAACATTGAAGGGATTTTCGTCATCATCTGTCGGAAAATAGTTTTGGGTTTGGATGCAGCTTCGTCTCCTCAAATATTCAGGAGGCTGAAAACGTGAGAACTCCACCTGTCCCAGTCGGATTCGCTCCCAGGCCTTGAGTTTCTCAGAACAGTGACTAAAAGAACAACACGATCCCCATTCATTGATGCCCATGCCAGCCATGTGATTCCCATGTGAGGGCATAAGGCTGCATCCTTTATATCTCACTGTCTTAGATTAATGCTTCAGCTATGATCATCTTCATTAAAAAGAAAAGATTTTCGTAATACACAACATGACCTAATTTATTTTTATATGAACAGAAAAGCTACAATTATTTCTATTGCTGCTAAATTAATACTGTTTATTACACTTCAAGTAATGTTTTCTATTGCATTAAGGTTTTGATACGTAGGCTTGAGAATTATAAAATTAATTTAAGTTGTGCTTTCACATGCCTACTGGGCAATATCATATCTGTTAGCCATTTTGATTTCTATTGAGTAGCATAAGTATAACAAATTGCTAATTAGCTTAGTTATTAGTCAGGATGTTTGCATATGTGCAGCTACCTTAACAGACATGCAGCATTAGCTTAATAAGAAAAATAGTTAGCGCTCTTTTCCCTTAAGCACTTTGTCTTTAGTGATCTTATGATGAAATCTGAATTTATGTTTGTTTTTTCTAATGCACACTGGGTCAAAATTCTACATTCAGGATCAAAAATTCACATGGAATCTAATACTTATCTAGATGTCCCGCAGCAAGTTGCAGCCACCAGCTACTACTTGGCTACTATCTTGTAGCCACCAGCATGCTTCTGATATAATTTTAACTGGAAACTTTTACAAATTCTTATCAGAAATAGTGGGCCTCAATTAAATTGATTGCTTTTTTGACATTTACCTGGATTTTAAAACATAGACAAAATTTTCAATACAGTTGAGGTCAAAGCTCAGAGGTTATCCAGGCGCTTAATGTAAGCTTGCTTTATACATTCTAAAAACAGTTTTGATTTGTGTTTATTGGAACACCCAGTTTTATTTTTTAAACTCTCCAGATGTTAATTTGAACTAAGTTGAAGAACTTGAGGCCTCCTTCATTTTTTCATCGACTCTCGCTGCGCAGCTAGTTTAGCGCTTCTAGGTTGAAAAGTTTCACCTTGATTCCTCCAAACATTCTTGTAATGTATGATTGATTAGCCTGGCCATTGACTTCAAACATAATTCCGCTTGATTCTCATCTCTCTTCAGTGTCCTGTCTGGGACTTCACCCATTTACTTAAATTTCTTTGGTAGAATTTCAACCAGGCCACTCAGCGAACAAGGATTTTCTTCACTTCTTCTAGGATGGTAGCTTGCCTATGGTTTTGGTTTGACAATGGCAGCGGAGGAAGTGTTGGCTGCACATCCAAATGTTGAGTAATTAAAGTTGGAGCAAGAAGAATGTTTAAGACATTTTATTGATGGCGTTGATATTGAATGATTGTTTACAGCACACAAAACTTTTGGTAAACTTCATAGTGTGGCTTTCTTCACTGTCGAGCTGGAACGTTAAGTATGTCAAAGTCAAAGATTAGCAACCAATCGTTTGTCAGTACGTGACCTCCGTTATGCAATAAAGTGCAGAACAAGGGGCTGGTTTTTACCAGGATATGTATGATAGACTTGACTTGGTGGATCTTGCAATGTTCTTGAACAACTTGACCAAGAATTCCTTTAATTAGAGGTTACTAGAGGTGTGCCGATCAATCGGCCACCGATCATAATCGGCCGATTTCCGTGAAAAAGTGTATGATCGATGATCCCCGATCACGGTCTCTTGTTGCCGATCACACAAACCGATCATCTGCATCTCATTTCGGAGCCTGCCTGTGCAGCTGGTCTCCTCTTTCTTTCACAATGCGCAAACGCGCAGCAACAAATCCTAAGCGATGTTGTGTGGAACTATATCGCACTGAGTGAATGGGGAAGTTTGCGTGTTGCAGCAGAAAATTGAAGCACGTAGGGTGAAGCACGTCAAAATGCATCAACATGACGAATCTAATATGGCATAAAAACAATGCCATATTGTAGCCAAACGGGGGATACATCCCCCGTTTAGCTACGGGGGATGTAGCCAAACTTGACGGAGTTTGGCTACATCGAGGCTCACTGCAGTAAAAAAGACATATGGAGCGATCACGTAGCAGGTAAAGCAACGCACAGCTACAAACACTCACCCGGATTAGCATGACGGTCAGAAAGCTAAACAAATAACCCGCAAAATTATTTAAGTCTTTGAGCTGCGGTGTAAGACGCTGGTACTGCTCTCGCTGTTGAACCGCAGAGAGCAGTCAAATATTACTACAGGCAGTAATATTTGACAGACGGAGCGCCGCTTCTGCTCCACCGGGTAATGACTCTCACACCAAACTTCTGCTTAAAGCTGCAGCATCTAACTTAAAAAAATACATGCTATCAGGAAGTTTTCATGCGGTAACTCAGGATTGTTTATTATAATGGATCCTGTACTTGCCTTTGAATGTTAAGTTTTATACTTGAATTTTTGCATTATAATTGATTATTTATAATTGCTTGCATTATTTAGCCACTTCAGAGCCTCCGTATGTTTTCAGTCTGTTAAAGATAGTATTACCGATAGCAGTACAATTTGTGCAATGCCTGTTTTGTTTTTTTCTTGGAAAAAGTTATTAAAAACAAGTTTTTGTCTAAATTAAGGTGAATTTTTTCATATAATGTAACTGGTAGTGCTTATGATTAAAAAAAATAATGATTATGTGATCGGTATCGGTGATCGGTATCGGTGATAGGCCCTCATGGGTGATCGGAATCGGCAGGAAAAAACCTGATCGGCACATCTCTAGAGGTTACGACTTGAGTCTGACGAGGAATCCAAATCAGGCTCAGAGATTTGTGCCAGACAACCAACCAATGGTAGAAGTATAGACGCCAAAGGAATGAGTGCTATATTTTCACTGTTATGTATACTGTTCATACTTTTTCTTTTTCTGCTCCACAGACATTTGGTGATAATGAAGAAATAAAGCACTTACTAACCACTCAACCTTCACAGACTTTTTGAATCCCCCTGGGTTGTTGAACGCCCACCCTCCCCTTGAACTCAGTGTTTTTCACAAGGTGACTTTCACCTGCTGCAGGCCCCGCCTTTAAAATCCACCCTCCAAGACTTAAAAAAAAAACAACAACAAAAAAGACGTTCCACCCTCCCCGCCCGCGTTTGCTTTATCAAATGCCCAAAAACAGCAAGGCCGTCAAGAGAGAGCTTGACGACGATGTCACGGAGTCTGTCAGGGACCTGCTTTCCAATGAGGACGCCTGCGACGATTCCTTCAAGAAGAGCTCGCTGATTGTCGACAACCCCGAAGGCGAAGGCAAGGAGTGCGATGTGGAGGAAGGGGCCTCGGACGGCGAGGAGGAGGAGCGCCCGGCCTGGAACAGCAAGCTCCAGTATATCCTGGCCCAGGTTGGCTTCTCTGTAGGCCTGGGCAACGTGTGGCGGTTCCCCTACCTGTGTCAGAAGAACGGAGGCGGTGAGTTACTCTCAGCAGGCCCCGTTTACAGTTTTACTGTGGGCAGTTATAGCTTCCTCCCATTCAGACTGAACAGCAATAATAGAAACACATTATAAACTTAACAACTGAGAGGTAATATTTGTTCACAGCTGGAAAATATTTGAAAATAAGTTTATTCACTTAAATGTTGACTGTGTTATGGCCCCTGACTGTGCACCGTTCCTTCACACATTTATCTGTCCCTTAGCTATGCTTTAATGTTGACTCAGGCTAACTACTCACTTCTACACATGTAAACCTTGCATTGGATAACAGGGTGTCTGGCTGTGCATCCTTAAAAAGTCTTAAATTTCATGTATCTAAAATTAAGGCCATAAAATGTCTTGATTTAAAAAAAAGCGTAATTTGGCGTTAAACATGTTGTTCACGGGTCTTATTTTTTTATCTTTAATTTAATTTTTACATTCTCGCGTGCAAACATCTATGGCGTCTTGTGAATTGAGCCAGTTGAATCGATTGCTAACTAGTTGCTAATATACCCTTGCTAGATATCTAGCAAGCTATTTGCATGGCAGGACTATTTAATGTTGTATATTATATGTAGGGTTTTATTTTCTTTTTCATTATTTTTCTGTCAGGCAAAAGTTTGAGTCGCGTGCTGTGTTTTATGACTCGAGGCAGTTGAGGCTATAGCTAACTAGTTGCTAATATGCCTTTGCTAGCTAGCCAGCAAGCGATTCCCACCTATAATGGGTAAGTGCAAATTAAAAATATATATACTTGGCACTACGGGGGATAAGGGATAGAGTGTGAAAAGCACAAATCTGTTGTCAAGAGACTCCAGAAATGTCACAGTTTTGAAGTGGTGTAGCTAAAGCTCCCCAGAAATGGTCACCACTGATATCACAGTAACACTAATCCAGCAGAGCAGCATTTGGTGGACATGAACGCTGAAGTTTAGTGGGTTTTAAACACAGTCAAGCACTAGTCCTACAAGAATGATCTGAAAAAAAAAAGTCTTAAAAAGTCCAAAAATTAGGTGAAACCTGCACAAACCCTTGATAAAATGTTCCTAATTCTTTGCATCTTCTCTATCATCCTTGCATGCCTCCCTGTCTGAAATTTACCAGAATAAAAGTATTGTTTTATTATTTTCATCAATCCTTTGCTTATACAGGGAAATCTCTTGAGACTCATTGTCTCATTTACAAGAGACTTGTTACATACATCATCAGCAAATGTATGTGACATGAAATGTTTGCGGTTGCTTTGAAAAGGCCAAAGTCCAACTTACATGTTACTTCAGCTGACGTCATGCACACATCAAGCATGTGTGGCTTTAGAAATAGAAGGTTCTCTGTTGGAAAATCATCTTTGATTAGAAAATAATGGTGTTGAACTGAAGCCACACGTCTCCACCAAAATCCAGCTGGGAAATATAATGATGAGTAAGTATAATGTAAGTCAGACAACAGATTAGCTAAATTAGACACTTAAAGGTGTTATTTGGCAACAGTGGTAAGTCTGTGATTATTGCCTGTTTACAGGATGGCCGAGGCTAAAGGTTCAAACATGACACTGACTTGTTGGTTTTCTAGCTTGTTGTCCGCAAATATGTTGATTTTTATGATCGGGCAGCGGTTTTGTAAAACAGCAGTAGTGAATGGAAGCAGCTGAAAGTATCAATTTTCATATGATTTCAGATGATAAGTTTGTGTTTTTACTCAAACTCATTTAAAAGACAACCCTGTTATTGTTAGGCCTGTCACAACTACACATTTTGAAGGACAATACATTTTCCCAGAAGTTATTGCAGTAAACAACAACATTGACTATTTTCAAGTAACATAATGGTAATGGCACAATAATGCAAACTCTCAAAGATCAACACAATTTAATTTGTAACAAACATTTAACACTGGAACTGGAAGACATTGAAAATATCCAAAATAAATAAACAAAACAACAAATACCGAATTCTCTGTAAACAATTTGCCCTTTGAAAAAGGGAATAGTGGAAACCAAAGCACCAGACTAAAGCTTTTTTGACATCTGGTCTTAGGTATAAAGACGTAGAGACACAAGAAAAACAAACATGCAAATGGAAATGATCAAGTTTGTTTTCATTTATGATGTGATTAATTGATTTATTACATATTCCGACAGTCTTAGTTTGAACTCTGAACAGTATTATTGCTATCGAAACATTAGTCTGATGACAATCTGTCATATCTTAAAACAGCATTTTTGGCCCTAAATAGTCACTTGAAGCTAATGTGAAATATTGGCAACTTTATTTGTGAGGGAAAAAACCCTATAAGGCAATAAGTTGCTTTATCTTAAATTTTATTGTTGCTGCTGTTCACTACATCAGTAGTTTCTGCGAGAGCGATCTGTCAACTCTATTGAATAAACTGTTGTGTCCTCGTCCCATGAGCTTGGGTTGCTCCTTCCCTTAAAGCAGAAAATCCAATTATTTTATAACCCTTATTACGGTGTGACTGTTTTTGGTGGGGAAGGAGACTGGTTTCGATAGGTGACAGAAAGTCCACCCTGTTCACTTTGATCAATTTCACCCATGTTTCCTGCATAGAGGACATGTGGGGAAAGTAAGAGGGCTCCCTCAAATCTTTTCCATATTCTCATTGTAACTTTTCTGTTGCGTAAATAAAAACAAATTCATGTTTTGTTTTCAACAGCAGGTTTTCTGTGGTTCTAGTCAACACATGACCATGTAAGGTTGAAGCCTATTTGTTTCAGAAAGGTGTATGTTGAAATGAGCAATTAGCTATGACCACGAGTTTAGGCTGATAATGATTTATTTGTGTATATATTTATTTTGTGCATAGGTACATACCTTCATACAAAAAGTAGATATTTCAACTCTAATGTTTGCTCCATTAAACTGAAAAATGGTGGAGAATAAGTTAATAAAATTAGAATTTAACTTTAAAGGTTGAGGTTTTCTTTCATTTTAACATTTTTATTTGGTTAGCTGGCATTGCTGAAGAAAAGCACAACCTTATATTCCAAATTCAAATTTTCTAAGGCATTTAAATAGGCGCAAGTCATAAAAAGCCTTTTTTCAGTCTGGTTTTCACACCAAATGTTACAAAATGTTCCCACAAACTACAAAGAGCGCAAGAGGCTGTCAGACTCAGCTGGAGCTTAAGAGAAATAAACCAAGAACAAACATGTTCACCTCATCGCAGCTTGTGATTTTATTTCTGTGTGCTAGCCTTCTGTGAGAGGTGCACTTCTGTTTTTGCTTTATTAAATATATTCCAACTCCAAACCTATGAAAAGATCGTGCATCTCTTTTGTAATAACACAAAAGAGATGCACAATGCTCTGTGTTTACAATCAGTGCTGCACAATCTTGTTCAGTATTAAAATTCATCTCTGACTGAGGAAGAGATGTTCTACAGCATATCTACTATATCTTTTCAAGATATATCAGCTAAGTCCATATTATTAACCACTAGTCTGTCCCGACAAGACAGTCTGCTTACTTTTTGACTAATAAGTGTCACATGACCTCCTGAGAACCAATATGCCGTAATAACCTGTGAAGTCGTTTGGAAATCAGCCGTGTTTGTCTAACAGTAACCACACGGGAACGCGGTGGTATCAGGAACACATTAGGCGTTCTGAGGATGCTCTGGTGATAATACCCTACACGTATGTGTCCTAGAAAGGTGGGAACGAGCTGCAGGCGCTTCCCACCCGGAGATTATACAAAGCTGTCGCCTGCTTCATGAAAGCAGATTAAATGCAACTGAGACGGACGGGTTCGTCTGGAAGGAGGCCGACTCTCAATCTGGGTGTTTTATTGTTGAGAAATGATGAGTTGTCGGTGAGCTTTCCACACCAAGAGAACAACAGTTACTAATGTAGTCGAATGAGATTCCTGTTACACTCTATACATAGTCATATGAAAAAAAGAAAAACTTCTCACACATTTGAACATTTAGAAATGCACTATTGAGTTTAACGATGCAAAAATCTGTCAATCTAAAAAAATAAGAACATAATTTATTTTTTTTTAATAAAAAAAGCTGTTTTATTCCTTTTAAAAATGGCGATTTGGGTCACTAACTTGAAAACTAGGGCTCCAATATATACATATATATATATATATATATATATATTGTTTGACTAAAACAAGTTTAATTTTATTGTTTGTAGGCAGCTACATCACGTTTTTTCCCCATAACAGACCAAATTAGACTTAGATATAGGAACATGAGGAGCTGAATATTTTGTTTGGTGATGTAATTTTTTCAGAACTATAAACTGATGGAATGCAAAATCCAATAAGGCTTGTTTTGGTAACAAATGCACCAACAGCAAGACATCGCTTTGATCAAATAGGACAAAGCATTAGTCTACTAAAAAGTTTAATATACCACATATTCCATCTATAAAACCTCAATGTAATCTATAATAATTCTGGGACTTCCAGCGGTCATTGGGCCAGAGGCGGGGTACATCCTGGACAGTTTGCCAAATGTTTTTAGTTCAGGTTCGGTGCATCTTTCTGCCTCTGCTTCTCTGTCATGTTTTCAAGCCTGCTTTAAGCAACTCCTTGAACCCTACTGTGTTCATTTATAATTTGATTAAAATGGCAGATCTGGGGCTTGGAGCAGGTCACTGTGAGAGTCCTTCTACTCCTATTTCACTCAGGACCTTAGTGAGTTGTTAACAATGTTTTAAGAGAACTTCCTTACCTCTGTCTCCCTCCCATTGCAGGGGAGGGTTAACACTTGGTTCAAAGGTTGAGTATACTGAGAAAAAAACTACACGGTATTGCTTTCTATTTACAGTCTAACCATTAATAGATAGAGCTAATAAAGAGGTTGGATATATATATATATATATATATATATATATATATATATATATATATATACACATATATAAACGTATCCAAGCTAGCTTGCTAAAAGCTAAGATAGGAGCAAAAGTTGAAACTTTAAGAGTAGATATATATCTTTTATTAGTTCTCTAATAAAGTTTAGCAAAGAAAATTGTTGGATATATATGATGATGTATTTTTTAGTTTTTGTATCCATTTAATCATGTTCTTACATATTGTGCCTACGGCATGTATGCAAACTAGCTTCCTAAAAGCTAAGACAGGAGAGACATTTGGAAGTTTAAGAGTAGATACATATACCTTTCCCTATCTGTTTAATACTTTTTAGCCAAGAAAGTAGAGGTGTGCCTATCGATCGGTCACCAATCATAATCGGGCCGATTTTCTTGAAAAAGTGCATGATCGGTGATCATTGGCTCTTGTTGCCGATACCGATCACCTGCATCTCATTTCGCAGCCTGCCTGTGCAGCTGGTCTCCTCTTTCCTTCACACTGCGCAAACACGCAGCAACAAATCCTAAGCGATGTGGAACTATAACGCACTGAGTGACTGTGGAAGTTTGCGTGTTGCGGTGGAAAATTCAAGCACGTCAAAATGCATCAACACAACGAAGCTAATACGCCATAAAAACAATGGCATACTTGACGGAGTTTGGCTACATCGAGGCTCACTGCAGTAAAAAAGACATATGGAGGATCAGATAGCAGGTAAAGCAGCGCACAGCTACAAACACTCACCCGGATTAGCATGACGGTCAGAAAGCTAAACAAATAACCCGCAAAATTATTTAAGTCTTTGAGCTGCGATGTAAGACGCTGGTTCTGCGCTCGCTGTTGAATCGCTGCTACACTACAGGCTTCGTCTATTTCACAGACGAAGCCGCTTCTGCTCCACCTGGTAGTGACTCTCACACCGAACCTCTGCTTAAAGCTGCAGCATCTAACTTAAAAAAATTAATTTTACATACGTATTAAAACTTTTGCTGTCCTAACATGAGACAGATAATCTCTAAAAAAAAAATCGATCTCCTCCCTGCTCTGCATAATTACTCCGCTCAGTCAGAAACAGCCACTCAGAACTAGCAGTAATCAGCTAGCCGCCATGCTATCAGGAAGTTTCCATGCAGTAACTCTGGATTGTTTATTGTAATGGATCCTGTATTTGCCTTTGAATGTTAAGTTTTATACTTGAATTTTTTGGGCAACGTTGAGAGGTTTTATTTTGACTCTTTGCATTATTTAGCCTCTTCAGAGCCTTCATATGTTATCAGTCTGTTAAAGATAGTATTATCAACAGCAGGACAATTTGCAGAATGCCTGTATTGTTTAGTTTTCTTCTTGGAAAAAATTATTAAAAACACGTTTTTGTCTAAATGAAGGTGAATTCATGGTTCCTTTTTCCACATAATGTAACCGTTAGTGTTTATGATAAAAAATAAAATAAAAATGGTATCGGTGATCGGTATCGGTGATAAATACTCTGGTAGCACAGACAAGCTACCAGATTCTGAAATATCTTATTGGTCAAAAGACACTTGATTATTGGTCAAAATGCATTGATATAAACTGACTGGTAATTGAATTGGTTCTACCTCTTTCTAAAACCAAAGTAGAAAACAGCTCATAAAATAGGACTCTGCAGTTTTAAACTCAATACAGCAGTTTGACCAACAAAAAAATCTAAAAAACAAGTTTTGTTCTTCTTGAACAACTGTCTACATCAGTGCAACAGTTTGATCTACAAAATAAATAAAAATAATACTTTTCACGTCTAACAGACCTTTAGCTCCTCACTGTTAGCTCAGTCTCACTTTCCAGCTCTGCATTCAATAACTTACCAAACATGAGCCATAAAAACACTGAGGCAAAAAGCCTAAATGTTTTTTTCCTGTCATTTTCAGCCGCAAACATTTAACTGAAATATCTACAGATATGTGTTTCTGTCTCTGCCTTCCTCTGACTCTCTGCAACCTGGTGTTCCTGCATGGATTCATAACAGACACTACAGTACTGTACAGTGTCAGAATGTGCACTAAAGATAAAAAGTATGTTTTTATCATACAGAATGAGAATTTAAACAACTTAATTTTCAGATGTATACATTATTATACATCTCAACTCTATTTACTGTGTAGCAAAAATTTTCACAAATTCATTTTTAAACCTCTCAAGCACTTTTCTTATCGTCTCCTAATCATTAACCTTATAGTGTGGAAATAATGAAAAAATATTGAAACGTTGAAAGAAATCAATCTGACATCAGTCTTCACCTGTTCTCCTTTCTGGTTTTATTGAAATTAATATAATTTTTATATCTTCACACTCTGAAACTCCACCTGACTCTCCTATGCCTTCACTGACGTGCTCCTCTCATAATAAAATAGTCTAGTTTATTTCAAAATTAAAAACAGTTAATACATATTTCAATAAACTAAACGAAAACCTCACCAGAGCTTCTTCACCTTTCTTTGTCATTCTAGCACTGCTGTTCTCCTAAATATCTATATAATATAATATAATATAATATAATATAATATAATATAATATAATATAATATAATATAATATAATATAATATAATATAAATACATGTTAAGTGGTCAGTATGATCAGGTGTTGCTCACTTTAAATAATAAAAAGGCTAATTTTGTTGCTGTTTCAGTCTCATTCTAAATCATTCTGACTAGACTAGCTAACTTTTAAACAGCAGTAACATTTTGAACATGTGACGATCCCAGAATTAAAACCGCTTAACCAAAAATATTTAGTTCTATATATAAAAGTAAACTGACAACAATATGTTATAAACGAGCGATATTCATGGCAACATCCTGACAGACAGTTTACCTCATTCAAACGGAGTTTCTCTGACTGTCTGCTGCTGCCTTTACTCTGAGCCGTTCAGAGGGGGATGGTGGGAGGGGGAGCAAGCGCTCTGCTGAATGCGCTGTTGTGCGCCTTCAAAATAAAAGCATGCGAGTGGAAGATTTAAAAATTCTTCGCAACTGTGGTGAAATTATTGGGGGGGGACAAATGTGACTGTCTCCAATATTGGGGGGGGACATGTCCCCAAGGCGTTCCCAGGCCAGCCGAGAGACATAGTCCCTCCAGCGTGTCCTGGGTTTTACCCGAGGCCTCCTCCCGGTGGGACATGCCCGGAACACCTCACCAGGGAGGCGTCAAGAAGGCATCCTGACCAGATGCCCGAGCCACCTCAACTGGCTCCTCTCGACGTGGAGGAGCAGCGGCTCTACTCTGAGTCCCTCCCGGATGACCGAGCTTCTCACCCTATGTCTAAGGGAGAGCCCAGCCACCCTGCGGAGGAAACCCATTTCGGCCACTTGTATCCGTGATCTCGTTCTTTAAAGAGAATGCAACGTTGTGTTAATCCATTTGAGGAGCAGGCAGTTTATCTTGAGGAAATAAATGACGATGCAGAAGTTATTTCACCGATGGGTGAGTGATCGGTATCGGCAGGAAAAAACCTGATCGGCACATCTCTACAAGAAAGTATTTATATGTGAACAATAAACTAATTGTTCACATTTATTGTTTATTTATTTCCAACACATGATTCAATTTTAAAAGAGGATACATTAAAATTTTGCTTTGAGGCTCAAGAACTGTAAAAGAATTCAAAAGGACTGGTGGTTTATTCCAGGAATGAAGTAGAAAATTACGATCAAATCAAAACACAGCCGTATAGACCGTTGACTTTGTTGGAAGCTGTTGAGTTTCTTTTTCGAGAACAATAGAAACCAGAGTTTCCCCTCCAAGAATCAGTTGTATGTGAGCAAACCAGAATTAGCCGTTTTGATATTAAAAGCAGGTCATACATAGCACATCCTAAGAACAACACATAGAAGGGACACTCATGCTGATTTTCCTTTGTATTGCCACTCCCACCTAGGTCAAATCTGGGAGGGACAGCGGAACCCAGGAAAAAAATTTCAATAAACGCCCGGCCATATGGAACAATAAGATCTGTTGAAACAGACATAATACCACCAACCCACCAGAGTTCACATCTGTTGTTGTGGTTTGTCTACAAGACATGACGGGGCGGTTGTGGCTCAGCAGGAGAGACGCTGAGTTTGGTTCCAGACCCCCAACCTTTCAGTCCCCTGAAATCCAATCTGATTCTATCTGCAAATCGCTGTGTGAATATGTGACTTTTAACACTTTGAGGGGTCAGTCAGACTAGAACAAGCTTAACCCAACAGAATGTTTTATAGACAACTACAGAATGCAATGCTGAGAAAAAGAATTGCCACGTAGAAAATGGTGTCTCTAAATGTTTCAAATCATCAAACTAATTCCTGCCACAGCACGGCAATCAGATTTAAATCCAGACTTTAACTAGGTTAAACACTTCATTTAACAACCTTATGATTGGATATAGTATTTTGGGATTGTGTGCAATAGTGCAGAATTTGTTTTTATATTCTAAACTATGGCAAATTGTCCAGGACCCAAAGAGGTAAACCCACCACAAACCATCACACAACCACTTTGTTTGGCTGTATGTAGCTGCATTTCCGTCATTCATAAAATTGTGTAAAATCTTAATGCCACCTTTGGCATTAAGATGTACGGCCCAAATCAAAAGCTGTCAATGAACGTTTGGCTCATTTGGCTTTCTCCGACCATGGAATATTTTTCCAAAAGACTTGATGCTTATGTAGATGTTTTTTTGTTTTGTAAATGTCAGATGATCCTTTCCGTTTCTCTGGTGTTTTTTCTTTGGAACTCTCAAGTAGTTGCTTTTTCACTTGGTCTCATACAAGCACAGTGACCTTAACAAGGGTAAAGGGAAGGAACTTCACCACATTATCTAGTTTCCCCTGATTTGAGAGGAAAAGAGACAATATCTGATCTAAAAGCTCGTTGACTCTCTAAATCCCTTTAAAGTTGTGGTTTCCAATCTACACCTGCAAGAGTTCTGCCTTTACAGATGTGACTCTTTTTATCTTTCTCTACCACACCATTAAGGCCTGCTCTGATGTTGGTAAATCAGCCTCAACTCGTAAACTTATAATGCAGTTGTAGTCCGAGTTAATTTAAGACTTCGCCGTATTTTATAGCTTCCAGAATAGTTTTACTGCACCACACATCACAAGGGAGATGAAAACACACCAGATGTTTAGAAAGAGCACCGTGTGTCAGTCGTCCCATATGCATTGTTGCTTCGAGGAAATGAAACCTGCTGATGTCACGGTTATCTGATGCAATGGCTTCCTGCCCTTGCGTGTTGCTTCATCAAGCACGTGGTGCGCTCTGTTTTGATTGGCAGGAGCGTACCTGGTGCCCTATCTGATCCTGCTCGTCCTGATTGGCATCCCGCTGTTCTTCCTGGAGCTCGCCGTGGGCCAACGTATCCGCAGGGGCAGCATCGGCGTGTGGAACTACATCAGCCCTCGGCTGGGGGGCATCGGCTTTGCCAGCTGCGTGGTGAGTCAGACGGCAGGAAGTTTTCTGTTCCGCACTCACAAAGTGAAAGCTGACCCCACCAAAAAAAACAAAACATTGATCTTTCTGATGCAATGCCTCTGTAAGATGTCAAGTAGCATAAAGCATTAAAGGTCAAAGTGTTACAAAGTAGTGCTAAATGTTTTTCTTAAAAACATTTTTACACGAGAAATTGATTCATACAAAAAATGTATTTATTTCAGTTATTTAATCCTTGAATCGGAACAGAAGGAGGCTTATTTTTTACAAGAAACCTGCAAGTCTTTTTGAGAAAATAATACATTTTGTATTTAAAGGCCAACGTACAATCATTCAGTGTTCATTTTAGGTAATAAAATAACTCTTAACACTTAAAAAAAATTGTATAATAATACATTATTTCACTTTTTAAAAACAGGAAAAGGGATAGTTCTGCTGCTAAAATAAATTACTATGCCAGTTGTATTTTATATATTTAATTCTTAAAATGTATTTACTTTGATGCATGGATTAAAAAAAAAACAAGATTTAGTATAATTTATGATGCACATTGTGCATTTTACCATTTACATCCTTTTCAGTTAATCAATCAATCAATCTTTATTCCAGACCAAAAAGGTCCATAAAAAAGGAAGTTAGAAGACATGTTGCATTAATCAGGGTGATGGGCTGATTATTTATGTGTTATTTATGTTTCATAAGCTGAAATATTTACAAACAACCAAGTCTCAAATAACATGACAGAAGGTTTTAGTGGCTTTGAAATGGTAACTTGAAAACGTTGGTTAACCTTGATACCGGTAAGAAGATTATGCCTCATTTATTTGTTTGCTTGCAGGTGTGCTTCTTTGTGGCTCTCTACTACAATGTCATCATCAGCTGGAGTCTGTTCTACTTCTCCCAGTCCTTCCAGCAGCCGCTACCATGGCATGAATGTCCACTTGTCAAGAACAAGACCAGTACATGTAAGACACCAGTAACATGTAACATTTGGGTTTTTTTTCTCTTAAACTAGGTAACTAATGTCTAACTAAATCACTTTCTGGAATATCTTCTGTTTGGCTCCACAGTGTTGGTTGATATGATGAATATGTTTTATTACGATATTTTTTTAAACAGTAAAAAATTATGATCATGGTGTTATGATTTTCTACAAGCATTGCTCTGAAAGAATGAAAACATTTATGTTTATAAAGTAAATATTTTACTTTATTTAAAAAGTAAAATATTCAAATGAGTTTGTACAATTTTGTCAGTTTTTGTCCAGCACAGTTGATATTAAAGTTTCAAACTAATTTGCCTCACGAAAAACAATCGACTTTAATTTCAGTTTCATTTTTGCTTGATTGAAAATTTGGTATCAGGATTTTTTTGTTCTCTAATTCATTACAGTTATCAATTTAACCTCAACATCAATGTTACTATTATTCATCACTCTGTTACCAACGTACTCAGAATGTATTGAATAACATCGTTCAGGGATAAATTACAGCCTGAACACAAAATGCACCTGCATTGAGACATCTGATGCTACTGTTAACTGCTTTAATTAGCTTTATGCTATCAGAAGTGTTCATATGTGGTTAGGGCTCTTATTGTGAACGTTGCTGTAGTTACAAGGTAAATTGAGGCATTACTTGTAAAGAGTTAAACAGAGAAACTAGACCATAATTAGAATACGTAGTTCACACGTCTATATCAATAACTAACAAACCAACTTGTGTGACTGACCAACCGTGCATCTTGCTGGGGGTTTTTTCTTGCACGTCTCTTGGTGCAGAAATGACTCTTGCCATTCTCTGAACCTGACTGTTGTTTGGTTTGGAACCACAGATGTGGTGCCAGAGTGTGAGAAGAGCTCGGCCACCACCTATTACTGGTACCGTGAGGCCCTGGACATTTCCAACAACATCTCTGAGGGCGGAGGACTCAACTGGAAGATGACAGTGTGCCTGCTGGCCGCCTGGTCCATGGTGTGCCTCGCCATGATCAAGGGAATCCAGTCCTCAGGGAAGGTGCAGAGCCCTACTATTACTTCCAAGTTAAATATAGACATTTAGTGGCACCTTTTTATGAGAAGTAGAGGAAATGATGTGAGAATGGTTTCCAAGAGCAACCTAGTAGAGCAGAGAAAATGGGTTACTACAGCTGCCCTACAATCCTGCTAGTTGGCTCAGTTAACTTCTCAATCTGAAAGTGCTAATACAAAAAGTCTTCTTTTGCATTGTCAGTCTTCCCCGGTATAATTAGCTCACTTTAGCTCAATCTAAAGGGTCTAAAGTGACCGATTAGATGTGACTTCATAAATCTTTCTCATGAAATGTTTCTTAAACTGCTTATGATCTTTAAAGGACTTCTTGCTTCAGCTTAGTATAACAAAGCATCCGGAGGGATTAGCCCCACCAGCTAAAGGTTGCTCTCCCTGCTCGTCATCTCCTCTCTACATTGTGATCTTAATCGTTGCAAAGTTTCTCCAGTCATATGACCAGCATTAACCGTGTCCCTCTGAGTTCAAAGTCAGGCCTGTGCTTCTGGGTTTAATCTTTTATGGATACATTTTGATGCGGGATGTTGATTAACTTTGAACCGCAAGAATGTGCAACTGAAATGAACACAGTTCACTAAATGTCTTGGTCTTTAAAAGACGATGTTCTGGTTGAAGGTTTTAAGCAGGTCGTTTGACTGACCTTGGTCATCTTTTTGAATGTTACTTGTAGGGTTTTTTTAATAGGTTTTATTGGCTCTAGTGGCCTTTATTTGATAGTGAATTGACAGGAAAGTGGGTAATGGGCAAAGGTCACCAAGCTGGGAATCAAACCTGCGACTGCCAGACTGAGGCCTCTTTATGTAGGTTTTGCTTAACCCCTGCGCCACCACAGCACCCCACTTGTAAGGTTTTTGCCTGACTTCCACAGAAAACAGTGTCAAAAGATAATGTAGGCAAAGCTGGGAAGCATCTCTGAAAGCTCTGTCAGAGTTATGTAGGCGGAAGTTAGACTCCCAAAGTGAACTGGACAGGATGCAACACACCAGAGACAGAGGACACGCTGCTAAAAGCTAAACGAGATTTCCTACTTTCCATCTGGACATAAGCCGTTCCTCGAATCTCCCCCTCTACATCCGACCTGTGGCGAGACTTTTCAGAAGTGGAGTGGTTGAAACTTCCATTGCCATCAGAACATAAAGTCTGCGTGGTCTCTGGTTCCATCTGGTTTTGAAAAATCTCCACTTTGGAAAGGAATAAAAAAAACAGTCAGCTACATTATAATACAAAAGAAAATAGAAATATCCCTTAGTGGTGGACTTTCAGGTGTAGGCAAAGTGGAAATATATCGATTCACATAAGGACAGTAGAATAATAATAAATCTGAACAAATCTACTCTGGATATTTTATGAAGCGGATATTTTTTTGTCTGTTCTTGAAAAGACACCGTCTTTGTGATTCCAACTCATGATCCTGTAATAATTCAGAGACAGAGGAAGTTCAAACCATCTCTTTCATCGATCATAATGGGCATAGATCATATCCCCTAGTCCAACGTCTCTGTCCGGGTTTCTACCCCCACGACTGGATGGAAATTTGAAGAGAAACGACAAAAGCAAACAAGATAGATTAGCTGTTTGCCTACAACTTTATACTGCTGTGGAATATCCTTGACACAGTTAAACTTTTCTCAATTATACCACTTCTAGGAGCTTGTATTGGAAATTTATTGCAAGCAGAGTTGGCACAAACCAAACAAATGTGGATGAAAACCAATAAAACGGCTATTTTGTTTTGTTTGTTGTTTTTTTTACTGAAATAACCTGAATATCCAGTCTACACCTGTTTTTAAACAGACACAAACTTTTTGATTGTATTTTAAATCTGTTTATCCAAACCAAAACATATCCACACCACTGTGCATGACGTTTTCTTCCAGAGAGTTTTCCTGATCCGGTTATCTTACAAACGATTCTGTTCCCTGTGCTACAAAAGAATAGAAATAGAAATGCTCACACTTACCCAGCTTACACAAAAGCCTTTGCCAAAAAATTTCTGAGCCAAAATCAGTGTTTCTGTACCATGTGTGTGTGTGTGTGTGTGTGTGTGTGTGTGTGTGTGTGTGTGTGTGTGTGTGTGTGTGTGTGTGTGTGTGTATGTGTGAGTGTGGGCGTGAAAAGGGATCAGACCATTTGGTTACCATGGCAATGTGCGCCTTTTTGGCTTGGTTTAATTGCCAGGAGTTTGACAAAAAAATAAATAAAATTGGTCTTGTGGTGGTGATGGTGTATTTTGCCTACAATGTGATGTACTGGGGAACATAATCTGTAACTTTATGGATTAAGACAGATTATTAGACACATTAGACTTTAAAGAATCACACACTGTGTGTAATAAAAATGTTTACACATCATCGTGGAAAATCTTTGCGTTTGCACCTGTGCGTGAAGATAACAGTGGGATTTCCCAAAACTTGACCCTTTTTGCAGGATGCAGCTGCTTGTTATCCTGAAGCATACAGGTCTCTTCTTTACAAAACATAAAGTCGAGGATCTGAAGCCTAAAACTGTTTGGCTTTAGGATGAGTCCGATCAAGGTTTGAGACGAAAGCACAGCCTTGGATGAAGCCCAGACTGCTTGTCTTTGGACAAAATTGCTTTATCATCGGTCTTGTCCAAAGACAAGTCCTGACGAGAGCAGCAGCTGGAAAAAAGTGAAGAAAACAAATACATTTCTCAAATTGGACTTTTGACTTGTTGGTTCAAATTTTATTTTGAAACCGATTTTGCTTTTGTGTTGCTTTGAATAATCTTGAGTAAGAAAGCATGTATTATCATTAGCCTTGCCCAAAGAACTGAAAAAGGTCAGTAGAAGTTTGCGCCATACCTAAAGAGAACTCAGCTCAGAATTGCATATGGACCACCAAGCAGCAGGCATAATGTTTCTGATTCACCTAACCATGCTTATGACTCAACCGCAAACCACCTCAGAGAGTCTGCAGCCGCGCCCTCACAGCCCATCCTGTAAATCCACGTGTCACCGTGTCTTGGGCGGATGACTCAGGTCTTTTATCCCGCTCTCCGTCTTTGAGGCTCACCTTGTCTGATCAAACATGCCCGTCGGTTAATGATGGGTTTTGCATCTGGGTCAACAACTAGTCGTGGCCAAGAACCACAAAAGAAAATTCCACAGACTGCAGAAAAATTTGGATGCAAATCTCTCAATTACAAAAAAAAAGAAGCTATTGCCGACTTCCTCAATGATCCTACATCCAGCCTAAGAGACAAAATGATATATACACTACATTATCTGCCTTTCCTGCTATTCGCTATTCTTTTGTTACTTTGCAATACAGTTTGATCAGCACAAAAATCAGGTTGGCATACATATGGGAAAAAAATACTGGATACTTACGACGTTGTTACAGAATAAACAAAACCGTGACTCAAATTACTGGAACGACCCAATCTTAATCTCACTTAATCTATCAACGTATCACTCACCTGCCATGCGTCATCCTTGAAACTAAAAGTAAGTATAATTTTCTGACTAATTCAGGCATTCTGCATCTGAAGATGTTGAGGAGTCCTTAGAGAATCATGCCCAGAATATAAGATGATTATTAAATAACCAAAATAAGTAAAATACAATTTTCAAAGAGACTGTAGAAGTATGGCTTTCACACTCTTGATCCCAACACACATGCACTATTCCGAAAGGCAGCGCTTCAACAGCAGTGGATGTTTTATAAACCTGACAGGACTGACTGTGCCACAAAACCCTTTTTCTTTCTTCATGTATAGGCCATGTTAGCATGTCATGCTAACGTTTGACATGCTAACATATAAAACGTTAGTGTTATATATCAAATGTTAGTACGCATGCTAACGTTTGGCATGTTAGCATACATGCTAAGGTGAGAAACAGTGTGAAACGAGCTTTATAATCTCCATTTCTATGTTTCTACAAATAGAAAAAAAGCCTACAAAGTAGATGCTAGTTTTAGCATTACTAGTGGCTAACAGTTAGCCAGGGAGGGTATTATCACCTCATGGCTTACAGTTTGTTAATTTGCTCATTTCATCTATTATTATAAACTCTGAAAACATTGAAATGTTTTGAAGTATCTTGCCACATAAAGTTTTAAAGAAGTAGATAATGTTTACAACCTGGTTCCAGTGAGGCACCCATTCTTAGCAACTGTGTAAACACAGGGCATCTTAATAGTAATCTATGTTCTTCCTTAAAATAAAAGTCTGAAACAGCTCCATTATGACATGAAGCTTAAATGACTCACCATCATATGTGGGGCTCATAATATTAGTTTAGACTTCACCAGATGAAGTCACACGATGATGGCGACCAGGCCACGCTTCAGGAAACAGATGAGCAATATGGAGGTATTTTAACACACAGCTGCAAAGAACCAAACCACAGACTCAGCGCACGTCTCATCTTTATGTTGCAAACTGGAGTCTTTAATAATATTCTCAATTTGCATGAACGTAAAGAAGCTTTGCCCGTCGAGTGATTGTGACAGTCAGGAAGGAAGTTCAAAACAACATTTATTTTTAAGAGTTTTTTTCAAAGACTCATTTATTCTGACATCTTTTTTTTTTCTGAGGACTAAACGGGACTTCTCTCCTCGTTGCAGGTGATGTACTTCAGCTCCTTGTTTCCCTACGTCGTCCTGATCTGCTTCCTGGTTCGGGCCCTGCTGCTGAAGGGCTCCATCGACGGGATTCGACACATGTTCACGCCCAAGGTAGAGCATTCCTCCGTTCAGGAACAGAGTCACAGCTGCTCGCTCCCTTATTCTACACAGATTTAGAAATATTCCCTCTATTAACACCATTTATACTAGTAGTTGGTCAATATTCGCTCACACTCTTCGGTATTTTTTTTCTTTTTTCTTTTACACTTCCTTCACTTTACTCCCTGATAGTTTCCCTGCATGAGCTCAAAGAGTACATCTTCACATGATAGGCTGACTCCTCGGGAGCGAGCAGCCAATAGCATGGCAGGCCACAGAATCATGTCACCATGGAAACAACAGCTACACCGTCCTTATGTAACCAGCCAGCCCGAGACGGTGATTTTCAGCAGAGCACGTCTGTCTTTTGTGTCTGCTGCGTCTCGTCACCCGACGTCTCCAAGAGCCGGCGGACATCACAGCCGCTTAGCGCGTCCTGCTCCGAGCTTAACGGGCCGAGGGGGGGGATGTATGGAAAATATGAAATGTTATGGAGAAGGTTTACAGCTGTCGTCTGACAGGGTGGGATGGTAAATGTTCTGGAAAAGATCATTGTATTGTTGCCCTTTACAGGAGGAAAGGTCACAGGAGCTTCTGGGTGCTTCACTTTAAAACACATAGAAACAAATCTTTACATTTATTCTTACCTTCATGTGATTGCATTAAATTGGTTTTTAATAAATCATAAAAAATAAAAACAAATCACCTTATATTGACCAAATTATTGTAAGCTAATATCACTGACGTTTATGGAGCTTTAAAAGGAGCGTTTAAAGAATATTTTAAATACATCAGTTCCCTTGTATTCTTTGATGTATGAGATCTAATATTTATTCATATATTATTTATCATTTACAGTCTAAATTGAACATATTTTAACATAAACTAAAGTTTTGAATGAAAAGGAGCAGTTTGAAGGGGAAAAAATCTTATATTGCCTCCCCCTTATCTGAAAAGTCAATTTATTATATTATAATCATCTCAGCATCAATCAGTCCATCAATGTAAATGGCAATTTGCATAAATATCCTTAAAAGTAAAAATAAATCCACTCTGTTTTTCTTTTCTTCTTTTTTTAAAAAAATTCTTTCTGATCCTCTCAAATTATAAATGCCGTCTGGTTCTATAAATTTTTGTTTTGTTTTGCGAGCATTAACAGCCGGCCGTATCTGCTCTGACCTCAGCTGGAGATCATGCTGGAGGCCAAGGTGTGGCGGGAGGCTGCCACGCAGGTCTTCTTCGCGCTGGGCCTCGGCTTCGGCGGCGTGATCGCCTTCTCCAGCTACAACAAGCGCGACAACAACTGCCACTTCGACGCCGTCCTGGTGTCCTTCATCAACTTCTTCACCTCCGTGCTGGCCACCCTGGTGGTGTTCGCCGTGCTGGGCTTCAAAGCCAACATCATGAACAGCAAATGTGTCGCTCTGTAAGTGAGCGCTGTCCGACAGCAGACTGAGATCAGTTAAAAACAGACTTTTAGGGCTGAATGATTCGTTTTTGAAATGCTCAATCTTCTATTTTTTTTTTTTTTTTTAGAAACACTAATAAGATCGTGGCGCTGCTGGGGAGCAGCATTGAACCGAGCCTCATTCCCCACCACATCAACCTGACGCAGGTCAGTCAGGTCACTGCTGAGGACTACCATCAGATGATACAGATCATCAAGGGGGTGAAGGAGGATGAGTACCCGAAACTGGGGCTGGATTCCTGCAGCATCGAAGATGAGCTCAACCAGGTACATGAAAAAAAGAAAAAAAATCCACAAATTTTGAGTTTTTTCCTCTTAATACGTGTAAACTGTTAAAATAAAGTTATGACTCTGTGACTACCTGGTAGCTTTTTGATTATTTTACAAGGAGGATTCACTCATTTCTAGCCTCAGTGACCAGGCTAGCTAATACTAGCAACCAGGCTAGCTAATATTAGCAACACAAGCCGATAAAGTATTTCTCTCCATTTAAAGTTCCAGTTGAACTAGTTGTCAGTTTGATCACACTTTGCCTAAAATAAGGTTTCAAAATACATGAAGGTCTTTCAGTTATTAAATTATCATTTAGATTTGACCATTCTCTATCATCCATTTATTTGCTAAATTGTCTTTTTCTCTCATAAACTCTCATTCACATAGTAATAGTAATATCAACAGAATTTAACATTTGGATCAGAACACATTTACAATTATTATTTTATTTTATTTATTTACTTTTAATTTATTAACTTATTTCCCCGATACAAAGCAAATTAATTAGCATTGCTGTAAATGCGCCAGAATTGGCCAATTGGCTATTTTTCCATTTGTTGTCAATGGAAAATTGACCAAACTGTTAACTGTTATTGTACAGTTAAAATCCCAGAGTAATGGTAAAAAATAAAAATAAAAACAAACAAAAAACACAGACAGCTCAAAAATGAAAGTTGAAGTCGTCTTTGAATATTTTCAGGTAATCAGTGTAGAATTTTGGTGAGGAAATGTCAACCCTTCACAGAGTTCTCCTTTTATACCGATTCTGTTTAAGTGCATCAGTTTGCAGTAAAGAAGTTCTTCAGTGTAACTTCAAGGAGTGGAAAGTCTTTGAAATATGTTTAAATTACCCATATATGCAGCCATTCAGCAGTCACCAGGAACTCACCTTGAGGGAAAAGGCTGCAGCTCTTTCTTTATGAAATATACAAATGTTTGCCTCAAAAAATAAACTGCCATTAAACGAGCTGTGTTCCCATGATGCTCCACGCTTTAAAAAAATCCATTATTCAGTTCAAAGTTCTGAAAAATCTATGGCTATCACTACGTCTTATGTGTATTATATTGAATTTAGAACCAACAACTTTTCTAGTCTGAAATCAAAATTCAACGGGACATTTTGATAGCCTTCTGAACAGTTAGCTGAGTTTTCCTCTGAAACAGAGAATCCAATCTGCAAACATCCTAGAAACAGATTTAGGAAGACATGAAATACGTCTGATAACTGAATTTTCCTTCCCTCCACCAGGCTGTCCAAGGCACAGGCCTGGCCTTCATCGCCTTCACAGAAGCCATGACCCACTTCCCGGCCTCGCCTTTCTGGTCCGTCATGTTCTTCCTCATGCTGATCAACCTGGGCCTCGGCAGCATGTTCGGCACCATCGAGGGCATCCTCACCCCGCTGATCGACACGTTCAAAGTCCGCAAGGAGTTCCTTACAGGTCAGAGGGAGTGGTCACCTAGCAACAAGCTCTTTGACCAGAAATATTACCGCCGGCCATAAGAAATGTTTTAGCTTTTAGACACCAATATAATAGAGCTGAAGGAGAGATGAAGGGCAGATGAGGTGAGATTGTCACAGTTGAGTTTGTCATTGCTTTAACTAAACACATCACTATGTTGCTCTCCTGGAATCCAACAGGAGAGTGAAGGGTCGCTTTCAATTCCAAATAACAAAATTTCATGCAGAAATGTAAAACAGACCTGCTGAAGACAAAACCTCTCAAATCTAAAAGAATATTTTGAGTTTTAGACGTGACCTATTATGTCTCATTGAACAAGTTAGGATAGTTCTATACAAAACAAGGTCATTACATTATATTTTCTACAAAATCATTCTTAAATAATGAGATTTTAGTCTTCTTTGAGGTGCTTTAGGGCGTCTTGTCACTTTAAATTCAAATGAGCTGCTTCTGGCCACGCCCCCCTCCCCAACTCAACTTTTACACGCACATGTGAAAATGGCTGCAAACTGACGTGCAATTATACAACTATACATCTTTGAAAAGCAGAAGTAGGGCCTCCAGCACAGTCACTAAGAGTGTAACAAGTGGTTTCTGGATGGTAGATGAACAACAAAACACTCATCTTTTCCAGCAGCCATTGTAAGGCAGATACAGCGGTAAAACCACCTGACCAAACGTATTGAAGCTCCGCTTTAGTTGCTAGGTAACAGGCAGTGATGTTACTTTGCCGAAGATTTTTCAAGCGACTCATTTTTCAGACACCAGAAAAAGAATTAACTTATTGCCAAAAACCGGCTTGATGGGTTTTCTTTAGGCTTGGTGAAGAATTTGAATGTTCTTAAAGGGCCAGTTGTTCCAGAATGTATTGATAAAACCAATTCAGCTGTTAAAATGTCAAGAAATAGGTGTTGGTTTCAGTTATTTGTTGTTTGTTTCATGTGTTTTGTAAAATGAAATCACACTGATCAGTCTGTCCAGGATTTTGCAATGGTTTTTGTGAGGGTATTTTGTAATCAAAATAACATATTTTGTGGCACTAATTTAGAAATATTTGTAAGGAATTTTTAACAAATTTGTGCTAATGTATGTTGTTCTTGGCCAATTTTGAAAAAAAAAAAAAATTTACATTTAAAAATCTGAAAGAAATGTGGCAATCTGTTGAGTTTGTGTGAATTTGAGTGAGTTCTGTAGATTTGTTGGAAAACTGGAGGGACTTATTGGCGTAATTTGGAGTTCGGAGGGCCACGTAAAAACCTACGGCGGGCCAGATTTGACCCCCGGGCCTTAGGTTTGACACAGCCTGCTGAGTCCCTTCCTCTGTGTTGCAGTGGGATGCTGCGTGTTGGCCTTCTCCATCGGCCTCCTGTTCGTTCAGCGCTCAGGGAACTACTTTGTGACCATGTTCGACGACTACTCCGCCACGCTGCCTCTGCTCATCGTGGTGGTGCTGGAGAACGTGGCCATCGCTTGGTTCTACGGGATCGACAAGTAAGCAGCAGGCGACACAAACAAACCTCCCGGCACGATCCTTTGCGCTCGATTTCCAAGAAATGCTGTGTTTTCGGCGAAACAACAAAACACTCCTCCTGCTTCTCCCCAGATTCTTTGAAGACCTGAAGGACATGCTGGGCTTCACTCCGTACCGCTTCTACTACTACATGTGGAAGTACATCACGCCCATCCTGCTGCTGCTCCTGCTCTGCGCCAGCTTCATCCAGCTGACCATGACGCCTCCCAGCTACAGCGCCTGGATACAGGAAGAGGTAAGCGGAGGCCCCTGGCTTCAATGTCCCCGTCCGACACCCCCCCACCCCCCACCCGCCCCACTCTGTGACCCTGGAGTCGAATGAAAGCAGATTGAAGGGGGATCAGAGGGAAGCCGGGCGGTAGCGCGAAAGTACAAAAAACACTAAACTTCTTGGAAACAAACGTGTTTGAGCGGCGTTTCAGTCGAGAACAATAAACAGGATGTTTGGTCTGCTGTAGAAACACCAAAGCACCTGTGTGATTTTAGAACCAAGTGGAACAAAGACTAAACGAGTCAAAGTTCTAAACATAGTCTTCAGTTTTTTGAGGAAAGCCTTTTTTTTTTTTTGAGTTTCTTGCAAAAGTATTCACACGCTCTTTAGTCACAACACGGCCACAAACGCCAATGTGTCGTGAAACAATACCAAGTAGTGCAGATTAGCAGAATTTTTATTTATTTTTTTGCAAATAAAAATCTTAAAATTGTTGTTTTTATGTTAAGTTCTTTTTGGAAAATAAGCTCCGTCTCACTCACGCTGTATCCATTTTTAAGTCCTTGAACAGAGTCTCAGTTGGATTCAAGTCTGGACTTTGACTATACCATCCAAACAAACGAATATGCTTGTAATTAAAGCACGTCTTCTCTAGCAGGTTTTCTAGCAGGACTAGCTTGTTCCCTCTGTGTTCAGGAGGCTGTGCAGAGCAAATTGAAATTGAAACAAAAGTTTCATTCTTGGAATCCCTCATTTTATGTTCAGTTGTACAAAAAAAAATTGTATTTGCTGTTTTGCTGTCAGTCCGTTGTTTAATTGCTAAGAATATAGGTGTGATGCTAATTCAATCCACTAGGCACTTAAGGAATGAAACAAACTTTTCAATCTCCGAATGTTGATTGTTTCATTGATGATGCTTTTGCTCAAACAAGACTTTGAAATTGAATCTTGATCAAGCACTGATTTTGCAGCATTACACTACAAACCCAGTTCAAATACACAGTCTCATGAGCTCCAACTCTCCCTTTCTGCTATTTCGTGTTGCTCTAATCCTATAGAATCCCCAAAAAACACCTTGATGTCTGTGGTTGTATCATCACCTGGTCACATATCTCACCTCTGCCCCCTTCAGGCCGTAGAGAAGACGCTCCACTTCCCCCCATGGGGCATCGCGGTTTGCATCTCTCTGGTGGTGATGGCCATGATGCCCGTACCCGTGGTCTTCTGCCTGCGCTACTTCAACATCATCGACGAGAACACCAGCGGCCTCTCCACCGTCTCCTACAAGAAGGGCCGCGTCATCAAGGAGAGCCCCCGGCCGGAGGACGACGACGACGCCAGCCTGATCCACGGCAAGACCCCCAGCGAGGCGCCCTCGCCGATGCCGGGGAAAAGCATCTACCGCAAGCAGAGCGGTGGCGGCGGCGGCACCGAGGTGGACACGGCTCCCAACGGCCGCTACGGGATCGGTTACCTGATGGCGGACATGCCAGATATGCCCGAGTCGGACCTGTAGACTGACTGCAATAGTTGGCCCCGCCCCGGCCATTTCTCTCCTCCACCCTTCTGCGTGCGTTTAGTCAGCCATCGTCATTGTTGTACATTGTTACTGCAATGTATATTCTTTGTAGATATAAGGTAGCTGCTCTGTTGTTTGTTGTCTCTGAACCTTATGTGACTGTAAGCCTAAAAACAAACGGTTTTGGAAGAGAGATTATTCTTCTCCAACTTATTTGCTTGAATTCACCCCTAAACTCTGACGCCCCTCAGTTTTGGCCCCTCTTAGTGAACCTGTAGAGCTCACAGAGTCCTGATGGTCTTTTTGGGGTTTAGGCCTGTTTGCAGCAATACCCCTGCTGTATGAAAAGGCTGTCTACATTTAGGTCCATATATTAAAGCATTTGTCCCAGTGTATACACTATGGATGATGTAAAGACACAAGATGGAACGCGTTATTATTTCTGGCTAAAGTTCACGTCAGCATCAAAACAGTGAGAGGACGGCGCTTGTATCCCACTCCTATGATTGTCTGCGACTGAAGTGTGCCTAAGTCATTTATATTTGTTTATAGAATACATGGCTGTACATTTGAGGTATTCTGTAAATACAATATAAATATTATAAATATATTTATCCTGATAGTTTGGATATCAGAGCAGTGTTTTTAAGGTTCAGAGGTACTTAACTCTCATGTCTTTGTTTTTTTACTAATGTTCTGTCAGTGTTGGTGAGGACTGCGTCCTCTTTGTAAATATTTTTTTCATGAAATGCTTAAATTGCGATGTCTCTTTCCCCCCCTCCTCCAGTTCAAGAATAAAAGTGGAAAACGATCCATACTTTAAGACTCATTTCATTTTTGACTGTTTTATGTTCGATTACAATATTGTGCCAGACGCATTTATTAGCACTTCAGTTTTTATTGCACTCGTATAATCCCTCTGATTATACGAGGGATTTTTTTTTACAGTTCAGAACAGCACTAAGTCTTCTGCTGTATTTTTTTATTATACTAATTATAAAACCAGACTTTACAGAAATGTTGTGTAGAGTCAGCATTTCAATATGGCTGCCTTTTGTAAGTTTAGCTGAAATATGTTGAAGACCCGGTAATGTACAACCTCCTGAAGCAAACATGTTGCTACAGTATTTGGCAGAGCTATAGTAGCCAGATCATTTGTAGCTAGGTAACTAGATAAACATAAATGAGAATAATATAACCCACATGACATACCAGGTTGGAAACCTGATTGGTTGAAAAGCACAGATGACGATGATGTATCCAGACTCTGGACTTCAGTGGCAATTAAAACACAGCAATTAAAAAAATATTCAGTTTGAGGCATTTTACACACTTTACTTTGTGGACAGTACTGTACACATTGTAGCAATATACACAAAGTAACAATTTTATTATATAGATATTATTGTTTGCATGCAAAATAAAGAAACCAGACCAAATGCATGACCCTTAAGTGTAAAGGACGCAGACCATAGAACCGTAAACAAAATGTCACAATGACTTCAGCTATAAGAATGTATGTAAAAATAAAACTCCACAACATGTGCAGAGCGGGCAGCATTAGAAGAGCTAATTTCCCCATCTATGTTGAGTGGCTTACCATACTGATAAATATGCATCACAGACACAAATAAATAATCAACTTGACACTTTTTTATGGCTTTGTGCTTTTTTTTTTTTCAGTTTCCACTTTACCCATTGCACACCGGGTGAAAATCCATATCCGTTTATTGGAAGCGGGATTGTTTTTAACATCTCCTCTGCTGTCAGACTTGACACACACAAGTTAAACAAACTGTGTCCCTTTACAAAAATCTCCTGAAAGTTAAAAGTCAGCCATTATCTGATGAAATAGGTGAGCTTTGCCGAAGAAAAAACAAAGATAAATCTATGATGCGATTCTTCGGGGAGCCGCTCCGCTCTTTCCTTACTGAACATCAGAGTCCTGAAAAGTGCAGCTGGTTGTCAGGCGCTGAGGTAAAACATCCTCTTCAGTGCAGCTGAAGAGTTCATCCCTTTGGCTGATTCCTCTGTTCAAAACAAAACACTGAGGTGAGATTTCAGTCACTATTATCGCTGTTGCTACATCAACAGCCAGAAGCAAACAAAACATTCACAATAACTGCTTTTCTATAGTAAGAAAGATACTTTTGAGTACTTTTACATCAACAAACCAGGGGCAGCAATATCATGTTTTGGGCTTTTAATAATAATTTTACATTAGCGGTGTCCGGTCGTCTATGGTGGAGTATTAGGGCCAGGTTAAGACTTGTTTTTCATTTCAAAATACAAAAAAAAATTATACAAGAATAACTGAATAAAGTCATACAACAATGAATTCCTAACAATGAGAATAAAGTTGTAATTATACAAGAATAATGTCATATTACTGGAATGAGGTCAGAATAAAACGAGAATTAAGTCAATATCAGGATAAAGTGATAATACTAGAACACAGTCATAATATTATCAGAATGACATCATAATATTAAAAGCATAAGGTTGTATATTATGAGAATAAAGTAGTGATTATATGATCATTCTTCCAGGAAAAATGAATCAAACACAAAATGCGGATTGTTGAGTATCTTGTATTGCTTTTAAAAAAATTATTATTATGTTTTTTGTTTTTTTCTTTTAAGCTCAGACGAGACGGCCTTTATTCGAGAGTAGCCAGACAGGAAAGTCAGTAATAAAAGTGGGAGAGGACATGCGGTAAAGGTCAGCAGGTTGGGGCACAAAGCCATGACCAAGGTCGAGCTCCACGCCTGCAACCCAGTATCGGTTTTTAGAAATAAGGATATATTTGATCTGAGCTCAAATTCACCAAATCTTCAGATGAAACATGTGAAGAGGTTAGAACAACGAGAACCTGTCGCTCAGGCGAGGTGGAGCTGCTCCCTCATCCTGGCCGCGGCGCGCTCCCTCTTCTCACAGTGCTTCTTCAGGTCTTTGACCTCCAGAGGGAGCATGCTGCTCCACGCCATCAGCACCGACTCCTCATCTAAGAGATGGCAAACAAACACACACAGACACGTGTCACGTTCTGCAGAGAGAGCTGCGCAGCGAGGCCACTGTTTTTTGTTTTTTTTTTTACAGAGAAGCGGCGGGGCCTAACAAGGACGCTCACCGTCCCGGTTCCTGTCTCGTGGGAGCCTCCGGCCCAAAACCAGCACCGCGTTCTTCCACTTCGTCGACTCTGATTGTAGGAAAGAAAAAAGAAAAGAAACATTTGTGCAAACACCGTTACACACGGACAAAACTCCCAGCGTGTGGCTGGTCGACTCATCTGCACGCAAACGCTCAGAGAGACAGTGAATCTAAAAGCCAAACAAAAAGCCAGCTGCTTAATAATGTTTTTTTTTTTTTGTTTGTTTTATTTTTTTCACCATTTTGTTCTCACGCTCTCCTTGCTGCACAGCAGATAGGAGCTGCTCTGACTCGGAGGTGGTGGTGAGTTAACCTTCACAAAGCTTCAGGAAACATCGTGTTCTTGTTGGAAGTTTGAAAGGCAAAACTTGGCAAACTTCCTACGTGATGTTAAACTCTGTCCTGATTAACCCCAAAAGTTTTATTTTCAGTTTATTTCAGATGAGGGTCTAATGTTGCTTCGTATTCCAAATAGAAGATAACAGAATACACATTGTTCCCAAAGAATAAATCTACACTGTAAAAACACAAAATCTTAAAAGTAGTTTTTTTTGGGTCTAGTTTTTAGTAAAGTTATCTCAGTACACTTGAAATAAGACAAAACTAACTAAAAAGTCACTTTTCAGCAAAGGTATAGGAGCTTGTTTGAAGTAAATAATTATGTAATATTGATCAAAAAGTATCACTTTTTCCCCATGTTACAAGTGAAATGATCTACTTGTATTTTTTTTAATCAACATTAAGGAATTGTTTACTTCAAACAAGTAAATAATTCCTATGTCTTGCTGAAAAGTTACTTCTGAGTTAGTTTTGTGTTATTTCAAATGTACCAAGATATTTGCACAAGAAACTAGACCAAAAACACTCGGTAAGATTTTGGATTTTTGCAGTGCGTGCAGTGAAATCCATGTAAAAATTCGATGACCCACGTATGACTGCAGAGACGATGGCGCGGATGGAGTCGCACGACGACGGTGCCACCACCTGCAGAGCCTGGTGCTTGGAGAGCTCCAGCAGGAGCAAGTAGCCCCCTCTAGTGCCGATCCAGAGCGCTGCGGTGTTCTGCATCATCAAGGTCTTCACCGTGGCCCAGGAGGGCGAAGCCTCGGAGGGCGGCTCCGCCCCGCCGGCCCGCCTGTGAGGGACGGCCCGGTTACTGTCCGATTCACAACGGATTCAATCAAAGTGCAACGGAGCGTACCGGATTATCTGAGCGCAATCGATGCAGTCCACCATCCTCTCGCTCTTCTTGTCCCACACCTCCAGGGTCGGAGTGCTGGCTTTGCTGAGATACACGTATCTGTCCACCACCATGCGGGAGACGCACGCCTCGCTGCTCTGACCCCGCTGCTGACTGGAGGAGGTACATGCAGCACCACTGTTACTCCAGCTTACATGAGTGTGAATGTCTTTTAAACCCTTTAAATTGACACTGAGGCCGTTATGATGACATAATTTTCTGGATGATAAATCGTTCCAGAAGTTATTGCGATAAACAATAATATTGTTGTTTTGAGACTGTTTTGAAGTTATGTAATGGTAGTGGCATAATGATGCAAGAACACATTCTCAAAGACCGTTTAACCTAATTCTAATAAACATCAACACTGGAACTGGAAGACATTTTAAATGTCCAGAATAAATAAACTAAATATTGTTTGGTCCAGACATGACACTCACCGGAAGATGAGGTTCAGTTTCGTGTCAATGGACTTGCAGACGTCATAGTCGGCTGAGAAGCAAAGGATCTTGGTCCCGCAGCCGGCCCAGACCGACCTGCTGTCCAGCGAGTGAGTTGACTGACCCAAACACATGAGCGGAGTGCTGGCGTTTCCAACGGTGACGCTTTTCACTGGCTGGCCATTCTCCTGCTGGAAGGAGGAGAGCAGACAGCTGTGATCACCATACAACACACTGGACCCGACGGTTCTGAGTGAACGGTTACCATGAGCACAGACTCCTCATAAACACTCAGAACGCCATCTGCGGTGCCGACCAGTAAGTAATTCGTCCTTTGGCTGTAAAGGAATCAAAAATGAAGAATAGAAAGCATTATTCCCACAACAATATCATTTTAAACACATTTGCCTATTTCTAATATAGATGTATATATTCTAAATAATCAGGTTTGAGATTGATGAGCTAATTATACTGCTGCTTTGAAATTTTTTATCAATGAATAATTTTCTTTTTCTCATGATAACCCGTTTGACAATCAGAATGATCGTTTTGATATTTTGGAAACAGCTGCAACGTTTCAGTAGAAACGTTTCTGAGTAGGCACGTTGATTATTGTGTCATTGTATAAGATGAATACAAGACGAGTTTTTAAGTCAAAATGTTCTCTAGAGCACACAGGTATACAAACATAAACACACATCCTTGTATTTCTATCCAACTGAGGCATTTGTGTTGACTTCCTTTCATTTTAGCAATGGCTTTAGTCCTAACAAGGACATTTTTCTAAAACTATTCATTACTAATATATTTCTAACTTATTTCACACCTACCTAGCAGAGCGCATTCATATTACCTGATCCCAAACCTAGCCCTTATCAGTACATACCTAACCAATTCACACCTTAGTCCTAAACCTAAGCCATAACCCAAAAACAAAACTTCTTCTTATGGGGCCCATAAGTAGCAGACAGTCTCCACAACATGGTATGCGTTAGAGAAATGATCGTATAATGTATCAAATGCAAGACCACACACATACACGCACACACAGCGTGCTCTTAAATTGTCTGGAGCAGCAGACAATGATTTCCACTACAGTATCAGCTGGAGCTTCAGTGGTTCTGTAAGGACTTACGTGCGCCGAGGGTGTACATGGAAGTACAGCGAGGTGACGGCATCGGTGACACTCTGCAGGTGGTGATAAGTGCACACATCCTGGGTGCTGATGACCAGTAAGGAGCCAGACTGCATGCCTGCCACCAGCCAATCAGATTCCTCATTTGGGATTTGAACCGTGACGAGGCAAAGGACAGGGCTGGTATCGACCTCCTGTTCACAAGGACAGGAAAGAGTTAAAATACTTTAGCTTAAAAGAAGTCAAACATGAGTCATCAAGTTTTGGGACCTGTATTCGTACCTGTGTGGTGACTGCGTTGGTCTGCAGGTCCACAGCTGTGACGAAGCCCTTCCTCTTAGAGCTGCTGCCCCCACCGAGCCAGGCTGTGTGGCTTGATGTCTTCTGGTCGCCGCCGGTGGCAGTGCTGCCGCTGCTCATTGTGATGCACTGAGCAGTAAACATGCTAGAAAACTTCACTTCACTTATTAAGCTCAGCATTTCCCCTGAATTTAGCCGTTCAAACACCTGGACACATCACAGAAGAAAAATGAATAAATAAAGATGGTAAAAAAGGTTATGATCTATAAAATTGTTTCCTTGTGCTTGGGATTCAAAAACCTAACTGGTACCGGCAGATCCTTTAAAAAAAATCTAAATATAGCTAAAATTAAGGCCTTAAAATGTCTTAAATTCATTTTTTTTAAAAAAATAACTGGACCCTAAATACTCTGTCAGGGAAAAGTTTAAGTCAGCTGCTGACATCTTCATTGCTTCCTG
This sequence comes from Poecilia reticulata, assembly GCF_904066995.2. NCBI lineage: Eukaryota > Metazoa > Chordata > Actinopteri > Cyprinodontiformes > Poeciliidae > Poecilia > Poecilia reticulata. The sequence continues at coordinate 5,240,828 of NC_088835.1, forward strand.
TGACTCTAGGCAGTTGGAGCTACAGCTAACTACCTGCTAACATCCCCCTGCTAGTTAACCAGCTGGCTTTTTTGTGCCTACCATAGATAAATTTGCTGGACGATGTTTGTCTTCGCCTCACTTCTGTTGCTAACCTATACAATGCTACATGCACTCTGTGCAAAAAAGCTTGGTCTGTGAGGGTTAAGGAGAGAGAGCCATATCCACTGTGAAATCCACAAAGCTGCTGTCAAGAGCAAAAAACAGACCTCAGAAATTTAAGTTTTTCTCTCCTGGTCTGGCTAAAGCTTCCCAGAAAACTGCACAGGGATCACTAACCGTAGCACTGATTTAAGAGGAGCATGGGGTGCAACACTGAAGTTAGAGGTTTGGTGGACTTTAAACAAGGTGATCAAACACCAGTCTTATTTTATTTCAACAAAGTTGTCACCATGGAGGGAATTACAACTGAAAAGGATGAGAAAAGGAAATGCATAGAGCATGGAACAAAAAGAGAATAGAGAAAGAAGAATAAAGGGTAATTGTAACTGTAATTAATGTCTAAAGTATGAATATGACAATATCTATAGGTGTCACAAGTAGTGCCATTTATTCCTCAATAGTTTCCCCATTTACATACACATATAGATATAAAATATAAAATTTCCTTTTGTACATATTTGTCATAATACAGGTCTTAAATTTAATTCCTAATGTCCTTAAAGACCTTAAATAGTCTTAAATTTGAGTTGGTGAAACCTTCATAAACCCTGCAGTTTCCATGAGGATCTGAATCAACCTACATCCTGGTTCTACTATAGATTATTTTTACTATCAAAGACAACTGAAGAACAGGGAACAGCTGTTCAACACCTCACCTGAGCAGAGGTGGGTCGATCCTGTGGGCTTTCCTTCAGACAGTCCATCATCAGAGCCTGGAAGCTGAGCCAAGGTGAGCAATTATAGTGCTTTACTGGGTCTGTGTAAAAAAATAAAATGAAATAATAAAATAAAATATTAAAAAGGTCATTTTTAAAATTATTTTTCGTAAATCTCAGAAGTGAACCCAGAGTCAGACTTTTTTTCACCTGGCAGCTTTCCCTGCACCGCCACTTCATCAAACTCGCTGGGGAACCTCATGCCTTCTAAAATGCGCTCGCCTCTCGTCAGCAAGTCGTACAGCAGCAGGCCGAACGAGAACACGTCCGCCTGCTGGTTGTAGATCACGTTACCCCGGGCGACCTCGGGCGCTCGGAAACCTGCCAGACGGAGGAGGAGGAGACCCGTCAGAGCTCTTGTTTCCAGTCAGCCTAAATCGGCCACAGAAAAGAAACTCTGACTGACCTGGAGTCCCCTCGGAGCTCCTCACACCCATGCTACAGCAATACTGAGCGATCCCGTAGTCAGTGATTTTGGCGATGATCTCCGAGTCGCTCTTCAGGTTGAACAGGAGCACGTTGTGGGGCTTCAGGTCCCGATAGATGATCATGGCGGAATGGAGGTACCTGATCATAAAGATCAATCACTGACTGAATGGATATTACATTAAGTCATTCTACGTCAAATTCTACGTTCATATGGAACCAAGACAGCAAAAACTAAATCTGTACTATGAATGAACCTTCTTAAAATAAGCAAAATTACATAACGTGATTTTCAGGGGATAAAAAAAAGGATCAAATTAAATCTATAGACTTACGTTACACCTTTACCTATTTAAGTCAAGTTTATTTGTATAGCATATTTCAGCATAAAGGCAGTCCAAAGTGCTATACACCATGCAAACATAATTCTGTCTCCAATTATGAAACAAGCAACTAAACATGTAATGTTGACAACCAGAAGACTTGAGTGGTCCAGAAGGAGAATCATACAGACTACACAGTGTTTAAATCTAGTATGGAGGAAGAACAGATACAGATTCCTCAGGGAGTAGCAAGGGGTTTCCTTTGATCTCAAATGGTTAAAGCACATACAACAAAGGACGGCTGATGCAACACTATGGTAATCATGTTTCAATTTGATGGAAGCTTCAAATTTGAGATTTGTCTGTATTTTTTGCACACAGAAAAGGCAGGAAGAAATGAAGCACATTTTGTGAAAAATCAAGTTCTACCATGTCTAGAAACTGTCTGCGTCTTTCCTGTTGTGTTTATTTTGATATTAAGGTGTAAAATTTATGTTGCTTCTGCGTAGAGAAAGAGTTCCTTTTTCCAGTGATGTCATGGCTTCCTTTTTCCTTTTCCATTAATTAATGATAACATGATCTGGGGCTAAAAGTTAAAATACTTTCCAATCCTTTTCAATCAAAGAGTTCCCAAAAGTTGTAAAGTAATTATTTACTGAATAGGTAAGAAAACAAGCCTAAACATGCGGGACATATTAGGACAGAGGTTGAGTTTTAGACGTTAGCCGAGGTAGGTGAGATTGGTGGACAAGATCAGCTTCACATGCAAGTATTGGTCGATCACCACTCTCCCAAAATTAAGGAAATTGGGGCTGATTTATCGACTGGTTGATTTATCAGTGTACCCTAAAATTAACCAAATCAAAAAATGTACATGCTCGATATTATACAATGTCCTGATTTTTGGAAACTGAACACCTTCACTTCCACTTTAACTCTGTAATATTTTAATATGATTAGGGAAACTTCAAATACAGACTGCAGAAGCTGGTCCTCATATTCCAGTTTTTTTCTAACTTTGTACCTGAGGCCATCTGCCACATGCAGGGCGATCCTGTGCTGCAGCTTCCGGTTCAGGCTGCCATTCTCGTGGTTAAAGAGGGAGTCCAGAGAGCCTCTGTGAGCGAGCTCCATCACCAGGACCGGCGGAGCGGAGCTGGCGGCCAGCAGGCTCACCAGGCTGGGATGTCGGAGACGACCTAGGACCGCCAGTTCCTGGAAAAAACAGCAAGGGGTTTTATCTGTGAAAGAAAATGTGTTTTTTTTTCTACTTTTATGAAACAGTTTTTATTTTAAAAAAAACAACAAAAAACCAGCCAATCATCGACTTCTACAAATGTCTGAAACCCAACAGCATCCATTGCTGCGGCAGAACCCTTCCAGCAGTACCTGTCTGAGGAGTCTGTGGACGTAAAGATCAGAAGTATGCTTGTTGAAAACCTTCACAGCAACTTCTTCGTTTTTATAAATTCCTCGATAAACTGTTCCAAAGCCTCCGTCCCCTTTAAAATATAAGATTTACAAATATTAAATTGTTATAGGACAAATGATTTCAGGAGACTTATTTTACAGAAAAACCAAAAAGCTGTACCTAGACTATGTTCTTTGGAGAGGTCTACTTCTAATTCCTCGCCATCCAGTGAAATCCCTGCAGGCTGGTCACTCAGCACCAGGTCCGGGGCAATCTGAGAGATCGGAAGCTTGCAGCGCGGATTCTCTGGGTTCACCATCAAGAAATCTAGGATCAACACGGTCATTAGGTTTGTTTGAGTAATGCTGGGACTATGCACTGGGAGTTTTAGAATCACTTTTAGGAAGTCAACTCATAATTGGCAACCAAATATCATCGGAAGAGAAAACCAAAAAGAAGACGATGTCATCGGCATATATGCTGAATTTACCATTGGGAATTAAAAGGATGTACTGTACCTTCATCAAAATGGTTACATAGGTCTTCTAGTAGAATCTTGCTCCACTCCTGGCCATCTTCAAAACTGTAGAGAGCCCACTTCTTTAGCAAAGCTTCTCCATTGCCATGCATGTCGGTGTTGAGCAGACCAGAAAACCATTCCTCCAGTACGGAGTCAACATGGTCCACCACTTGACCCAGTAACACTCGGCCTGGACAGAAGGAGAAAATGGGGAAAACAGGAAGTAATGCTGTCAGGGATGGAATTATGTGGATTATCTTTAGAGACAGTCCAGAAAAATAAAAAGTAAGAGGCATCAAATGGAATACATTGCTGATGCAAATAACCATCTGGATTTACAATTCTTTTATCATGTTTGAGACCATACAGTTTGCACCCTTTGGTACCTTTTTGAGATGAGGGAACGGTTATCCTCACAAAGCTGGAGGGACTCTGCTCCTCTGAAGTAGCCTCCATTAGACAGTACGCGTCAGGGGACCAGTTCAGGTAAATACCTCGCCTCCAGTAAATGCGGTTGGGTCGAAGCACCTTTTCTGGAGAGAGAAAAAAAAAAGTGACAAAGTTAATATCCGCTGTCTTTCTTTCCTGGAAATCTTAAGCTGCTATTGCTGATTCCCAACATTTGACATTTTTGAAGTGGGTCTACGCTAAAGGAATACTAAAGGAATACTAAATGAATTGAAGTGGAGTTTGAGGAACATCAGAACCTGTATTTGTGACACTTCTGTCGTGAACGGGGTGTGTCAACTGAAATCAGTAGTATGGTATTCACAGTGTTCTGCTATGTCATTCCCCAGGTGCGTTACTATTTTTAATGTTCTTGTGTCGTTTACTTTATTCTTTTATTTTAAAAGGTCAACTAACCATCCAGGAATTAAATGTCAATGTTCACGCAGTGCCCTCAGGAGCTCATATCAATATTAGACTATTTTTTTACTTTCAGTTTCAGGCATCCAACATCCAAAGGTGAGTAAAGCATCTGTACAGTATAGGACTGAACGGCGGCAACCAGGCTTACCATATGTGATGATCAAATTGTGTGTGCTGCAACGTCAAATGTGTATTACAAAGATGGGGGAGCATTATGTTCCAACATTCAGACAAAATGTAGTAAGCAGCACTGATGCTAGCAGCCATTGTTGGATTTACCTCTTCCACAGAGCAAATACGAGGAGACCTCTAACAGGCGACTGATCTGCCTAGACCAGAAGTCCATGGGGAAGTAGGGCATCTCATACAGACGCACAATCATCTCAGAATTCTCACAGTGAGGTAGTTCTATAACTGGTCTGTGTTTGGACAAACTGTTTAAAACAAAACGAATCAGAGAAAATCACAAACTTGGCAGCGCTACATGGATGTATTTCCACATGAAGAAATCTTAACATACCTGCTGGGTACCAGTAGCTGGTCCTCACCAAAGGGAAGGGCAATCTGAAACTTCTCCAAAAGTTTAAAAAACTGAAGCATGTGGCTCTTGGGGAAACATTTTTTCTCCAACAGAAACCTTTCCACAACAGAACGCTGAACCACTCCCTTTGGTTGCTCCAAGAGGCCACAGCTCTTCAAGGTCAGTTTCTGCACAGAGGACAGACACGGCATGTGTCCCACAGTTTTCAGTGTTTAGATACGACTCAAGCACAAACTCAAAGATTTTATTAAGTAGGACACAAATTTTCAGCCTGAGGAGAGGGATGACTATGAAAATGTCAATGAAGCTGAAGACTTTAAGTCCAGTTTATTTTTCTCATTGTTGAATGAACTGAGCTCTAGGGAAAAGCTTTGTTTGCATATAAACACTGACTGGTAAAATAGAACTTTCCTGAAAATAGAACTATAGTGAAGTAATTCTTGTATAAAAATAAATAGAAAAGGCCAGAGGTTTGGAACACCAATTCCACTGGTAGGCACTCATCTGCTAATCCGCTAATAGCAGAACTAATTTTTAGTTCAACGCTTTAGCAGTTTTTGCAAACTTTGATCATGTTTAGCACACTTAGCTTCCTCTAAATTAATTTTTCTGCCAACTACCATGTTGTCATAGTACTTTAGTGTCAACAGAACTAATGTTTATGATTAGTGCATTAGGGCTAGCACAACAAAATCTGTTAGATTTGGACCTGCCACTGCCCAAATCTAACAAAGCCACAAAATATATCAAAATTTGCCATTGCAATATCAATACAATATCAGTGTTTCAATTACAAATAACTGCTTGGATGCAATATCCTTGAGTTCCCTGAATTCACTTTGTATGCCAATATTATATTTAGTCTGTTGTATGCAGTTGATGCTCACATTTGCTTTAGATTTTATGTTACAAAAAATAACTGTATTGATTAAAAATAGTATTAAGTAAAATATGAATTAATCACAATCTATATATAACTTATTCCACATAATACTGCGTACCCGCTGTTGATAAAAGACGATTTCAGTGTTATAATGTACTGAGGGGGAAAAGTTATATACTTCACATGCTTACCTGAGACAGAATGTTACACAACCACTGTGGGTAGATAAAGTAAAGTTCTTGAAGTTGGAGAGCAGGGTCGTCAAAATGTAATAAAATTCCTTATATGAAAAATAAATTACAAGCTGTTAGAGTGAGGGCTTATATTTCATTAAAGCACAAAATATTGCTGTACAAAAACTGATTTTACCTCAACAGGAACACGGGATTTAAACAGACTTTAAACAGTCATTATATGTTGGAAACTAGTGTTAGTGTCAGAATTAAAGTTCAGTTCTCAACTGACCCACTTCACTGAGGAAATGGATGGCGTGGGGGAGTTCGGTTTCCTCCAGCTGCAGCTGACTCTCCTGGATAAGCTGCAGAAGCTTGTCGTACCTGAGGACAGGAAACTCTGGCGGGACTCTGCTCCTCTCTTGGAGAATTCTGCGCTCCAGCTCCACGTAGCAGTCTGGCACCAACTGACCCATAACCTGCTGGCCTTGGATCTGGACAAACAGATGAGGTGTGTGTTAAAGGGGCAGTGTTACGTGTTTTCCAGGCATGGAGTGCCACTTTATTGCACAATAAATTAATTATGTTGCCTTCAGTTGTTATAAAAATGCTATATATCAAATATGACTAAAGAAATTTGACTGTGTTTTGCACAGCTGAATGGTTGCCATGAGAGATTAAAGGAGTTTTCAAACATGCATGAAAGAATCAAAGCAACACTCCAGATATGGTTTTGATGAGGGAATAACATTATAAAAACTATTAAAATTACTATACGGGGAGCTGAGGTGGCATGGGGTAAAGCAAAACCCACGTATTGAGGCCTTAGTCCTCAACCTGAACGTCACAGGTTCGAATCCCGACCTGGTGGTCTTCGCCGCATGTCTTCCCAATCTCTCATTAACCACTTTCCTGTCTGACCTCTCAAGTAAAGGCCACAAGAGTCAATACAACTTAAAAAAATGTGCTAAACAAGTGTGATATAATTTAATTTCCTATTACATGATGTACAGCTCAAAAAAGTTGATTTTACATAACAATGTAAGTAGTGGGGTGGCTGCTCAGATGCCCGGTTTCAGGTTTCTTTGCGTTTACCTTGAAGTTGGTGACCTCTCTGATGACCGCCTTGCGGAGTTTGGCGATGGAGTCAGAGTCCTCGCAGAGCGAGACCATGTGACAGTCTCTGATGGCCGGGAAGCCTTGATGGCTCAGCAGCTCCTCTCTGATTTTACTCAGGCATGACTGAATCTGCAGCTCCTCGCTCACATCGGTGTGGGTTCCAGCAAGGATGACTGGAGACAGTGGAGCCACTGCCTGAGGAAAAAACACAAAACAAATGGACGTGTTGGGGAAACCGTGATAAAATTAAATGCATTGTGCATTTAGTGTGTGGCTCACTTTAATGTTAAAGAGCCAGGGCTTAAGAGCGTCCACCTGACTGGGTCCCTTACTGAGGTCGTAGACGACCAGATAGAGCGCTCTGGATGTGAGGAAGAGAGGGTGAGAGCCAGTGAGCTCCTCTCCACCTGTGGAGCAAACAAGATTAGAACTGATGTGCTTCTAAATGCCTTTTACTTGTGGTAAAATGGCAAGTTTTTGTGAAATGAAAACATGAACCCACAAATAAACACTTTAATGTGGCTGAAAAAGGTGTAATAGCCTGCTTGCATAAATGTGCACACCCTTACACTAACATATTTTAAAGAACTTAGATTCAGTTTAAGCATTCTGTCTTCTTTGGTAAGAGTCACCTTCCCATAGTTTTACTTGGGAACATTGTCCATTCTGTTTTGCACAGGTGAAATTATTCCATTCTTGACTTTTAAGTGAGTTCTCAGGCTCCATGTGACGCTAAAACACTAAAACTCTGTTTAATCTGAAAGTGGAGATTTGGGGTCAAAACTGACTGGCTTGTGAAACATTTCATGATTTCATTCACCTTAACAAAATACTCAATTCCATCTGATGTCAAAGCAATCCCACGCCTTGATGGCACCACAGCACCAACGTGTTGTTTTAGTTTTTTTTGTGCAGCCAAAAAATATTAGTTTGCCTTGATTACACCACAAGATGTTTTCTAACAAGTTTTTAATGTACCACAGGCTTCTTAAGGAAGAAAAGGATTTTGTCTGACTCTTCTTCTTAGCCCAGACATTGAAAAGAAGACAAGAGATTGTTGTCACAAAGAAAGAGTACAGAAACAGCATCATGCAAATGAGCAAATGTCACAAAAATCCTTCCAGGACAGATGAACTGTACTTTAAGTTAGTTTCATTATAAGTTTCATGTTATATTCCCAAGAAGAGTAACTGTTTAAACTCGATTTTTGATCCATTTTCAAAAACATACGAGTAAGCACACTTATTGGATTCAGGTTACTGCACCTTTATATGTTTTTTCCCCATCCAACTTGTTAGACAAGCAGCACTTCCACCGTTTTTTGCCCACACATATTTCTCGAGTCACATTTGCGATGTGAGCCAACCTGAGAAGTCCCAGACGTTCAGCAACATTTTCTTGTCCCGTTCCTTGACGGTCCAGTCGAAAACGTCCACAGCGCTCTGCTTTGAGTTCAGCTGGGACCGCTTCATCTTCATCAGCTGCCTGACGAGGGTGGTCTTCCCGCAGCTGGTGGTCCCCACCACGATGAGCTTCATGCGGTGGTACGGCACTGCCTTCTTCAGGCGCTGCTGCAGGAACCTGGGAAACGGGACAGACTACTTGATTTTCTGAGAGTGACTTAGTGCAAGGTGCAAATATCTTTGTACACTTCAAATAAGACAAAACTAACTTACAATTAACTTTTCAGCATAACAGCTTGTTTTAAAGTGGCAATATTATGTGAAATCAACGTTTTTGAGCTTTACATCATGTTATAAAGTTAGTCCCTCATCAAAAACAAACATGGAGTTCGCTCCGTCTCCTTGCAGCTGTAGTTTCCAAGCTTCTGTCTCACAGAGCTGGCCTCTCCCACGACTCCACCACTCAGCTTCTTCAGACTAGCCACCAGCAATTAGCAAACACCTGATGGAACTGAGCATCTGCTTATTAAACAAGCTTCTTCTCTGTGTTATGTTTAACGTTGTTAAAGGGTTAATAGAGGAGCCATGTTGTGGTGACTTTCTGAAAGCGGAGCTTCAGAAAAAGCAAGTGTTTTTAAAAAACACAGATTTCCAATTCCAAGGCGTTAAATTACAAAGTAACATTTCTTTTAAGTCATGTTTGTTATAGTCTTTTTAAAAAAAAGGAAACAAAAAAAACTGAAGGTAACATAGTTACTTGACTGTGCTATAACATGGTTCTATGTGCCTGGAAAGCACATAATAGTGCATAAGAGCGAAATAATCTACCACTGGAACTTGGCTTCTAATATAAGAAAAATACCTTGTTCCACTAGCAGATTAATTCACTTATAACTAGTACTGGTGGTAGTAAGATCCTCCTCACCAGTCTTAAGTCTTCTAATGAGCCATCAATTGATCCAGGTGTGCTAAACCAGGGAGAGAACTGAAACATGCAGGATGCCGGCCATCGAGGACCAACTTTGGACACAACTGGTGTGAGTTTATATTTAAAAATAACAATGCTGCTGACCTAACTATGTCTTTGGTCTTGTTGCCAATAAGTTTCAGATCCAGGTCCAGTTGAAGGCCGTCCAGAGGCAGGTCCCACAGTCTGCCCAGCTTTCCCATTTCATCCGGGAACGACCTCAGTCTGGCGTTCCGACTCACATCCAGAGAGTTCAGGCCTTCCAACATGCCGATCTGCGGCGGGATCTGCAAGGAAACAACACAACAGTGTTTAAACGATATTCTCCTGCCACAGACATTCTTCATTTCTGCAGCTTCACCTCTTTAAGCTTGTTGTCACTCAGATGGAGCTTCTCCACTCTGGACCATCTGTAGATCGGTCCACTCAGATCCAAACCTTTGATGCCATTCTGACTGAACATCAGCTCCCGGATGTTATGGGACACCCAGCACCCCGGACCAGGTAGAACGTCGATGCTGTTGGTCCTCATGTCCACTGAACGTAAGCTGGACAGAGAGAATGAGGCCTTACGTACTGCAGAATCCGCTCATCTGACTATGAGACACGAAAAGGTGTATTGTTTTATTTTTCAGGACGTACTTTGGTAGAATCAGTATGGCCTCGGGAATGTGAGTGAACTTGTTGTTAGCCAGTTTCAACGTTGTGACCTTGGCTGGCAGCTGGGAAAGGGAACCTGGACAGGCATAGGTAACATTGATTTATTTAGATCGAATAATATGAATGTAAAGTGAGTGCAACTGAATAACTAAGGGACTTAAACCCAGACCCAGAAAAATTATCTTCACTTATCAGAAGATGTATGGCATCTGTGTTGAAGCTGTGATTGTCGACTTAAAAAGATTCTTCAAGTAGTTAGACGTTTACATTCATGCTCTTATTTTGAAATAAGTGAAGACTTTTTACACATCAATTCTGTTTCCTCTCCTCTCTATTTTTCCAAATAACTATTTCAAACAAGAATTATACAAGGGCAAAAACACAGACAGTAGAGAACAATATTTAAGCAAATAAACAGAACATGCAAATTATGATGATTGAAAATAAAAATTGGTGCTCAAGGGTTGTAGTCTTTCAAGGGCATATATAATTTGAATTGAAGTTAGCTTTTAGCATTAGCTTCTACTAACTACCTTGTTGGTGTATTGCTTTAGCGTTAGCCAAACTAATGTTTACGATTAGTGCTCTGGGGTTAGCGCAATTAACTTTTTAGCTTAATGTCAGTAGTAGTTCCTCACTTTAAAGGTTCTGCCAACTTGGAAAGGTTTCCTGTAGAAATACAACTTCATCTGAATTTCTACAGATCATGTTTCCACTTAAATAGCTAACTGAATAAAACATACTGATGGCATAACTAAGCATCTGCAAATGTCTTCACCGTACTGTTGATTGCACCTTCCACTTTCACATAATTTCTGCTTGAATCAGGTCAGTGTCTGTCTACGTTCCCAGAAAGTATCAGTCATTCTTGACAAAATATCCATCTCACATTAGTACTGACATATTTTGTTGTTTGAAGCACTCAAAGTTTCCAGTTTAGGGCAGCTGGTCAGAAAGTCAGGAGAAATATTCTCCACGTTATTCTTGCTCACATCCAGCAGCTTGACTTCCGGGAGATAGAGAGCCGAGCACAGCTCAGTTAAACCGTTACTGGAAAATAAAAGAAAAGAAAAGCATGTTTCCAGGCAGCAATTTTTTTATATAATCACCTTCCTAAATTAATAGAAAAAAGTGTGTTTTTTTTGTTGCCAAAATCATTTTTGGCAAAAAATAAAAAAAAGACAAAAATGATGTCTGTCCACAATAACTGTGCTTAAGTTATTTTTTGCCAAAAGTGCAAGAGGAAACGTTTAATAAAATATCAGCATCATCAACTTTATTTGTAACACCGCTACAACTGAAACAAAGTGTTGTACATCAGTAACAAGTAAGATAAAACAAATCATAAAAACAAACTGACTAAATTAATTGAAAACTGTGTTAAAATGTTAAAACAACAAAGTTAAACAGATAAAATCAAAACCAAATATGGAAAACATTTAAGGATAAAACACTTTTGTCCTTTTGAAGAAATTTAAAATTTGAAACTCCATAAAGTCATTGTAAAGTTTGAAATATAATAAGTATTTTGGTTTTGAACTCTGTAAAATGACCGGTTTGCCAGACAGCTCACCCGTCCATAAACAGCTCCTCCAGCTTGCCCATAGTCCGGCCCAGCTCGTAGGGGAATGTGGTGATTTTATTGAACGACAGATTGATCTGTATCAGTGAGTGGCAGGTGACAGCGGGGTCGAAGGTCAGCATGGGCCCGATGCAGTTACGGGAGACGTTGAGTGTGCTCAGCGAGGGCAGAGCCAGCAGGTCGTCTGGCAACGACCGAAGCTGGTTACCCTGCAGATCTAGACGGGTCAGACTCTTCAAACTCTGCGCCAAAACCAAAACGAGAAACAAGAGCCAAAAGTCAAACTCTCCTCTGTTATACAACCTAATTATCATATTTGGCTGAACTGCATTACCTGGCAGATGGCAGAGGGGAACTCCAGCAGAACGTTGCTGCTCAGGTCCAGGCGATGGACGTGCCACAGCTGCTGCTGGACAAGAGCATCGTCAAGGAAACAGGACAGGGAGTCCAGCTCGTTCCCTGACAGGTCCAGCAGGCGGATCCTCTCCTTTTCTTTGAAAAGAGCAGCGGAGTTCTCACCAGAGCCCAGCACTGAGGACGATGAGCCAGAATACAATTACACTAGGGCTGAAATGATTGATTGTGATTAATCAATTTTTGAGATAACCGTCAACTAATTTAGTAATCGATTAGTCATTAACTAAAAAAAATTATAATTTGCTAGAAAAACCCCCAACATATTCAGAGCAGTCCATTCATCCATCCATTTTCTTACACCCTTGTCCCTCAGTGGGGTCGGGAGGGTTGCTGGTGCCTATCTCCAGCTAACGTTCCGGGCGAGAGGCGGGGTTCACCCTGCACAGGTCGCCAGTCTGTCGCAGGGCAACACAGAGACACACAGGACACACACATAACCATGCACACACACACTCACACCTAGGGGCAATTTGGAGAGGCCAATTAACCTGACAGTCATGTATATGGACTGTGGGAGGAAACCGGAGTACCCGGAGAAAACCCACGCATGCACAGGGAGAACATGCAAACTCCATGCAGAAAGACCCCAGGCCGGGAATCAAACCCAGAACCTTCTTGCTGCAAGGCAACAGTTCTACCAACTGCGCCACTGTGCAGCCCCTAATCAGAGCAGTAATTAAGTAATTATTCCAAGATATATACATACATATTGGAGTTCAAATTCAGTAAAGGCATGCTTTGTAATTGCAGTTTTTGCAATAAAATATTAACTTTCTTATTTTAAAAAATAGTTGCATTATTTACTTAGTGTGTTTTAATATTGCATAAAAAATATTCAAGTGGTTAAACGGAAAATCTGAAGAGTGCCAATTGGATTATTTTAGTAATCCAATTACTAAAATAATCGTTATTTGCAGCCCTAAATTACACATTAATATTTGCAACGATGACAGATAATTTTTTATGCTGTTTTTTTAAGCTCCGTTGTTTTGTCTGGTCAAATGAAACAACCAGACAAAACAAATTAAATGAATAAATAAGACACAGAAATAATTCAGAGTATTGTGCTTCTTGGCCAGAGGCACAATACTCTGAATTATTGTTCAGAGTATTATGGCACAATACTCCAGCCAATACTCCAGCCAAGAAAAGATATTTTTAATTTCTTTCTTTTCCTTTGGAGAGACTTACCCGGCTTAGAGTTTCTCCGTACGTATCTTCTATTAATCGATTCATTATTTTCATTTTCAGGTTGAGGACTCTGCATATGTATCAAACAGATGAAAAAGAACATCCTGAATCCGATGTTGCACAAAGTAAACCAAGCAAGGAAACTGAACCGTAATGAGTTTGAAAGAATAAACAACCTCTGCACTGGAGTGCCTGTGACGTCCCTGCTTCCTTTTGAAGGAGTCTCCCCTCAGCTCCTCCACAGAGTTGTTCTTTGACTTTGGAGACAGAGCCCCCGACACCGAATCACTTCCTAAACCGAGTAAAGAACAAAAGAAAGAAGGAATTGAGCAAAATCAACACAAACAGTTTCCATTCATACCAAACAGTGGAATGAACAAGTATACAGGATCATTTTGTTTCTAGTCTTTGGTGTGCTAAGGGGTTTCAGATCATCAAGCAAATGTTAGTATTAAACAAACAGAAGTAAATAGAAAAAGCCCATTTATATCTTCAATATTATTATATTACATATATGTGAAATGGTTGCTTATATATATATATATATATATATATATATATATATATATATATATATATATATATATATATATATATATATATATATATATATATATGCATACAGTAATATATTATAATATATAATATATTTTATAATATATTATAAAACCTTTTTTGTTTGGCGACCCAAGAAATTTTTCTTGGGTCGCCACTTCTTAAAAATCTTCATATATGTCTGTTTAAAACAATTTTGCAATAAAGATTTGACCAATATTCTTTCATATCAATGTAAAAGACTCACTTCCAATAATGCCACAACCAGTTATTATATTTAGGGGCAAAGACTTTTCAGGAATTGTCAGTTTGGTTTGGATAGGTTTTCTTTTTCTTCTTAAGAAATTACAAACATAATTTGAAAACAGCTTTTTGTATTTACTCGAGTTATCTTTATGTGATACAGAGAAACAAAAAAGCAGAAGCAGAAGGAATTTACCATCACTCTCTATTTCATCATTCATAAACAAGTTGTCATCCATCGACACAGTGCTGAAGCTGGAGTCATCGCTCTCATCTGAAATGTAGCCGGAAGTCAGACACTGGTCTGACATGGGTCTGGAAAAGCCGCCAACGCTCTTGGACCTCTGCAGGGACTGAATGTACCTGGCCAAACTCACACCTTTACCTATAAGAGTGACAACAGAACAAGCATATAGAAGCTGTACTGCTAATTTCAACAATATAATCATTTTTCAAAGCTGTGAGATAACAGGAAGCACCACTAAGACAGAATCTGCGAATGCTTCTCACTGCTGTATCGCAGACTGTATGCCCTGCCCCGTTCGGCCAGCAGGGGGCTCAGCCAAGCGGCGTCCAATCTGCCCAGTCTGAAGCCTCCCAGACAGAGGGCGCTGTTGTTGAAGTCCAGACCGAGCCGGCCGAGCAGCAGGATGATGATGGGCCCGTCAGCCCTCTTCACGCTCACAGCCAGAGCCCTGCGGAGCTGCTGCTCCGGAGTGCCTCTGCTCAGCAGGAGCTCCACCAGCTCCAGAGGACCTCCTTTCTCACACACCTCAAAAATTCATAAAACCGCATCATCACCACATATTACATCTATCAAAACTGACCAGAACCTACGGAAAAACAGTTTTATGTTAACATTTTCAGGGGCTAACCTGATAGATGAGAGACTCTGTTTTTGCCTTCCTGTTGATGTCGGCGCCCAGCTCGATGAGGCACTCTGCCATCAGCGTGTTGCCGTCCATGCAGGCTTTTTCCAGCATGCTGTAGTGTAGCTCCGAGTCGTTCCACATTTTGGACAAAGCCAGACACACAGCTTTTTGCAGCTGGTGGGAGACAAAAAGACAGTCATGGGTAGAAGAAGGAACTTGTTTCAGCTACATAGGGTTTTATGGCTTTGCGGTAAAGATGCCCAGCCGTTGTTTTATTGGAGGTTTTACTCTACAACGTCATCTCACAATACAACACAAACTGCCTAAGGGAAGGCATTTGGGTCAAGCTTGCAGCATTCACCTGATTTATGAGAAACACAACAAACTGCTGCATGGAAGGAAAAAGAAGGAGGATAAGATTTTGAGTAAAAAGTTCATGAGGAAGTAACTGCATATTGCTAAAGTTTGGATTGACGGTTCACGTTCAAACTCTAAACAAACTGCTCGGAAGTTTGTTTGGAACCACACAGACACCGTTTGGAGTAGGTGATCTCTTAACGTAGTACTGTAATAAAGCAATTGCTTTAACACAAACAAACCACACTTATTGTGAAATGAACCAAAGTTTGTTTCGAATGTACGGTACTAAATACCTCAGGCGTGGGAAAAAAAACCCTATGACACTGCACTCAAAACATAGCTGTACATAAACTTACTGGGCTGACGCTCTGCTCCCTCCCCTCCATAAGGTGCTGGAAGATCTGCCTGTCAAAGTCTTCTCTTTGCAGTTCAGCTGCTGCCCCCGAGCAGGCGTCCAGCATCCGCAGGGCCACCTGAAAACACTGGAAGAGCCACATTTTTGGTCTGGTCTCCGTTCACACATGCATTCGAATCTCATCAGAGTTCACCTCAACCAACCCGAGGCCAAGTTTTGTAGGCGGACCAGAGTTCGCTTTTTTGGTCCACATCTCCCCAAGAGCGTCAGTAACTGCATTTCCATTACAAATGTATGCAAAACTTTGTTAACATTCAGCTCATGTCAATCGTCATCTAATATTCAATAATATATAGAGTTTGATTCCTTCCTGCATTGAACCCTAATTCATTAAGACCTATTGTACATTTTATTTGAGCGTTTCAGTTACCAGACAGCTAATTAACATGATGTCTATTGATCTAAATGGCTCACCTTCAGCACCATCTCAGAGTCTTCTTTGTACTGACTTAGGGAGGCGACCACAACGGAGGCCAGGACTGGTACAATCATCCTGGAGAGCTTCTTCTTCATCACGAGGTAGTTAAGCAGGGTTAGACCCCAATAGTGTATGTCTGGGAGGAATTGGAAACATCAGAATTAATCTTATAACAGCTTCCTTTAGTTATCCTCTCCTAGTTGGAAGGCTTCATAAACAGAATTAATGAGGAGCTTAGAGACTAGTTGTTGACCATTTACTGGATTTATCTAGCATGTAGCAAGCTGAAGAGCTCGCGGTTGACAATGAAAATAAGCAACACTTCTGTTTAAACATAGTTTAAAACGTCACTCTTACTCCTACCTTCCAGTGCTAAGATTTGATTAGCCAGAACTATTTTCTGGCTATGTATGAACTGAAAAAAAAAAAACATAGACTGTTATTCATAGTTACTAGAGAGAAGTATTAGTTAGCTAATACAAGACCAGAAATTAGAAATCTGCTTGCAAAAAAATACAAAAACCAGAGTAAATCCAACTGTGTATCAAAACCTTCACAGACCTGTCCATGACTATAGAATTAGTACAATTTATCTTAGTTTGTGGTGTCAAGTTAATAATGATTTTTTTTCTTTTAAAATGCATTTTAAACCATGACAAAAGTTTGTTTTAGTTCATTCTGACTGATTTTGTCAAAGGCAATGATATACCTCGATCCTTTGGGAACGCATGTAGTGTATGAAGTACGGTGTCTATCGCCCCCTGCTGGCACATCAGATCCACTGCACCTGAGCAATCAGCCAGGGATGATAGCACCTTCAGGCCGCACTGCTGTATCGCGGGTCTGCTGATAAACTACACACACATACACACACAAAGAAATAAATACTTATTCCAAGTACTAAGTAAATGCTTGATTTAAAAATGTAAAAAATATTGAGAATATTCCGAGAATAATGAGAGAAAATTATGCTGCACACCCTGTTGAGGGCTTCCAGGTAGAGTGTGTGAGCCCCTTCCACCACACACTGGTTCTTCAGGACTCTCAGCGACACGTCGGCCATGTCGGGATCCGCAATGGAGGAACCGTTCTCCCTTAAACTCCTGTCTGGGAATTCCCAAACAGTAAGGAAACAAGTTCAGACAAAATAAAGGCAAGAAAACATACAAAGTCAGAGGGAGAGAAAAAAACTCACTGTGCTCAATGACTAATCTAATTAAAACAGCACTGTGGATGGCTTTCTTAAGCAGAGGCAGAGAAAAACAAAGCTGCAGCACTGAATCAGCTTTGCATTCCTCCTCCAAACAGAGACCATGCTGTAAAAGCATGTTTCTGATGTTTTTACAGCAAAAGAAACATGTACAGAGACTTCTTTTGTCTTATTTGCAGAAAAATAAAAGCATAAAGCAGCTTTCAAGAGCACAAAATATCACACATTCATTATATCCTCTTAAGACTGAGTGACCTGATCCTGGTCCATGTTTAGTGTATGTTGTGTCTTTGGACTATATTAAGACCATTTTCATGAAATACAACTATCAGAATTGCAGTTAAGACATGCTATATACAAAATTGTAGAAATCCAGAAAACAAAACATAGCGTTCTCCATTTAAAAAAGTGCATCTTACAATCTATCCTTCCACACATGGACATGAAAAAAAAACATTGCCATTTATATGGATTTAGTGGCTGTCATTTCAGTATTTAGTAATTTGGATATTTGCTCCTTTTTATCTAATTGTTTCATTGCTTTGTTTTATATTACAACAACAATACAGTTGTGTTGGGATGGGCAACAACCATTCATCCATTTTCTTCCGCTTATCCGGGGTCGGGTCGCGGGGGCAGCAGCTTCAGAAGGGAGGCCCAGACTTCCCTCTCCCCAGACACTTCTTCCTCAACTGGCTCCTCAGGACGACCCCCCTGACCTGGAGAAGGACTCTCCAGGTCTCACTGTCATTGCCCAGATGAGCGTTGAAGTCCCCCAGTAGAACAAGGGAGTCCCCAGGAGGGGCACTCTCCAGTACCCCCTCTAAGGACTCCAAGAAGGGTGGGTAATCTGAACTGCCGTTTGGCCCGTAAGCACAAACAACAGTCAGAACCCGTCCCCCCACCTGTAGGCGGAGGGAGGCTACCCTCTCGTTCACCGGGGTGAACCCCAACGTACAGGCGCCCAAATGGGGGGCAACAAGTATGCCCACTCCAGCCCGGCGCCTCTCACCGTGGGCAACTCTCTTCACCCGAGTGTCCAAGACATACGGCCGCAAATCCGATGAGACGATGACAAAGTCAATCATCGAACTGCGGCCTAGGGCATCCTGGTGCCAAGTGCACATATGGACGCCCTTATGCCTGAACATGGTGTTCGTGATGGACAGTCCGTGACGAGCACAGAAGTCCAACAACAGAATACCGCTTGGGTTCAGATCGGGGGGGCCGTTCCTCCCAACCCACGCCCCAAGAGCCAGCTTCTGCAGCCGAGGATCAGACCGCCAGGGTCCCCTCCCTCGGCTGCCGCCCATAGCACAATGCACCCGACCCTTTTGGTCCCTCGGACAGGTGGTGAGCCCATCGGAAGGGGGACCCACGTCTCCTCTTCGGGCTGAGCCCGGCCGGGCTCCGTGGGTAAAAGCCCGGCCACCAGGCGCTCGCCATCGTGCCCCACCTCCAGGCCTGGCTCCAGAGTGGGGCCCCGGTGACCCGCATCCGGGCGAGGGAAAACGAAGTCCAAAGTTTGTGTTCATCATAAGGGATGTTGGGATGGGCAACAGTTGCTGTTAAATTAGTTGTTGGTGCAATTTTATCGTAATTTTTTAGTACAGCTGTCTCATTTAAGTTCTTTGAGAGAGCGAACTTGCATTATCTCATTATCAATATATTGCTTGAAAATTGGTCTCAAAACAACATTATTGTTTATCGCAATCATTTCTGGGACAATTCATCATCCAGTAAAATTTGTTAGTGTGACAGGCCTAGTCTCATTTTCCTGAAATTTGACTACGCTGTGATGTCCTGTATTTTTGTAATGAGTTTGTACATTTTGCTGTGGTTGTCCCACCAACAGCAATAAATTTCCCTTAGGGAACAATAAAGTATATCTTACCTTATCGGATAATCTTTAAAGTAGCACCTGAGCAGTGGAAAAACCTGCCAGCAGAGTGGCAGCTTACCTGGGCAGAGGAAGATCAGACTGGCCTCCAGGGCTGCCAGCTGGACCTCCGATTGGAAGTTGTGGCTCTTCATGGTGGCGAGGATCTGACTCATGGCCATGTTCAGTTCATCCAAGCTGGCCGTCCTACAAACACAAGGACAGTTTTCACTAACAAACCAATCAGAACTCATGGAAACTCTACACCCGGCACACAATTCCGATCCTCCGCAAATGTCAATGCAATTAACAAACTGCACAGATAAAACGTAACGAAAAGTAAAAATAGAAAATGTTTACTTGTTTAATTCTATTCAGAAATATTTTATTTAACAGCCACTTTGAGAAACACAGGTGAATGACTGATTTTTGTTCGTTATGATTGTTTCTGTTACCACTGAGGATGTTTGTATAAGCAAATCTTCTATGAAACTTTTACATTATTATTTTAAGACGAGCGCTGACCTGGCCGTTTTATTTTTTGTTAATTGTTAAGATTATTTTTGTTCTGAAACTAAGAAAAAACTTTTTATACCAACAGGAAGTGAGATGTTGTACCTCATATCAGTGTTGTGGTCAAGACCACCTAACCCAAGACCAAGACAAGACCAAGACCAGAGTGTATCGAGACCGAGACAAGACCAAGACTTTTAGGGTCCGAGACAAAGTCAAGACCAAGACCGAGGGAAGTCGAGACCAAGTCAAGACCAGCGGCCCGCGCTACATGACATGATAAAATTTAAAATATAATCAAAACTGCTTCTCAAATTGATCTGAAAGATCCATATTCCCATAAAAACACGTAGATATTAAATACTTAATACATTTTACCCATATTAAATATTCCATCTTTGTGCTACAATCAGTGGTGGTCTCGTGCCAGCCCTACAAAGATATCGCCCTGGGCGTTTGCCCATATTGCTCATGTCAGAAACCACCACTGTCTACATCATTAAACATAGCAATTGAGGCAATGCCCTGATGGTAAATAAGGCTCAACTATAAACACTGACCTAGGAGCAACAAGCAAGAAGTAACCAAGCCCAAGACACTTATCATGACTGTTCTCGCCCTCTCTTCTGCTACATGAAGCCAGGCAGTCTGACACCATGGCACACATTACAGCTGCCACTTTGAAAGAAAACAATCAAAGAGCAATTTGCATGCTCTTTCGTTCTTGTGCTTTAGTTATTTGTTAATTTGAAAAATATCAAAGTACATAATTAAATAAAAATAATGATAGCAACTTCAGTGTACACAAAGCATTACAAGAACAAAAAACTGGTGTTCTGTCAGGTCAGATCGTCATACGCTTAGCACAAACTCACGGCTATATCTGTCAGACACGTCATTACCATAAGATTTCATTTAATCAGCAACATAGAATCATGACGTAGATCGTCATACACTTTGTTATTAACAGTTGTATGGCATCCTGACTTAGTGGTTAAGTAGGTTAATGAGTTTTACACGGGCGTGTGTTGTAGCTGACTCCAGCTGCAACCAGACCCTGCTTTAAATACACTTTGAAACCACGACAATGCATGTATATCTATACAGTTATCATTGGAAACAATTTAATGACTTATTTTCGTCATAACTTGTTGTGTATGGTGAACTGACAACTCCTCTGACGGTCGGACTTCTTAATGCGCATGCAAGCATGGTACTCACTGCATGTATGCTATTCTGACAGCGTATGGTAATCTGATAGAACAACAGCTCTCAGTGACACGCCAGTCCTATTTTCTAAGTAAAGAGCCGTTCAGAAGAATCGGACTGTTTCTGAATGTCACATCACTATATTGCAGACTTTTGGACACAGCGTTGTCCCATATTTGCGACAAGTCAGTCAACACCTTCACACAATAATTCAGCGCAGTGAGTGACTTTTTTTCATCACAAATGCTTATGTGTCTCTATACAACTAGCTTTGCTAACATCACGTCAACGTAGCTTATCTTTCTTTGAGCTACTTCTCTAAGTGACGAAAAAAGTTAGACGTTGTCCCCACTGTCTGTGAAAGTGAAGTGATGCCGAGTTAGCTGTAGCATCGGATCTTATGATTTATGCAGCGCTATTCTATTACTGACGATTAGACAGACATCTTCTGCCGCTCAGAGAATACCACTGCGCATGTGTTGGAGCGCCACGTGCGAGTGAAAGGTGGGGAGGGGCAGGGGGAGTAACAGAAACATGTAATTGCTTGGATTTTAATCAGTGCGTTTTGCATCCACCGTAAACAAAGATGTTAACAAATAAACTGGATAGTATGCTGCATGTTTAGTCATATTTTCACAGTTGCGGTCTCGACTGGTCTTGAAATAAAATGCCAAGTCCTCAGCGCCAGAGACCGAGACAAGACCAAGACCAAATGCGGTCGAGTCCGAGACGAGACCGAGACCAACAAAAATGCTCTTGAGATCGGTCTCGAGACCAAGACTGATCTTGAGTACTACAACACTGCCTCATATTGCTCTTTAGTGGAATCTGTTCTTTGGTTGTCAATTTAATAAACATAAATTTGGTGTACTGATGTATTTTTTTCATCACAAAAATTGGCTAAGCAAAGAAATGAGCTCTATTTCTTTATTTTAAATAATAGTTCATTATTTTAAAAAAGGGAGACAGACACGAACTCTTGATCTTGTAAAATGTTACACAAAGTTTCAGTCACAGACCTTCAACAAGGAAACAGTCCAAGGATAAAATGTCTGACCAATCACATCATCAAAACGTACAAAATTATAGATGCCAATTTAAAATCAAATCCCATTACCTTATAATTGTATAATTTCAAATCAACTTTAAACTTTCCTAATAATATTACATAAGCAATATTATTATGTATACATAAGGAATATTATAATAGACCCCAATGTAAAAGATAACATTTTATAAACAATCTTTCAAAAATAATTGAACACTAAAAACAATTTCAAACAGCAGGCTAACCCATCTTTATGGCTTTTTATTTATTATAATTGTTTTTTGAAAGCACTGATATTTCAAAGTCTGATCCTGAACTCTTCCACCTAAGAACAATGACTTTACTCAAACATTGTAAGGCTTTTTTTTATGCATTTCCTTTTAAACTTTGGCTTTTGGTAATATTTCTAAAAAACGGAATATTTTTGGGTCCAAACCTTCCGTGGAAAAGCAGCTTTAACAACTTGCAGGCGCTGATGGAAACTTCTGCTGAGCTTGCATGTCTCTTCATCATCTCTACCAAATTGACATGGAGGCCACCAGACAACAGCAAGAAGCTCATTTTACCTGCAAGCAAAGCGGACAGTTTCTATTGAAGTAGCCGAAGTAGCAACTGGTTTTGAAGTCTTTCGCCAAAGATTGAAGATAAAAACCAAATGAGGCAGATGTGGCGAGCTGAGTCAAAAAGCAAATCTTTGAATTTACTGGTCTGTCTACATTCTGGACTTCCCCTGTGGAAGGAAGTGATTTTGCATTCCTCGAGGGCCAGAGTCCTAAAATACTGAGGAGTGTCCTTTGTCTTACACATTTGAATTAAATGATGAAACTGCCTAACTAGCATGTAGTCAAGCACTGCAGAGCTCAGCTCATGAGCTAATATTAGAGTCTTGTTTGCTGAAGCAGAGAGACATCTGGTAGTTGCAGGAAACTGGGCCTTGAGTAATGTAGTTTGAGTCCATTGTACCATTTGAGAGCATTAAATATGGACTATAACCCAAAAATATGAGATCCCAGATACGATGCTGGCACACAAAAATGCCCTGAGGTCGTCTATAGCTAGTCTTCAGATTAGCTCAAGGCCAGTGGAGAGAGCTTAATGTCCTTAATCTGACCTTCACATTTCACCAATACAAACCAAACCTCTACTCCCTGACCATTTTCTCTCTTGTTAACATGGACTCAGCAACACTTTGCCATATCTCCATGGTTTGACTCATTGACTCAATGCCTCTGTACTTAGTCACCCTGGAGTCTTTTTGTTGTTGTTGTTTTAAGTAATAACTAAAACTTGATATTTGATCCCAATAATATATACTGCATATATAATGTGAATGTCTGTAAGTATGCAACAACTAGATGCATACCTCAGCACATACGGAGTAAATATGTGTTTCTGAAGACTCACTGTTGTTGGTAATGAGCGTGGCGATGGCACTGGTAGCAGCAATGAACACACTGGAAGAGGAGGAGTGAACCAGCATGGCAGCCATTAACTGTCTGTGAACGGGAGTCCTGGAAAAACAGTCATCGAGCTTCCATGAAACAGTGTTTAACTCATTCAGAAGGCTTTTTTCCCCTTTAAACTTCTACATACCTGTCCTCCTGCTCCTCTTCTGATGGGTTAACTTGGGCTCCATGCAGTAACAGACTGTGAATGGCCCAGCTCGCAGCTTCCTGAGATGGGAAAAATCTAGTTAAATGGTTACTTTAAGAGTTTCTAAAGTGCCAGCGGCTAGGAGCTGCAGGACTGACCTGAACAGTCGGCTCAGCTGCATGGAGGTCCAGCGCCGTGCAGCAGTCCTCCATCCAGTCAAGGCCCAGGTCCTCCACCTCCTCTGGGCCCCTCTCCTCTTCCTTTTGCCCTTCCTCCGCCACCGCTTTGCTCTGCACGATGGTTGCAGCTGCAGTGTGGCAAGCGGATAACACAATGCAATACATCCATTAAGAAAAAGCAGAAGAAATATCATCTTGTTTAGATGTATGCAACACCAGCTGTGTTTCCATTACAAATGTGTGCAAAACTTTATCATAAATTCCGCCGATGTAAAAAAAACAAAAAAACACAACTTTGCAATTGCGCCGTCATCCTCTAACTACTTCCTGTAGCCGTCTTCTCTGTGGTCTGCAACAGTGGCAACATCCAGTTTACGATTATGTGATGCAAATAAAAAAAGTGTTTCCATTACAGTTTTGTGAAATAAACCAATTCTAAATAAATAAACCAACAAAAAAAAAATCAAACTTGTCCTAGCGCAAAAACATTTGATCAAAAATCAAGCTTTTTTTTGTATTATTATCGTGTTGCCATTAAATACATTTATTTCCAATATATCAAACTGTGCATTTCTGTCACCAATGGAAACTCGACTATTTTCAGTAACGTTTTTCTACTACGTTGTGTCGACTAACTTCCAGGACGTTATTGACTCAAGCCCAACTTGTGAAGGTGTGTGCTCACTAAGTTCAGCCAGGCAGGAGAGAGCAGCAGCTTGCAGGACAGGGTTGTTGGGAAAACTCTGACAGGCTCTCCGAGCGACTCTCTGGACGCCGTTCTGTACCAGGATGTTGTAGAAGCTCTCTGCAGGAAAATGAAAGAAGAAAAAAAAAGTCAGCTGAGTTACACAGAAGCTTCTCTTAACCTTATCAGCTTTAAATAGCACATTAGCTTATCAAAGTGGATCAAATTCAAGCAGAAGTGTATTGATTTCACAAGCAATGTTATCTTCATCTGTCAATATGTGAGCAGATACTGCAGTTATTTATTGAAAGGAATCTCAATGATTGCTTAGCTGTTTTACTCTGGTTTCCTTTCTTAGTGTATGCAAACTTCTGAATTTGAATCAAATTAGAGAAAAACAGCTCTATACCGAATAGAAATAATTTTAGTGATCTGAACTAGAAATGTTCATCTGATTTGATCTTAGTTCAAGTGTCTTTTTCATGAGTTATCTTATTGAAACTCATAAAAAATATAACATTTTTGGATAGAGGCAAACCACTTACAAACAAATATGAAATGAAATCAGACTATTACTGAAGAGGAGGAGGAGGATTAGAACAGGACAAACATCATGTCTTCCTCCTGAGTTGGAGCTCTGACCTGATGTGAACCTCCTGAACAGCAGGCAGGCCGTCTCCTGCAGCTCCTCCACGCCAAGGAAGGCATCCATGGCCGCGATGATGACAGTGTAACACTGAGTGCCTCTCGACATCAACACCTCCACGTTACTGCCTGCAGGAGAAAAGCATGTCGACCTCATCATGAGATTTTGGTCATGCAAGGCAGAGCTGATACGTCTAAGAAAGCATTTCTTCACAAACTAATGAGGCATGGACAAAGACAGTAAAAACAAAAATAGAAATGTGGTAATTTCCCCATGATTTTACATATTAAAATAAAAAATACCTCCGCTTCAGAGACGCACCAATCCAATAGTAATATCTGCATCGGTCCCAATATTTAAAAACATTATAGAACGGGTACCGTGACAATGTACCTGATCTATAAAGGCAGATCTATAATTCTTTGTTTTGTGCTCTGAGCCATGTCATGCTTTATTTATTTTACATTATGTTTACATGTTCTGGACAATCTGAAAGAAGGTTTGTAGCCATTTATATTTTCATGTTTGACAAAGGTAGTCAACTTATTGTTTTTGTCAGTTTCTTTATCATTTATTTTACCTTGGCTGTTCTACTCCTAATTACACTGACTGAACTAATTAAAGTTGTTTTTGACCAAGCTTGTGAAGCTATTGGTGTATTTTAGTACAGAGTCATCAAATACATTTATAATTCAGTACATTTATGTCTGTGTTTGAAAACACATTTTAAGTCAATTCAACTGTTTTTTTCTATCGGATCGGTATCGGCCGATATTAGACCTCAGATATCGGTATCGGAAGTGAAAAAAGTGGATCGGTGAATCCCTGCTCCTCTTTATTGATTTGATTTAATTCAGGGTTTACAGAAAATGTGGTTAATTATAGTTAATTTATTATTTAACAAAAGGTAGTGATTACTTTTACATACATAGTCAAGTTGTTAGACGAATGAAATTATCATTCATCTAAATCTTGGAAGACTTGATTTTGTGTTCATTCAAGATATCTTCATCCGCTGCTAAGACCAGTTTGACGATCTGAAACTTTTAATTGTGATTAAAATGAAAGCAAAACATAAAAATCTGTAAGTAATTTTACACCCTCTCTCTTTGGGTACTCCATAAATATAAACTTTGACAAGTCTGCAACGTAAAGCAGCACCTGTCAGAATTTGGACATGTTTGCGATTTCCACAAAATTATTTTATGTAAAAAGATAAGAAGAAAACTTCCTTGAAAAGGCCTTAAATCAGTTAGCTGGCAAATAAATGTCAAATAGCTTTTACAGGACTCACTCCTATTTTTTTTTTTGTTTGTTTTGTTTTGGGGGGGTTTTTTTGCCATGGGGGAATTTCTAAATAGATCTGTTTTCTGCAATGGGGCAGAATAACATCATTCATGTTACCATGCAGCCTAATTTACATCAGGACAGCCAAACAAGCTTTACAGGTTTACAGTGAAAATGTGCTCACAGCTGCTTAATGGCCTTTTAGAGATAAAAACCTCTTTCTTGTAAGATCAGTGTAACCCATGCTTCAATTCAGAGAACAACTCATAGAGTCAGACATTAGGGGATGTATTGGCGGCGTACCTGTGCGAGCTAAGGGCAGTAACACCTTCATGGCCTGAGTGAGAAGCTTAGGGCTGGCAGAGAACATCTGCAGAACTGAGAGAACCACAACATGGTCTTGGTTTTCCACAAACTCTCCCAGATGGTCGTCACTTACTATAAAGAGAAAAAAAAGGACAAGGAAGTTGTGATACAGCTAAGTAACATCAGTCCTCCACTACCAACTTTACAAAAACTGCTTTCTACTGGTATCCACTGTGCAATACAGCCAAACATTTCCACATTGGACATAGTTACAGAACTGTTGTGATTGGTTTCGATGTATGTAACTGAACCACCAGATTGTTTTATTTTCTTTTAAACAAGAACAAGTTTTTACTCTTCTAACACCATTAAACAAGAAAAGGTTGTCAGCCCACCTCTATCCAGCAGCAGCTGCAGAGCTATACAACCTTGGAGTTGAACTTCCTCGATGGTGGGAAATGTCTTCATCGCCTGCACAACCAAGCTAAACACGTCCTCTTCTTCTTCCAGCACCCGCAGAGGAATCGGATCTGTCCAAAATTGTAGGTAAACATGAATAAACAGAGAGAAATTAGAGAAACGAAACAACAGGATTAGAAAAGTTATTTAGAAATCGGTGTGTATGTTATGTTACAGAATCCTGGGTAAAGATAATAATATAATGCTGTGTCACATAAGGTTCAGTATTGGGAGCTAACAATTTTTTCATTGATTTAAAAGCTGATTGTATTAAAAGTCAAGGCAGTGCCTTAAGGTCAAAGGCTATGTGGGTTTTTTTGTCACTTTTGTATTGATTATATCAATGACCATGATTCATTTTAATTAAACATGTTATTATAATTAACATATTTAAATAAGCATGAGTGGAGTTATGGCACTTTCAAAACCTATACTGTATTGGATCTACATTTATTTTGTTCAGGGATAGAAATCAGATCAAGTTCAGGAATAAACACACTTATCCATGTCTCTATTGGCCTTGTTTTGTGCAAATTCATGTTGGAGCATATTATTATCCCCAGAATGTTTCCTTGATGTTGAAAGCCAGAACTTGTCCAAAATGTGTGGTCATGTTAAAGTTTCTTACTTGAAACTTACTACGAAACCAAGTCCAACTCCTGAAAATCCCACAACCAGTCGTGTGTACACTTTCACTAATCTGCTAATAGTGGAGCAAATTTTTCTTTTTGCGCTTTCGTGCATTTGCTGACTTTAAAAACCTTTGGCACACTTCACTTCCTCTAAAGGATTTTTTTTCCAGATATAAATAAAGCGTTAATACACTTGTCATTCTAGGGTAAGTACAAGTTGAATCAGTGTTAGTGCCAGCATTAGCTTCTGTCAAATATCATATTGGTGTAGTGCTTTAGCGTTAGCATGCCTAACATTTATGATTAAGGCTTTAGGGTTAGCACAACTATATTTTTAGTTAGCGGTGCCCACCACTGTCCAAACGTAATCCATCCTGGAACAAACATAACACAGTGATGTCAAAAAATTATTGTTGTCCTGGCAATTGCTAAGCCTACATTCATCCACAGAACTGATAGAGAGGTATAATCAATTTTTCCACTTTTACACGGTTTTAGAGTCCATGGAAGGCTTATTTTACACCACAGCATCAGACACGTCGAAATTTACACATCTGTCACCATGGAAGTGATTGAAATACTTGACCTTAATAATTTGGGTCAGTAAGCGAGTTATTTTGGTTATATAGTGCATGTATGCAGGAGTTCTTTCCTACACATAGACATAATGTACCTGATGTGAGCAGAAGCGCCAGGGCTCTGAGTCCAACAATGGTTACTTGATGGTCTGCAAGAAACTGCGATAAGGCCCTCAGGATATGCCTGAAAACAAAATCAGAATGAGAAATCGTGTTAACAGAGCCGCATGATGTTGGTGAAATCATGCAGCGGCAAAATTATTGGAGAAATTGTTTAATATAGGTATCTGCTGTGACAAATACAAATTGTTCTTAGTTCTCCCTTTTTCAGTTGTTCTTCCGACACACCCTTAGCATCTTGGGTATTGTAGCCCGAGCAAGACAAACACCAATTCTTACTGGCAAAATGGGAAAGACGAGAGAGCATACCGATCAAGTAAGGCAGTAAGTTAGGAAATAGCTTCATGCCTAAATGTAGTCATTTCTACTTTTGAAGCGATAAGAAAAAGGTTAAAACAATTGGGACATTAAGGAACAAGGCTGAACAAGCCGCTGATCTTATCCCGATACGATCAAAGTAAGCTCCATGGTAAGAGAAATAAAAATGTCTAAAAGGCACGTCTTTATCACGAGTGCAAATAACTGTGGAAGGTGTACTGTGAGAGGAAAATCCCCAACGGCAGATTGTATGTTTGGTCGTGTTGTTAAAATAATCTTGGGTAACTTGAAAACGGACAAAATTTGCATTATGTGAACTAATTATAAAATTCATAGATGGTTATTCAAAGCATGTAAACAAAGGAGAGGAAACCAATGGGTTCAATGTCTGAGGAAGGGAAGGGCAACATGTTTGCCCAGAGGGCTGCGATCTGTATAATACTGCATCATAATTATAGCGCCACATGTTGGACATTTGACTACGAACAGAAAAGTGTCATAGTTTGTCATCAGGCAATGTTTGTTTTGTTCACTTCCTGTGTTTTCATGACAGCTAGATTGCACATTTGTGGATGGTTGTCTGCTTTGTAAAATATCAATGTAGCTACACTTGAGTGGATTTCATTTCTTTTTATGTTGACGGAAGAGATTAAAGGTTCCTCACAATAAGAGGAGTGGAGTCAACTTTCCTTATTGTTAAAGCATTTTTCTCTCAGTGGCAGATGACAGGGCAGAGCAGACGCTAAACATTGTTAGCTAACAATGACCCACTGGTACATAACCTACTTGAATGATTTCATACTATTTGAACATTACTGGTATGCGGCATTTCATTATCTCTTGTCTATGCCTTTTCATACAGGACCGTTGATCAAGTATCATGAACCAGCTTTGGCTTTTATTTGCTCTCCTGCCCACTTTCGATGTTTTTTGTGGTTTAGCCAAAACAAGGTAAATACAGCTAGTTTCAAAAAGATAACTACTACATTACAGGGTTTTTTTTTTTCAAAACTGTTGTTGCACCATTCTGTGCACATTCTCTCATTTGCACTAAGGAAGTCCAAATTTGTCAATGTGACATTTCCCCCAAGCAATTTCTCATTTTAGTTATAACAAAGTATTGATTTTGATTGGCTGATCCGTACCTCACGAAGACTCCTCTGCCAGGAACTTTTGTCATCTTGGAAGATACAGACTAAATTGACCTCTCAAGAAAGCTTTTGACCGTCAAAGAAGCTGGACCTGACCCAGTTACAAGGCCTTCAGTGATCAACCTCTGTGGAATGCCGTTGTGTTGAACAATTCTTTACACTGTATGCTACAATAAGGCTACATACACACAGCAGGTATTGATGCTCAATTCAGATTTTTTGCTGAAATCCATTTTACAACCCCAAAGTGACTCACGTGCGCAACGGGAGCAGACAGTAACGTCATAAGATCATAACACAAAGGAAGATAAAAACAACAAAAAAAGGCATGTCTAATAGCAACTGCCTTTTGTGGAGTACTGACTGTACCTTCTAAGGAGAAGTGTGTCTACATACGATGTTGGAACTAAGAGAGGTGGGATGGTGAGGTGAAGCGCTTCATAGACACAGAATCCTTTCGTAATTCTTATAATTTTTCAGCCATTGTTTATGTCCGGGTTTATATTAGTTTGTCTGAAATTGTGTTCCTTTGACATTAGCGGAATATCGACAGAGATTTACGCACCTGTGTAATGGAAACGCAGCTAATATATGGGAGAAAATATCTCACTTGCATTAACGGTGCGAGTACATGGCAAACATTCCAGCCCACCAAACACAGGGACTATTGCACACACCGATGTTAAGATTGTGAGTTGAAATATTTTACAGATCTGTAAAAAGATATGAATCCCTAACCAATAAATAGGTTTGTCTTCACTTACTGGTGCACTGCCAGTACCTCCCAGTCCCTGCTGGCCTGCAGAGGTCTGCAAAGCTCCTCCAGCGTTTTCGGACGTATTTCAATGAGCCGGCACAGCAGTGACAAGCCCACCTGAGGTAACAACAGGTGAAAGAGGAATCATATCAGACAACTTTTTTTTTTCTCTAAATGACTAAAGTGGTTTCAGTTTCAGGACCTCTTGGGAAAGGCAGGCGAGTGTGTCACATCTGTGCTTATATTGTCTCACAATCATACTTTCAGTTTGCGTTGTACTGCATTTCTTAGCCTGGTAAGCAAAGGTACACCTGATGCCATAAATTGGCTGGATCAGACAGAGAAAAGTCGCTCACAGATTAGTCATTTTCTAACAGAGCCCACACCCTGTAAAGTAAGTTTGTAACTTCACATTTCTGTTGCTTTTTACACAAAAAAAACTGTCCAAACAGAAGCTAAAGGTGAAGCCGTTTGACAGGTCAAGATGTGAAGGGTTACCTCCTGGACTTTTTTGCTGTTTGCATAAGATGAAAGCACCACTGTGAGGGGAACATGGACATCTTTGTCTTCAAACAGGTCAGCTGCTGCAATAACATAGACATACAACAACAAAAATCATACCTGACAAGTTAGCTTTAAACACATGACTGCTTCTATTTTCAATGTGATTGGAAAGAGGTCACATTAAAAATAGAATTCAAATTTGAATTCCAAAAAAAGACCAGTGTTACAGCAAGAACAAGTCAAAGGAAGCAGTAATCTACTTGGGCAGGATTTTTATTGCAGCTTTTTAATTGTACTTAGCTTTAAGTGTGGGTGAGTTTAGCTTTTAAAACATCACATATTTTAAGAATAAACCTGGAAATGTTAAACATTATAGCGACAGAGATACAACACCCTCCGACTGAAATGCAGGATTGACAACAATCCTAAGGAATTTTGAATGAGGTTGGCATCTCCTTCAGCAGCTATGAGGTGAAGTATTTATAATTTAATGAGGTCATATACATTGTCAGGAACAAGAACGCCTGCACAGTTAGAAAAACTAAAATCTGACCTGAATTTGGAGTAAGCTTGCTGAAAACATGTTAAAACTTTCCCAAAATGACATAATGTGATTTGTTGGAAATGTGATTCTAATTGACAGTTTGCAAAATTTGCCTCTCAAATATCTTTCTTCTTGGGATCACATACACTGGTAATCAGCACACTGTGAAAACTCCTGTTTTTACTAAAGGTGGTCGTATTTGCTGATAATCATCTCATCAGGGAAACGTTACGTTTTCCCCCTGACTGTAAGAGTAAGTGGGTTAAAAGGTAACGCCGTTTTCTAATTCAGATTTTTCTGTGGTTTTTGTTGTTGGCAAATGGGATCTCCCCCCAGGGCAGCAAACTCTTGGGGGCGGTGGGGAGTGGTAAGAAAATGAAAGTAAAAATCCATGCCAGTTGTGTTCCAAACTAGTTTCCTATTGCTTGCTGCATTGACGATAAATGGGAAGTGTGCACCAACTGTAAAGCATTTTCTTAACATCCTGGTTGTTTCTGGTTGATTCCACTATATATTTTTTTTATGTCTATATATATATATATATATATATATATATATATATATATATATATATATATATACACTGCATTCAATAGTTGCTTTCTTGCACAGTGATTCTGAGTGAAGTTCAAATTCATTTCAAGTGAACAAAACTTGGTTGGGTTTCGCAGCTTCTAATTTATTGGCAAAAATAGGACTACTGCCATGTTTTACTTAGTATGATTTTTTTACATATATGTTAAAAAAAATACTGAGATTGATCCTTTATACTGCTCAACTATTTGCTTAAACATGGTTTGACAATAATCAAATATTTGTTCCACTTATTTAAAAAAAGATGAAGGGTTTAAGGATGCATAAGGATGCATAATTGGCATTCTGCCAATAAACCCCACTTCCTGTGATTTTTGTAACAATTGCATAAAGTTTACTACGCACTACATCTTACATCATGCAACAACTAACTGGACTGTAGGTTTTTGCATGGAGTCGTTACCGTTCAAAACATAACAAATGTCCTCAATCTACTGCAGCATGTATGCTTAAAGGTTTTCCTGTTTGTTACCAGTTTGGTGAACATGCAGGGAACAATGGGGGGTTTCCTACCATGTTCCGTTGCCGTCAGGGACCGCAGATCCTGCAGGATTTGGATCAGCGTGGACAGCTGCCTGTCCTCCTGCGGGCTTTTCAGCCGCACCAGCAGCTTCTTTAGCCTTCCTTCCAGCTCTTCTCTGTTAACCATGGTCTTTGAAGAGTTGTTTTCCTGCTGAAGGCTTGACGTGCATTTAGGTCAATCAGTGCACTCTCTCGCAGTGAGAACCGAGAACGTGTTCCGTGAGCCCAAGCTGGCTGTTACACCAAACTTCCCCGACAGCCACATGTATCATAACACCATATTATTATGTGTTACCTTGTTTGCGTAATATTACAGTAGCTACAGTAGAGCTACAACTTGTTATAGGGGGAAGCTGTCAGTGACGAGGAGTTTCGGTCCCAGCGTTGACATCAGATTCCTCTCATAACTTTCCTTCGCGTGTTCCCCATTTTTTGTCCAGTCGGACACGTTCCGGTGTTTCTGTGGGAGACGCCGCTGGTTCCTCTCTGACTGTTCCTGCTTCTCCACGGTCACATCATATGACTCGAGCGAGACAGAAAAAAAACTTCCCGTTTAGAGAAGAAGAGGCTGGAAAGGAAAGGGACACCGCGCGGCGGCGCAGCACGAGGGCGCAGCTGTCACACGGACACAAGTTTGGAACCAAGTTTGTCTCGTGAGGAATGTTTTGGAGCTATGGCAACATTGGCTGATAAGTGACACAACCCTAAAAATAGTCAACCTCTAAAACTTTTTTAATTTGTATGATAGTTTGCTAATTTATAAATACTCAACACTGATTTATGCCGTGTTCCATTGACAGCACTTCCCAATCTGCGTTACTCAAACACAA
Organism: Poecilia reticulata; assembly: GCF_904066995.2. Taxonomy (NCBI): domain Eukaryota; kingdom Metazoa; phylum Chordata; class Actinopteri; order Cyprinodontiformes; family Poeciliidae; genus Poecilia; species Poecilia reticulata. The sequence goes on from NC_088835.1 coordinate 5,274,658, forward strand.
AGCAAATTAGTCTATGGTTGAAGAACAAGCGTTAGACATGTTTTTATATGTCTGAAAACATTTTTAATACAACATATATTTCGTTAATAATCCTGAATGAAGAGGGAAAACAAAATTTTCAACGTACTCTAATCTCACCGTCAAACGAGTTGGATTTTGCGGCGCATTCACAAGTTTTACGGTAATCAGAATGCGTCTCAGAATCCCTGCGTCACTAAAGACAAAAACTAATCCAAAAACAAAATGCAAAACAAAATTGAAAATAGCTATTTATGGCTTGTTTTTCATTTTAGGACAACAAATCTTTGTATTTTAGGGAAGAAAATGTGCAAGTACATAATTATTTTATATTTATTACCTTCTTTGAAATTCCGTGTTAAACAGTTTTTAAACATATTTAGAGACATTTTTTTATAACGTCGTATATTAAAAACAACAACAAAACCAAAACAATTGTCAACCGTGTCTCCCGTCTCAAACGTGTTTAATTCTTTGGCGCGCAAATAGAAGTGTTACGGTAGTTGGAATGTATGGAAGGCTCGAACGCCTTAAAATAATTAGATAGTTTTAAAAACTGAGAAAAAATAGCTCAAATTAAACATTTTGACAAAACCTAATAAAGGAAAACTTAATCAAGATATTTTTTCTGTCCTATAACCTATAACTGTAATTATGTAAGACATCTGCATTCTGCTGGAAGCTGAACTTCAGGGTTTACCTTATCTAAAACATTCAACCTTTTCAGTCTGAGTTTAATGTCAGCATTAACATAAACATTGCATTAAATGACATTGGGTTGTTTCAGAGCAAAATAAACATTAATTTTATCAAAATAAAAGCATTGCCTGTTCTGTCTGTGTCTGGAATAAAGATGATGATGATGATGATGATGATGATGATGATGATGATGATGATGATGATGATGATGATGATGAAAATGTCATCATGGCAACTTTCAACATTCTCATGTATTTATTATCTTGTGTAACTCATAGCCTACCTTGGGACTTGCTTACTGTTTAGAGTTGTAAAGGATTGTTTCTCTAAGCACAAAAAAGTCCTAACAGATGTTATTCTCTATATTTTAAATGTTTTTTGCATAGTTGTGTTTATTAATGAAACAAGCATTACCCTTTATCTTTTTTTTTCAAAACACAGGTATTTGCATTTAGTCTTGGACGTGGGGAAAAGCACATGTGCATATCTCACTGAACAATAGTGAATTACTTCATTTTTTTCTCATTTTCTTCACGTTTCATATTCATGTTTTATGGCACTACGGTGAACCCATACATTCTGAACATTGTAAAAAGAAAAAAGAAGACAAAAAACTTTTGTGGAACTAATTAATGAGCACATAAAGTTTGTGCTATGACAAATAAAATACGAAAAAACATGATGTCTTGAAACTGAAACTAAGTGAGTGCAATTTAAAAAAATCAACTCAGTAATGTATGATTAGTCGAAGTCCATCGGTCTTTGGAAACTACCATCTTTAAACCTTGTTGCGTCTCTCTCGCTGAACATCCAGATGAACAGGTTACGACCATGGTTACGACATGACCTGGACTGCCGCCGCCTTCCTGCTGTCCCTTTAATCGGCAATATCATATGATCCCACAGAAAGCTTCCTGTTCGCCGAAGAAGAAATGCTGTGCAGCAGAGCGTTGGAAGTTCTTTAGGAGGTAAGTGGATATAAGTAATACAATTATAACGAGAAAGCAAAAAATAGATATAAAATAATAACTAAAGCAAAGCAAATCATTCGTCTGAGTCAAAGAAACAGTTTGAGGATTGAAAATTTTATGTTAAACGAATTTGGATCTATTAAATTAGTCTATAAGCTCTCTATAAATTAAGATATGCTTAAATGCATTCATCTAAGCAAATGTTCAGAGCAAATAGTTTTCTATTTAATGCGCTTATGAAAACAACCAGCGAGAGAAAATTGATCGAGTCGACGTTTGCGGATGTTGACTTACAGTGTCAGCAAATTTATTTTGTTTAATGAAACGCTCCGATTTCCAATGAAAGCAGCGATTTCCAACTGTGACACAGTCATTGCATTGAGCCTGACGGTGGTTGTACATAACCACGGTCAGGCTCCCCCTCCGCTTTGATTGTACTCGAAAAAAAGACGAGCAACGAGCCTCCAGAGGTTGTGCGTCAATATCTCCGCCATACTGTGAGGGGCATGAAAATCGTAAAACGTAGTTCGGCTTAAATTTTTTAACTAAAAGTTGTGTAAATAACAGTAAGATAGAATTGCTTTAGTTAAATTCTTTAGACAAGCTATTTTAACATTCACTAACTGTAGCTAGCTGTTAACCACAAAAACACGATACTAACACATGTTAAATCAAAAACTTCCTATCAATAATGAAAATGTCAGATTTTTTTTTTACGTCGTTATTCCCTAAAGAAAAAATATATATTTTCAGGGAGAAAGAATGTTATCATGTATTTGTAATTCAACCGTAATAATGGATTAACGGATGACTGGAATTCAGTCTGACTACATGTTAAAACGGCCCCAACTTTAAAACGTGTTTCTTCCTCTTTTTCACTCACATGCCTATGTAGACTGCCTACGTCACACAAACATGGCCGCCCCGAGCGCTTAGCAGTCTCCTTATCAGATGGGTAAACAAACAGATGTTCCCTACCAGCTTACTGCCAAAGTGCAGTTTGGACTTTTGTTTTTTCTTACGACGTTGCTACTGTCGTCGCTGCGGTGACAGAATATTAAGCAGAAATAGCAAACGCTACCTAATCGCCTGTTGTTAACCAACTTGGTGCTGTCATGCCCCCTCAAAAGCGCAGGTTGTTTAACTAACTAACCCCGGCTTTTCCTGTGTACAGCAGCTTCAATGACAGATGAGTAACCGCACAGGCAGCAGGAGGCAGAAAGCTGCAGAGGATGGAGAGCGGAGTCTCATTGGACCTCCGGCCGGACACGCCGGGGAGAGCGTCCGGGATCAAGAAGCCTCAACGACCCCGTTTTTCGTCTACTTGCTGGCGTTTTTCTCCGCCCTGGGTGGATTTCTCTTCGGGTATGACACGGGGGTGGTTTCTGGAGCGATGCTGCTCCTGAAGAAGGAGATGCACCTGAGCACCCTGTGGCAGGAGCTGCTGGTGTCCAGCACCGTCGGAGCCGCGGCGCTCTCCGCCCTCAGCGGGGGCTTCCTGAATGGGTGGCTGGGGCGCAGGATTTGTATCCTCATCGCCAGCTTCATCTTCTGTGGCGGTGGGATTGTTATGACTGTCGCCCTGAGCAAAGTGGTCCTCCTTGTTGGTCGCATCACAGTGGGTTTGGGCATCGGTGAGTAACTCCAGTTGGTGAAGTGAAGAGTATAAATCAGTGGCGACCCCAAAGGGGGTATGTAGGTGCCATGCCACCCCTGGAAAAACTCTGTCCCTCCCAGATAATCATGTACATTTCACACAAAGGCATACAGAGTTATCTTCTTTAATCAAAACGTAAATGTAATACTCAATACATAAAGAAATACATATATTCTATAGAAATTTGCATACATTTTTATTTAAATACACATAATCTATTTATTATTTTCTGTTTTTAACTATTCCACCCCCCCAAAATTTTACTTGCAATATATAATAAAACACATTAGTACATTAAGACCACTTGTTGCTGCAATTAAATTTTGGGTTATTTTTACCAGTTTTTCACACATCAGCAAGAACTTAATAATTTTCAAATAAGTGGATGTTGTTTTTCTTCATGCACATCGCAATACAATTCACTTGATGTTGGCTTATGAGTTTGATATGAAGTACAACATTTGAAAAATATGCTTTGATTTAAAAAAAAGAAAAAGTCTCCCTGATGTTAAGGATTGACGCTTCCCTTGAACGTCATTCTCCACCTTAGTCTCAAGTCTTTTGCTTGATGCTGCCACTCTTTGCTTTAAGGCAGAGATTACATGTGCAAAATGCAAAAACTGAAGTTATGACTTACAAAAAAACTCTTCTTCCCAACAGGCATTGCTTCTATGACCGTCCCCGTATACATTGCAGAGGTTTCCCCTCCGCACCTTCGAGGCCAGCTGGTCACCATAAACTCTCTCTTCATCACTGGTGGCCAGTTTATTGCCAGTGTGGTGGACGGGGCGTTCAGCTACCTGAGTCACGACGGCTGGAGGTATTTGACCCGAAATGTCGCCTTTCCTCTCTGGTAATTTCTGTTCAGCAGTGTCCTCCTCCAACTATTTCCCGATCGATCCCAGGTACATGCTGGGTCTGTCCATCCTGCCTGCTGTGCTGCAGTTCTTCGGCTTCATCTTCCTGCCAGAGAGCCCCCGCTGGCTTCTGCAGAAAGGCCGGAGTCAGGAGGCACGCCAAGTCCTGGGCCGGATCCGGGGGGGCCGGAACATCGAGGAGGAGTACGACACCATCAGGACCAGCATCGAGGAGGAGGAGAACGAAACGGGATCAGGTCTGAGAGATGTGTCCAACTCAAGGCTTCCGCAGCTTTTTATGTGGCTGTCTAGACCAGTGTTTTTCAAAATGGTGGCCACCATGGGGAGTCAGGGGCCCTCAGAAAGATGGAGAAAAAAATAAAACAACATGAGGGGGAAAAAAATAAAACAACTGAATCTAGTTATTTTTTAAATTACTTTTTAGATAATAAAAAGACCAAAGGAACTGTCCTCGTACAAATAACCCCTAATAGCTCCTGGCTGACTAAAATAAGGAAGGATTTGTTACCTAAAACAAATGTAATAATCATTAAATAGTGAAGTAAAGTAAGGCAAAACATTCTAAAAGCTGATGTTTCTTTACATATTAGCATTGTCTCTAGGTTTGAAAGGGGTTCCCAGCCAGAAACTAATGCACTTTAGGGGGCCATGGCATGGAAAAGGTTAGGAACCCTGCGCTCTAAGCCATTTGTTGCCTTTGACAAGACTTTCTTTGACCTCTGACCCCTAAACATCTGGCAAATAAAATAGAAAACAGTTGATGATCCAAAAAGTAAAGTGTGAAAAATGTGGAAATTGTCAATTTTTCTTTTACTAAGGCAAAAGTCCTTTTTATGTTTTGGGTATACACATTTCATAAACATTTTGTTTATTATTGAGCTAGTAAAACAAAAACAACAACAACAAAAAGAAAAATCACAACAAACTAATTTTTGGATTTTTAATTTAATTAATTTTGTGCCCCCCACCCACTCCTGTCCTCTCCCTGCCAATACTTTAAATGAGCTATTATTGAATGCCAAACCATCTTTCAATCAGCTATAAACATGAGGTTGAGTGACAGCGCTAAGCCCCGCCTCCTGGCTCTGATTGGTTGTAAGAAATGATTGGTGCATTTCTTCAGACGGCTACAGCAGCTCGGTGAGGACGTGGAGGAGATTGATCTTTTCACAAATTGTCTGTCTCATATTATACTGTCATGACATAGGGACAGCTTTAACAAATATGTAAAAAAAAACACACCAAAAAAACCCCTATTTTTCATAAAAGTTACATACTGCAGCTTTAATGTCATGTTGGAAACTCTAACTCTTGGTTTTCAGGAGGCGTCGTCATTTTGCGCATCCTCAGCTACGGACCGACTCGCAGGGCTCTCATCGTCGGGTGTGGCCTCCAGATGTTCCAGCAGCTGTCTGGGATCAACACAGTCATGTACGCCCTGCTTGTCCTGTCGCATCTGACACGTTTTTACCTCTCTCTGCTAACCTCATCGCTCTGTTTGTTCGTGTCCAGGTACTACAGTGCCACCATCCTGCAGATGGCCGGGGTGCGGGAAGACAAACAGGCGATCTGGCTGGCTGCTGCAACCTCAGCTACCAACTTCGTGTTCACTTTGGTGGGAGTGTGGCTCGTGGAGCGGGTGGGCCGCAGGAAGCTGACGCTGGGCAGTCTTTTAGGTTCGTAACTGCTCAGATGATCAAATTTTAGCTTGAAAGGCAGTTTGAACGGCAGGAGGACTTCTTAAAGGGGAAGTGTTGTGTGAAAACAGCTTTTTTGAGCTGTGCATCATGTTATAATGTTATTCTCTCTTCATAAACATACCTGGAGTGTTGTCTCAAAGAGCAACCCTCCACTCCCCCACTCAGCTCCTTCAGACTAGCTAGCAGCAATTAGCAAACATCTGGTGGAACTCAGCATCTGATGAGCTCATTACAGGAGCTACTTCTCAGTGAAAGGCTGGTAAAAACAATATCAAAGAGTTAATAGAGGATCCATGTTATGATGACTTTCTGAAAGTAGAGTTTCAGAAAGAGCAGGAGTTTCTTAAAGAGACAGAGACCTAATTTCAAGGCGTTAAATTACAAAGCAAAATTTCTTTAAAGTCATATTTGATAGAGCATTTTTATAATAACTGAAGGGTAACATAGTTACTTGATTGTGGTGTAAAAAGCCTATATTTGCCTAGAAAACACATAATACTGCCCCTTTAAATTTCAGAAAGGTTTGTCTCAAAGCTTTATTTAGTGGTTTTATTTACTCTAACGCAGGAACTGGACTGAGTCTGACTTTGTTGGCCGTCGGGTTCCTGCTGTCGGCCCAACACTCTCCTCCTGTCACGCTCCACCCCGTCGACTTTCACAATTCCACCTGCAGACTTTATGGGTGAGAAAACCAAATTCACAAAGGAGTCACTTCCCTTTTTTCTTTTCCCATTAGAGAAACCGACTGCTCAAAGATGGGCGTCTTCTCAAGTTCCACTGCTGCACTAAACGAAACTGTCGCCGTCCCTCAGAAGGCAAAATGTTTGTTCTCACTTTTGGTTTTACCCACAAATTAATTTCAGCCGTTTTCTGGTTCTCTTGAGAATGAAAGTAAAATCATACTCTCAGCATTTAACGTGGCATATTTACAGGAATTGATTTAAGGGAAGCTGCTCCTCTGAGTCTGTAAACCTGCCTGCCTGCCTGGGATTCCTGTTTACACGTGTGTTTATTTGAAATTCCAACTTCCCATTTGCAGTAAAAAGACACACTGACTTTAAGGACAAGCGAAGCAAGTCAAAACGTTTTTATGCCGCATATTTTTCGTAAAGAGCAATGCACTAAGATTGTAAGTTGACACAAATTACAAATGCAGGTGACTCACAATTTACCTTTCATAAAGCATGGCTTCAAACGATGCCTCTAAAAAGTATTCACGCCCTTGGAAGTTTTACCCTTTTTTTGCCTTTTGAAATTAATTATAAGCAACAAAGTTAGGCATTTTTGGCCCAAAAAAAGTACTAAAAAGCACTGATTTCTTCAAAAATAATGACAATCAAATTAAATAAGTAACATAAAATAAGTGACTGCATAAATTTTCACCCAATTCGGGTCAGTGTTTATTTGGGTCAGTGCATCTTTGAATGCAATCACAAACCACCTTCTACCTTTACAGTATTCTGTCTCTCAGAGTAGTTCTTCCCCATCCCTCCCCCGCTCAGCTCCTTCAGACTAGCCAGCAGCAATTAGCAAACACCTGAGCTCGTAATAGGAGCTACTTCTCAGGTAAAAACGTTGTTAAAGGGTTAATGGAGGAGCCGTGTTGTGATGACTTCCTGAAGGCAGTTTCAGACAAAACAGGAGAAAGACACGGAGGCCCAATATCAAGGCATCAAATTACTTTTAAGTTAAATTTCCTTTCATCATGTTTGAAGTATATGGCATTTTTTTAACATTGAAGGTAACATAAGTACATGATCATGCTATAAAATGGCACTATGTTTGTGTAAATAATACTGCCCGTTTAAATATGAGATGATACTTACTGTTATACGACCTGACTGGACTTTTGTCTTGTTTCATCTCAAACATTTTCCATAGTTCAAATTACTTGGCTGGCTTTTTTTTAATGACCATTTAATTTCTTATGAGAGCCTTTCTTTTCTGCAGGCATGTTTAGGTTAAACCATGTTTCCTTCTGCCAGGTCCTGTGAACCGTGTATGTTGGATCCAGACTGTGGATTCTGTTACCTCGAAAACAACGCCGGCGTGTTCAACTCTTCCTGCGTTCCTGTCAGTCCGGCATCGACCGACAGCGCAGCCTGGGGAAGGTCAGAACGCCGTCTGCATGTGCTTTGAGTTGGAAGTGTAGAGTTTGTTGACATCTAAAACCAGTCTGCTTTCTTCCTTCTTTTTTTCCTTTTTCATCCAGATGTTCTAATCAGACGGAAGAATCTTTCAGCCCATATTGGGCTTACAACTACTGTCCCACATCGTACTCCTGGGTTGTTCTTTTGGGCCTCATCCTCTACCTCGCATCATTTGCTCCAGGTCAGATCACCTCTTTCCCTTTCAAAAACATAACAAATTGCTTATCAACTTGATGATGAGTCTTTTCTTTTTGTTTTTTATGACATTTGTTTAATAGGAATTATTTACAAAACTTTGATTTATCACAAAATGGGACAAATTATCATAACATTAACTGAGAAAAAAATGAAAAAAATTTAAATTTTTTCCTGCAGTGAAACACCAACAACTAGCAAATACAGCAATTCATAATTTTAGTGATAGATTATTCCATTGATTATTATGACGGATTAATCTGATAGAAATATTGGCAGATTCTGCAGATTTTTTGTTTAAACACTTAAGCCACTTAAACACTTAAGTTTTATGTTAGACAAGAAATGTGGAAACCCCCACCCCAAATAATTCCATTTCTTTTTTTTAAAGTAAGAAAATAAAAATGTTATTGCCTAAAATGCAACCACATAACTTTCTCTTAGTGTGCACTTGATAATTTGTAGCTTGTGTTGCTGAAAGAATGCATCTTAATTCTACAGTAGTGGGTTTCTGTTGTGGTTTTAATTTTGGAAGAACCAATTAATAATTGGATAGCAACATATGCTTAACAGGAGATATTTTTTTAACAGAATTTGAATTGGGTGAAACTAAAAATAGGCCCTTTGAGGAGCAGAACGTCTTTACAAAGTTTTTTATTAATCTTAATCCCAGATGCAAAATGTATCTGTATATTTTCTCATACATTTTTGGCTCTGAGTTTGCTGTTCATTCAGCACTTGCCCTTTTTATTCAGTCTGTGTCCAGTTAATCGATTACAGATTAAGTTGACAATTATTTTTAAAATTCATCGATTCATCGCAATTAATCTGATTAATTGTTTCCGCCATATAGAATTAATAGAGACGCTATGTGTGTTGCAGGTATGGGCACGATGCCCTGGACGGTGAACTCAGAGATCTACCCGCTGTGGGCACGCAGCACCGGAAACGCCTGCTCTGCTGGCATCAACTGGATCTTCAATGTGCTGGTGTCTTTGACGTTTCTCCATGTTGCAGAGTATCTGACGTATTACGGTAAGGGTAATGCTCAGGACACTTGCACATCGGTCTGGTAAACTGTAACTCGTTTGTCTTCATTTAAAACGTATCCACAAGAGTATTTACTCTCTGCTCTAGTGTGTACATGCTAATCGTGGCTAATCCGTTGAGGGTTTCCAAAATAAAACAACAACACGACCAGAGACCCTCGCTTGACTTCCTGTCTCCCAGGTGCGTTCTTCATGTACGCGGGCCTGGTGGTGTTGGGGCTCCTCTTCGTCCTCTGCTGCCTCCCGGAGACGAAGGGCTTACAGCTGGAGGAAATCGAGAACCTGTTCGCCAGGCGGCTCTGCTCTTGTGGAGATTTTCCAGCGAGCGACGACCACCACGTCCACTACATCCGGGTAAAAGGCAACAACTACCTCCATTCTGACAACGAAGCCTCAGATGTAGAGTAGAGCGGGTTGGCTTTTAATCTTTGGTTGCTTTTTTATTATTTTTTTTATTTTAACTTTCTCCACTATTTTGATTCTGCTTTCTGTTCTGTTTGAAGACTGCTCATGCAGGGAGGAAAGACAGCCATGCTGCCTTAGAAAACAGAACACTGACTGCGTTTCCATTGGCGGTACAATTGCACAAATTGGAATTACAAAAATAAATTTGCTTAATGGAAGCACAGCAATTTCGACAAAAACGTTTTTTGATTAAATGGCTTATTCCCTAGGATGAGGTGGTTTATTTGCTCTGTCAGAGTTGGTGGATTTCTCAAAACTGAAACTTTTTTGCATTGTACAAGTTAGATGATCAACAACTAGAGGTTACTACTGTCAGAAATGACAAAGACACTAGGAAGTGGCAGAAGGATGTTTTTTAATCATTTGTGTGTGATTTTAATTGCGTTTCCTATTTAATGCAAACACAGCAATAATTGTGCTTATTCAACATTAGCAGAATATGGACCAAGTTTTGCACACATTTGTAATGGAAACGCAGATAACGGCTGACTATTGCTCAAGGTATTAATACGTTAGCTGTTGTTTTCCACCTAAAAAGGGAAACAAACCTCTCCAGGTGACAGAAGCAGATCATTGTTGTGCCGCAGAAAACTCTCTTTCCTATGAATTGAACCATCATCTGGCTGCAGAAATTTTACAAAAAAAATAAAAAAATAAATAAAAAGAAAGATCAGAGGGACCAAACCTTCAGTTCTCCTCAGCCATTCTGGAGCGTAAAGAGACGTGGATTTACACCTCCTGCAAACTCTGCATGATTTCAGTCTGACACCTCCTTCTGTGGTTTAGCCTGGGAGAGTTCAAACATGGGACAGTGGTAAGAATGTGATTTTGCTCTTAAGATCCACGAAGATTCCCAGCGATTTCCGTCACGTCGCAAAACACATTCTTGTCAAATTCACTAACGTGGTTTTATTCTCCTAATCTGGGCTGGTGGGGGAAGAAAACAACCGATTGTGGTTTGCTGTTTTCGTGGTGGGAGTCTGCACTATGTAAGCCAAATGTTTTGTTTGGGTTTTTTTTTACTGTTTTTTACATTTTAGAAAGTGTACGTGTTCCTACATTGTTATTATTTTTTTATAGCAGTCTTCAGATTACAGGCCAGCACATTATGGAGCAGTGGAGTCAGACTGTGCCATAGCCTATATCACTGTAAGTACAGCCTCATGGTGAAGTGCTATAAGCTTTACCTTTATTTTGTAACATTGTTATGAATCATATGTCTTTGTTGTTGCAGCTCAGATAATCGTGGCCACGTGTCCTGAAGACCATAAAAACAGGAGTCGTTTTTTTACAGTCATTTTGTGCTCATTTGATTTTGAGTTACTGTGGGCATTTTCAAACTATACAGGATTTCTTACTTAAACCGTTGTTATGTTGTTGATTTTATTTGTACTCAAGCTGTTTGCAAATTGCACAAAATGTCCAACACACTGGAAGACCTTTGTATCTGTGTGTTTTATGGCGGCAACTGTTTTCTATGAACTATGAACGCATTCGGACGCTTCGCGATGTAAAACGACGCAAACTCTGTCCCAAGTGCAAAAATGAAAGATTATGTTCTGCCACCAGATGTTGACAAAGTTTCCCTTTTCTGCTAGAATAATTGTGTCTGAGGTATAAATGTACTTGCTGCTACAAAAAGTACATGCATTTGATCAATTTTTAATTTTTTGTCTTTGTGACAATGAATTTTGCCAGTAAATCTCACACTGTTTGGAAAGTCTCTTTATTTTCTCTAAAATGTTGCCGCATTTGTGTTACGGCCACTCTGAGAAAAATCTAAATTATACACTCTAAGAAAATAAAAATTAAAAAATTACGAGAATAAAGTTGTAATCCATCCATTTTCTTGCACCCTTTTTCCCTCAGTGGGGTCGGGAGGGGTGCTGGTGCCCATCTCCAGCCAACGTTTCGGGCGAGAGGCGGGGTACACCCTGGACAGGTTGCCAGTCTGTCACAGGGCAACACAGAGACACACAGGACAAACAACCACACACACACACACACACACTCACACCTAGGGGCAATTTGGAGAGGCCAATTAACCTGACAGTCATGTTTTAGGACTGTGGGAGGAAACCGGAGTACCCGGAGAAAACCCACGCATGCACAGGGAGAACATGCAAACTCCATGCAGAAAGACCCCAGGCTGGGAACCGAACCCAGAACCTTCTTGCTGCAAGGCAACAGCTCTACCAACTGCGCCACTGTGCAGCTAAAGTTGTAATATTACAAAAATAAAGTAGCATGAAGAAGAAGTGCCAGGCTGGGTGCAGTCCGCCCATTCACAAAATAATGGTATGCTGTGTTTCTCCAACTGTCAATGATCCAATTCAGTAAACAACCAAACAAGAGTTAATTACAGAATGTGATATTTAGCATTATCAGAGAGGATTTCAGTCAAATTTTGACATATAATATATTATTATGCTTCCATTAGAACACAATTATTGGGCTGTAGTGGTAGAGGAAGCCTCATGATGTACGGGAATGTACGTAAGATAATTAATCTCGTAACGTAAGTGGCCGTCAACACAAATCTTTGTGTCATTGTTTTTTCCCTCTGAAGCCACAAGATGGCACCATTGGTTTGGTCTGTTGAAAAGTGGCTCCATTTTTGGCTCTTCTTATATGATCTTCTGATATTGAACAGTAGCGGAGCACAAGTCAAGATCAACCTCAGCTTGAAAATAAATATTAGAATTATGTCCACTGTATATTCTCAATTGAGAATACCAAATGTGTAAAAAAGAAAGAAAAAAGCATGCTTTATAAAAATCAATCGGCATTAATGAGTCATATGAGATTATACAGTAAAATCTCTATTTTTTTTTTCCTTGAAAATGTCAATATCTCACCTTGCTCTGAGTTTGCAGCTGGATCGGATTTTCATGAATAAATTTAGTTTGATTTGCTTTTAATGTTTAAACAGATAATAAAATGACTGACAACTAAAAAAACATAAGTGATCTGTTTCTTATAATTCTGACATTCTCCACATAACTCCTGCTGTGAATCATCAAAATGTTTGATATAATGTAAGATATTCTATCTTGTTCATCTATATTTATTTTATAGTGGGACAAATATTCTTGTATGATTGTTTTTATTTTTACAAGGAAATCTAACTCGTTACTTTTCTACTTATTGTGTTTTACCACAAAAGGAAAAATTACGTATTTTGTCTTAATATGCAAAAAAATAAAAAATAAAAATAAAAAAATAAAACATGTGAACTGATAGTGTTTTTAATAAATATTTTTAAGGACCGCTTGTTTTATTTGTGATAAGAAAATCAACTTATTAAAGTTTTAATTTGGTGTAATAATAAAAATAGGTGTTCACATTTATGCTTTTCTATAGAACATGGCAAATAAATGGATTAAAAACGTGCTTCTGTTGATTTATACAAAGCACGAGAAATAGGAAAAAAAATAAAACAATGTACATTTCAAACTATCAAAAATTGCAATTAAAACAGTTGTGATGATCTAATATAATAAATAAAGTGTCTTACAGTGCTAATATTTAGGTAAAGCGAAGAGGAAGGTGTGAATAATAAAGCTGCATGGAATAAACTCCTTCAAACACCTGTATTTGTTTTTTTTTTCCCTCAAAGTCGTTCTATGACGTCATTCCGCCGGCAATTTTTCCAAGTAAGAGAGGGCGTGGCTTGCTGACGCATTGCGGCTCCCTCCCGGTGTGTACCGAGCAGAAAAAAAGGAACGGCAGCGCGCGGATGCGTTTTTTTTAACGTGCGTTTCTGTGCGCGCGCATGGCTTTCCCCGTAGCTAAAGCCGTAGCGGCTCTCTCTCAGTGTGCATGTCGAGCTTCAGCCGAAGCTGAAGCACCCGGCCAGAGCGGCACAAAGATGCGGTACAACACCTAACTTCTAGCTCATACCATGGTTTGAACACCTTCAAGGTTATTTTTCAGCTAGTCTCAAAATGACGACGCTGAACTCGAGGTGAGAAGCGCCGTCTGCCTGTACCGAGGAGAGAGTGCGCACTGGTTTCTTGCCTTTTTTTTTTTTTTTTTAATCCAAAGGGAAATAAGCCAAGATACATTTCTTGTTGTTGCTGCAATACTATAGTTTTTCGACAGTTTTTTCTTTTAATTTTACGGAGCAATGACGACGGGACAGGATGAAAGTTCAGTCCGCGTGGCACTGAGGTAAGTCTGAACGTCTCCATCATTTTACTAAATGCGTAGCTGTCTTAATTGCCCTGTGCCACCTGTCAGTCAGTGCCGTGGGCCTAGCAAACATCTGCAGGTCATCAGCAGCGGATGCTGCTCCAGAGACGTCCTCTGCCTCCAATCATTTTATTGCGAGGGAGGCATTTCTTTTAGACATTATGGTTTAAGTTTAGATTTTTAGGCTTTATGTGGGATGTAGCAAAACAAAGAAGCACTTTTCGCTCAGCTCAGGTGCGCACGCACAAGCTCCATCCCCTTGCACGCAGCATCATGCGCTGGGAGGAGTGATATTTATCTGTTGTAGCGGCTCAGCTTCCAGACACGGTGAGACAAAGAGAATGAGTCCGTTTGTCCAGCAGCCTGGTCTGGCCTGGTCTGTCCTCAGGGCCGCCCGCAGAGAGACAGATAATCGTTGAAAGAAGAGCTTCACGGTCAGCCACGTTTCAGGAGGAGGGGCGGTGGAGCATTCAGTTCATCTGTCAACTCTACTTTTTGTCTGTACTCTTTCAGTAGAGAATCCAGTGATGGATCTCGCTGTTAAGCCTTATTCCAATCAGATCCGACATGCGAGCTTGCTTTACAAGGAAATGTAGAGATTAGGGAATGATTACATTACAGTGTGCTGTCATGTTGAAAAGAGCCACTCCCACCCATCTGGTAAGGAGGCAGAGATGGACTTGTTAAGGAGAAGCCAGTCTCTCTTTGTTTCTGTTCTGGTCATCATAAAAACGATGGATTGTTGATTTCTTCTTCTCCTTTCTTGTTGTTTTCTTCTTCTCCTTTCTTGTTGTTTTCTTCTTCTCCTTTCTTGTTGTTTTCTTCTTCTCCTTTCTTGTTGTTTTGAATACAATCTTTGTCATGCTTGCACTTGATCACTCTCCCATCATGTCTGTCTGTACTTTCTCATAAAAGTGCATCATCATTGCTCATTAAAAGATGCTTTATGGGGAATTTTGTGTTTTTTGAAAATGGGGAAAGTCCACTTCAGGATGCTGCTAAAAAAATTGTTTTGTGGTAATTAATCTGTATGTTTTGGACCTTTTCATTGGATTTTCTTTTAGAAAGGAAGAGACAGATTGAGGCCTGCTCCACTAGCCAATAAATCAGTTAATCACATGATATACATTATTAAGACTAGCTTAATAATTTTCATTTAGCGTTTTTTCCTATTTCTACCAAAAGCTGGATGACAAAAGTCTTCACTTTGGACTCAATTAACTTTTTTTTTTTTTGAAGGACAATTTTGTTTAGAGTCTTAAATAAATCATTTTAAATCATTTAATTTGTTCTTTCGGTTTTGTTGATTTATTTTGCATATTTAAAATGTCCCAGTGTTAAATGTTCATTGGACCTTAAAATTTAATGATCTCTGAGAATGTGTTCTTGCATCATTCGGACATTACATCATTATTACTTGAAAATGATCTCACAACAACAATATTATCATTTATTACAATAACTTCTGGGACAATTTGTCATCCAGCAAAATGTGTTGCTGTGACAGGCCTAACTGAAGCTAAAGTAAATTGGGGTGTTGACATTCTATTGATGAGTTGTTGGTTTCTGTTCACCTGAACAAATCAGAAAAATACACTGCAGAAGAAGTCAGCTACTAGTTGTGTTTTTTTCTGGTGCAAAAGAAATGACGTAAAAGTTAGATAAAATGCATCATGACCGTTCTGTCTGCAGACATTTTGAAAAGTATACATATCGATTTAGTACCATGCATAGAAGCGGCACAAATTGGATTGTTTTTTTGAGTGAAAATATCGGAATTGCTCCGTTCAGGCTGCCATGAAAAAGACAAAAAAAATAATTCATACAGCACTAAAAAACCACGTAAGTTGCATTTGCAGTCTACATTACATTAGAAAGGCTGGTCTTGGTGGGTCCTGCTAGCTGATGGTTTAAGATAGCTTACTTAAAAGAAGACAGTCTTTCAAACCTGCACTGTGGAATTAAAAAAACAAACCATTAGCTGTATATATCTGCATCAGGATCGTATGCTCTACCCTTACATTAAAACAGATGGTTGTGAAACTCTGAGGCAATATAAAATGGATTTTAGTTGGTGTGTTAGCACACACAAGCATGTTCCAATGGTTTTAGTGGGAGGTGTAGCTGGAGGGAAGGAGGACCTGCTAAACCTGCCTGCTGGGCGCCTACTACAGAACAAACATTAAGTATCATTTCTTTTCTTGGTGGTGATAGGAGCAGCATAGATCAAAGCAGAAGGGAGTAACTTCAGCTTTGTTTATATGTGGTGAAACTACTTAGTGTGCTACTGTTGCCGAGCTTATTAACCATGAAGCAACCCACAAGATTTAAAGAAACATCTCCCGTTAGTCACTTTTTTTGTTCTCCTGTGTTGGGGCTTGTTGATACCGTCTCTCCTCTTGAGGCAATCAAATAGATAATAATGAAATTAAATAGATCCTTAAACCTCTTAAGGCTTAGGTTGCAGGTGTGCTTACATGTAATGGTGTTGAGGCATGCAGCAACTGGTATAAGTGGCTCAGTCTAAGTCTCTGGTTGGAGTTCACAAGCCAACAGCAGAGACAACTGTGGTTTAAAAATCTTGTTAAAAAGAGCTCCAAGATTAGAGCTGATACTGGCTGATATCCAGTGACCAGAATGGACTTCATGTGTGTTGACAAGAGACAACAGCTGATGAAAGCTGTGAGGGGGGGTTACAGAGCAAACAGAGATTAGGGACCCCTAGTTGAGAGGATAAGTGAGGTGCAGATTTGTAAACTGCTTAAAATATGGCAAAACAGCCATGAGAATTCCCAAATATCTGTTTTAAAGTTGTCACAACAATATTGTTTGGAACATAACAGTTTTTAGTTTTGAACTACTTTACCAAAACCTGTATGTTTTTATCCTGAAAGACCAATCTGGGAGGGTTAAGATTACAAAATAACTTCCCGGGAAAGTAGACAGTAGAACCCTAGAAACCAGGCTGAGCTTCAGTGCAGGATGTTTGGATGAGTGTTGGTCACCCATGGCAGCGCCACACAAACATAAAACCTCCAGACAGACTTAAAGTGTCTCTTGGCCTCATGCTTTGTTTGCATCCATTGAGCCGAAGCAGTCTGTCAGGAGGTGTCGAGGTGATTCTGTAAATGCTTTAAGTGCATCATTATCAAGATGTTCTGTAAGTTCCTTAAACGCAGCTACCAAGGGCCTCTTGGCTTCTTCTTTGAGGAATTGTTCTCAGGTTTAGTGGAGTACTCCATGAGTTTCTAGGTGCTTTCACACTTAATAGTCCAGTAGATTCGGTTCTATTGGGGGCTAAAATTGCTACATTTGTTATATTTTGAGCTACTGTAGTTCCCTGTCAGTACACATTGTATCAAATGATCCAACCCCTTTGAAAAAATCCTATTCTCCCCCTGACCTGTGGTGGCGCCAAGAACCACTGAAGGAAACAACACAACTTTGGTGCAGTTCGAATACCAAGTGGAGCGGAGACCACTCCAAAAGCAGGAAGCGGGCTATACTGCAGAGCATTCTGGGTAAATGCAAGCAAACCAAACACGCTTTTCTAACACTAGTGGGAGAAAAGGCTCATGATCTTTTGCCAAAGACAAAAGAGAAATCCTACAAACCCTAAAATCTGATGCCACTTCATTTTTAGTTACATTTAGTGAAGGAGGAAGTTCCACTCAATGTCTTCTAAGGTTTTTGAGTCATTTTCTTCAGTGGTTCTTGGTGCAGTGCCACCACAGGCGAAAAGGTGAACAGGGTTTTCCAAAGGGTTTGGATCATTTGACTCTGTGAACCACACCAGCTTGAAAACAAAACAAAAATGCTGCAGATTTGGCCTCAAATCAAACCAAATCTACAGGACTATCAGGTGAGTAGCCACCTTTAAACTTCTTTGTCTTTTTTCTGAACTGTGTGCTGCTTTTACTTGTTTGTTCATAAATGATTTTTAACAAACCTCTCATGGCTTTGTAGAACAGGTGGATTTTCACTGACACAGGTAAACTCTATTAGGCAACATCTGAAGGCACTAGTTTACCCTGAACTTCATTTACAAGATGGGAAAAACCCTCCCCAGATTTTTGTGCCGACTTTCCCAACTTCCTCTTCTCAGTTATGCACCACTTTTCATTCTCACATGAAATTCAAACAAACCTTGTGAGATTTGTTTTTAATGTGACAACGTGAAAAAGTTCAATGGGTATGAATGCTTTTCCAAGGCACTGTACCTCATTCTAATGTTCATAACTTTTTAAATACATCAACCGAATTACAATATAAACATAATATGCAAATTGTGTTTTACAAGAGTGATGTATAGATATGTGTCCCTGGTGAGTTCTTGAATTTGACCCACATGATGGATCGAGAAGGACATGTCAGTTTATAGAAGGAAACCACTAAAAGGCTGTCTTGGCATGCATGTGGAGGCTACTTGGTGTGAAAATGCAGCTATTTGTGGCCATCTGCATACTATTTGTGACCTATTTTCATACTTTGTGAAGGATATGAAGTTGCAACCGTGTCTTATTTGTGGCAACAGATCCACATTTAAGCCTCGTCCACTTTAGCTGAACCTTTAACTGGATAGGTGTCGGCGTCAAGCAGCTGGAGATTACAGGGGGGCAAACAAATATAGTAGAAAACGACTATAAAAAGAGGAAATGCTTAACACTGAAGTAATATAGACCTAACATGAGAGGAAACAACATATTTTGAAGGGTGTGGTGTACATAAAGCTGCTCTGTAATTACATCCAATTCATTGACCATGAGCTGCTGGCTTCTTAAGTGGTGCACAATTGTGGAGGAAGAGGATGTGTGAAAGTGCTTTTTTTTTTTTTGTCAAGCCAACGTCCACATGTGGGGACCGCACAGCTGAAGGCTCCCTGCATTGGTGCAGATGCAAACAGGCAGAAATGTGCTGACTCTTTAGGTGGTGATATAGATAACTGAGGTCCTCCAGCAATGCTGCGGCCAGTCGGGAGTCTATTTTGAGGCGAGTTGACTTTAAGTGTAGGCTATGGTTAGCGTCATAGAAGGGAAGAGCCGGTCATCGTGACCAAACACTGTAAATGTTTTAGGGTCACACTCAAATTACTGTCTTACTAGGCGGCTTGAGACCATAAAAACGTCGATGGCTAAAGATGAGGAACCAGGAGAAAATTTTCTGCCGAAGAACAAGCTTTGAGATCAATCATGGGTAAAATGGAGAGCTAACTTCCCACTCCCAAAGAGTTAAAAAGAGAATGTAGTAGTGATGTTCACGTACAATCCGATTCTTTTAAACAGCTGGTTACCATGAACGTTAGGACTTGAGTCTCAGTGAGTGAAACTTTTTTAAAAAATGTTTGACTTTCTTACAATGCTCTGCTTACACTGCAATAACTCTTATTATTTTATTTAATATAAAAGTGTATTTATTTAGTCTGCAAACAAATAAAATAGAAGAGCAGAAAATGAAATCTGAACATCATAAAAAAAATTATTTACCAATAAAATTATTCTGTTTTCTTTTGGATGCTAACTTCCTGTGTTTTTGCAGTGAAAGTTGTTTTAATATCTGAACTTTGACTACTTGCTTGGTTTCCAAATACCTCACTGTCAAATGGTGTTGCACCTAACCGGAAGTTGTGAATTAAACAATGCTAAAGCAAAGTTGGAAATTAACTCTTCCCACCTGCTGGCATCATGTGGCAGCTGTCTGAATTTCCATATTTATGAGGCGGTAGTTATTCTCCAGGCGAGTGTGAACAGTTCACGTGTCTGTTGTTATATCTTGTGTTAATTGGCCACATGTTGGACGAAGAAATATCTGATATTAAACAGTTCATTGAATGCCTAACTAACTCCACTCTTTTTAGCTATTCCGGTACCTTCTGTCTCTTCTAGCTCAGAAGCAGCAGATAGCTGATGTTGCTCTTTCCCACTCAAAACCCACAGAGACATGCACACTCAGTGTTTTCAGGGCTGGCCTTTGTGTCGCTGGCCTGTAGTTGACACAGAGATGTGTGTTGTGTCAACAGAACGTGGTTCAGTGACGAGGCAATCTAGGTTTAACTGTGTAGTTGGTTGAAATCCCCCCTACATCTACATATGGAAAGCTACACACCCTTTCCTGCTTTAACCCAAACATTATTCATGGAAAAGCAGGCACACAACACGACAGTAGTAATTTTATGATTTCAACATAAAGTCACGATAATGTTTCTTTAGTACAAAAGCAGTGATGATTTTTGATACACACATGCTATGGCATATTGGGAGTGTGCCAAAAAATAAGTACATTTCTGCCAAAAAGTTTGAGTTTGGAAAGTAAAAAATTTGCTAGAAAAACCTCAGAAATTGTGAGCTTCATCTCTCAAGTTTTTTTTCCTCAAATTTCTATAGTTTCTTTTTAATCAAAAACTTACAAAAGAAACATTTTTTGCTGCAATTTATTTACACAAAATATGACCTCAAAAACAAAGATTCTTTCATTTGTTATCTAGATTATTCAACCATCAGATTGGTGCAAAGTGTCATTATACCCATTCAGCTTTATACTTGAAAACCTTTGGTGATGGCAGGCACAGTGGCATGGGTGGGCATTGAGGGGCATTGCCCGCCGAAGGAGTCAACTGTGCCCCCCCCGGGACTGGATGCTGTTTGTTGTTTTTCCTATATCGATTTGATACAGTAGGAGCTTCCGCACTTCCAATATCTGTGCCTTCTGTCACTTTTTTAGCCATTAAAACTGTTTAATCGTTGTTAACACCTTGACGCAAATAAAATTCCTGACTCCAATGGAGTCAATGGAGAAAACACAAGGTCAGTTTCAGAATTCAAAACAGCATAAAAAATATTATTAAAATTGTCCTATATCAAAGCTGCAGCTGGTAAAATTTCTCAAAAATGAAGTGATTAATTGGTCTCTCTACATTGTCCTAAGGTGTTAATGTGTGTGCGCAAGGATAAGTGTGTTAGATCAGTGTTTCCCAACCCTGGTCCTCAAGGCACATATGTTTTAAAGATTTCCCTGCTTTAATGTGCCTAATTCAACTGATTGCAGTTCAGTAAACGCCTGTTAATCAGTCATCTATTTAAATTAGCTGGACTGAAGCAAGGAAATACCTGAGATTTTTATTAATGAAAAGTGCATTATAAATTAAATTTATTATTATTATTACCTAAAACATGCAGGGCAGTGTGCCTTGAGGACCAGGGTTGGGAAACACTGTGTTAGATGATGGACGGATGAATATTTGTTAAAAGTGTCTGACAGTAGAATATGAAACAGAATCTGTGAAAATTCCTCTGACTTTGCTACTGTCCAGATACAACCAATCAGAACCAAAAGGCAAACCTTTGGTTCTGATTGGTTTCTAATGATTGGAACATTTGACTCGTTAAGCGCGTCCAACGCTCCACATAGACTTTGAAGGTAAACCAGATTCAGCCCAGTACCGGTTCACATTCTCAGGTGAGACTCACCTGGTATAAAGTCAATTTTTTGGTACTGGAATTACACTGAAGATTAATTCGTTTAATCAACGCACATCATAAATATGTGTTCATGTATTCCATCTTAAGTTCAGAGCATACTAGTTTTTTTGTTACTTTTGCCACTACTAGATGATATTCATGTAGGATATAACATAAACGGCACTATTCAGAGATGCAGTGAGTTTAACAGATATTGAGGACAACAGTAAATAAAACACAAAAGGACTTTATTGATGGGCCAACTTCTTCTGTAAACTTGAATACAACAATAATCTTTTCCAGATCATATTTTGAAGCAAAAAGTAATCCCCAATGGGCTAAGATGAGAAGCTTGGTTGAGCACTGATGGCTGTTTGCTGACGGCAGACAATGGCCATCAGCAAACAGCCATCAGTGCTTGTAAGTTATATGTACTTTGTAAAAAGTATGTTGAAAACAAAAAGAGTTTAATTAAATTTTTTAACCTCTTTGTGATAAAGGTCCTGCACTACTTTATGTTATGTATAATTATATCTAATACTCGGTGTGTGGCGGCAACCTCATCCACCCCTCTGTGATTTTTGGCACACAGCCGTTATGCAGGAGGAACCCCAGGTTGGGAGTCACCAAGTTAGATGATCCAAATGTAACTAAACCCTTCTCATAATAGGTCCAAGAGTTTGGTTTCCAATTTCCACTCCTGAAAAGGATGCATCAGTCATAGCACTCTGGTGTGTCCATATGAAGTGAATCAACAAGTCAATAATAGGAAGTTTTAAAAATAACCACTTGGAATAATTTTATGTTATTGTGGTCAGTAAGAAGACAAATTATTTCTTTGGTGTCACATAACATTATAATGTATCAACGTCTCAGACAGCTCATGTTTCAGTCCTGTGCCCCAGCAGGCTTTGGATCTCTTTATTGTAAATTGAAATGGTTTCAAAGCTCAAGAACAATGAGAAAACTCTTGGCTGTGTGGTTTACTGAGCTGTCCACCAGAACCTGAGTACTGCTCAAGGCACAAATTTAATCAAGTTGGGAAGGTACATAACACTTCCTGCCACATGATGTTGTATCTTCTAATTGGGAATACTACAAGTGCACCTAAATAAATATCACTGAAAACTTTATTTTAGTAGCTTAATGAAAAACTGACGAAATGGAATAATTTAACAAAGTGTGGCACGTTTAAGTTCTTATTATGGCTAAAGAAAACCACACACTTTAAGAATTTTACATAAGATTTTTTGAAAAAAATAACCAAAGATTTCTTTGTACACAAATTTCTTCACCTACTAAAGAGGGCTCCCATACTGATTTACTGTGCAGTATATGCACTCAATACTTAGTCAGAGTTCCTTTATACATGAATTCATCAGCGCAGCGTAGCCTGTTGATCGCAGCCTGTAGCTCATGTGCATCATTAGCTCTGGTGTGTTCCTCTTAGCTGCATAAATTATCTGTTTGGTTATGCTAGTTTACTAGGGTTCTAAGAAACTGTAACGCTCTGCTCTATAAATGAGGCATTGTTAGTATTTTCTTTGCAACATTTTTGACGTTTGTTCAAAACTTGTATGTCAATTGATTAGAAACGGCTATTGAAACTGGAAACTTCACACAGCGCCTAAACACCTTGCATTCTGTGCGTTTCCATGACTTCCAAATGAAATGCAACATTTCTGTAAAGAAGAGTTTTTGAACCACTGAGCAAAAAGTTCAGCTCAGTTTTTTCCTTGGTTTAGGTGAGACAACAATTTTTGTCTTCTGTAATTGATTTATTGAGAAATTGTTCAATTAACCTTAGAAATATTTCTTTTTGAGGAGTTTTACTTTCTGAATTCAATTCTCAAAACCACCTTTTCCAAAGATTTTCTAAGTTGATGAGTACCTGTAGTTCATGTTGCCTATAACTGGAACCCATCTGACGCTGGCAGTTTTCATATCTAACTTTGTACAACCTCCTGCAAACTCCTCCTATTGGCCAACCTTTCCCTCCCTGCTTATTATAAGGGGTGGTCCGCTCCCTGACCTCTGACCTACAGGAACCAGTGAAATAGTTATCAGCATGCTGCAGCATTTCAGGATGCCCCCATTGTGTTTTTTAAAGGGCATTTCCCTTTAAGTTCTCAAAACTGTGGAATTGCTGTGCATTTGAGGCGCATTAGAGGAAAACAAACAAAGTGAGGTCAGGATGGCGTCGGCCTTCATGCCCCTGCCATGCAGATTAAACAAGTCCCTGTGTCCTGGAAGAGGCCTGGGACTGTGACCTGTTTTTGTAAGCTCTGCCCTTGTGTAAAATATGTGGTGATTTTGTTCTGTCTTATCCTACTGCACTGGTAAGCACCTCAACATGAGGTCATGTTATTAAAACAAAAGGTACTTTAATACACATTCTGTCCAGAAATAAGGAATCACTGCTGTCGGATAACATTCAGTGGAAAATGGCTTAACTGCAATTCATTTGTAGAAATTGAGTTTAGCTGATTTTTTTTTTTTAAACAGTGAGATTCTGCAACTTTTCCAAATTAATTTTGGGAAAAAAAAAATCATTAAACGTTGAAAGAAATGTCTTTTAAAGACCAGTTTCTGGATAAAATGTGAAATTCCCATCAACATTCTCATTAGTGGATTTACTGGAAGGTTTTCAATCATTGTCATTTTATAGATTTTTTTTCTTTTTTTACATTTAATTTACATTGTGGTTTCTAAAATCTGATTTTTTTTATTGCACTCCTAATGGTTTTGTCTGAAGGGTACAGTCAGTTTCCTGGTGGTAAATATAGTTTTACTGTAATATAAAAATAATCATAGTTATTTTGGTTCATTTCAAAATTATATTTAACACAGCTACTCATTCAGTTTGCAGTGCATTTATGGATCATAAAATAATAGAGATACATGAATCTAAAAATTTGGGTTAATATTAATTTTGTTGTGATGAGCAATATTTGATATTTAGCAATATTATAAACATTTCCCCTACCCTTTGAACACTATGTGGGGGGAAAAAACTAACCACACCATTGTCCTAAGGTGTTAATGTGTGTGTGCAAGGATAAGTGTGTTAGATCAGTGTTTCCCAACCCTGGTCCTCAAGGCACACTGTCCTATATGTTAATTTTCCCCTACTTCAGTTAAATTTCCTCAAATCTTGTGCTGTGTCACTGTTATGATCAAATACCACATGATCAACCCCTTCTTGCTCCAAGAAGCCGTGCACAAACGGTAATAAGATGGAAATAAATATCAGTTATTAATATTGGCACATTCTTACTTATCAAACTGATGCTGTTAATATGTAAAAAAAAAAAGACCAACATAGGTCAATTACGATGTTAATGCTGATATATCTTGCATCTCTATTAGGGGTGCACTGATTTATCAGCCAGCAGATTTATCAGTGCCTGTTCCCTAATTTTGTGAGATCAGTGATCCGCTGACTTTTACATGTGAAGCTAATCTTATCCACTAATCTTATCTTGCTTGGCGAAGGACAAAGACCACTGTCCTCTTTTGCTCTCTAGTGAGAATTTGATTGACAGTCCAGCCCACCAAGTTATGTCTGCATGCTTACAATTAACAATAGTTACCCCACTGTTGCCAACTCTATAACTTTCTTGCTACATTGAGACCAAAAAAATTGGTATCGGCCAAAATCGGAATCGGCAGGTTAAGCTTTTTAAAAGATCTATAATTGACGATTGGCCAGAAAACTGCAATTGGTGCACCACTAATCTTTATACAATAGGAGTATACTTGCAAAGTGGAATATACCTGATTTTATTGTTTATGTTTTACTAATATGCTTTTAATACGCCATTGTTTTTAGTTGTGATTGTTTGAAATCTAGTGGAACAGGGTTATGCAATACATCTGAGACATAACATCTTTCTCCTCCACTCACACTTCTGCTAATTATGATGCAACAGCTTCTTGACTGTCTAGTTTTCCTGTCTGTGCTTGGAATTCACATACATACATTTTCTCCTTTAAGAAAAAATGTATCCTTATATGTAACAGATGAATAATTTTGCTCGTGTTTTGAGCCTCATGTTGTCTGATCTGTTGGGTCAGCAGCAGATGAACTTCATCTCTTCAGTCTGATTGGTGGCAGAATGCTGACTGCTTTCCTCTCCCTGATGCCCTTCCCCTTGGCATCTCCTAGACAGCCAGAGCAGCATTATATCCTGCTGGGATCGGATTAACACTTTAATTCAGTCATTCTGTTATGGGTTGTCATGGCAACCTTCCTCTTTTGTGTCGCACTCTGAGTAAATGTGCACCGGACACACAGACATGCAGGATGATTATAACTTGATGAATCTTTTGGCACGAAGGGCGATAGTTTGAGTCAGCCAGTGGTTTCCTGTTCTAATGTTTTTTTTTTTTGTTTGTTTTTTTTATGCTCGTTTCTGTTTTTGTGCCAGCTTGTCATCTGAGCTCTTTGTCCACTGTGGTGGTCCTGCTGGCTGCACAGACAAAGCACCAAAGCCAATGTGTTTTTACTTTGCATTTGCCATGCATTTTTGTTGCATTGGATCGACAGATTTCTGTCCCCTTTGACTCCAAGATCCAACCCATTGTTTCAGCAATAGCAGAAATGGAGCTACAGCTGAAGTCAGTGAGTCTGACTGCTCTCTGGGTAGATCATGATGAAACTGAACTGTTCCGGTTGAGTTTTAGAGCAGGTTTTTTGTTTGTATATATATATAAGAATTCCTGCAAAAGTATTGGCTGCACTAGATTAGTTGTGTGATCAGCAGGAACCAGCTGTGCTCTATTTCTGTAATGTCTGCAGAAATATTACCTGGTGTTTTTTAACAGCTGTCCAATTCCAGCATATGCATTATTTGTCGTAATATGACATTTATTTATCTTTAGTATTTCAAACATTTGGTACATTTTGGTAAATTTTCTTTCAGTTCATTTCCAAGCATTGAACAGAGGTTTGAACAAACCAAAGTGACGGTTTGGTGTGATCAGTGGTGGAGAAAGTACTCAAAAAATTTACTTAAGTAAAAGTACAAATACACAGACAAAAATGTACTCAAGTAAAAGTAAAATTACCACATTAACATTTGTACTTAAGTAAAAGTAAAAAAGTACTGGCTTTTAAAAATACTTAAGTATTAAAAGTAAAAGTACTTGCTGAATGCATTACCTAATTGCTAATATCATTAAGTGAACGGATTGTATTTAATTTTAATACATCAGAAATGTGCCATTTTAATGAACAATGACACAGACAAAGCATATTTTTATTGTGTTTACTCTCTGTAACATAGTTTAGACTTAGATGTTTGATTCTATGCATCATAATTTCAGGGATGGAAACATCTTGTCTCCTGTCCTAACATAGCATGAACTTCACTTTTTTTGCCACTAGTGGCTTTTATTTTTAAAGAAATCCAACAGAAAGGGGATGGAAAGAAGGTGGGTGGGGAAGGACATGCAACCGAGGAGCCACGTAGCAGAGACCAGTACCCCGCGCTACATGACACAAAAGAATTTAGTTTTACCTATCAAAATTGCTTCTCAAATTTATCTGAAAGATCCACATTCCCATAAAACACCTAGATATTAAATACTTAGTGCTGAAATAAATATAATCAGTAAAGATCCGTCCAGAAGAGTCAGATCGTTCCTGAATGTCTTATAACTATATTGCACTTTGGTACCAGCATTGTCCCATAAATGCGACACCTCAGTCAACACCTCCACACAATAATTCAGCGAATGAGTGACAACTTTTTTTCATCGCAGATGCAACATGTGTCTCTGTGCACATGAACAAACCAAAGTGACGGTTTGGTGTGATCAGTGGTGGCGAAAGTACTCAAAAAACTACTTGATGATGCTAGCTTTGCTAGCATCACGTCCACAGATCTTACCTTTCTTTAAGCTTTCCTTCCAAGTGACGCTAAAAGTTGGACGAAGTCCCCACCGTCTGTGAAAGCGAAGCGCTGCTGATTTTACATGTCGCCATATCTGATGATTAATGCAGCGCTATTATATTACTGACGATTAAACAGACATCTTCTCCCGCTCAGAGGAAACCACTGCGGATGTCTGGAGCTCAGCGTGCAAGTAAAGGTGGAGGCGATGGGTGACAACAGACGTAAGTCACATTATTGTTCGGATTTTACGGCCCCACCTTAAGTCCCTGAACTTCACATTTTAATGGACAAAAAACGCAACGCGACTTGGATGTAACGAGTAATGCGACAGTTTTGTAGAAATGTAGTGAAGTAGAAAGTACAGATACTTACTGTAAAATGTAGTGGAGTAAAAGTAGAAGGTATCCATTATTAAATCTACTTAAGTACAGATACATGAAAATTGTACTTAAGTACAGTAACGAAGTACTTGTACTTTGTTACTTCCCACCACTGGGTGTGATTCTTCAGAGAGTTAATATAAAGTAAAAGCTCCACATTTTGTGGTTGAAATTCTTATATGTACACAGTTTTACAAAACTATTCATACCCCTTTTGACCTTTTCTACACTTTGTCACGTTAGAACAACAAACTTCAATGTGTCTAATTGGGATGTAATGCAACAGACCAACACAGAGTAGTATGTAATTATGAAGTAATAGGAAAATAAAATGGTTTTTGTATCAAAATCTGAACAGTGTTGCAAGCATTTGTTTTTCAGTCCACCTGTGTCTATTTCGTAGCTCCACTTACAAACCACAAAAGGTTTGTAGGTTTGGATGTTTTTTATTTTTTACAGAACTTTAATTATTTTCTTCACTTCATTCCTTATCTCCGGTGTTCTTATACTAAATGGTGAAGTTTGTTTTCTAACAAACCAAGATTTAATTACACAGAAATAAACTCTAGTTAATTGGAGAGTACCAATTACAGTTTTCTAGCATATCACTGAATTTTTAAAAACCTGACTGCCTAATTCCAATTTTGGCTGATATGATATATATACATTGTTTTGTCTGAAAAATATAGACAAAATATAATGGTCACAAAGTTGGCAACAGTTGGGTAACTATTGTTTAACCACCCACATGCAGACATGACCTGGTATGCGGGTGTGTCAGTCATCCATCTCTCAAAACAGAACAAAAGGTCACAGCAGCTGATTTTCAGACTTTGAAGTTGGATAAGATCGATTTTACATACAAGTATTGGCCAATCTGCGATCTTCCAAAGTGAAAGAAATCAGGGCTGGATTAACCGCCAGCCAGTTTTTTTTTATTGGTACACCATAACTTAGTTTCTATCTTGGTTATGTCTGAGGGGTTTTCCTTGATTTATTTGAATTAGGCTAATGAGAAACATAAATTGACCTTAAATATGTTAATCACAGGACAAAACTTTCATTTGTATGTGGAAATATTTTGTCGCGTTCTGTGATTCAAGACTTTTGAGGCTACCGATAACTATCAAGCCAGTTTTTTTTTTTCTGCATCTGTCATGGATAAAGTAAAAATTAATCATCAGAAGTCGGACAAAGTTTGTACTTTTCTGTGTGTAGGTCTTGTATTTAATTTGAAATGGTCTTATAACACCTTAAATTTGAGATGGTGAAACCTGCAGAAACTGTGTGTTCTATCCATGTCGTCTTACCCAGCCCTTTCACAGCCCATTGTGTTTTTAAGGACAACTTTAAAAACACAAGGGAGGAAATTTTGATTGCCTGACAGAGAGATTAACATAAGTGACAGCAAGAGGCTGAAGCGGCATTTCACTTTGTTTTTCAGTAATTAACATCCTGTTTAACTGGATATACTGAAAGCTAAGCTCCTCCCTCCTGGCACGCATCCAGTTAGGAATGATTTTTAAGGTAAAAAAATAATAATAATAATAATAAGCAGTTACTTCTTCCTCATTGCTTACACGAGGACAAGGAATGTAAACTGGCCTGCAGTGGCTGGTGATGAGTCGAAGTATGACAAATTTTGTTGTAATTGCTACCTTCTCTGTCCTTCCCCCAGACCTGATGTATTCCTCTGTGAAGGACAGAGTGACGTAGCGCTGTCTTTTCAAGGTGCTGCAGTCCTCTACTCAGCAAATCCCTTCTTAAAGTCCAGGCCTGTTTACTCTGCAGTGACCACTGGGAGTAGAGCTGCAGCTTTTGTGTACTTGCTGTAGATTGTTGGCTACAGGGCAGGAATTGTTTTTCCTTCCTCCTTTATCACCCCCACAGTCATCTGCACTGCAGCTCTCTTGTTTAGATAAAAAAAAACAACAAAAAACATACATTTTGCCTGAACATGGTAATTGTGTTGGCCATAGATTAAAAAACATCAATATTTCTGATCCTTTTCATGCTGGTCAGCAATAATCCTATAGATTCATGTCTTGCTACTTGGAATTTCTTTTTTTTAATGATTTGTTAAATATATATATATATGACTAACTTCTTTAATCTTGAAAACTATTAACACCGGTCCGCCAGTGATTTCTAGAACCGTGGGCCATCTGGGACAGGTTTGGGCATGCTCTAGTGTTAACATCTGAACACAGGTGACTCAAGTCAAATAAGGCCAGAGGTGAAGGAAGGTGCACCCTTTATAAATTATGAGTGTTTACACATCAAGAAATCATAAAATTATCAGATTTCCAGTTAATAAAATTTATACCGCCTACAGGTTACATAAAAAACAAACACAACAGATTCCTCATTCTTATTATGTACTTTACACGATGCAACCAAAATGAAAAATCTGTGTGAAAACGTACACCTTCTGTCATCTACAGGATTTAGGTGATCAAGTGCACTTGTGAGCAAATGTGCATAGAAGTGGGTGATACAGACTTTAAATCTGATCACTCTTTAGGTATTTATGGTAATAATGATAAAAGTGATGGTGAAGTATTTGCAAATCCATTGTAGACAGTATACAATCGTAGCCCAGGGCCAAATTTAGATTTTGCAATGCATAGAAAAATTGAATCTTCCTCACTCGTAATGTTACTATTGAAGTTCATATGACAGTAAAATTGGAAAAAGACAATTATTGGTTGCTTGGTAGAGTCAAGACCAAGTCTCATCTCACTAAAAACAAAATGGTGAGCTGATGTAAAATTGCGATCTTGTTAATGGTCAATTACCCAGGACATTGCAATCCTGGGTGCTTAAACGGATGACAAATATCTCATGCCAGCAGTCAAGCAAGGTAGTGGAGAAGTACTGGGTTTTCCTTTTACAACCACCCTACAGCGTTTGAGTCAACTATGAACTTGACATATTTAAAAACCATCATAAGCTTGGCCCAAACTTATTCAGTTACTCCCCATTTTTTTGAAACCACCTCAAGGGTGGTAAAAACTGGTCCTAGCCAGGTACTACGCTCATGTGATTTGACTGTCAGCATACTGCATTTGTTGATTAGCATGAAAAGTCTGTGACAAGACTGTGGCACTTAGTGAGATGGCGAGGCGCAAATTGCTAGATGATCAAATCTTGAGGTCCAACGCTTTAATCAGTTGTGGCTCCCCCATCCTTTTGATGCTGTATGCGTCAACTGGAGCCCAAGACGGACAAATATACCTAGAGATTTTAAAGATAATGGCCACCTAACATTACACACACAAAACAATGTTATCGGAGCATCAACCTCGGCTCCTGGGCATTCACTGCACGCCCACGTTACTAGCCATATTTATGTCCACTTTGGTGAGGAACTCATTGCCAGTGGAGACAATGAACTGAAGCAATGTTGTAAATCAGAGTGAAACAAAACTCTTATACACTAATATGAGAGACTGAAGATCAAAAAGAAAACTTTATTGTTGCTACTAGAGGTGTGCCGATCGATCGGCCACCGATCATAATCGGCCGATTTTCGTGAAAAGTGTATGATCGGTGATCGCCGATCATTGTCTCTTGTCGCCGATCACACAAATCGATCACCTGCTTCTCATTTCGCAGCCTGCCTGTGCAGCTGGTCTCCTCTTTCCTTCACACCGCACAAACGTGCAGCAACAAATCCTAAGCGATGTGGAACTATAACGCACTGAGTGAATGGGGAAGTTTGCGTGCTGCGGCGGAAAATTGAAGTACGTCAAAATGCATCAACACAACGAAGCTAATACCACATAAAAACAATGCCATACTTGACGGAGTTCGGCTACATCGAGGCTCACTGCAGTAAAAAAGACATACAGAGCGATCAGATAGCAGGTAAAGCAGCGCACAGCTACAAACACTCACCCGGATTAGCATGACGGTCAGAAAGCTAAACAAATAACCCGCAAAATTATTTAAGTCTTCGAGCTGCGATGTGGTTCTGTTCTCGCTGTTGAACCACTGCTAAGCGCTACAGGTAGTAATATTTGACAGACAGAGCGCCGCTTCTGCTCCACCTGGTAGTGACTCTCACACCTAACCTCTGTTTAAAGCTGCAGCATCTAACTTAAAAAAATACATTTTACATACGTATTAAAACTTTCGCTGTCCTAACATGAGACAAATAATCTCTGAAAAAATAATCTATCTCCTCCCTGTTCTGCATAATTACTCCGCTCAGTCAGACGACGACGACGACGACAAAACTGAAACTGTTGACTTTAACATTAAATACATCTTTCTCAACAGGTGAGGGCGCACTTTTTCCATCTATAATCAGACATTTAAGCAACTTGAAACCATTCCTCCCTCCCTGGCACATCCAGACCCGGGCCCCCATCCGGCCCGGTTCGGGGGGCAGCCGCCCCCCCAGCCTCCCCTATAGCTCCGCCCCTGACACAATACCTGTTTTGTTTAGTTTTCTTCTTGGAAAAAGTTATTAAAAACAAGTTTTTGTCTAAATTAAGGTGAATTCATGGTTCCTTTTTCTACATAATGTAACCGGTAGTGTTTATGATAAAAAAAAAAAATTATTATTATGTGATCAGTATCGGGTATCGGTGATCGGCCCTGATGGGTGATTGGTATCAGTATCGGCAGGAAAAAACCTGATCAGCACATCTCTAGTTGCTACAGACTGTTCTACATGATATGGAGTCATGGACTGTAGTCAGCTGGATGAATTTATCCTCTTGAGGCATTGAAATTCATATGTCTCTTCTTATTGTTGTTTTTTATTTAGTGGATTTTAATGTGGCTAACATTACAGCAATGAAGTCAAATTCTGACCCTCAGCTGACCTGTGACCTCTGCACTCAACTCTGAAATAGGCTAGGCCCTCATTGATGCAGTCAGGATGCCTTTCCCCTTCATTTTTACCAACATAACTCTAAACTCATTTATGAAACGTTTGCTTTATAGACGCTAAAAAGCAAACTGCGCAACAAAAGTGTAGAGATAACTTGCAGATGAGAAGCAAAAAACGGAAGAAATGTGTTCAGATCCCAGGGTGTGAAGGCACTCTGGGAGAGACAGAAAAGCGGGATTACAAACTCAATTAGTGAGTTAAATGGTGTGAAACAAAGACACCCCCGCAGGCCTATGTGTGGACTGAATGGGATTACACTTCCAAAAGCACTCTTAAAGGCCAAGGAAACATGTAATTGGTTAAATATGCCATGAAAGCCAATTAAAATACTTTTACGGGTTCATGATTGTTGATCTGCTCAATAACTCAAACAGCTCGTCTTCTCCAAGGTCTCCGTCACCAAGTAGTTTTTAGGTAATGAATCGACTCTAAAATCCTCCATGGTAGCTAGTAACATAAAAATAAAATTTTGAGTCTTGGTTTTAACGAAAACATCTCTGACCATATCATGTGTAACTAAATGTCACAACCTCCTCGCAGGTCGTTACCTCTCGTCCCTCGCCTCCGTCCAGTTGAGGCGTTGGTGTCAGTGCTGGGATCCAGTATCACACAGGCGAACACAATGGCGGCTCTGTAGTCCACTGGCCGTATTGTTCTTTCCTGAATTTGGAGGCACAATGAGGCCCTTATCCACACTGCTGAGAGAGACTCCCTGTCAGGTGCTTTTCTTTCCAGCTTGTTTGGAGGCTGAAGCCTTGAAGAGAATGTGTTTGAAAAGCAGAAAAGGATCAAAATTGGTTGTGTGGTTGCAAATAAAGCGTAAGCTAGGAGTAAATGGAGAAATTATCATTGTCCTAATACTTTCCTCTATTGGCAAAACTGTTATGGTCTATGATCTGCTTTGATGAGATGAATAAAAATCAACCTGACAAGCGATAAAATTATGGTGAAAGGTTGGTGGAGATGATCTTCAGATCTGGAGTGTGCTTAACAAATGAGACAAGCATGATGCTAAACGTAGATCGTGATGTTCTGCTCCTTCGTTCACACTCTTTTCTAAAACTTTTAGTCATGCTTGCAGATGTAATGGAAATGATTTACTGTTTCAGGGATGCTAAGCACCATGAATAGATTTTCCTGCAGCTGGTGTTTGTTGCTACAATCTAGTCCAGATTTCATGAATTAATTCCATTTTGATCTGCATTTCGCACAGTCAGAGATGAGTAGTAACTACTTTCATTTACTTGAGTAACATTTTAGAAAAAAAATTTACTTTTTACTGCACTGTACTTTTTACATTTACTTAAATAAATGTACTTATAATATTATGAATATTATTATTTTTGCTGCGACAGACTGGCGACCTGTCCAGGGTGTACCCTGCCTCTCGCCCGAAACGTTAGCTGGAGATGGGCACCAGCAAACCCTCCCGACCCCATTAAGGGACAAGGGTGCAAGAAAATGGATGGATGGATGGATTATTATTTTTGCTACTTGAGCAAAATTTCTGGATTCTCCATCCAATACAAGTAACTTCAATGAAGAAAGAACCAACATACACCAGTTTTGTTCTTCTGTTATGTAACATACAGTAAACACTATATATCGTCACTGAAAGCCAATACCCTGTTCTAATATACACATATACAAGCATTCATTTTATGTAAATCACTTTTTTCCACAAATAAAGGTTTCACATTTTGGCGATGGTTAAAAAAAGATAGATACTTGTTTTAGGCAAACCCCTGATATTTCGTGGAATATTTTACACGTTTTTGGTTAATGGTTCAAATTAAAGCATCAGACTGACTGGAATGAACAGAGAGAGTTTAGTTATGTTATGACGAGCTACATATGATGGAAAAGGAAGAGTCATTTGAAAGACTGGAATGTGGACTCTGAGCTTCTCCAAGGTGATGCTTGTCCTGTTCATCTGTCTTCAGTGCATCTCAACAGACCTGAAGCCTTTTAAACGATTGAAGCCAACAAAATGTTAAACAAATGTGCTTTTCATGACGATAAAACTTGGAATACACAAAAAGCTTGCTTTGGGAAAGGAGACTCAAGCAGCACAGGGAGAAATTATTTATGCTCCCAGAATCATACTTTTACATTGTTTTTTTGACATTTCAATTGGATTCGTTAATGTAAGATTTGTCACCTTTTATATGATTGTTGGATTAAACTGATTCCATTTAAATTCAGTGATGCCTTTAATAAATCCATGAAGTTATAAATTATATTTTGATGTCGTTTGCTCTTGAGAAGTCAGTAGTTGCGTCCCAAGACTTGATAAATCTCAATAAAAGTACAGGCCGTTTTCATATTCCCGTCCTAAACATTCGGCACTAATAAAACAATCCCATTTAAACCATTTGTGTCTTTGTCCACAGGATCCGTCCTCAGCTGCCCAGGGAGAAGATCGAGGGATGCCACATCTGTACGTACGTGATGCCTGGAGAGCCTCAGGTCATCCTGGGGAAGGACAAGTCCTTTACGTACGACTTTGTGTTCGACATGGACTCCCAGCAGGACGCCATCTACTCCACCTGCACCGAGAAGCTGATCGAGGGCTGCTTCGAGGGCTACAACGCCACAGTGTTTGCATACGGACAGGCAAGCCTTTGTGTTCCAGCCCGCTGCAGCTGCAGCACCGACGACGCTTTTAGCCTCGCTGGTGGAACATATTTCTGTCTGAGCTCATCTCTTTGTGAGGAAAATGAGGATAAGAGGTTGCTGGGGAATCTGTAAAAGAATGTTTGACATTTTAAGCAAAAAAACTGAAAATTTACATTTTAGTTTCTGACTGGATAGCGATAGTTTTACAAGGGATGTAAATTTGGAACATAAAATTCGGATTATGAGATTATTATACACAATTGGTGACACTGATTATCTCTTTAGTTTTAAGGTGTCACTATGGAAACCAGTAGGTTCAAATGTGAGGGAGTTCAAGCTTATTTTAGAGTTAAGTTGATTTGTTTGTGCTGCACATACATGTACATATTAAAAAATTTGAATATTGTGGAAAAAAATATTTTTCTCATTTCAGAAAGAAAAGCTCATATTTAATACACTTAAAAATATATTTTCAACTTTTAATTCTTGAAATTTTTGAGGACTCTGGCTTATAGACAATAACACAAACTCCCTTGTCTCAGAAAGTACACAACACCTATTTAGAAAATCATTTTTTACACAATCATGGATAAAACTGCTGACTGAACAGATGTACACAAGACAACCATTGGCATCATCAACATGGAGAGGAAGCCACAATAAATCAGTGGTAAAGAAGCTGGAGTTTCAAAGTACTTTATCCAAGTATGTTCATAGAAAGTTGAGTGGAAGGAAAAAGTGTTGGATTCCTTTTGTCAGAGCACTCCTGAACCAGACGTCAGAATCACCTGGGCTAAAGAGAAAAAAAACTGAATTGTTCCTCAGCGGACCAAATTCTGACACTAATTTGTCAGAACTTTAAACTTTAAAATAACTATTTATTTTATTGAAGTGTTCGTAAAATAAATAAAATTAAAAAATTTATAAAATAATTATAAAAACTTACCAAACCAACCAACAATAATAACACGACAAAAATGTGAAGCCCAAGTTACAAAACAAAAAATGGAAAAAAAAATAAATAAATTTAATATTTTTTGTTGTTTTTTCTTCCAGTCACTGAAAATATTTTTACGAACCCCACTTTATGTTTCTCTTGTATGGTCATGCTGATATTAGAAAGCTCCTATTAACAACAGCTTGTAGCTAATATCTGCTCATCCAGTCCACCTTTAGTCATAACAGCGTGAAGTCCATCACATCTCTCTTCTCCTACTACTCAGGTTGCCATAGATACAGAGCTCCTGATGGATGGCACTCAGAACATTAACATTCATGTCTAAACCATGCATCTTCAGTGTGTGGCAGCGTAAAGTTGTGTTGCTGCTGGCCTACTTCTTACTGGAGCTCATGTTCACACAGAGAGGATGGTCTGGCCCAGATCGGCCCGTTTGCCCCCCATGTGTCCCTCTTTACAGGGACTTATCTAGATTTAGAGCAACCCACTCGGCTGCATCACAAGATCTCAGCCCTGCTGGGCTGCAGATATAAACAGACATTAACGACATGGCCGAGCAGAGTAAATCTGTCTCATCCAAAGATCACCGGGTTGTTTAAGCCTCAGTTTGGCAGATCGAATGCAGCCCAAAATCCAGAGCAAACTCTGCTTTGACTGAGAAAAAGTGGTTTACCCTGTTGCTTGAATGTAAATTTGCTGTCCATTTTAAAAGGAACAAACGGTGGAGAAAATAATAAAAGTAGATTTTCTGATCAATTTTTTATATTTTTTTAAATATTAATTGAAATTTATCAAGACAATAAATCAAATTATCCTGATTAGAAATGTTTCATTATAAATGACAAATGCTCACCATTTTTTCACAGTGTAATAGACTTATGTGAAAATATATGAAATACATTTGAATTGGAATATAAATATTAAAATGTCATTAAAATGTTTTTTTTTTCAATTAAAAACAGAAAAAGCAACTTCTGCGAAATGAACCCATTAAGCCATTAACCCAATCAAGTTATCGTCATAACATTTTTTGTCTAGATTGAGATGTGTACACTTTTGTAGAAATGTGTAAAACAAATTAAATTAGATTTTCAAGTGGTTATTGGACAGAAAAGTATCAGTTTTTACTGTTCTGCTCTTTATTTGTAGCACAAATGTACTGTGACGTTAGCTAGTTATTCAGGTAGCTTGCCTGCAGTGAGTTGCTTTTCAGACTTAGCATGCTAGCTGTAGCTTTAAAACAGAGCTGCTGTAATAGGAGTTATTGGTGCTTCTTTAGTTTTCACATAACTGCTTGTATTTTTGCAAACAAGATTGTTTTCAAACCACCAACTTTAGTTTTTTTGTCAAAAAAAGAAAAGTAGGAGAGTCATGTTTTAGCTAACTGAGCTCATATGACATTAGCTCATGCTGAACATGTCTTCTTTCCCATCCAGACAGGATCGGGGAAGACGTACACGATGGGGACCGGCTTCGACGTCAACATAATGGAGGATGAGCTGGGGATCATTCCTCGTGCTGTCCATCATCTCTTCAAGGGCATTGAGGAGCGCCGGCAGGTGGCCCAGGAGCAGGGACGTCCGGTACCAGAGTTCAAGATCAACGCACAGTTCCTCGAGGTACACACCCCATGAATACAACTTGTAGAGATTCAGTATTTCTGAACCAACAGTGACAGCAGGACTCAGTCACTTCAAAATCTCTGACAGTTCCTGTGCTACAGCTGCTGCTAAGGGATTAGCCTGGAGTTGGGAGAGGTTGAATCTTTGTATCGAGGAGTTGAAATAAATACAAAAAAAAGATCATAATTTGTATTGACACATAATACTTTGGCACCCTTTGCACACTTTATAGATGACTGTAGTACTTATTTCGTTTTAGGGGTAAATTCTAAAACCTCCAAAGCTCAGCATTTCCTTCTGTTATTAGTTTATTCTTTCAGGCGTTCGTCGGCTGCCACAAGTCACTGTTAAAGTCTGTTTAGTCAGTGTTTCAGTACATCACTTAGGAGCTGTTTTCTTTACTAATTACTTTTCAGATTACAATTCTTCTTAATAGATGCCCTAATCATTTTTATTGCACATTTAAATTCCGTTTACATCATGGTAGATGATTACAGCAATTGCTCTTGAAAGCTACACATAGACATAATCAAAGTAGATGTGAGTTTGTATTATTTCATTCATCACTGAAAGGGGTGAGCAGTGCCTACTGTATTGACTTTTTTTTTTTTTACCTAAATGTATCAGAAAGGAAAAACATTGATTTTAGGCTAAACACAACCAACCCTAAACCCAGCGTCATGGAATGCTACATGGTGAGGATGTAGAAATAATTGCCCAGTACATAAGATTGCCTGGTGACAGCTTAAAATTAGATTAAAATACTGAAACAATTGTCAGAGTCACCAGAAGATGTATTTATTTCTGTGTTTATCATCCTTTGGTGTCAGTGGTAGAATCTTAGACATTTGTTTTCTTTGGTTGAAAGTCTTTTGCTAATGCTAGTTGGACCTTTTCTCTGTTAGAAGTCTAGGACAGTCTCATCTGCATAATTAAAGTAAGCTCAAAACTACTTGCTAATAACTGCAACAGTCTCTACAGTGGTTACTCTGTTTTTATTTCTATACTTGAAATGTCTCAGATGATATTTTGTGAATTGATGCAATATAAGTAAACTGAATTGACTTGATTAGATTTTTTTTCTGTCTTTTGCCTTTACTTTGTGCTTGTAGCTTTACAATGAGGAGGTCCTGGACCTGTTTGACTCCACACGAGACATGAAGCAGAAATCTCACATTAAGATCCACGAAGACGCCAACGGGGGCATCTATACGGTTGGAGTGACCACACGGACTGTTTCTTCAGAGGCTGAGGTGAAATACAAAAACATCAAGTACTTGTATGAAGGACTATTTTAACTTGGCCAGAATCTGGACATTAATGGCATCAAAACACTTGGATCACTGTTCAGTGAATGTCTTAGGTTTTTGGGTCACCTTTTGGTGCAAAAGCAACAATAATTACTAATTGCAAAAAGTTTTATTAGGTTCAAAACTTGCTTTAGTTTGGTGTTATCTGCCTTAGATGGCAGCTTACTTAATGCTAAACAATAAAAGTGCATGTTTCCTGGTTAGAGTTGGGATTACCCATAACTGATGTATATATCTGACCAGAAATCTGTGTGTAGTATTGACACCGTGATGTTTAATTGACAATAAATGAATCACTTTCATTCAATACATTCCTCAGTTAAGCACCTCAAGGTTTAAAGTAATAAAGTTTTATTTATTCATCTTTGGAATGTTTGCTTTGTAGAATTCAGAATTATTTCCCCTTGTTCAATCAACAAAATGTTTCTATTTCTAATCATTCCTATTCGTGTCTGTGTGTGCGCGTGTGCGTTCGTGTGTGCACGTGTGTGTGTGTGTGTGCAGATGATGCAGTGCCTGAAGCTGGGCGCTCTGTCTCGTACGACAGCCAGCACTCAGATGAATGTCCAGAGCTCCCGATCCCACGCCATCTTCACCATCCACCTGTGCCAAGTTCGCGTCTGTGCCTCTGACAATGTTAGTGAGCGACGATGATCATGTATTGAAAACACAAACTGATTGGTTAGATTTAGTTTGGGAAATTTGATTAGTTTTGGCACTTATTAAATTTGTACATAAAAAATAATTTATCTTTCAGCAAGAAGGTGAGAATGATAACAAGGTGTCTAATGGAAACGGGGAGATGGATGAATATGAGACCCTGACCGCCAAGTTTCACTTTGTGGACCTGGCTGGTTCTGAGAGACTGAAGAGAACCGGAGCGACAGGCGACCGGGCCAAAGAGGGCATCTCCATCAACTGTGGACTGGTACGGTTCTCCTTCACTTCCTCACCAGTTTCCTGAGCTGTGCTCTTTATTATCCTGAAGTAGACTGCCACCTAGTGGTTCAGTATGTAATTGCTACCCTGAAAGGTATCAAAAAGAAAAAAAATAGCACTTTTTCTCCCCCCCCAAACACTATATTCTGCCCTATAATTATTCTCATTGATGGTTTTATAAAAGCTGCTGAAAGTTGAAGGGCTAAGTAGTGTGTGTGCTTATTTTATTGAGAACCAAACCCTCTAGTTGCATTTTTTCTGAGTTTTGCTGAAATTGAAAGACTATTAAACTCATAAGCTGAATATTTTGGTATTTGTGGCTCTTCTTCCTCATAGAGGGATTCTGTGAAGGGATGCTGCCCTGCTTAACTGAACTTGTATTGTGCTTTTCCAGTCATACTGACCGCTTAAAGCATTTTACACCAAAACCACATTTACACTCACAAATGATCAGTAGGGATGGGAATTCATTGCATCGTTTATCATTTATATTGCAAAATGTCTTGATTTATTGTCGTTTTAATAAACTTTACTTTTTTTGCATACTCCTTATAATTGCACTTTTTATATATTTATTTATCTATATTTACTAATTTATTAGGCTTCTTAAACTGGGATCTGAATATTGTACCATAAACATGCAAATATGAGCAGGAATAACAATAGAGATTCTTGAATGTTTCAATATGATTTAAGAAAAGAACAAACAGTTTTCTGAGATGTTTTTACAATCTTCTCCACTGTTTGTTCTATGAGAGCATCAATAAATATCAATCATTTAGAAAATGTGCTTAAATGTAGTTAGTGTGAGCAGATTAGTGATATAAATCACACTTTCAGTATGTGACGTCCTGAAGAAGCCCGTTTCAAAAGTGAATGTTTTTCATCTACAACAGCTTGTGGTGCTATGACTGTGATGTCATGCAGTCATAGACATACAGTTACCTGAAAAAGACAATAGTTTTTTAAATCATAATTTATCACAATAGTACTACAAAATATTGTGATAAAATTTGAAGTAGATGAACGACGTGCATACATTTATACACCAACATGCACATCGTTAAGCGTTGTGTCTAGGGACAGAAACAACAGCTCCATATGATACTGTTTTTGTTCCTGACCTCTATTGGGAAGGAGGCTGTGTTTGAGTTGGGGTTATTTCCTGATTTTTATTTTGTAATGAAATTACAGCGCTGTTGCTAATTCCTGTAAAGTTTTTATCTTACTAGTACACGAAACATGTTGGTAACAATCAAGACTGGAAGAAATGACTGTTCTTCTGGCTCCCCTGGTGTGTTTCAGCTGGCGCTGGGGAATGTAATCAGTGCTCTAGGAGACCGAAGCAAGCGGGCTTCTCATGTGCCTTACAGAGACTCCAAACTGACCCGACTGCTGCAGGACTCGCTGGGAGGAAACAGGTTGGTGGATCACTCATTATGTCAATCAGAGCAAGTAGTGCAAGTTATGTTTGTCAAATCTGCTTTTTAATTGGCACAGAGTTATGTCTTGGGTGACTAAAAGGTATGATAGTAAAGTTGTTCAAGCGTATCACCCAGAAATGTATTTTTTCTTTTAAAATTTAGGACTTTTACTTTCATTTGTTACATAATGTTAATCTTCTAAATGTTTAACTCCATCTAAATATTTAGAACATGTATAAAAACAGAACAGAGTGACGGGTGACAACATATTACAATCTTCAGCTTTTGCTTTTTGTTGACTTAGAGTGCATGTAAATCTCTCCATGTTGTGAATTTCCTCCACTGTGTCCATCCAGTTGGTTACGATGGAAATGGGGTACAACTTACCCATTTCCATGTGATGGCTTTCTTTGTCACTGCAAAGAAAAAAAATTAAAAAGGACAAAATTATGTCGACTTTTTTGAGCTTTACATCGTGTTATAATGTTATTCCCACATTAAAAACCTACCTGGAGTGTTTTGATTCTTTCATGCATGTTTGAGAAACCCTCAAGTCTCCCATGGCTTGGTTGGACCCAGCGCCCCCTCGAATCTCCAGTTTCCAAGCTTTTGAGCTTGCGCCTCACCCTCCCCTATGAATCCCCTTTAGCTATCAGTCTTATAACCAAGAAACTCTTCCACTCTCTTTTCAGCCAAACGGTTATGATTGCATGCATTAGTCCGTCCGATCGTGACTTCATGGAAACCCTGAACACGTTAAAGTACGCCAACCGAGCCCGCAACATCAAGAACAAGGTGATGGTGAACCAGGACAAGGCCAGCCAGCAGATCAGTGCGCTGAGGACCGAGATCGCCCGACTGCAGATGGAGCTGATGGAGTACAAGACGGTGAGAGGGAACTGGGGCGAGGCCCTCCTGGGCTTCCATAGGCTCCCGCTGTGGGGATGTAACGGAGCCATTCTCTCCTGCAGGGTAAACGCATGGTGGGCGAGGACGGCGTGGAGAGCTTCAGCGACATGTTCCATGAGAACTCCATGCTGCAGACTGAGAACAGCAACCTGAGGGTTAGGGTGAAAGCCATGCAGGAGACCATCGACGCCCAGAGGGCTCGCCTCACCCAGCTGCTCAGCGATCAGGCCAACCAGGCTCTGGCCAGGGCAGGTAGGACCCAAGGCGCCTGTCAGCATTCCACTCGCTGGTCAAACACCTCAACAGGAATCTGTTTCTCACCCAGGTGAAGGAGGAACGGAGGAAATCGGAAACATGATACAGAGTTACATCAAAGAAATTGAAGATCTTCGGTAAATGACTGGATGCGTGTCTTCATACTTTTTATATGTGTAGTGCAACATAAGCTCTAGTATTAGAATTATGATGATATTAACATTTTGCTCATATCAAATGGGGTGACTGGGGCTGAGTGGATAGAGCAGCCGTCTGTACTTGTGGGTCGTGGATTCGATTCCAACTTCCACATGTCGATGTGCCCCTGAGCAAGGCACTTAATCCCAATTAGCCTACTGATCTGTGTATAAATGTGTGAGCATTTGTGAGTGTGAAGAGTTGATTGTGACTCTGATGTAAATCACTTTAATGGTGAAAATGCCTGGAAAAACCCTGTTTAAGTTCAGTCCATTTACCTAAACCAA
Organism: Poecilia reticulata; assembly: GCF_904066995.2. Classification (NCBI taxonomy): domain Eukaryota; kingdom Metazoa; phylum Chordata; class Actinopteri; order Cyprinodontiformes; family Poeciliidae; genus Poecilia; species Poecilia reticulata. The sequence continues at coordinate 5,317,792 of NC_088835.1, forward strand.
GTAAAATACTCACTTTATTTTCAAAACTGTGGGGAAATTAAAGGCACAGGGATCTTTCTAAAGCTAAAGTTAGAGAAACAATTTTTTTTTTCTCACTCTAATTAGTGCACAACCAACATGAAGGACTTGGGTCATCAGCAGCTATCTAAATAAAATCACATGATGAAATTATACACCAAAGAAGAAAGAAAGATGCTACTGGTGTAACTGTTTTTCTTCGATGAAGTATAGACCTTGCATTCAGTTCAAAGCCAGGAGGAGCCTGATTTTATTTTATTTTTTCACCGATTATTTGTTATACTGTTAAGACATAGTGATAGTTTTAACGAATACATTTAAAAAAAACCATATTGTTTCTAAAAGTTACAAAGTGGAGCTTTAAGTGGGCTGGACTTTAGTTTTATTGGTTTAAATTGAGTTTTCTGTTCCCTGGATGTTTTTCTCAGGGCTAAACTGCTGGAGAGTGAAGCGGTGAATGAGAACCTGAGGAAGAATCTGTCGCGCGCCTCCACCCGTCAGTCATTCTACGGAGGGCCCGGCTCCTTCTCCAACGCTCTGATGGCCCCCGAGAAAGAGACCGCCGACATCATTGAGCTTGCTAAAAAAGACCTGGAGAAACTGAAGAAGCGAGAGAAAAAGAAAAAGAAAAGGTAACGAGAGAAGAATGTGGGTCAACTGAACTAAACTCCTTTGTATTTAGATTTACAAAGGAGTTGATCATTTTGTCTTCAGTTAGTTTTATACAAAAGTATTCACGATTTTCAAAAATATAACCGTAAAGGGTTTTCTTTTTTTTTTTATCTGACTCTGAATTTTTTTTTTTCAGAACTTGCAACTACATTGCTGTCAAAACCATATTGTGCCCAATCTTTACACAGCTAATGTTGCAATATATCATTGTTGTTTGGTCTTTGTGGATTTTGGTGTCATAACAGTATTGTTTCAAGTTTTTTTAAGTATTCTATTTGTAAGAAGAATACAAAACTTAAAGCTCTTTCCAGAAAGGCCAGAGAATGCCAAAAGTGTGAATTTGCTCTAATTCTATCAGATAAATGTATTTTGACACCGTCGTACACTAAAGGCTTGTTCACAGCAGTGGGTTTGTATCCTAACTGATTCCTTGAAGCTTTGGCTTCTGCGTTTCTAGTTCATTCCTGCAAATCTAGTTTTTTAGTCAGCCTGGTCTCTGCCTAAAGTATTTTTTGTTTTTTGTAATATGTAAAAATCTGTTTTTACAAATACATTTCTTTTATGGACAGAATTCACAGCGATTGTTGCTTTTACCACAATCTCCATAAAACTTAGGTTGACCAGGAAGTAACTGAACATGGCATACCTTTAATTGTTAAGAATTGTAGCAGGTTGGCTGCTAGTAGAACCTTAAATTGAAAATATTGTTTGGAAAACTTTTACTAGCAGAGCAGCTGTGGCCACGACACTTTGCTGACGTCTAAAGTGAAAGACGTGGATTGCTGTGAAGCTGTTGGACTCAAAAGTGTAGCGCTTCACTTGACCGTTCTTCCTTCCATTCTTTTTCTATCTCTCTTTTTTTTACCCTTCTCTCCTCCCTGAAGACTCCAGCAGCTGTTGGAGGAGAGAGAGAGGGAGGAAAGGGAGGAGGTGGTGGAGGAGGTGGATGCCAGGTTTGTTCAAGCTTCCACCTTCCTTTTCCTGCCCCAAATCGTCTGCTTCCATCTTGATTTCATGCCACTGATCTATTTATTTTGGATTGATATCAGTTCCTTACTAAAGTATTCACATTCTTTGACCTTTTTTACATATTTGTCACACTACAATTGTAAGCGTTTTATGTATTTTTTCAAAACTTCAAGTTGTTCATCAGGTTAAATGGATGTAGAGATGCATAGTTTTTAAAATGTTTTTACAAATGCATTTCTCTGAGAGTCCAGGTATCTCTTCCCAAAAGGGAAAGTTAAAAACATTGAGTGACGAGGACGTTTCTGGCTTTACAGTGGTGATGTCAGCAAATTTAATAGTGGTGTAGGTGAGAAATATGTGGGAACAGTGTTGGGTGAAAAGAGAGAAGAGGAGTCGGCCGAGGACACACCCCTGTGGTGCACCAGTGTTCAGGATGAAAGTGGAGAATGTCCACTCTTCCATCTTTGTGTTGAAAATGAGGAATTCCTGTTAAACAGCTGGGATGGCAGCCATGATGTGAGGAAATTGGACACATTTTTCAGACCGTAGTTTGTCAAAATTTTGAAAATATGTAGTTTTTCCATGAATGACAAATATAAATTACAGTATAATCAAAATATTTTTATTTGTTTTACCGCATAAAGTCCCATTAGGAAGTATTAAACATTATGGTAGTGATGAGACAGAAGATGAAGTTCAGGAGTATGAATACTTTAGCAAAGCAAACGCTGCTCCTTTTGGACGGTTATTTTAAATTATTTTAAAACTCAAACCTTTGTTTTCTCACTACCTGCTGTGCTACATTTTTTCATTTTTAGTTTTTTTTATTTAATGTCTGGACTCCACACAGCAGAACCCAGTCACAAACTATTCTAGGGAGCTCTACATTTGGCTGAAAACGAGTCCAAACTAATCCCCTTTTCTTTTTTACTAAGCTGATCTTTCATTTCACATTTTTATTTTACCTCACAGGTTAGCTGATCTCTGATTGGATAAAACAATTATCCAATTGATGAATTTGGTTTGCGTGTGTATTTTTTGTGTTGCACTCGTCCCAAAATGCTGCTTTACTGTTTAATTTTGTTCAGAGTTGAAAACCTCCTCATTTTAACATCATGCACTGTCTTTTCCACAATAAGGCTACGGAAAACAGAACAGTGTCAAACGATGTGTTTCCTCTGCTCATTCTAGCATTCTTGTGTAGAAATAAATGTGATTGGAAATCTTAAATATGCGTCAACATTTTCTGCTGTTTTAGTAGTTTTTTTATTTTAAAAGCTTATTTGTCAAAAAGACAGTGTAAACCCTCAATAACAGATGTGCTTTGCATATTTCTGTTCACCACTGTGCCTCTGAAACATTGAAAAAAAGGGCTTTGTTTTGTAGATGATCCTTGCTTACTTGAAGTTGCAATTTCAGGTTGTTTGCTACCAGTTTCTTTTCTTCAGTTTGTCATTAATGAACATCTTTTCACTGTCGTCTGTGTCTCTCAGCGTAAACAAAGAAGAAGTTCCTGACAACGAACAGGAGAAACCAAATGAGAAGGAAATGAACGAAGAGACTGAAATGGTGAGATCAAGATCAGGCTGTAATATACAGAGACATTAATATTCTTGTGGATGCTGCTAACAAAAAACAATTATTGATTTTGATGCTTTAGGATGTACAAGACACCAGTGATCATGAAGATGGAGAGGATGAGGAGGAAGAGGAGGAAGAGGAGATGGATGTGGAGGAGACCTCTGACGATTCTGACTCTGAGTCGGATGAAAAAGGTGTGAAGATCATTAAATAGTTAAAAGTGCTCGATATATCTCCAGAAGGTGGAGCTGTTCCCTTACAGTCAGAAAACATTAATGCAGGTCAACCTGCTGTGATGTCTTCCTTATTTCTTTTTCTCCACATTTGTCTGTTTAATCAGTTTGGATGTGGATGGAGGTGTTGGTCTCCTCTTGCTGCACATTACTGATGACGATGTTAGGTAGAGAAAATACATTATGTCAACAAATGTTATAGGATTAACATGCAGTTCAGGTTTTGTGTACCAGCTAAGAAAAAGTATTACAGAAAGGATAAATTGGTAAAGGTGATCAACACAGAGAGCTTTCTGAGTGAGTATCAGAAGCAAATATGTTTCAAAATTAATATACTATACAGTAAAGGCAAAATGACAACATAATAGGCTGTGCTGTTATCAAAAACGGCATACTTTGAGACAAAGGAATGTGCAACAGAGTATGATATATATATATTTTTAGATAGACAAAGTGTAAAAAGCTGAATTCAACCACAAAGTTTACCTTTTTAAAACCTCAGAATCTGCTACTTAAAGCAGGGAGGACTTTCTTCTTCTAGTGTACCGTCATCTTCCGAAAATAATAAGCTAAGTCTTTTTTCTCTCTCTCTTTTTCCACCCGCAATCACTTTTGGCAAAAAAAGAAATAAAAAAATAAAAATTAAGTTTTTCCTTTATTTTAGGAATATTTAGCAAAAAATAAATAAAAATAAAATTTTCTCAGAAATTGGTATTTTTTTGTTTTTCTCTACGATTCTGCTCTAGCGACATGTTCCTAGATTTCTCATGACAAATTTAGCTACGATGCTGTTACTGATAATTGTAATTACAATTTTGATTAACACACATTTTTGCTAACTAATTTTCTTCAGCACAACTGTCCACTTTCAACACCTCTCTTTGCAACATTTAGCATCCAAGCTACTAAAAATATACATTAGATTCTGGGGAGCAAACTCACCAAATACATCAGTAGCTTTGCTGCTATATGTGTTGAAATACTTTATTTCAAATGCCAATCATGCAGAGTCTGCATACCGACAGTATATTTGGGTTGTTAGATAGATGCAAGATATTAAAGTCCTGCAAACTTCTTAACCTTTCAAAAGGCTGAAATATGTCTGTGGCTGCAGAGAACTACCAGGCCGATCTGGCCAACATCACATGTGAGATCGCCATCAAGCAGAAGCTGATCGACGAGCTGGAGAACAGCCAGCGGCGTCTGCACACGCTCAAGCAGCAGTACGAGCAGAAGCTGATGATGCTGCAGTGCAAGATCAGGGACACCCAGCTGGAGCGCGACCGCGTCCTTCAGAACATGAGTAAGACCCAAAGATCATCCACTAGGTGGCGCATGTGATCTTGTTTTCAGATGGTGACAGTAATGAATAAAAATATACATGTTTGATCTGCTCAGAAAAACCCAAATTTAACTTGTTTTGTTCTCCAAATAGACTATAATGAAGCCAGTGTCTGTCATAAGATGGAAACGACTTATATTTAGGCTTATAAACAGTAATAGATCAAACATTTTTCTAGGAATTATTAAAGGGGCAGTATCATGTGTTTTTCAGGCATACAGTGCCATTTTAAATCACAATAAAGTAACTATTGTACCGTCGGTTGTTATAAATATGTTGTATATATCAAATATGACTTAAAAAAATTTAAATTCTTAATTTAACACATTGAAATAGGGCCTCTATCTGTTTAAGATACTCCTGTTCTTTCTGACACTCCAGCTTCAGGAAGTAATCACAACATGGCTCCTCTATTAACCCTTTAATAACGTTTTTACCAGCATTGCACTGAGAAGTAGCTCCTATAATGAGCTCTTATTCTCCACATCACAGCTCCACCAGGTGTTTGCTAATTGCTGCTAGCTAGTCTGAAGGAGCTTTGTGGAGGAAAGGTACTCTGTAACACAGAGCTTGGAAACTGCGGCTCTGAGGAGGAGCTTCATCCTCAAAGGCGGGGCTAGGTCTACCCAGGTGTTTGCACAGCTGAATGGTTGCCATGGAGATTAAAATATTTGTCAAACATGCATAATAAAAAAATCTAATCAACACCCTGGGTATGTTTTTGATGAGGGAATAAGATTATAACATGATATAAAACTAAATAACTGTTTATTTTACATAATACATCAACTTTAAAATAAGAGATTGTGTAATGCACCTTTGAAAAGCTTGTCAGCCTGTCTTTTTTGTAATCCACCTTTCTTGTTTGTGCTGGACGTTTAAAGACTCTGTGGAAAGTGGCACAGAGGACAAGGCTCGTAAAATCAAGACTGAATATGAGAAGAAGCTGAGCGTCATGAACAAGGAGCTTCAGAAGCTCCAGTCGGCTCAGAAGGAACACGCCCGCCTGCTGAAGAACCAATCACAGTACGAGAAGCAACTGAAGAAGCTCCAGATGGATGTGACTGAAATGAAAAAGACAAAGGTACAGCTTTTTTTCTCAGGTGTAGATCTTCTTGTCATGCATTATGCAAACTTTAGTGTGTTGTGATATCTTCAGGTTCGTCTTATGAAGCAAATGAAGGAGCAGCAGGAGAAAAATCGACTGAATGAGTCACGCAGGAACAGAGAAATTGCCTCTTTGAAGAAGGACCAGCGAAAGCAAGAGGTCAGCGTTCTCACTTCTGTGTTTTAATGCAACTCTGCTGCAGCAACATGAAACAATGTAGGAAATGCTTCAGTTTATTTTAACCACTTCTGATGATAACGACACTGTTTCTCCTTCAGCATCAACTAAAGCTACTGGAGGCTCAGAAAAGACAGCAGGAGCTGATTCTGAGGAGGAAGACTGAGGAGGTGAGGAGAGAGAGAATAAAAGGTGGAAGATTAACAGGCTGGCGGGGGGGTTCTCCCCTGCTGTGATTGGTTAAGTATCAAGCATGTAGTTGGTTAACTTTTCAAAGAGGTTTGCATATGATTTAGAAAATGCACTCCCACCAAATCTTTATAAAAGCTTTACAGACCAAAATCCAGTTTTAATTTAATGGCATAATCTTATATTGACATATGATAAAAAAAAAAAATCCAACTATTTAGCATAGCAGTTCTCAACGTGGGCGGTACCGCCCCCCCAGGGGGCGTTCAGAGGACGGCAGGGGGCGCTGGCGGACATTTTTACTAAAGGGGGGCGCTGGGATGCCTTTGGGGGGCGTTTGGTCGAAGGTAAACTTTACACCTTAAATGCGCAACAATGCCAGTTTAGACTTTGAGCAACTTGGTAAAACTGTATTGTGTAACATTAAACCATGCTTGGCTGCAACTGTATTGATGGCAGCTCTTCTTCTATTCAGTGTTTGTTAGCTTCTGTTAGCTTCTTGGCGCAGCTCCATTCTCCTGCTACTGGTAGCTAAAATCACGATACCGTCACTTTGTATCACTCTGAAAAATGAACCCATTTAAATAAAGAAATCAAGAAATCCCTCCATGGGTGATACCACGATAGAGAGCGTTCATTTTATAGCGTTAACATGGTGCTGCAAGTGGTCCGGTATGAAACGGGGGTGATAGAACAACACAGCACTTTTAAATTTCAATAATCAGAATGCAGAAATTGTTTCCATTGTTTTAAAACGTTTATGTCGGTCTGCCTTTTCCCCATCGATACGCTTCCCGACCGCCCTGCACCTTAGAGGCTTAAAAAAAAGACGAGCACATTGCGCAAAACTCTGAAACAGGAGAAGCGGGACATAAAACGGAGCGACAAACTAGATGTGAATTATGGCATTAAAACAGAGAATCCGACGCTGAACAGTGAAAAAATCAACACATGATGTGAAACACATGACGATTAGGCGGCGCAGCAGGTGATGAGTGAAGATTACTGATGGTGAGCGACAATAAACGATAAAATAAATCTAGCAACAGGAAAGAAACTAATGTGGACATAGCAATAAACCGAGAGGATAATACCAATCAAAGGAAACTAAATGGAAATGAATGAAGAACAAAATGCAAGAATAAACCAAGAAACTAAAGTAAATACAGAGGAATAAACTTGTATGGCAAGACCTTTCGAGCAATAATTGATACAGAGGACTGTATGGCAAGAATAAACAGGCAATATTTCCAGATAAAAGGTAAAATAATATTGTTAAAGTGCCATGGGTTTGTTGAGACCACATCTAGTACTAATTAGATTTGATATATTTATTTCTTCAATATTATTTTTCATGTCAGTGTTAATGTCATGAGTCTGATGACTCCATGACACTTTCAATTTGACTCATTAGGATTTGATTAAGAACCAGATTTGTTCTTTGTCATTTCTGTCCAGTAAAACTATTAATCTATAAATTAATAGACAGGTCTATATAAAGATATAATCCATGTTTCTGTCTCATATTTGTATGGCATTTAAAGGACCTGGAACTTTTGTCTTACCACTGAAAGCTCTGGTTTGCACAATAAATGCCATGTGGGTGAAATTTTATGGATGATACTCTGATGTCCCAATCTCTTGAAGGCAGCACAGAGCTGCACTACCAGAAACTGACAAACACTGAAGAGAAGAAGAGCTATGATTAATGTAGTTACAGTTCTATCCATGTTTTAATGTTGCAGAGCTCAGTCTTTTTGCAAATAGTTCAGAGTTTAAACTGGCATGTTGTACATCTTTTATCTGGTCATTTTGTGCAACATTTAACAACAAGAAAATGGCACAAAATAAGAATATATTTTTTCCACTCTGGTTGGCTGCTACCGATTTTAAATTGAATGTTCATTGCATTTTTCTTAGACACCACTGAAAATAATTTCTATTCCCATGACTTTTTTGTTCTCTGGGAAATTATCTTGATGATAAATACAGAAACAAGTATAAAAATTAAAACATCTACAATAGTGATAGTAATATTAATGATAAAATAATGGTCAGTGCAAAGTAGCCTGCAAATTCTTTGGTGGGTGCGTTGAGGGACCTGGATAAAGGCTAGGGGGGTGCTGGCCCAAAAAAGGTTGAGAAACACTGATTTAGCAGGAAAAAAAATACCTCTGTAAAAATGTTTATTCATATCAAGGCCAACAATGCTGCTAATACTTGGTGAATGTGCCAGACTTAAAGGGGCAGTAGCCCAGGGCGCCAACTTTTAAGGAGAGTCCCTAAAAAAATTTTTTTCACCTGTTTTTTATGAATGCATATTTTGCAAACACTGCACTTTGTGTAAAACTCATAGGCCCAAATCATGAGTTGTATCATTTTGATATTTTATTAATATAAACAATGATCAAATATTTCAAAACCATGAAGTTATAATAATAGTTTATTTACGTAAAACCTTTTTAAGCAAATGTTGCAAAGTGCTTGTCATTCAGATAAATCTATTAAAACAGCATCATAAATCATTCAAGAAACACAAAATGTATACCAAATCAATATTATAGTCAGTTTCTTTTGAGAATAACATAGATTTATTGGCTAGAAGACATATTAAACCAACAATGTATCAGTTCATACCTACTGATTTATAGAATTATATATTCATATACTGTAATTTACATTTATAAGTGGATAGGGCACCAAAACTGTCTCCAGCCCAGGGGCCCACATCCTTTTAAATCTGGCCCTGCTTAGTATTGTCCTCTTCTGCCAAGTTGTTGCGATCCCATGTTGCATCAGCTCATATCTGGCATGTGTGTGTTTGTCAGGTGACCGCTCTGAGAAGGCAGGTGAGGCCCACCTCAGGTAAAGTGGTTCGGAAAGTCAACCTTCCGGAGGCGGTTCAGGACTCCAGCCACCGCCCGCCCACCGGACGCCTTTACTCCTCCAGCAGCACGGCTGCCAACGGCACATGGTGAGGCTACAAATGGTTCTTAGGTTCCTACTAACAAGATTTAACTGAACCTGAATATGATTTCATCTCATCAATACAGTACCCTCTTTTAACTTTTTAATATATTATCATGTTACAACCACAAATTACATTCAACACATTTCCACCAAATAGTGCATTATCATGACGTTTAAGGAAAATGATTCACATTTCTTCTCTTTTTAAAAGAATTTCAAGCTTCAAATTGAAGTGTGCCTTTATACTGTATGTACTACTTGAGCCTGAATGACTGACAACTGATGTCGTGTGTTAAGGTCCTCCTACAGGCGCACAGCTGGTGTTTATTCCACCAGAGTCGCTCGTAACAAATGGCAGACCCTGGAGCGGCGCATCTCAGACGTCATAATGCAGAGGATGACCATCTCTAACATGGAGGCCGACATGAACCGTCTCCTCAAGGTGAAGTCATGATGCACCTAGTGGGATGTTTTATTTCAGCTTTGGTTTTAAATGAAGCTGACAAGAGCCAGAACACCACCTGTGGGTTGTTGAAAGTTTAATTCATCTTTTAAAAGTCTTAAATTCATGTATCTAAAATCAAAATCTCATGTCTGAAATTCATTTAAAAAGTTGGCCTTAAAAACGTTGATCTTAAATTTTGTCATGCCAGGACTATTTAATCCAGTATATTCCATGTATTTCTTTTTGTTTTTTTCTTGAATTTTTTTTTTTTCAGGCAAAGGTTTGAGTCACACTCAACCTCAAAACTGTTGCGTTTACTGGTAACTCACTGCTATCAGACCCTTGCTAGCTACTTAGCTTTTTTTTTTTTTTTTTTACATCTGGTGACAATTTATCACCAGATGAATCTTAAATTCACTCATAATGGTCTTTAAAAATCTTAAATTTAAGTTGGTGAAACCAACAGAAAGCCTGTAATAGCTTTGCTATCTTTGTTGTTAATAAAGTAAAAGAGGACATGATGCATTACATTAGGTTGAAGGTTATTATAAGACTGTGTAAAAGTTCTCTTAATATAGCAGGTACATCAAAGCCCCACTCACTGATGCAGTCCTGTTAATTTTTCTTTTTAAAGCATATGTTTAAATACACTTGGTATGTGTTGGTGACAACTCAAGACACATCCGTTTCAAAGTTATGCTATTTGTAATAGCCAGACTGATTCATGTGAATTTTGTACAATTTTTCTTGTTTTCAGGTCCGTGTAGTAAAAAATAGTCTTAAAACATATTAGCACTCTGCTAATTTGCACTTTGGCTAACTTTCAAAATGCTTTAGCCTTAGCACAACTAATGCTTAGTGCATTGTGGTTTAAAAATAGAATGAAAGGTAAAAAATAAACAGCTGAATCATCTGATATCTTTCATTTCTGCTCTTCCCCATCAATTCCAACATTGATCACATTCAGAAGTTGTTCTATAAAGAGACTTAAATAACTGTTAATATTTTCAACACAGCAACGAGAGGAGCTGACGAAACGAAAGGAGAAGGTGATCAGGAAGAGGGACCGGCTGTTGAGAGAGGGTCTGGAGGCAGAGAAGACCATGCTCCCCCTCAACGAGGAAGTGGATGCTCTGACCGCCAACATTGATTACATTAATGACAGCATAGCCGACTGTCAGGCCAACATTATGCAGATGGAGGAAACCAAGGTAAGGAGGGCTGCTGGCTCTGAAGTACGTTTGGAGGAGTTGAGTCGAGGCTTTTGAATACCCCGAGTATCTACATTGGAGGCTTTATTATGCCAAACTGTACTTAACTATCCACATAAATACTAAAGCCTGCTTAGGACTTATTTGCTAAAGTATCAATAATTCAAAATAATAAAAATAAATAAATAACTAAGTTTTTTTGCAGGAGGAGGGTGACACAGTGGACGTCTCTGCTGTGATTGGTTCTTGCACTCTGGTTGAAGCTCGTTTCCTACTGGATCATTTCATGTCCATGGCAATTAACAAGGTACCACCCCTCACCTTAACAGGAGACACCAACACTGCTCTGTTAGCTGTAACTATATGTAAAAATAGTTGATCTTAATGTGGTGATTTAAGACATTCAAGTATAATAATGTCAGGCCAATATGCTTTATAATCTATAATTTTGCATATGCTGGTGGAGATTTTAAGATATTTAGGACATGATGGTCCTCTTTAGACGTTGAAGTTTTTTAGATCTTCTAGTAACAAGTGAAATCGTCCAGTTGGTTTCTAGATTTATGATTTAGCTGGATACAAATGTGTGCCTACAATACAACCAGTGATTTCTAAGGACAAATCAATAGGTTTTTATTTTATATAAGGGTAAATAAAAAACTGTGTTAATGTAAAGGGTATGACCTTTCCAGGGTCTGCAGGCGGCTCAGCGGGAGTCTCAGGTGAAGGTGATGGAGGGCCGCCTGAAGCAGACTGAAATCACCAGCGCCACACAGAACCAGCTGCTGTATCACATGCTGAAGGAGAAGGCCGAGTTCAACCCGGAGCTGGACGCGCTGCTGGGAAACGCTCTGCAAGGTACAACAAGCCCTCACCTTTAATCTGACTAGCTCCAATTTCATCTTAGAAAGTAGGACGGTGACATGTTTGTTCATTTCTCAGGTTAGTTTTAGAAAGGCTTTTGTTCTTTCAGGAAGAGGATTGGGTTGCTGGTCAGTTGCATGTTTGAACCGTTGGAGAGGTGCTCTTGCCTGTTGCCATCTGCTGAACAGAAGCTGGCCTTATTAGTTTCTTTCTACAGCAGAAAAAAAAACATTTCTGCACTGCTCTACCTATGGATTTTTTCATGTTTGTATTTTGCCAGCCTGTTCAGTAGTATGCTATATTTAGTCTAGCCACTTTTACTCCTGAATTTTCCTTTTGTTTTTTTACTGGGGGATTGTTTTTTGATTTGTGCACTTTTGTTTTCCCCCATGTTTTTCTTTTTTGCTTTCTCATGTTTTCACAGAGCTAGGTAACTTCCCAGTTGGTAAGTGAAATCACATTAGACCCTAATGCTCCTTATGAATGCATGGTTCCTACTTTTGGCACTTTTTTTTTTTGAACTAACTAAACTTAACAGAAGCAGGTGCATGAGGTGCAGTGCAGCCAAGCTTCCCTACAGTTGCCAGCTGACCCTCCTCCCCCTGTTCCTTAATTCAGACACACTCCTCCTCCCCTCTGTCTCCCTTCCAGCTGATATGTGCTACGGCCTCCATGCTTTAGCACCTGCTAACCCCAGTGCAGACACGTTTTACAGGAATAACTACGTGGATCGTTTCAGATCTCTCCAGTCTCAACAGGAGAGACAACCTAATAATTTCTCACACTTTTTTGACCTCTTACCTCCATCCCAGCCCTCACACACCGGGTCACATTCTGACACCCGACCTCGCATCTTTTCCTGCTCGTTGATCCCAGTGGATCCAGCAAGGAACAAGGTTGACTATCAAAAAAAGCATGGCAATTATTTCTTTTTTCACATTTTGCTGGTAAATCTCAATAAATTAAAATATTATTAAAAGTTGATTTATTTCAGTAAAAAAAAATGTATTTCAGATCTTAAATTCATTGTAATAAGAGTGATATATTTCAAGTATTACTGCAGTTAATAATGTCACCTTCCTAAAATATTGGTCTTAATAAATTATTCTAATAGTGATTTTTATTATTATTATTATTATTATTATTATTATTATTATTATTATTATTATTGCCTAAATATATCTGTTGGCAAGAAAGATGTGATTCTTTTTTTTTCTTTTTTTTTGCCCAGACAACTTTAGGCAAAAAATGATTTAGGCCATTATTTTTGGAAGGTGACAAAATAGTAATAACTTGTATAAAATCAAAATCAAAATTTCAGTTTACCAGAAATTGTTATGCATACAAACAATTTTAAAACAAAATTTTTTAATATAGAAATGTCGGCCTACTGAATGTATGTCTATGTATTATACAGTACATGCTGCCATTACGTGTTTGGGGCCACTTCCTGATAACCTGACAGATGATTAATGGATGGTTCTGTTTGCATGTGACGTGGCATGGCGACAGTTATCCTGTGCCACAGCTATGGTGAAAGTTCCTAGTGTTGTCACAAGGAAGGTGACTGCTGAGGCCCATTTTTCAGATACATCTGTGTGTGGTGTTTTCCTGAAGCACGGGCTCCATCCTCCGTCCGCAACCCCTTCAAACTGTTGACTGTCTTTTGTTTCATAAACCTGTGAAAGCTGCTGATATTTTTGTTGTTTGTGCATTTTTTTGAACAACTACCTTTTTCAATTCAGAAATATTCCTTTAATCCCAGACAAAAATAAAATGTTACAATACTTGGGGAAATATAGAATGCCGTACGGTTTGTCGTAGTGTTTGTTATTGGAAAATCATCTCACTGTTCTAGTGGGGAGGGTGTTATCCAGACAGAACTTTAGATAGTCACACACTCAGTCTTGGTGTCATCCTCTCCATGTGGCTGGCACAGCGCATCCCAATCCGTAACCTCAAAACAACCCTACAGGGCTTCTTCAGCTTCCCATGACCTCCTTCTTAAACTTCTTTTCATTACCTCTAAACAAGGGGCTTACAGTCCAAGCAAAGACACAAAAGATGGTCATTTTATTTGCTAGGAAAAGGTCTTGCTTTGGAGATGCTTGAATCCTTGAGATTTGCGTGAAAGAAATCCAATATCTTACTTTCCCTAATGGAGCAGCTGACAAACTTTTGAAACGTGGAAAGTTTGGCAAAGAGTGAGGCATTGTTACAATCGCCAGATATTGTAACAAACTTACTGGGGGCATCATGTCTGTTGTTTAGCAACAACTGAACTGATGACGTCATATCCAGTAAGACTAGTGGACAACATCCAACACCAGAGGGAACAATCGCCTAAAAAAGCTATTTTTCAGAGTCACCTTGAGCGAATTGAAGATTTTTAGAATATTTTGTGACTTCCATCCTTGTTGAAGTTGTCTAGTTACTCTCTGCTGGACAGCTGCCAAGTTGTCACCAGTCTTCAACATGACCGTGTAGAACACAACATGGCTCTAGGATTTCTTAGGATTTTTTAAAATTGGTAATATTCATATTTTGGGCCTACATTAAAAGCATAATCCACAAAGTCAACAGAAACAAACACTTGAAATATATCGCTATGCGCAAAATGAATCTCTGTAACAAGTTTTACTCTTCAAGTACTGAAATGAGTGAACTTTAATATTCTAATCTGCTGACATGCTTAGAAGCCTAATTCAGCAGCTGCAACACAAAAAGCAGAAAAAAATGGAAAACTCAATAAGTAATGCAATGTTAATGAAGATAAGCAGGAATCTTATTTTTACCAAGAAAGACTGTCATCACAGTTGATGATGGTTATCACTGAGCTCTGAAGTTCTTCACTGATCTCATTTGACAGAAAACGGGGATGATAGCAGCAGCGATGAGTCAGCCCAGAGTCCCTCAGCAGAAGGAACGTGAGTTGATGCTTCAAGGAAAACAGCTTCTTGTTTCTTTTTTTTTCTTTAAAGATGCTTCTATTATTGTGGGTTGTTTTGAGGGTTGTCATGTCTCTTGTGTTTTTTTTCTATTTTACGTTATTGTGGCAGTGTGTGCTGTAATTGATTTTCGATGTTGGAGTTTCTCCTGGTTTATTTTGTATGAGTTCCTTTTTTGCTTTACTTGCAGTGAACCTTAAGTGCATTTGTTGATGCTCATTGCATTTCCTCTGTAGCACATTGGCGTCGGACCTTATGAAACTTTGTGGGGAGTCCAAAACAAGGAGCAAGGTACATTTCAATTATAGTTATAATGCCTGATTGATTATAAATGTTAGCTAGGCTTAATTTTTTTGGGTGGATTTTTCCACACAGGCCCGCAGGAGGACCACCACTCAGATGGAGCTTCTGTATGCAAACAGTGAATCTGCTGGTGATGCGCCCGCTGACTTCTCCGGCCCCATGCTGTCTTTGGCTGAAACCCCAGATGGAGGTGGAGTGGACATGGACTTGTCGGGCCCATCAGTCAGAGACTACACAGCTCTTTCCCCTGGCTTTTCCTCTAAAATGGGCAGCATGTAAGTCCAGGCCCAGCTCTCTTCCACATACAGGTTCAGCTCTACAGTTCTCTATGCTGCTGCATGGTGGAGAATGCAGCTTTATTAGTTTGGTTGCCTTTTTTTTTTCTCTTTTTAAAACACCATCTCTTAACCCAGCAGATATGAAAAGATTTATAAATCAAAAAGAATGCATGGCTTTCTTAAAGTCCCCTGCAAAAACGAGCTCCTTACGGCTTTATCAGAACTAAAAATAGAGATGCACCGGTCAGAGATTTTTAAGCCGATTTCCAATAAAGGGAAGAGCGGAAAATACTCAATAACCTGGTGATATAATGTGTCCCATTGTCACGACATATACACTTTTTATTGTAAGATAATTTAAAAATATTTAACAACTTACGTTTTATTTTGTCATCTCTTCCATTACAGGAGCCTGAGCCTTTCCATCATGATTGATCAATAATTATTTTTTATTAGGACCAGAGGCTTGCCACCATTCTGGGTTTGAATAATATTTGAAAACGATGATAATTAAATCCTTGACATCTTAGATATTTTGTCTTTAGCTGTGTTTATTAGCATTTAGCATAGTTAGTATTACCAACAGCAATCCTTTTGTGTATTTCCTTTGCTGTGTAGTTTTTTCTTTTTTTTTCTTTAAATTTATTTTTAAACACCTCACTGATACAGATAATGAACTTATACAAGACTTCTCTGCTCCATAAGCAGGAAGTGGACTACGTACAATGCAGGGCATTGTGGATGAATGCAACCAAAACAAACTAGCGCTCGCAGGGAAAATGCCTTATGGTCTTTTTGAGAAATCCTACAACCGCTAAAATCTGACATTAAGCCATTTTTGTTTACGTTTCATGAAGAAGGAAGTTGTGCTCTGTGTCGTCTTTGTTTTCTTCTGTGGTTCTTGATTTAGCGCCAACACAGGCGAGGAGGGGAACAGGTTTTTTACAAGGTTTGAATCATTTAATGTAGTGGTGTGAAAGAGAAACACACCAGTTGGAAATGTAACAAATGTTGCCAATTTGGTCGCCAATCTAGCCAAATCTGCCTGTCTATCAGGTGTGAAAACACCAACTTATCTCTCGGTGCATCTCTTGTAAAAATACTAACCAGTCTGCTTTCTCCTTTTTTTAAATCCCTGCTTCAAACCAGTTGCACATTTACTTCACAACACTTTCTAAAGATGCATCCCCACTCAAATTACTAGTTCCATTTTTGACTGCTAGAGCATAACAAAAACCTGAAGTGTCTTTATCAGTAAACACGGGCTTGGCCAGGAACACCCCCTCTGTTGGGCCTTACAGTACCAGGTAACTGTGTTTCTGCGTCCACTGCTGCATGCTCCATTTCTACGGCATTTTGCTTGGATTGAAGTGTCCCAACTGCTGCTTTGTAAATATTCTTGTTTGTGTTTCTGAACAATTGGTCCAACCGAACACTCAGCTCTGGCTCCAGAACTGTGTCAGGTTTGGAGAAGCGAACCCCAGAGCCGTCCCCACTCTCTCGCAGGAAGACCTATGACAAGACACAAGCAGCGGCTGACAGGGCAAAGGTCAAGGAGAATAAACAGTAAGAGCTTGTTGCCAGCATTTTGGCTGGAAAGCTGTAAGAAGGTGAAGCTACAGTACCTTAACTCTACTAATACTCCTGTCAATTTCCTGCTGTTGAGAGGCATGAAGCGTTTCCTAAACCAGTTGGGCTCTGACCTCAACATGATTTTGCTCCCTAACCTTGAAATTATGACTCTTCCTTGAGTCATAATGACTCTTCATTCCTGCTGGCTCTGACTTTGGCCTATCACTCTGCATCTGATGCTCCTTGGATCTATATTTTGTTACGAATTCACTTTTGTTTAAAAATTTCCATTTTAAACATTACTGCTGGCTGAGAGCCCATCCTAGCAGTAGATCTTTTTTAGCTTTACATCATGTTATAATGTTATGTCTTCACCGGTAGTGTTGCTTTGATTTTTTTCATGCATCTTTAAGAAATTCTTTAATCTCCTGTAGCAGCCATTCAGCTGTGTAAAACGCCTGGGTGGACCTAGCTCCTCCTTCCTGAATGAAGCTCCCTCCTCTGAACTGCAGTATCCAAAATTATGAGTTCCACCTCACAGAGCGCCTCTCCCCCTCTGAGCTCCTTCAGACTAGCCAGCAACAATTAGCAAACACCTGGTGGAACTGAGCATCTGCTGAGCTCATTATAGGAGATACTTATCAGTGCAATGTTGGTAAAAACGTTGTTAAAGGGTTAATGGAGGAGCCATGTTGTGATAACTTCCGGAAGGTGGAGTTTCAGAAAGGACAGGAGTTTTTAAAGAGACAGAGGCCCAATTTCAATGTGTCAAATTACACATTCATATTTCTTCTAAGCCATTTTTGAAATCTATATAATTATAACAACCATTTCAAAATAGTTACATGATTGTGCTCTAAAATGACACTAACATGTCTAGAAAATTACATAATACTGCCCCTTTATAAATGTTTTGATTCAATGTTTTCTGACTTCCAGAAATGTGATCCAATAATCACACGGATATAAATAACCACTCCTGAGGTTCTTGCCGTGGAACAGAAGCGGTTTAACAATTTGTGTTTTGACCACTAAGCTAGCAGGACACCAACCAAAAAAAAGCCTAAAGACTGCAACATGACATTTACGCTGGCACCAGCCTGAAGCTATCGCTGACATTTCATATGGCAAATCTTATTTGTCATCATTAATCATTTTCTTAGTGTGTAACAAACATTAGAGCTTCAGATAGGTTTTGGATAGGTTTCAGATTTTCATTTCACATCTGAAAACATCCGATAAGATCATGAGACGTTGCAGACCACCATTCAGGTATGCAAGATGGATTTATTTGAAGTTGACCTCATGTTTTTGCTGGACCCAGACTGTCCGCCCCCCACCTCGTTCACCTTAAATAAAACATATAGTGTGTTGTAGACAGACACTGCTGGCCGAGGGCCCATCCTGACAGTGACGTTATTGTTTCATGTGTCTTCCCTCTTTCCTCCTGAGTTGAAAACAGATTTGCACACCCTTCAATGATGCAGCAGCTGAACTGGGAAGTGTTGCTGACCTTTCCAACTCTGTTTTGGTGCCTAATTTCCCATTCAATTGTGAATGTTTTTAACAGATTTAACTGGAGTGTGCAAATATCAAGTCAAATGTAACATATGTATGTTGCATAACAAATTATGAAGTAGACATGGAACAGCATGACTATAGGACCTTGAAAAAGTATTTTTTTTTTTTTATGGGAATATTTGCAAAAAATAATGTAGAACATTATCTAATAGCTTTGACTTAAAACAGATTGGCAACAATTTCATTTAAACTGTTAAAATTATATATTATTACAGTAATAGTGTAGGACATTATTTTTATTTTATTTTGCTATAATTGACAACCAGATGGATAGTTGGAGAACACGTGTTGAGTCGCTCTGTTTCGTACTAATTAATTTCTATTCATTAAACATTTTTAGACAAATCAAGGATGGAATTCAGCAAGTACTGAAATTAATTTCAAGATTGTTTTAGGTGATGGAGAATGTTCTAAAAGGTTTACTGTTGTTTTTTTGTACAGATTTGGCTAACTAAAGTAATATATATAAAAAAACCTCAGATGAATTTACTAGATTTTTGAGTAAATCACACAGAATAGTTCCGCTTATTCTGCTCTTAGAGACTTGAACGAGCTGATCATAACAATTTTTTTTTTTAAAGTGCGACTATCGTGAAGACCTGTCTTATAATGGAGAATCAGCGTTATTTAATTAGAAACAAAGAATTTGACTATAAAAATAATAAGGCAGCCAATCACGTCTCAGGAATGCTGGACTCTCTTCCTTTCCAGGATGCATGAAAGCCCCACCCTGCTCTCCAACAGAATCCTCCACCTTCTTCCTTCCCTTCTCCATCAGCCCACAAAAGTACTGCCTTTTTTAAAAGAAAAAGAAAAGTAAACTTC
Organism: Poecilia reticulata; assembly: GCF_904066995.2. Taxonomy (NCBI): domain Eukaryota; kingdom Metazoa; phylum Chordata; class Actinopteri; order Cyprinodontiformes; family Poeciliidae; genus Poecilia; species Poecilia reticulata. Next base: position 5,337,078 of record NC_088835.1, read on the forward strand.
TAGTAAAGTTTGACCCTTTGTCAAACTTTACTAGGGCAGTCTGTGGATTTGAACACAGACTGCCCTCTTTGGGGTTTCCATTCTCACTGCTGTGGTGTCTTTCTATCACAGTGACACACTAAACCAGATAATGCGATTAACGTCATTTATCCCGTTCTGCTTAGGTGTGTTTCAATCGTTTTTCCACTCGGCACAGCAAAGATTTGTCCTCCAGTTGTGTGTTAATTAGCTCTGAGAGCTCGGTACCTTGCATGTCTTTGGGTGTGTTTTCTTTCACTTCTCCTCTCTGATAATTGGGCTGCACGGTGACCAGTTAGCTGATCGCTATAGTGATGTGCGTATGTGTTTTTCAGGGGCGTCATCAACCCAGTGCCGTCCACTAAGAGCAGCCGCTCGGCGACGTTGCAGTGTGTTCACGTGGCAGAGGGACACAGCAAGGCCGTGCTGTGCGTAGACTGCACCGACGACCTTTTGTTCACCGGATCCAAAGGTTAATGCTTCCAGTTCTCACTCCTCTTGGTTGTAACTGTCACATCTCTCATCAGGACTCCATTCATGTCTCCATGTTGCTCCCCTGTTCGTCTATTAGTGCTTGACTCCTTGTTAAGCTGTTATATAAAGGCTGACAGGGCTGAAGGCTGTGGATAAATGAAGTAATAAAACAAAATTACTTTCTGTGTAAAAGGAAAATTCTCATCCTGAAGAGGCTTTTCAACATAATAAAAAGAGACTCATGTTATTCTAGAACAGCTCACTCTGTTCCCACTAGTTATTAATAGTGAAAGAGTTGAATGTTTTGATCATTTAACGGTTTTAACATCTATATTTGCTGCTTTTAAAAAATAAAAAAAAATCCCATAGTTCCGATGATCTAAAACGGTGGCAGCATTAACAGATCTGGATCCTCTTGCAGACCGGACCTGTAAAGTGTGGAACCTGGTGACGGGTCAGGAGATAATGTCCCTGGGAGGCCACCCTAACAACGTGGTGTCTGTCCGCTACAGCTCCAGTCTAGTCTTCACCGTCTCCACTTCATACATCAAAGTGTGGGACATCAGGGACTCGGCCAAATGCATCAGAACTCTAACGTAAGCAGGATCGTCGATGTGTTCAATTCCCGCTAAAGCGCCAATACTGGAGCTAACTTTGAAAACATTTAGTGCACTTAGCTTCCCCTAAATAAAATTTTCCAGATAAATTACAAGACTGTAATTTACATTCAGCTGAAGAAAGTTTGACATCTGTCTTGAAATCTCGGTTATCAGCTGTTGACAATGGTTAAAGTAGTTAGACTTTTACTTTCATGTTCCTATTTTAAAGTGGGTGGAAACTGTTTACTGAGCAGTTTTGTTTCCCCTCCTCAGTGTTTGTTTTTTCCTGGAAAAAACTTTATTAAGCAAATGGCATGTAGTATATAACAAATGAATGGATGAGCTATACAGAAGAAAACAACACTTACATGAACAAACATCCATCGCTAATAATTAAACTAATACATGCATAAATTCATATTTGAATTGTTTTGAGAGTTTCCTCACGTTCTCCTCATGGCAAATGGTTCAATTTAGCGCTTTAGCTTTAGCTTCTGCAAAATACTGTCAACATAGCCGTTTAGTGTTGGTGGAGCTAAGGTTTATGATGAGTGTTTTAGGGTTAGTGCAGCTATATTTTTAGTCGGCAGTGCCCAACACTCTCCCTTGTGCTGCTTGAAAAAATTTGAACATGTTTGTCAGCTAAAGGTTTTAAGAAATTATCCAAGAAACTTGGCTAATTTGAGTTAGAGCAACATTTAATTTAGCCTTGAGGTTAAGAAATTATTTCTGAATTGAATGTAATATCAACCATCTCACATGACAATCCCATGTTAGAAGGTTGGGGCAAAATATGACAGAACCTGTTCAGTGAGCTGAAAATGTTCTGGTCACAGATATTCATCAGTTCCCATCTGTGTGTCCAGGTCCTCTGGTCAGGTCAACGTTGGGGATATATGTGCATCTAACACCAGTCGGACGGTCACCATCCCGTCAGGGGAAAACCAGATCAACCAAATTGCTCTCAATCCCAATGGGATGGTCCTCTATGCTGCTGCTGGAAACTCAGTTCGGGTATGGGATCTGAGGAGGTGAGCTGCCTTTACACTTCTCTTCTATTCCACTGTTGTATGTTGAATTACCTTCTCAGGATGTCCACATGCATTTGTGTATCTGAAATGAAGGCCTTAAAATGTCTTGCATTTATTTTGTAAAACTCTAATTTGGCCTTGAGTCCCAGTAATCCTAGCTTTTAAATGTTATGGTGGCCGGACTATTTAATCTTGTATATTCTATGTTTTTATTTTTCTTTCCGGTCTTGTCTGTCAAACGTTTGCGTCTTTATTCTGCTCTGTGTTTTGAGGCTCAAACAATTTCCTTCTGTAGATGAGACTCACCCCAAAAGACTTGCACCTGGAATTGTAAAGCTTTCTCAATACAAATAGATGTCACATTTTCCAGATTTTCTTTCCAAAAATTAAGATTGGAATCAATTTCTAACCACTTCAATTATACATTCTCTATTGGTCTGTAACACAAAATCCCAATAAAGTACTCTAAGGCAGAGGTTCCCAAACTGTGGGGCGCGCCCCCTAGGGGCTACAGCAAGTAGTATTAACAAGTAGCTTGTAGACTACTAGTGTTGTTGTCTGTGTTCAGCTACGATTCATTTTGCCCCCCAAAAAATTTATTTCCCCCTTGTTCGTCTGGAGCCGGGGCTGAGTATAACAGGGAGTCTCTAAGAGTCAACCCCCCACCCCCTTCGCTCACACACATCGTTCAACCAGACAGCTATTTGTAAGCCATAGAGGGGGCACAGAAATAGTTTGGAAACCACTGGGGGGCCCAGAAGAAAACGTTTGGGAACCACTGATCTAAAGTTTTGGGTGGTAGGGTGAGAAAACATGGAGATGTTTAAGAGATTTGAAGTTTGATTGTTTTCGCCGTTTAACAACTTAATTCAGACTGAAAACCAGACAGAATCCAATCTCCAGCCTCCATCAGTTATTGTCCGCCGCCTGCTGTTGGCTTTGATGGATTGCCTGTTTATCCATTGTTGGAAAATAAATCTGTTAATAGCCGTCACCCTGGATGAGTAAAACAACATGAGATGGAAATATGCTGTCATTTTCTGAGCGCAAATAGCCAAACTTGTTCTCTGAACTTTAGGAACAAAATTGTAAAATGTAGCTTTATACTCAGCTGTATAAACCTCCTGCTGAGTTGGTGACATTTTCCCCTTTTTTATACGATGAATAATAATGTAATCAGATTTTCTGTTGGCTGTCTCCTTGTGGTTCTGGGAGAAACAGTTGAGTGGCAATGCGTTTAATTTTTGCTCAGGTTCGTTTCCACCGGAAAGCTAACGGGTCACCTGGGTCCTGTCATGTGTCTGACTGTGGATCAGTCTGGAAACAACCAAGACCTGGTGATCACTGGGTCCAAGGATCATTACATTAAGGTGCGTTTCTTTGCTTGTAACATAATTCAGTCTGACTCAGCCTTCTGATGGGCATTTGTTTTCTTACTGACAATTAGCATTTGATAGAAAAAACCCAGTAAAAATCCAAAACAGCAGCCAGTTGTTCAGACGTCTGTTGCTGTTGCAGCTGTTCGATGTAAGTGAAGGCTCTCTGGGGAGCGTCAGCCCTGCGCACAACTTTGAGCCTCCCCACTATGACGGTATCGAGTCACTGGTGGTCCAGGGAGACATTTTCTTTAGCGGTTCCCGCGACAATGGAATCAAAAAGTGGGATCTGGATCGCAAAGACTTGCTGCAGGTACACAATGCCAATCCCTCAAACAGTCTGTTCAAGAGGCTACTTTAAGATAGCTGCCTGAATGCTGTTATTATGAATTGCACCGTTAGAATAATAAAATGTGTTATTGTCATTCATAGCAAGTCCCAAATGCTCACCGTGACTGGGTTTGCGCCCTGGGCATCGTCCCCTGCTCCCCGGCCCTGCTGAGTGGCTGCAGAGGAGGGGTGCTCAAGCTCTGGCACACAGACACACTGGGGCCTCTGGGGGAGCTCAAGGGTCATGAGAGCCCCATAAACAGCATCGCTGCGAACAGCAGCCACCTGTTTACAGCCTCCGAGTAAGTCCAACACATACACACACACACTCCAACACATGCTTTGGCTGCAGTGAGCTTGGAGAGTCAGTTTTCTGTGAAAGAGTTTGGGCCAGTTTGTGTGGAATACAACTGAAGCTGCCACAGAATGGCTCAATTTTAGATTCTGATACTTTTGATTGCGTCACTTTTTTTAACCACTTTTTTAACATCTATTGAGCTACAAAGTGAGGGATGGGGCGGGGGGAAATCAAACTAATCAGGTTTTGTTTCATGTTACAGAATCCAACTCATGAACTTGTTGCATATGTTATTATTATAAAGTTATTATAAAGTTATCTAAAAGGCTACAGGATAAAAATTTAGCTCAGCTGTTAGCTGGTCTGCAAGCTAATAGTGATTTCTCTGCATTTCATGTAAGCAACATGTTAGCTTAAGGCGGTTATATGGGTCTGAGTGTATGATAGACTGTGTGTTACAATAAGGAAGCCATATTGGATTGTGAGGTCAGAACAGGTGAAAAACCTCAATTTTTTTATGTCAGAATTCCAGATTCAGTTGTGTTCATTTTTACCTCTTCAAACTTAAAATGGTAGTTACACCACATCCACTGATTAAGTAGAGCTAGTAGATAAGACCTTTCTTTTTGTGGTTTTATGGCAAAATATAAGACATGGAGCTGTAGCAGGTTAACATAAACTTTGACATTCTTTCCATTTGTCTGAAATGTTTAACTCCATCTATGCTTATTTGCTTTCTTGCGTCATAGCGACCGCACAGTGAAGATCTGGCGCGCCCGCGGTGGACTGGACAGCACCTTAGAGGGCGCGGACAATGCAGACGAGGTGGCCAGTAACTGAGCACAGAGCCCCCTGCCTGTGTTGACTCCAGAAGGACGTAACTGCATTCTGTGACGCTGCTGCTCTTGCACTTTGCCCTCAACATCTTAACCCAGCGCTGACTCTGAATATGCTCACTGTCTTGGCCATACGATTGTTGACTCAGCCCAAACTCGCTCAGTAATCTCAAAATCTCTTAAGGTATTTTTTTCATTTCAATGTTCGGTACGGCACCATTTTAGGTTTTCCGCTGTGCGAACTGCAGCATTGTGAGTTTCTCCTGATTGTCAGTTGAAATGACAAGTTCATTCCAAATCTTGAAAGTGTGCGCTGACACACACACACACACGCACACACACACACACACACACACACACACACACTCTCGAAAGGGGTTTGTTTCTGTGTCCAAGACGGTGCAGAGACGAGCAGCTGATCCCTGCCTGCATCGAGAGGATTCTGAACCACAGAGAAAACCCAAGCATGAACTGCGCCATGCCACGCAACGGAAACATGCCATAGACTGACTCTGTCCACTCTCTATTACAGTTTCTAGGAAAAACGCCTTTTCTGCTTGTGCCGTAGAAGAGTAATCATAGGAGCTTGTACTTTGAGAACAGACACAACGATACAGTTTCTAGAGTAACTGTTCAGCTCAGCATAGTAAATCCTGATCTAGGAGACAAAACGGATAAACTCTTACCCAGAAACAAAAGATTGTTTTCAGATTTGGGAAGAACTGATTGGAAGTCTGTTGTAGGAGGAAAACTTGGTAGATTTAGAGTTGATAGCGATCACTTCTGAGTTCATTTAATAGATTTCTTTCACATCAGAACCAACTTCTCACATGGCCATTCCTGAGGGGAAACTAACAGGACACTGTTTCATCTCAGCTCTGCTGTTGGATAATAACTTTAGTTCACCAAGCAAATCTGTGCAACTTATACGAAGTTAAGATGTTACCACTAATATGAATGAAACTACATCAACCTTTTTTTAAAGTTATTAATTTAAAACAAGTCATTATGTCTTGTACAATTTTGGAATTTTCAGGATTTTATGCGTCGATTTCTTTGGTTGTTTCTTTTTCTTCCTTTGTTTTTAAATCCCATTTTTACAGAATGCTTCCCCACCGGGAAAGTTCAGAGTTTTGTGGCCAATTTTAAGTCTTAAATTTTTCTAAAGCTTCGATCTGCCGGTCCAGATTTTAGCTAACTCGAATTTCTTCCTTAAGGATTGCAAAACAAGAACGTACAAAACAGCGTGTTTTTTTGTTTTTTTTTGTCTTTGTTTCTTTCTTGTAAAAAAGAAAGAAACAAAAAGCAAAATCATTTTAAACTGGACTTAGTATCATGTATTGGCAACATCACTGTTAGCTTGATAGCATTTCTAAAACCAGTCTCTGTGGATACATCCTAGAGAATGTAAATATTTATGTTTACGGAGATTTCCAAAAGGCTGCCAACAGTTTCTAAATCCAGCATGTTCTGACTCACGGTACACATAAAACAATATGTTTTAGGAAATTGTCAGCCTTCCGATTATCTACTGAAACTTCTCCTTTCCCACAGCCTGAATGAAAAGTAGATATAGTATATTCAGTTTTATCTAAAAAAAATTTTTTTCACCTCTTTCCTTCCTCTCGCTTTAAACATAACTATTTGGAAAAACTGCTAACTTTGAGTCTTCTCACATTTGCAGCATCCAAAATTGTCCAGTTCCAGTCAGCCCCTCATTTTTCTGAGCCTCTCTAAGTAACTGCAGATCGTTTAAAGGGCAAAGCTCTTAGTTTTAGCCTCTTAATGTAATGAGAAGAGTGGAAATCTCCTTCAACTTTGTGGAACTATTCCTTTAACACTTGAGCACTTGTTAAAAAAAACAAACAAAAAAAAAACAAAAAAAAAACAGTAACACAGTTAAGCTTTGAGGCTAATGTAATCTTTAAATATGAACAGGTTTGAACTATAAACACACCACCTGTTCTTGTGTCATTGTGTGACAATCTGTGAATCCCGCACTACTAGATTTCTTTCCCCTTGCTGCTCACTTTCTTTAACCTTATGAGTGTTCATCTCGTTGCTACAGGTGAGCTCCACCTGAAATCACAGCTCCACTTTCTCTAGATACCTAACTGTATGTTTTTGTTTTCGTTAGGAGAAAAGAGGCCTTCAGTATGATGGCGTGTTAGGGGTCATTGTAGAAAAGAAAAATGAGCAAATTACTGCCAAAAAACTCAGAACTTTTTAGATTAATTTCAGAAATTTTCCAGGAAAAACAAAGAAATTTCTGTTTCAAAAGTAAAAAAATTTGTTGGGGGGAAAAAAACTCAAATTTTGAGATTCTCATAAATAAAAAAAAGCACCTACAAGGACAGTTGAGTTTCAAAATTGTAATATTCGCTGCAAAAAAAAACTGAAGTTCTGAGTTTAATCTCAGAAATTTTGTAGAAAAAACAAGGTAAAATTTCTGAGATATAAAGGTTGAAATTTTCTTTTAAAAACTCTGAAATTTTGAGGTTAATCAGAAATATTCCAGAAAAAACAAGTAGTTGTCTTATTTTCAAAAGTCGAAACATTTTAGGGGTGTGCTGTGGTGGCGCAGGGGTTAAGCACAACCCACATATGGAGGCCTTAGTCCTCGACGGTGCCGTCGCCGGTTTGCTTCCCGGCCTGGCGACCTTTGCCGCATGTCTTCCCCTTCTCTCAATACCCACTTTCCTGTCAATTAACTTTCAAATAAAGGCCACTAAAGCCGATAAAACCTAAAAAAAAAATTTTTTAAAAAGTCGAAACATTTTAGACTTTTTTTCTAGAAAATTTTGGAAATGAATCTAAATTTCTGAATTTCTCTAGCATTTTTTGACTTCTCGTGCTCAGAAATGTCCCTGTTTTTCTAGATAGTTTGAGATTGTTTTGGCAGAAATGTCCTTTTTTTCCCCGCTTCATCTACAGTGGCCCTAACACACCATCGTACTTCAGAGTCTGTGTCGTTCATCTCTCCCAGTTCTGATCCTTGTGGCTGAAGACTTCTGGTCTCTCTGTTGTAATCTCTCTGTCTGTCTCGACTGTATGCTGTTACTTATGAATGTTCGGTGGAAAAACAGCTGTATGAATTGTTGCATTTCATATCTGATGTTTGTGAAACTTGCATATATAAAAATGTGACTGAATGTTGGCTTTGTGAGACTGCTGATCTGAATCCAGTCTCATAGCAGAACCAAGAGGACCAGACTTAGCAGGAAGACCAACAGGCAGCATTAGCGGGCGTTTTCCCTCCAACGAGTTATTTTCCATTTTTATTTTATTCTGCTTTTCGTTCCTTAAATGGAGGTTTAGTAGCCATTTCCCAAATGGCAAACTGTAGCAATTCTAATGTCAGATGCCTGATGAGAATAAATGCCATCTGTCGAAAACACCAAAGCATGTGTGACTTTTCTGCTTGCTTAATTTAAGGCTTAAAAACACATTAAACATCTTGTATAGATTTAAAACTTGGTATAACATTTTATTTCTCAAAGTGCTGTAATAAAATTTTGTAACCAGGATGTTTTCACGGATCCATGGAAAAGTCTGGGGGATGTGAGTTGACCTAGAAGGGAGTGTGGTGGTTCCACTTCCTGGAATATTGTAACTTGTTCATTGTGATTGGTTCTTTATGATCCCAGGAATACACTGATTGGATGAAAACAATCTGTCATTTGCTGGACGTGTGGTTCATTTACATACACTTTAAGCTGTAAACTTACTGCCTGTAAACTAACTCTGTAAACTTGAGTTGTAAGCTTAACCAAATCATTAACTTAAATTTGCTGTGTTAACTTAAAGTTGTTTGTTTTTAACTTACTTTATATTAACAAAAAGAAACTAAGTTGATTGCATTAATTTAAAGTTGCTTGTGTTAACATAAAGTTAAGTTGCTTATGTATTACCGGCGTACTTTGTGTATGATGGATGTGAAATTCCACGTTTTTGGCCTTCTCGGTGTTCCATACATGAGGAGTAGGAACGAGGATGTTATCCATTTTACCAATAAATGACTGAGACATACAACACAATATGCCCTTATGCAAATGAAATAAATGCCGCTGGCATGTAGACATTTTGTCTTTAGTACCTTATCAACTTTTGAATAAATTGTCTGTCCACCATGGAAAACCCCCATCAACAACAACAACAGACGTGACCAGGAACCAATGGAACTGAATTGTGTTTTCTGTCAGATCCCACAGATGGTTGAGTGTGTTATTTACCTTGGGCTCATGTACATTAGCTGGTAGAGGCAGTGTGATGCTTTGGGCTGTGTTTTACTGGGAAAGCATGGTTATAGTCACGGATGATGCTTGACATGCGGAACAGTCGTGTCAGTGACTTTTGGGATGTGACAGTTGTCGAGACAACCTACCAACAATGAGATATCATTGTTCACTTCACCTTACTGAGATATTTGGAGGTAACCATAACAACCACAAGAGGACAATGATTTTTAAGCATATGGACCTATTTCTTAGAGGTACATCAATCTCAGTAGATTGATGCAGACATTACATTAGGACTGAAAGTACTATGCTTATTTACTTATTTCAATAATCCAGTGAAAATGAACTTTAAGCTATGAAAGCTAGCTACAGATCAGTAATGTGAATCTCATCTCTGCAGCGAAGGCTTGATCTGCATTCTGTCTGAACTGATAAAAGAAGTGGACACAAGGTGGCAGTAGCAGCATCTACATAGCTAACCTGGAACAGAACTACAAAATAAATGTATTTTTATACTTCTGCCCATCAGAAGGCCAAAAAACAAAATCGCCAACCATCCCTCATACCCCTCTGACTAGCTTCTACTCGCATGTGAAGCAGAAGTAGACACTGGACCTATACTGACAAAACATTTGGCACTAAACATTCAGTCTGAAACTGAAACACGCAGAGTCAGAGATGAATAATTAACTTGATTTCAACTTCCAGTCAGTGGAATGAAACATTCCAGTCTTTAAATCCTCGTTTAAAAGCTTTACATAAGCCAAGTTATTTTGTAGTAAACGTTTCATAATTATGAAGTAAAAGATAACTTGAGCCAATATCAAGGTAAATGAGAAGCTTTAAAATATACACTGCTCAAAAAAATAAAGGGAACACTTTAACATTTAAGTGAACACTGAAGTGTTCCCTTTATTTTTTTTTAGCAGTATATTTGAAACGGGTTCATGTGACGCTGATGCACAGTGATTGTAAACTCTTAGAAACATGTCTCAGGGTTATATAGGTTCATAGTTAATGAACCTATAACCCTGGTCTTCTGTGCATTTGGTCTTTGTGCAGGTTGTTTGCACTGTCCGTGGTAGTAAAAAGAAAGTACACCCTCTCTAAAATTAAGGGTGTTGCATATCAAAACGGGCTGCACAGTGGCGCAGTTGGTAGAGCTGTTGCCTTGCAGCAAGAAGGTTCTGGGTTTGATTCCCGGCCTGGGGTCTTTCTGCATGGAGTTTGCATGTTCTCCCTGTGCGTGCGTGGGTTCTCTCTGGGTACTCCGGTTTCCTCCCACAGTCCAAAAACATGACTGTCAGGTTAATTGGCCTCTCCAAATTGCCCCTAGGTGTGAGTGTGTGTGTGCATGGTTGTGTGTCCTGTGTGTCTCTGTGTTGCCCTGCGACAGACTGGCGACCTGTCCAGGGTGTACCCCGCCCCTCGCCCGAAACGTTGGCTGGAGATAGGCACCAGCAACCCTCCCGACCCCACTGAGGGAAAAAGGGTGCAAGAAAATGGATGGATGGATGCATATCAAAACATGGTCTAAACTAAAGACTTAGTTTCACTGGAGAACAAAAAAATAAAGGAAAATATGTACACACTGTTCGATCAGTGTTTATTTTGGGTGACTGGCCGATGTGCAACTGATCTTATCAATCTCTGCAAAGCAACTCTTCAAGCCCCTCCTGTGACTTTTTTGTGACAAAACTATAAACTTTTTCAATCTCTTTGGAGTCTTTGTCAACAACATAAAAAAGCATTGATTATTGTTCAATGTTTTTGAGCAAAATAGGATTGGAATATTACAGGGGTATTGTGACCTTATAACACATGACAGAGTCAGTTACATATAAAAAGAAAATCGGTATCAGTCAAAATTGGAATTTAAATTTTAAAGATCTGTGACTGGCCAGAACATTGCAATCAGCGCATTCCTAAAGCGAAGCCAGTTAGTAATTTTAGTTTTGACAACAAACTCTGAAACTTTTCTCAAGCAATTGAAGGATTAGATATTTTGGTAGCTGAATCAACTAATATTATACTCTCAGGTCTTAAGGAGTAACTATCAATTCCAAACTATTTACTGCTTTTAAATTTAAGCAGTTTCCTTTCCTTCTCTGTTATTTTAATCATTTGACTTTTACCAGGTATATTTAGGATTTTGTTTATGGTCTGGGTCAAGTTAAAGTCATTTTCATATACAGTCACGGCCAAAAGTTTTGAGAATGATTCAAATGTTAATATTTACAAAGTCTACTGCTTCAGTTTTTATAATGGCAATTTGTATATACTCCAGAATGTTATAAAGAGTGATCAGCTTAACAGCAATTAATTGCAAAGTCAATATTTGCCTAGAAAATGAACTTTATCCCGCAAAACACATTTCAACTTCATTGCAGCCTTAAAAGGACCAGCTAACATCGTTTCAGTGATTGCTCCATTAACACAGGTGTGGGTGTTGATGAGGACAGGGCTGGAGATCAATCTGTCATGATTAAGTAAGAATGACACCACTGGACACTTTAAAAAGAGGCTGATGCTTGGCATCATTGTTTCTCTTCTGTGAACCATGGTTATCTCTAAAGAAACACGTAAAGTCATCATTGCACTGCACAAAAATGGCCTAACAGGGAAGAGTATCGCAGCTAGAAAGAGTATCGCAGCTAGAAAGAGTATCGCAGCTAGAAAGAGTATCGCAGCTAGAAAGAGTATCGCAGCTAGACAGATTGCACCTCAGTCAACAATCTATCGCATCATCAAGAACTTCAAGGAGAGATGTTCCATTGTTGCCAAAAAGGCTCCAGGGCGCCCAAGAAAGACCAACAAGCGCCAGGACCGTCTCTTAAAAGTGTTTCAGCTGCGGGATCGGGCTACCAGCAGTGCAGAGCTTGCTCAGGAATGGCAGCAGGCAGGTGTGAGTGCATCTGCACGCACTGTGAGGCGGAGACTCTTGAAGCAAGGCCTGGTCTCAAGGAGGCCAGCAAAGAAGCCACTTCTCTCCAGGAAAAACATCAGGGACAGACTGATATTCTGCAAAAGGTACAGGGAGTGGACTGCTGAGGACTGAGGTAAAGTCATTTTCTCTGATGAATCCCCTTTCCGATTGTTTGGAACATCTGGAAAACAGTTTGTTCGGAGAAGACAAGGTGAGCGCTACCACCAGTCTTGCCTCATGCCAACTGTAAAGCATCCTGAAACCATTCATGTGTGGGGTTGCTTCTCAGCCAAGGGAGTCGGCTCTCTCACAGGCTTGCCTAAAAACACAGCCATGAATAAAGAATGGTACCAGAATGTCCTCTGAGAGCAACTTCTCCCAACCGTCCAAGAGCAGTTTGGTGATGAACAATGCCTTTTCCAGCATGATGGAGCACCTTGCCATAAAGCAAATGTGATAACTAACTGGCTCAGGGAACAAAACATAGAGATGTTGGGTCCATGGCCTGGAAACTCCCCAGATCTTAATCCCATTGAAAACTTGTGGTCAATCATCAACAGACGGGTGGACAAACAAAAACCAAGGAATTCTGACAAAATGCAAGCATTGATTGTGCAAGAATGGACTGCTATCAGTCAGGATTTGGTCCAGAAGTTGATTGAGAGCATGCCAGGGAGAATTGCAGAGGTCCTGAAGAAGAGGGGTCAACACTGCAAATATTGACTTGCTGCATTAACTCATTCTAACTGTCAATAAAAGCTTTTGTTAGTCATAATTTGATTGCAATTGTATTTCTGTATGTGATGAAAACATCTGACATGCACACATGAAAACCAGAGGGCAGCAGATCATGTGAAAATATAATATTTGTGTTTTTCTCAACTTTTGGCCAGGATTGTATATTATTTTCCCTTTTTGTTTTTATAGTTTTATAATTAGGAGTTGAGGTGGCTCGGGCATCTGGTAAGGATGCCTCCTGGACGCCTCCCTGGTGAGGTGTTCCCGGCACGTCCCACCGGGAGGAGGCCTCGGGGAAGACCCAGGACACGCTGGAGGGACTATGTCTCTCGGCTGGCCTGGGAACGCCTTGGGGTTCCCCCGGAGGAGCTGGAAGAAGTGGCTGGGGAGAGGGAAGTCTGGGCCTCCCTTTTGAAGTTGCTGCCCCCGTGACCTGACCCTGGATAAGCGGCAGAAAATGGATGGATGATGGATGGATGGATGGATGGATGGATGGAGTTTTCCTCCCATTTGAGGAAGAAACTGGCTAATTTGGCTAATCTGGCTCTAAAATGTGCAGCAGAGTCTGAAGCTTAATGAACATCTCAGGAGGTCACCAGGATCTGCTCCATATACCTGCAGCTTTGTCTGGCAGACGGCACCAATCACCGGCCACCTGATGGGTTAAACACGTCGGAGGATCATTTCCCTCAACACGTTCACAAACACGGGTTGTGTTACACATTTATCTTGTTTATCAAGCCACTCCGCCCCTTATGGACACACATTACACAAATATCTGATGTTCTCAGCAATGACAAGCAATCTTTCTGAGATACAAGTCTATTTATATCTTTTTTTTCTCCAAAAAACAGCATAAGCTGCTTTTTCATAAGATGCAGAGATGTGCACATTTTACCTCCAGTCATGATGCTCACAGAGAGAGAGATGCTGAACTACCTCAGCAAAAACTGGAGTTGAAGAGGTCTTGACAGGGGAAACAGAACATCAGAGAAACTGTATTTAATTCTAGACTTTCCTTCCATTTCTAAAAGAATAAATACATTTAAATATCAATAGAACTGGCTTATACTTGGAACATAAAATAATGTTTGCGTTCCCAAAACTCGAAGCTCCAGGTTTCTCTAAATTTTTTTGTAAAGTCAAGTCGAGGTTTATTTGGCATTTTATGCTGTGTTTACTAAATTAGGTTTGTAACTTTGGAGAGCGCCATAACTTATCCATCGAAATTATTAAATGTTTAGCCAGTTAGCATAGTTTGTGAATGTAATGTAACTATCAAATTGTAACATTTGTAATTTTTGTGACATCCTAAAGATGCTAGTTAAGTAGCATCTTTAGTTCTGTCAGGTCATGTGAGGCAGAGAACGGTAAGCCGGATAAATCCTATGGGTTGTAATATAAATGAATATGTCAAATTAGAAAAAGTTGAGGACAGTTCTGAAAGTTGTGGTTTTGGAAAGTCTGTGTGTTGGAGTAAAAAAAGGAAGAGTTTATACGTTCTTAGCTTCAGCTAGTTGGATGCTAATGCTAAAGTTAAACATGCTAACTAGCTGAAGTTTTCAACCTCACCACGTAAGCTGTGGTTGTCAACGAGAATAGGTTTACATATCAACTTGTTAAAATAGATTTTATAAAGCTTAGTGCTTCGGTGGTATTATATTAGTTTACCACAAACAATGGAGGATAAACCAGGGAAGCAAAATTGTCTCCATTGCTTAATTTAGGCAAGTATATTTTCAAAATTGGTTGAAATTAAACTAACTTAAGTGTCTTCCAGCTATTAAATTTTAACCATTTGTACTCAAAAACCGATTTAAATGCACCAAAATAAAATAAGCAAAATATTATGCCACTTTTACATTCCAACAGTGTGTGTTTTATCAGTATAGTTTTTAAAGGTTTGGTATCTACACCTGAGTAAAGTCCTGCAGGTTGAGCTCTGGTAAATGGAGGACAAATGACATGCACGTGTTTATCTCAGCAAGGTTCTGACTTGAAGAAGGAAACTGATGAGGCAACAATTATAGGAACAGCTGGAGCAGCTCTGTGCCCTACTCATTTGAAATCTGTTTGGTGGAGCAAAGTCACGAACACACTAGAAATGTGTGGAAGGAACAAAAAATAGTTGCGCAAATAATTGGAGAAAATGCTTTTTAAGCTGTGCTGTGTTGGAACAGATGGAAGAATTATTTGACATAGCCATAGAGGAAGTGATGAAACGCCTCCCCAGAAATATAGCTCATTTGTCAAATCACTACACCCCCAAGGAGTCTGACTTTGCAGTCTCTAAGTCATTTCACTACTTTCATTTTGCAACTGGCCACATCCAACACCTCTGAATCGCTCCCTGAGCCGCTGTAGACCGCTGATACGGCACTTGTTCTTTAGTCGGAAGCACTCAGCAGTAATTTTCTCATTTTGGCTCTTCAGCCATGTTGATTTCAGAAACGGCCTGACGGTCCCCTTTAGTTAATAAAATAAAGTGTTTTATATTTCAATCAAAGTCCTCAGGAGCTGAATCTTACGTGAAGACTAAACGTGAACCAAACAAATAAACACCTGCCAAGGACAAAAAGACGATTTAAAGTGTCGAGAATTTGATCTTTTCATGCATGTCTCTGATACACTTCCCCATTACTCCAAACTTTGCAACTCAGTCTCATTATTATTTCAATGAACAAGTGTTCAGAACAGCTCAGCAGATCAGTTTTGGCAGGCACCATTAGCGTAAAAACATGAAGACAGAAGAAGAAAGATCTCTCCCTGTATAGACTACCACTTGGAGTAGCATAGAAAACCCTAAATCAATCCTGCTGCCAGCGTTCCCTCAATCGAAGGTGAAGACGACCTCGTTTTAATCTCGACACCGGTGAGATGGGGAGAGATTCGGGCTTCTGTGAGAGCCTTGGAATGACTTTTTGAAGAGTCTTGAAGAGAAACATAACTGATGGCTTCCAAGAAAGATACAACTAGGAACAAATGTGAAATTGAATCACTCTGAGCACGTATGTGATGCTATGTCCTTAAAAACAGAGGGATTTAAAGAGGGATAAAAAAACAACTAAAATAGATACGTATGTCTTCAAGGAAAACACCAGGAGGTATGCTGTCTGCACAGATAGAATAGAAAATAAACAAGGAATTATGCTTCTGCACTGTCAAGCAAAAGATTTGAATTCTCATCAACTTGTTTGGACTCACCTTAAACAAGTGACTTTAACTTTTGGATAAAAAAAAAAAAAAAGTTAGTATTTGACCTCAAGCTCAAGCACACTTGGGTTATGTGGCAAGACAATTATCCAAAGCACACCAGAGGGTGCTGCTCTGGAAGTGTAAAGACCAAAAGAACATTTTAAAATCGTCTAGTCAAAGTCTGGATGACCTTATGACGACAGTTCATGTTCAAACCTCATTATAGTCAAACGAGGCTCCCTTTGAGAAACCCCCGGCAAATTTCGAGAAATGTCACCAGAGTGGGAGGGGCCAATAACAATAGAGGGGCGTGGCCAAGTTTGAGCGGAGGGTTGACATACCTACGTATTTATTTTCCAGACTTCTCTTGCAACTCTTTTTTTTTTTTTAAATCAACCAGCGATAAATCTAGCAACCATTTTATATTATTGGAGACTTTTGGCGACGTGAAAGCACAAATAAGATCCACTAGTGTTATAAAAATATTAATTTTACTTGAGAAAAATAGCTTTTTTCCCCCCCATTTGTACTGCAGTGTGAGCTGCAACATGTGCTGGGAGTGTAACTCCTGATTTGATCTATTAAGCAGGTGCTCAACCTGCTGGATAAACTGTCAGTCTGGATCCTCTATCAGTGTTTCTCAACCCTGATCCTCACCGCCCCCCTTCTCTGCATGTTTTAGATGTGCCACTATTCCAGAACAGCTGATTCAAATGATTGCATGACCATCAAGTGCTGCAGAAGCCTGTTAATCACCCAGAGATACAATTCAGGTGAGTGGCAGAAGGGAAATACCTAAAAGATGCAGGACAGGGGGGCAGTGAAGACCAGGGTTGAGAAACACTGCTCTAACTAATCCAAGATGACACCCATTCTGCTATAATTAGCTCTCAGGTTCATGCTGGGCTGGTTAATTGAGTTTGCTTTGCTCAGGTGGCTTTTGTCATTTGGCCACAGTTTGACTCTTTTTACCAGCCAATCATTTGTTTTTTGGTTGTTGTTGTTTTTAGATAAGGAGCTCAGTGTTTGTTTTTTTTTTAAAGAATGCCAGAGGAAGCTCCAGGGGATGCAGATCCTCATGTGGTCTTATAAAATTCTTAATTACTTTTGCTTTGTTAGCGCAGTAATTTTCACTTTCAGAAAGTCTATGACTGTAATCCATTTCAAAATGTTCTGGTTTGTTAAAGTGATTCTATTAACAAAGTTGGTTTCAACTTTACTCTGTAATCCAATCTTTGGACTAAATTTTCCTTTATTTCTAAAGCTTTGGGACGTAGTGGGGTTTTTTTGGAACTTAGTGGCATTTTATAGCACAATGAACTGTGTATGCTAGCTTCAGTTGTAAAAAAAATCCTTTATATATCAAATATAACTTAAAAGAAAATTGATTTAATAATTTAATGCTTTGAAATTAGGTCGCTGTCTCTTTAAAACATTCTGCTCTTTCTGAAACTCCACCTTCAGGAAGTCATCACAAAATTGCATATAAAACTGTTCATTATGTTGTGACACTACAATATGAGACAGATAATCTGAAAAAATCAATCTCTTCAACTGAAGAAATACACCATTTCAGAAACAACCAATCGTAGATTGACAGCGTAGAGCTGTCAATCTACACTGCTAAATGTGCTAATGGTGGAGAAATGCCTTAGCATTTGTAGCAGGCTATGTTTTGGTGAACCAACAGTAGCATAGCAGAAACATGAGTGTGATTGGCAGCGCTAAGACCCTCCCCTGGCTCTGATTGGTTGTTTCAGAAATAGTGGTGTATTTCTGCAGTTTGCACTGGGAGCACTGGAAGACAGCAGATGAACAGAAGTTAACTTTTTTTTCCAGATTATATATCTTATACTGTCATTACATAATGGTAATAAATGTAAAAAAGAGTTGCATGCTGCAGGTTTACCAACATTTTCATTTTTAACCCTCCTAAAGTGAACTTTTTACCCTGCTGTCTTTTTACCCTGCTGTCCACTGACCCCACATAAGCTTTTGGAAGTATATATATATATTTATGTGTGCGTGTTTGTCTGTGGTTTTGGGTACTGACAGTCTAACGGGACTTCCCTGCGGTCCTACCGTGATATCTGCCGCGCTCCTGTGTTGCGCTATGACCTGGAGGGTTCAATAATTGAAACATAAATAATTTGTTTTATAACATCATTTTTAAAAAATCATTGAACGACTGCCATGTTTGCATTATAACAAAAATTGTGTTGTGACATTTCACGTCCTCTTGACAAGCAGTCACCCCTGAGTCAGACCAGCCCCGTACGCAGCCTTAGGCTGGCTCTGACGGATGGATACGGGGAATTTCTACTCTCTGGTCGCGCTCTCGTGCGCGTGTTTGTGTGTCAGCACGTGGGTCCTCCCGCCCCCTTCCCCTCCATCATCTCTCCTCCGGAGCTCGGAGGCGCACAAAGACGCGCTGCAGCACCGTGTCCGTGTGTATGCAGCACCGTGTCCGTGTGTATGTGTGTGTATGTTTTTCTCCCCCCCTCCTCTCTCTCTCTCCGGTGTTTCATTTCCGCGCTTCCAGAAGAAAACACCGGTCTCGTTTGGGCTTAGTTACATTTGTTTTTATCAAAGTAATTAAACAGAACAAAAAAAAAAAAAAATCTTCTCTTTACCCCCTCCAACCCCCCTGTTCCCCCGACTCCCGCCTCCTCTCATGCCGCCGCTACGGCTCCGGAGAAGGGGCGACTTGTGACGGACCGAGCGGGCTTCTCCATGAACATGGCGTGCATCGGGGACGCGGACCCCTTCACCGCCGCGATACCTGCCACCAAAGTTGAGCTGACTGTGTCCTGCAGGTGAGTGCAAAGCCATGCGTGGAGTGTTGGAGGAACTCCCTGTGCGAGTAAACGCATCACTACAGGAACGCCTTTATGTCTTTATATAGCTGCGGAGGAGAGAGGTTTGTGGCTGATGGAGGCAAATGGATGTAAACGAGCATTTTTAGGAAGATTTGCTTTGGTCTAAATGACCCGCTGGATGTGAGGAAAGATGTTTTTAGCGTGCAGATATTCTCGCCGTGTTGCTGACAGCAGGATCGAGACTGAAGAGATTGCATGGAAACACACTGTGAGGTGTTGATGATGCACAAACACGCAGCTGCTGCATAAAGGAGTTTTGTTTCTAAACTGTTTAGTCGACGGAATCGTTTTTTTTTTGTTTGTTTGTTTTTTTTTAACCCCCCTGCCGAGCAAAAAAATTACTAACTGTTGGAAAACGAAGAGACACGAGAAGAGGAAAAGCAAGAATGATTGTCAATTTCTTGGAAAACTGTAAATTGGGGAGAGAAGCTTATAAAAATCTGTGCAACTCTATTTAAAACCTTTGCAGTTTGAACCGAAAAGCAGAAAAAAAATGTAAGAGTCTAATCAGATTCTGGTTATTGGGAACACCTCCAGTCCAGTTTGGGTCTGAGATGTAGAGGCGTGATGAAGAACTGTTCTGATCCAAACAGAAAACTCATGTATCTGGTAAATAACAATACAGTTAGCCTCGGAGCTAAAGCTGGGTAATGAATTACATTTATTTATTATTCAGGGTTTTATGGCTCATGAAAGCAACATAATTACATAAAATATGTTGTGATGAGAGCTGGATAATATTTAGTTCATCAATTCAACTGAAGCATATTTTATTTATCTCAAAGCGTAACTTTATGTTGTAACTCATTATTCAAGAGTCTTTACATAGGTGTTGTAGATGGTGATGGGAGGAAGGATCTCCTGTAGCAGTCCGTATCACAGTGATCTGCAGAAGCCTCTGTTTTTCTATGACAGTCTCGTGAAGAAACTCAGGGTTATACATAATTTTCTTCCCAACAACAGACCTTCACAGGTTTTTGTAGCTGATATGCTAAAGCTCCCAGAGACCAAGTGAGAAACTGCGGTGAATTTTGAATTGAAATTGATGGGAAAGAAAGAAAACAAGAACATGGCGCTCTGCTGTTGCTGTGGTTTGTCCAAAAATTGCGCATCTTCCCTACACATCTAAGTAATATTTTAGTGGAACAGCTCTGGATTCTAAGACAGACTTTGATCAAAATCAGGTGATTTTGCCTCTTGGTTGTGTCTGTCACTGCACTGGAAGCAGCACAAAAACGCAACAGTTGCAACATTTTGCTGATGAACCTTTATGCCAGTGGTCCTCAAACTACGGCCCGCCTCCACATTTGGTCCGGCCCCCTGAACAATACCAGAGAGCATTTAGATTTTTTTTTCATATACCATATTTTTCAGACTATAAGCCGCTACTTTTTTCGCTTTGAACCTTGCGGCTTTTCTTCAACCACCAGGGGGCTCTTTAGCAGGAAATGAATCATTGGAAGTCAAAATTGGAAATAAAAGAAGAAATTGCCCATTAAAACGGAATTAGGTTTTAATAAGGAATTGAAATTTGAGAATGTTGTTGATCAGTTAAATAGCATTGAGGGGAAAAAGAAGATTTTTTGTTTTTTTAAATAATACTGGGATCATTATGAGAATTTGAGGCATAGATATTAGGATCCAGTAGATGGCAGTAGTGCAACAATAATGGATGCAAGCTGCCATTGAAATCTAAAGAAGAAGAAGAAAGCGCCCATTTTCATTTAGCGTATGCTAGTAGCAGACACGAAGGATCAGCACTTTTACTGTTACAGTTACCATTCAGAAACTACCGTAATCAGTTCAGTTAAATCTAATCTTGGCAACTTTTTCTTTTTCAACCGTAATAAATGTGATATTCAATTGACCTGTTATGACTCAAATTGTGGGTGTCCGCCCCCCTTCTGTTGCTGCTGCTGCATCATTGTGGAAAACCTAGAGCGGCAGAGATATCTGCGGTTTGTAGTCTGGTGCGATTTATATGTGTATGTTTACTGTTTTTTTGTTGTTTTTTTTTAACTTTGGGGGTGCAGCTTATAGTCCAGAAAATATGGTATTTACTTCATAAAAAGTGTTATTTCCTGGATTTTTTCTGTGAAGAACCCAGAGAACGTTATTTGATTGTGCTTTCTGGAAAACAAATTTTTACATTTAGGCACTCCTGCAATCTTCACACTTTTTCTGTTACAAACTGACTCCGGCCCCCCACCAGAGAAGGGAAAAGTTATGTGGCCCTCACAAGAAAAAGTTCGGGGACCCCTGCTTTATGCGATCAAACAGAGCTGTTCGGGCAGTGTTGTAGGCTGTTACATTTTAGATTTCGTGGTATATTTGCACGGATTTCCCTTTGATTTTGCAGACTGACAGACGCCGAAGCGGTGGGGAAATCACCATGATGGGAGAAAATGAAAGAGGAAACAAATCAGAGGAGAATCGCAATTGATGTGTCATGAAAATTTTCTACAACTTCACGTTTCCTTTAAGATTTTGACCTACAATTAAAAGCATGTGTTGTGTTTCGTTTCTGTAATTGTCTTATTCTAAACACGTCAGGAAAAAAAAATCTTTATTATGTTACATTTTTCTGAATCAATTTCAGCCTCGTATGATTTCCTCATTAGCAAGAGGCTGTAAGCGGGGAACATTTGTTGAAATTTATTGTTTTATTGGCTGAACTGAGGGACTGAATGATATATTCTTTTATATATGTTACTTTCACACAATCTTAAAAAAAAAACTGTATTCCTCTTGGGTCTGGATTTCTGTGTGGTTTGATCACCGTCGTTTAGGCATAAGTTTTCCCTTTTTTTTTTTTTTTAAGCAAACAACAAACCCCCCTCCCCCCACAAATATTAACTACAAGTCACGTGTGAGATGTTTGCTGATCAAACCTACAAAGATTTTAAAGTACATTTTTATTAGTGACATTAAATCGGTGAATCATCGCTTGAGGTAACATCTCTGGGGGAAAAAAAAAAAACAAATCCTGAAAACGTCTGAGCAGAAAAAGTCAGCCTGGTAACGACCTTAATGGTTTGAGAGAGCCAGTGTGGACACTGCTTTGTGAAACAGAGCTGGCACCATCTGGGTGTTTTTTTTTTAAATTTTTTTTTTAAGGCATAGTAGGAGAAATGTTTATCTGAGCTGTGACTCATCTCAGTTTTCTAACAAACGCTGCTTTTATTCATGCAAGCGTAATGGATGAGCCCGGGCTTCCACGTCCTCCTGACTGCTAATAGGACGAATCCGACGGGAAATGGACAAAGAGCAGCCGAGCCGTTTTAATGGATGCAAAGGCATTTGGAGTCACACAGTCATTAGGCGATGTATTGTTGTTATGAGGAGACATATAGCAGCTCGAGCTCTTGGGAATTAAACTGGAGAAAGAGATTGTGAGTAGGAATCTAGCAAACTCCAGGTTTCTCTGGTCCAACACACCTGGAAGAAATGATTCAATAACCTTCTTGCAGTCAGGTTCTGTAAGCAGGGGTGTTCAAAGTGTGAATACCCCTTTGTGGCATTTGGACTTGATTTTTTTGTGTCTTTTTGATGCAACCCCTAGCGGTTTGTAACATCAAGATTGATACAAACTTGACCCGTTCAGCGCAGGTGGTTGTTGCAGATGGAGAATTTTTTCATTATTACCGACATGATTTTCCTACAGTGGAAAATGTAAAGTACGGCACAAAATCTTTATCTTTTTACAACCAAGCTTTTATAATAAATATATTTTTTTTTAATGGCTTTGTCTATAGAACACCTTTTACTAAGCCTTGACAGTAGTTTCTTTGCTTTCTTACTTTAAATGTTTCAGATTTCTAACAGGACAGTGTGTGGAGAGACGACTGTGCAGTTACCAGCCGCTGAGCACTGAACAACAGAATCAGTTTCAATCACGATGAATGTGAGATGGCCCTGAATGCGGCTGGAAACGCTATGAATCATTTAACTTGACACGGCTGTGAAACACCATTCAATCTCCACTTGTTTTTTTATTATTATTCATCCTCTCAGTCCTCTTTCAGCTGACACGTTTTCTTCAGATGCCAGTGTTCTCCTCTACACACCTGCATAAGTTAGCTGCTTGACAGACACGTCATCTGTAGCTTTTCTTTTTTTTTTTTTTTTTTTTTCTTACAGTGAGGAAAGAAGCATTTTTAGCTTCTCGAATTGTCACCCAACAGCCTCGCTAATATTTCTTAGCCTTCCCAGCTGGTGGGCGGTGTGATTCTCCCACTCTGACGTCTTTGTAAACTGCTAAGGCGTTCGAACTCGATAGATGCCGTCCTCCTTCACTCAATGAATCAAGACTCGTCTCGGGGCTCGTTGCTGGCCAAAACCAGCAGAGCTAACGGTCTGATTTAACTCCAGCCTGTTTGTACACGAACACGAAGCCATTCGACCCACGAGCGCCTTTCACTTCTGGTCCCACACACGCAAAGCTGCTTCATACATCCTGGCTGGATAGTAAACAGCAACCTTGCCAGGCATTTAGCACCGCAGGATCAAAAGACCCTTGGAAACCGTGGGGTCTGGGAGGCCGTGTAGTGTGGTGGGGTGGGAGGGTTAGGGGGCAGATGTTTGTGCAGAGAGACGTAGGTGCTTGCAGCGGCGTGACTGTCTACTGATCTGAGTGGTGCACAGCGTAGAGATAGCCGTGACCTTTGGACAACAAAAGGTAGGAAGTGTACTCCTTCTGAGAATTGACGTGTTCCGATGTGGCTGCATTGAAGCTGGTCTCTGACCTGCTGGGAGGTTGGTCGATGTGTCACAGCCAGTGCTGCGTTTTTCCAAAGGAAGGTTAAAAAAAAAAGAGCTGAAAAGATTTAATTCATGGGAAAAAGGGAATTTGAACTGTGTAGCTATGTTTGTGGTTTAGTTTTACATTGAGATAGGACAAGGCAAGGGTAATTGGGATTGAAAGGCAATTTTCATTAAAGATTTCTATGTTGGAGAAACATAGTTCAAAAGAGAAAACACAGTCCAAAATTAGGTCTTACAAACTTGTTTAGGTGTCATAGTGCACTTAATGTGTTTCCTATTCACACAAAATAAGCACATTTTTATACGTATGATTGGCCTGGGTATTGCCGTCCTGTGCTATTCTGCTTGATTAAAATCAACACTCTGGGTTTTCTCCCATTCACTTTGATTCGCCCGGTAGATTCTCTATCGAGCCAATCAGCAAACAAAGGGAGAGGTTGTGAACGATGACATGGATTTTCTGTGCTGTTGTAGAATTGTAGTCTGCCTGTCGTTTTAACAAAGGCAGCGGAGGAAGTGAACGAAGCCGTTCGGTCCACATTGGCCACACATCCAAATATTGAATTAACATTAACATCCAACGCAATTGGATCGGCTCTAACGTTAGAGACTGGGTAAGATTTAAAACCTCCAGGAAGCAATCGTTTCTCGATAGAGTCCAGACCTTCTGAATGAAGCAAAGCGTTGAACAAGGAGGTGGTTTTACCAGGCTAGATGGGTCAGAGTCACATGACTACAGACTGTACACATAGAGCACTGTCTTAAGGGACATGAGTACAGCGTTATCTTTGAAATAACTTCAGCTCATTGTTTCTGGTCGTCTTGTTGCTTCCTTTGATACTTGCCTTAATTGTAAAGTAGGACAAAACAGTGTAGATGTCTTTACATTTGCAGTTTGTAGTAGAATTGATCAAATTCTTTGTTTTTGTAGTTACTGTTGAATCTATAAAAGTAAGCAGCTGTTGACTTTGGAAAATCACACTGATTGTTTTGTGTTTTTTATAGAATCAACTCGACCACCAGAACCACTCTAATTTGCCAAACCGAATCAGATTGAAACATAAAAAAAAGCATTCAAAAAAACAAAAACAAAAAAAAAAATCAAGGGTTTCCAAGTCTTTGAACCCAGTAATAACTTTATACACACAAATAAAATGCTAGCACTGAGCTGGAGTAGAGCAATAAAAACAATGTCCTCAGATCTGATCAGCCCCAGTTGGGATTTGTGAACCACTTCAAGGCTCAGCAGGAGTCATTCTAAGTGGTTACATTAATGAGTTTTTTTTTTGAAGCAGTCATTTGGTGTAATTAATGCACCACCCTGCTGCTGGAGCTTCACCTGGTTACCCCAGAGAGCCGCGGTGGCTCCATTACGTTACTGACCGCCTCGCCCCATGCGCCTCTCCGCTCCCCCGGCTTTCATCTTTTGCATAGCCACTTACCTACATCTCTCTGATTGCAGCGAGGGGATTTGAAGGCATCATGATGATTAGTGTCCTGTGTTTGATGCTTTTCTGTTGAAGGAATCAGGGAATTTAATGTAGATTTATGCAGAACTTTTACGATACAAAAGATGCACAGAAATCTCTTAGACTTGGAAGATGCAAACTGTCTACATTGTAGAATTCATGTTGGAGTTAAAATACATTCAATGTTGTTTTATTCTGGTTAATGGATTCCATGTGGTATTACGATATCTTTATTCCTAAAGTGCATTTCCACTTGTTGGGCTTTTCTTAAAGCAGAGGGGTTTTTTGTCGGTTGGCTGCTCTGTAGTGTACTGGTGGGTATTAACACAACAAGCAACAGAAAACAGTAATCAATCTGAGAGAAGTAAATGTTGCTGGCTTTCAACCTCAGAAGACTTAATAGGCCATTTCCATTATGGAAGACTCTGAATGTTCACGTTCACTCTAACAGCAACATTTGCAAGTTCTGATGTAGTGAACGCTGCCATCTACTGGTGTGGTCCAAATGTCCAGCATGGAGAGGAGGACTGCTGACCTGGAGTGGCCTGCCAAAGGCTCTCCAGGCTGGGAGGAGAGCGATGGATCACACCCATCTACTGGTGGCTTTGTGCCTTACCAGAGGCATGAAACTCTGAAACATTTCTAAGTCCAAACCTCCATCTTGGATGGGAGGACTCTCCAATTTTTCTGAGATGTGTAGTCCATGTACAGTAGGACTTTTGGAGACTTCTTTTAGCATCTTGCAGTCCGATTTCAGGGTGACTGTGCTTGGACGGCCAGATCTGGGCGTATTTTAAATGTTTTTCACAGGTAGAGTTTAAAAAATTTTTTTTTACTGTTTGAAACTCTTTTGTAAACTTTTTGAAATCCCTTACCAGACGCAATCAGGAAACACACCAAACTAAATGTTTGAGGTTTAAACAGGGCAAACCGCTTTCAAAATTCTGAGTAATGATGTTCTAATGTTGCTCACTTGATCTGAAACAGAAATTTTGAAGTTATTTTCTTCAGTTTTGTATTCCTGTAAAAGCTATAAAAAAATACCCATTTGTTGTAAGTCATCCTAACTTTTCCACGTAACTGTATTTGATCACTCGTTTCTTTTTATAAATTTTTTTTGATAGTTATTTTTCTGGCTCCAACCATTCAAAGCCAAGCATGGCTACTTCAGTTTTTCTTTTTTTCAAAGAGCACATGAATGCATCATGCCCTGATGGATTGGAAGTCCCCCCTCCATCTCCTTGCCTAGGTATTTAAAGCTGCAGTTGCTGTTTTTAGGTAGCCGTGATGTAACTGGTGGGACTTCAAATGTAATTCTGGTGTTGAGGAAGGACCGCTGCCGTAAATGTTTGATGAAGGATGAGGCACTCTGCTCGCACCGCCCCGGCATTTTCCCAGGCTGCCCGTGGAGGAAAGGGCTTTTTAAAGTGTGACTCGTCTCTGTCAGGGCCAGGTGGAAGCCCCCGGGTGCAAATGAATCATAGGGAGGTTACCACAGAAGAAGTGTGTGCTGCCTGCCCCCCACCCCACACACGCACACACACAAACAAACCGTTTTTCCCCTTTCCTTCTTGATGTCTTGTTCCATTCACCCTACCACACTGAGCCATCTGGGTACAGTATTCTCAGGGTTATAATAGTTTTGGGTTTTTAGATTTTATTTTGTTGTGACTTTTTGTTTGTCTAATTCAGTTAAATGTAATAAGTTTTTAAAGTGTGTTTGCTAGATTTCGTTTGTTATTATTGACTCCTGAAACACTAGTGGAGCCATTGTCAGTCAGTTGCTACGGCAGCGGCTCTGGGTTTGCAGTCGCCATTTTGTGCCACTAGGAGGAGTCTGGAGTGCCGTAATTTGTGAACGGTAAACTGCTTGGGTGCTTCAGTTCGAAAGGCTGATACATTCATAATCACAAAAACAAAGGATATCATATCTGTAATTTCAGTATGTTTTACTTTTATAAATGCATGGTATAGTTCCAGTTAGTTTTCATTTAGTTCAGTTAACGAAAATGTTTACTCAACTTCAGTTTTTTTTTTTACTTTTTTTTTTTTTTACTTTAGTTAACTATAATAACCTTGAGTATTCCTCTGTCTCGGGCGTTTATCCCTTTTGGCAGTGGCCGACGTCTCCCACTTATCGCTCCTGCACAATCTCCTGGACTGTCCGCCGGCGATGCAAAAAAAAAACAACAAAAAAAACGCAACCTCAATATTATTGTCATGTATTTATGTATTTAAGGTCTGAAAGCTGGAGAAGGGCCAGTGGGCGTTGTCTGACAGGGAAGCAACAAAGCGTGGCATTTCACCATCTGGGCCACACAGGGATCAGCACAACACGAGTGCCTGATCTAGATACATCACTAGCCATCAACGGTCTGAGAAAGCTCGCCGCTTGTTACACAGGACAGGACGTGCGACACAGCGCTCGCCCCGCAGCTCTCTCTCGTTCTTGCGCTCTCTATCCTCCTCCGTCTTCGTGGATCTTGCAGTAGAGCACAATATGGACATAGTCAAGCTGTTGTGATTGCTGTCTTTAGGATTACAAAGAACCGACCTTCAGAAACTCTGCAGCAGCGTGACGAAGTATTTTCCCCCACAAAGATTTTCTCCGTTTTCACTTTTTAGTCATTCATAAAAGCTTCCGATGACCAAACAGATTTTATATTTGACAAAGATGCAAAGGATTCTGATGATTAAAGTTTGGGTATGTAACTTTCCCCAGGCCATTTCGAAACCTTCGGTTTTGTCATCCACAGAAAATATTCCACAAAGTCAGGATGTTTTTCCATCAGTCTTTAAGTACGTTACGTCAGAAGCGGTTTTCATCTTGTAACTCTCCCTTAGATGCTTTTCTACCCCGACTCTTTCTTACTGCTGACTCATGAAGTGAGTCGAGGCCAGCGGATCTTCACCAGGTATTCTTGGTTCTTTGCTGACCTCCTGGATGACTCATCTGCGTCCTCTTGGTGTAATTTTGGTACGGCCACCACACCTGGAACGGTTCACCGCCGTTCAGCCCAGGTGAAAAAAGTATACTTTTATCGATGTACTTAAACTGTACTATTTTGGAACAACTAATTTTGTGCTTAGTATACTTTAGTAGTATTTAAATAGTATTAAATTACAACTAATAGTATATTTTAGTATACTATTTGTGCTTTTTTTGGAACAACTTCAAGTGTACTTGGAGTGTACTTAAAGTATACTTTTTAAATATCATATTTCAGAGCTTTATTATTATATTTTGATATAATTATTATATTTTGAGTGTAATAATTCTGTCTCAGAATCATATTAATATACTTCAAATATATTTTAAATATACTAATATATTAGTAATGTATTTAAATTATACTTCATTTTTATTTTTGATTTCCTGCTATTGATAATAAACTACAATTTTAATTACTCATGAAAGTTTTTATTCCTATGTACCTATTTTGTACATTACATGCATAACTACACTACAGTACTTACATTGTTTTAGGATCTTTATGAACTTTACATAAATGATCAGTTTACACATCAAAAGTTAACATATGAACATGAAAATTTAAGTGTGACAATAAAACATGACAGTGAGGATCAACAACAGAACATTGCCGTTCACTGCACCTTACAGGAACCAACAAAAAAGAACAATAGAGCAATTAAACAGAGAAAGCATTTGTATTTAAAGAGATCAGAAAAATGGCAAATAAAAAAAGAATACAATTTTAAGACGTTGTGGACTCGCCATGTATGTGACATTATAAGAACTGATGATGATTGGGACCGGATGCCTGGGGTGGAAAATCATTTCTGGATGTTTTCTTTGCCTGTTAGAAGTTAGAAAAAAAATAGTCAGCAATGTCATAGTCAGTTGATGTTGGCATTAACTATGAAGCTGTTTTAAGTGTGGACTTAAGGAGACAAACTACCTTAAAATCTTTCCATCCATGATCTGAACACACTGATCCTTGCAGGGTGGTGAGGGGGGCTGGTGGTGCCCATCTCCAGCAGCCATCAGATGAGAGGCAGGGTTCACTCTGGACAGGTCACCAGTCCATCACAGGGCCCTGAAAGCCAACAACAAATTAAAAAAATTAAAGATAAATGTTAGATTAACAAGAAGAGAAAAATTATTTCCAGTTATCTTTAAATCAAATTATGTTTATTAAGCACTTAGTGTTGGTAACACAGCAGTTTTTGTTGTTGAAAATGTAGCTAACTCCTCATTGAAAAAACAAACTTACATCATGAAGACAATGTGGAGGTTCATCCTTAGAGCTGGTTGGTGATCTGGTGGAGTCAGAGCTTCTTCTGAGACAGAAAGTCTTTAGGTTTCCTAACACCTGATTTCTCTGGCTTCCTCTTTCATCTTCATTTGCTTAGTTAGACTGCAAACATATGTTGAAGATAAAAACATTGATGAACGAGTTGGAACAACAACCACCTCACAATATCAAAGTCTCTGGTTCTTATGGAGCTTAATTAAAACCAGGTTAGTTTATGAATTAAAGTATAAGTCGCAACAAACAGCCTCCATGCAGTTATAACATGAAGCTGAATGATTGCTATAGTAATAATCATACAAGTCACAATAAAATTGATAAAATATGTATTTATGAAACCAACGTAAGTTATATATCTTTACTGCTCTGTTTATAATTAAATGAAGATAATTAATAAGCAAACTTACCACCAGCTAGCAACACTTAGCAGCCTTCGTCCCCCGGGCTCCTTTTGTGACACATTTCATTTCCATCGGTTGTTGTCTAACTCGGACTAGGACGTCACCAGCTTGAATTTACCAAAATTAGTAACTATTGTCAAGGCTCTCTCTTCTCTTTGTGGTGTTTTTTAAATAAATGAAAGTGTGAAATACCGCCACCATCTGGTCTGGAGTATGAACTGGAGCTAATGCCGTTGATTATAAGGTTTTACATCACACATCTGAAAATTAATTGGGTACTTTCTTAAAAATTACATCATGATTATCCTTTTATAATTGTATCCAATTTTAATAAATAAAAGATTATTAAGGCACTTACAAATTCATACATATTCATTCATATTTTGTTCACTTACAGTATACTTTTATTTAATAAAAGTGTATTTTGGTACAATTATGTTTAAGTGTGTTTAAAGTACTAATTTTGAAATTGGTACAAGTGTATTTTTAGTATACTTCAGATATACTTATAGGTAGTACACTTAATAACTAGTATACTTAAAGTGTACTTTCACAAATGTAAGTATGTTTGAAGTATACTTTTTTTCACCTGGGTGTGTTTTGTCAGTTTGTGAATAACGTCTCTCACGCTGAATAACCAGTGTCTTTGCAACCCTTTAAAGGCTGACTGATAAAAATAAATGTTTAATATCTGCTCTTGAGTTATTTTTGATCTGCGGAAGAAGAAATCTGTTAGTACAAACACAGTTAAACACTGAAATGTTCACACCCCTGGCAGATTTAGGTTTAAGATACTCTTTTTATTTTACTAATATGTCTCTTCTGACTTGAAAGTTATTTTTAATGTATCCGTCTGCTGTAATTTTAATTGAGTTAATTGCAATTAGTCACGTTTCAATCAAAAACCGGACAAAGTGCGCTTAATTTTCAATTCAGAATATATTTTAGTACTAAATTATTGAATAAATCTAGATATTACAATTATTTTTAATCTGTCATTTAGGTTATTCAGCTTTCAAGCGTTAAAGGAAACGTCTGTGTGTTTAGCATTGAGATGCTACTTAAGGCTTGGATAGCTCTGCTAATAGGCCAACTCCTTTTAGCACAACTTAAACTAAAAGTTGTTCGAGTTCAACTTTTTGCCCTCACTTCATGAGTCGTCTTTTCCAGCGCCCCTCAGTTTGTTTTTTGAAACAAAAATGAACCTCCAATTTAAAGTTTCAGACTTTTTTGTATGTAGAAAACAAGCAAACAAGAAAAACACCTCGATCACCGAAGATAAATCATATAAAATACCAGTAGAGACGTGCAAAGTTCTGGTCTGCAATTATAAAAAGGGGTTTCCAATAGTTTTATGGAAGAGCATCAGCATCAGCATGCCATATCTTAAAATGTTAGATTGTTTTAATAATCTTTCACGCGAGTTCCAAACCTGCGTACTCTTAAGATTATCAGCTCCTTAAAGCTCAGTCTCATCTACGTTTCTCCAGCTGTGTCCAAACAGTGTTTTGTAAATCCTTCCATATGTGCCATCTCCAGCGTGACATTTGTGAAGGCCAGTGTGAGAAACGGCTGAAATGTTGAAGCAGTTCCCTCATTGTGGGAAACATTAACTCCTGTGGGACCGGCGGTCTTCTTTCTGACATTTCTGTGCTGCCATCCTGCCCAGGCTGCCAAGTGATGGTGAGGACCAGGTTGTCTTGACATCACTTTGACAAAAAAGTTTCTCATTCAAAAAGTTTTTGATTCATTTCTTGCATATTGCTTTTGGTTTTCTTTCACATATTTAAATGTATATTTTTAATGCTTTATTTTGTATTTAATGCTCTTATTTATAAATTGTAATGCTTTTGTTGTCAGAAAGCCAAAGGTTTGAGAATCTGACTGAAAAGAAGTTAGCTAAAAATGATTGGGTGTTAAAAGGACAGTATTACGTAAATCGACTTATTTAAGGTTTACATCATGTTATAATATCATTCCTTCACCTGAAACATACCTGGAGTGTCGGCTTGATTTTATCATGAATGTTTGACAAACCCTTTAATCTCCATGGCAACCATACAGCTGTGCAAAATTTCTGGCTGGACCTAACTTCGCCTTCTAGACACAGCTCTTCTTTGGAGCTGCAGTTTCCAAGCTTTCCCTGCGATTCCCCCGCTCAGCTCCTTCAGACTAGCCAGCAGCAATTAGCAGCAAACACCTGGAACTGCACATCTGCTGAGCTCATTGTAGGAGCTACCTCTCAGTGAAACGCTGGTGAAAACATTAAAGGGGTAATAGAGGAGCCATGTTGTGATGACTTCCTGAAGGCGGAGCTTCAGAAAGAACTGAAGTTTTTAAAGAAACAGAGGCCCAATGTCAAGATGTCAAATTACAAAGTCAAATTTATTTTAAGTTGATATATATTGCATTTTTAACAACTAAAGTGCATAAAGTTACTTGATTGTGTTATAAAATGACAACACATAAAACTGCCCCTTTAGTACTTTGACATACAGAGGAGTTCATGAAGGTCTCAAAGAAAGCAAAGTGCCCAGGAGCTATGGCTGCAAAACAAGCCCAAATCATCACTCTTCCTCCACCATGCCACAAACCTAGTTGCAGGTGTTTGTTTTTCTTTTAGCTTAAACTCTGCTTTAGTCTCATCCCTTCAAAGTCATCTGGTTTATTTAGAGGCAACTTTAAATTTTTCTTGGGGAAAAAAAGAGACTTTTAACTTGTTCGGTTTAAATCCAGGCCCATGCCAGGAAACCAATCCATGTCATTAATATGTATTTATTTGGGCTTGTATGTAACTCTTCGGGGTTTTTTTTCTTTCTCTGTGTATTGCACACTTTGAGCTTTGGGTGAATTCACTAAGATGTGTCCAGTAGTCAGAAGATTAGAATTGAGCTAATTTTTGCAGCTTTGAATAATCTTCCTCACTGTAGTGACAGATTTGAAATAGTTTAGAAAGAACACTATAATCCACTCCAGACTGAGTTCCGGTTTTTGCTTCTGTGGGGTCTCTGCTGAAGTATTTCCATTTTGGCTTTGTGTTAATACAAGACTGTATAAACCTTTTTAAACTAATCTCTCAGTCCTGAATTATATTACGTTGCCTTTATGAGTAATATTTAACATCATAACTTAGTGTCAGAACAAAAGATTTGAAACTTGGTGTCAATTTAATACATTTCCTGTAACTTTATGCATGAGGCAGACCGCAAAGGGAGGCATTTTAAAGCAGCAGGGAGGTAATTATTGTCATTTATATATTTTATTTTAAATGTAGGCCATCATTTAGGTGTGAGTGCAGACAAATTAAATCTAATCTTAGCAATTTAATTAGCACAAAGTTTGATTTAACTCTGTTGCTGCAATTTGCAGTTGAGTTCTATTAAAATAAATTAAGCTTTGCTGCGTGATCATTTAATCTTTTCTATGATTCATACCATCAATTTTAAATTCAATAAAGCACCGCAAGAAAATGTGCTGCTGATATTATTTTATGTGTCGGAAATTATATGAGTTGTCTGCTAATATAACTCTGCTGGTTGATGATCTTATGATAATATTTAGTCACACTTATAATAATACACCCTGAAAGAAGATAATCTAATAACCTTCCATACTAATGTGATAACAAATCTAAGAAGTTGGCTAATTATGCAGCTATTCTCTCGTCTTATGTCTTAAGAGAATAAATAACTACATTGTGTGGCTGAGATTCTGTGTCAGTGGCTCATTTCTGGTCTCTGCTTATGTAAAGTCATTTGACTTGTCAAGTCAATTGTAAATTTTCATTTTAAAACTACTACCAACAATGATCAAAAATCTCAATTTCTTCCCAGACTCCCTGCTATGATCATCCATCTCTTATTCACAGAGACAGAGGTGACGTCACACTGTGTGTGTGAGGAGCCGGCGTAAAACAGAAATCTCCATGTGTGTCGCCGTCTTCCATAATGGGCATTAAAAGCTAAAAATAATCATAATAAAACGGAATGGTTTTGCTTTTAAAAGTTCAACTTTCCTGTTATTGTTGAGGTTTTGCACCTTCTGTGGAAGCAGCAGTGTTAAAGAAGTACTGACGTACAGTCTCTCCCTGGTTAGTGGATTTCTACACCGTATGTCTTTCCTCTGACTTCCTTTTCAAACACCTCACTGATTCGTGTTGAGTTATTTAGAATCAACTTTTACACCAAAGAGTGTTGGTGTTGATTTTGGGTTTCTGACTAATAATTTTAGGTTAATAGCTTTCAGGCCAGGATGAAGACAGCAGATTTTATTCTGTTTACTCATCACTGAATGCTTATGGGAGTACTGAACAAACTGGAC
Organism: Poecilia reticulata; assembly: GCF_904066995.2. Taxonomy (NCBI): domain Eukaryota; kingdom Metazoa; phylum Chordata; class Actinopteri; order Cyprinodontiformes; family Poeciliidae; genus Poecilia; species Poecilia reticulata. Next base: position 5,371,244 of record NC_088835.1, read on the forward strand.
CGTACTAATAGGCATACTACCTTTGGTTTGTAGATGAACCTGATTTAGAACACAGAACTGTATCCTCGTCCATGGTACCTATGGAACATGGTAATTATACAAGTTTTTAATATACATTTCTTTGTGTAAACACAACATATTCAGTTTTTTTCCATGAAAATAATTTTCTTAGAAAATCTGAAATCATTTTTAGCACTAACCACTAGGGGATCACCGATTGCAGTTAATTGGCCGATCACTGTTCTCCAAAAAGCCTGACCTGCCGATTCCGGTTTTGGACGATTTTGTCTGAAAATATAGCAATAAAGTCACTAAGTTGGCAACAGTGGACGTGGATGTGCAGACATGACCCTGTGGGCGGGTCAGTTAGTGGCTGATTTTGAGATGCTTCATCTTGAGTCAGCACACAGCTTCAGTTGTTAAAGCGAGAAAATAGTGAACAGCCCCAAAATCTGGGTGTAGTGATAGACTTAGGATTAAGATTCCAGGATTAAAGTACTAGTAGGGCAGAACCAGAACCAAAGATGGATAAGCAGCATTCAGCTTCTATGAACCACAAATCTTTAACAAACGTCTAGAAAACTTTAAAAAGTTGAAACACAGTTCCTTTAAATCAAGAATAAAACCCCACCTGATTAGAGTTCCCTTATATTAGTAGTAAGTGGAACATTGACTGAAATATTTGATAATTCTGATTATGTAATGTGAAAATGTAATATTTATTGTGTTACGTTTTTGTGATGTAAAAAACTTTGAACTGCCATGTTGCTGAAATGTGTTATACAAATAAACTTGACTTATTTGTAAAGGTAGATAAGATCAACAGTTAAGATTTTATCCATTGATCTCCCAAAGTGAAGGAAATCAGGGTGGATTTATCGGTGCTACCACCCGTAAACGGAGTTCTATCTGTTATTAGCTTGGATTGCAGTGAGGTTGCACTGCTTCTGGAGCTCAACCCCAAGTGGCCGTTCATGAAATGCTAAAAATTTAAGGGCTGCCACTCAAGCCTGTGCTCATTTCTCCGCCTTAGGGACTGGTAAAAGTTCATAAATTTTTATCCAACCAGACAGGTCTCTCTACCCTAAATCGGAGCTTATCCACGATTTCCTTTCCGTCATCTCTCGGGTGTTCCGATCCTTCCAAACCTGTCAATCCAGACCTCTGTCAGCACTGAGGTCCGTCTCCACTGTAATAGGACCCACAGCTTCATTTATTTCTCCTAGTGTACAGAAAGAAAAAAAAACACAACTGGAGTGCCATGTAAATTTCATGGCATCCTCTGCTGTTGCTTCTAGCAAAGCGAAGAGTGCAAAGAGAGTGAAAAATAGTCCCAGGACTGAAGTTCTGTTGTGGTACGGCTGAAATATGCATAAGCTCCACTGTAAGCTTGATGTTGTTGTCTGCTTAACGTTGCTGCCTAGATGATTGGAAGAAAAGGCTTTTGTTAATGAAGTCAGAAGAGGATTAGGAGTAAACAAGTTGTCAGGGTCAGCGAGGAAGCTAATTAGGAGAGTTTTAATGATGTAATAACTTCCTTTGCTGTGGCAGGAGAGAAGTGTAATTAATTTCTCTGTCCGTGTGTGTCTTTGTTCTCTTCAGGAACCTGCTGGATAGAGACACCTTCTCCAAGTCTGATCCAAGTAAGCTTCTCCCCTTTATCTGTTTTCCTAGTCCAACCTACTCCCCCAGACACACACACACACACGCACACACACACACACACACACGCACACACGCACACACATCATCAACAGGTCCTCAAAACAGCTCTCAGCAGGTCTTACAAACACATAAAAGCAACCTGTATGCGTACATTTTAGCAGACAAACTGGCGCCACATGCCAACACGTTTTAACTTCTGAGTAAAATTAGGCTGGCATTCACTGCGAATGGACACACGTGCACCCCCACACGCACGCACGCACACACACACGCACACGCACACACTTTACCCACAGATCCACACTGTTTGGCCTGTGTGAATCAGTGGGCATTTGCATATGTCAGGGGTCGTATTCGTCACTGTTCTCTGCTCTCAATGTGAGTGAGGAGAACCAGATCACACACACACACACCGACCTCACTTGCACAGACACACACCTCACTCGCTTGGCTGTTTTAATTTGACTACTAGTCTGGCTTTTTTAAAAGGTTTTGATCTACACCTTCATTAAAGGTGCATTCACACCAGCTGTCTTTAGTTCGTTTTAGTTGAACTCTCGTTTGTTTGCCGAGAAAGTTTGGTTCGTTTGGGGAGGTGTGAATGTAAATCAGACTGAATGTGTTCTGTGTGTCAAAAACGCATCCAACACATCCAACGTGTCAAGTCGGACGCTTGATGTTGTGCGTCAAATTCACTCTTGACTCTCGTCTGAGCAAGGCGTGGAGGAGCCTCTTGACTTTTGCCTTTTTTTTCCCTCTCTCGCTCTCTTTGTACAATGGTGGATGAATTACGGAGAGTGTCACAGCTCAGCTAGCGGTAGCTTTATTCACTGAGAGCATAAAATGGCATCATCAGGCTCCTCATTGCCCTGTTTGAATTCACAAGACAGTTCATAGGTGTTGTGCATTTGAGTTTCACAGCCTGGCTGTGGGTTGATGAGGGTCACTTTGTGCACCATTTTCATCTCACCTGAGCCCAGTTTGATGACCTGCTGATCCTCCTCAGTGCCTCAATCTCCTAGCAGGACACCAACTACAGACCACTACATGACATAGCGAAGTCTCTCTGATTGTTTGAAGCTACATCTGCAAAGATTCAGATTTTCCAGCTGCAGCGTTGGCTACGTTGGACGTGCTTTGAACGCTCTAAACGCTTCATACGCTCAGCAGAAGACACATTTTGGGACGCACCATGAGCCTTCTTGCAGCGCCCTCAGATTTTGCATGTAAACCAGACGCCTCTAACACTCAAATCGTGTTCGGTCTGAACGTAGCATAATCAAACTCTGACGTAGACCAAAAGCTTGAACTCTGGTCCGCCTACAAACCTGTCTTGGTTTGGTTGGAGGGAAGTCTGGTGTAGTACAAATGCATATATGAGAGCCAAGCGGATTAGAGACCGCTAAAAGGCAGGAAGTGGACTACAACAGAGGGCATTTTGGGTAAACACAACCATAATAAACGCGACTTTCTACCGCTAGCTGGAGAAACGGCTCATGGTCTTTTGCTAAAGACAAGCGAGAAATCCTACAACCACTAAAATCTGACGGCACTATTTTTATTTACATTTCATGAAGAAGAAAGTCACGCTCTGTGTCTTTCTTCTTCATAGGTTTTTGTGTCGTGTTTCGTTCAGTAGTTCTCGGTGCAGCGCCACCACAGGTGATGAGGTGAACAGGTTTTTGCTTTATTTGACACAGTGCAGTGTGACAGAAAACTGCAGCAGCTTAAAATTTCACAAATGTTGCAACTTCGGTCCCCAATCAAACCGAGTTCACCGGACTATCAGGATTAAAAACACCCTAAGATCTCAGGTTACAATAATGAGATGTTCCATTACTTGTTATCTTGCTTCCCTCAATATAGAAAACTTTCATCTAGAGACTCACATCCTGACACGGATCTCTGTCGTCTGGTTTGCTTCCTTCAACTTGTTCGCAGTTGACTGGCCAACATTTAAATGAAGCATTTTTTGTTGAATGCATAATAAGCCTGCTTGAATTGGATTTCCTTTTTTTATATCCCCAGTGTTATGAGGTATGAAACAAAGCCATCTGCCGTTTTGTTTTTGCCCATTTTTACTGTAGAGGATGTGTTTATGTGAGTCCAGTAAATAATATCCCCCAGTCGCTTAGAGCCATTCTGGTTTTAGGGGTCACAGTCTGTCATTTTGCATACAAGTCAACTGTCCTAAATCTGCATTTGTATGTATCTTATTCATGGAAATTCTCAACTACAATAACAAAAATGATCTAATATGCAATGGCTGACATCAGGGTGGTTCAAAATACGGATTTTTAATATCTGACCCTTTTTTAATCGATTTATGATTAATCGATCACCAAATTAATTGATGATTATTTCAACAATCGATTAATCACAATCGTTTCAACCCTACTCTATAACAATTCGTCTCATAGCCATACCATTCTAATTCATATGTCACATAAGGTTCCACACAAACGCCTCTCCTCAGTCCTATTCAAGATTTATGGTAATCCCTCGTTTACATCGGTCACTCCTGCGTTTCCGCTAGCAACCCGGACAGCTCTGTCAGACGCTGCCGTAGCTACGATTATCGTGGCCTGAGCTGCTGTGAGCTGTGTGGTTGGTTGCTGGTGAAGCCAAAAACTGCAGAGCTCCCAGAATTGTGGATTGGACCTTTAAATGTCAGATGGTGGGAAAGGAAAGGAGGATGAGCATCCCTGCCCGCCCCAACGCTTATCCAAGGAGGCACTTGTGCTGCGTCCATGTCTCTGCTCTGCTGACAGCACTGGCCCCAGTCACACAGCATTAGACTGCCTCGACAGAGCCGCGCACACACACACTCACTACCGCAGACACACACATACATACATCTCAGGCCACCGGCAAGCTCACAGACCTTATTCATATCAGCTTATAAAGCTGAACAGCATTCCAGTGTTTTCCTTTTTTGCATGTTTGTGACTATGTGCGTGTGTGTGTGTGCGCGTGTGTGTGCGTGTGTGTGTGTTTCATCCCTTGTGTTTGCTTCAGCAGACTGGAAAAGGGCATTAAGCAGACAGAACCCTGTCAAAGTATGTATGTACCTTCTGTACTGCCTACATTGTAGCAGTAAATATAGCCTGGAGTAATCTGGAAAACAAGGTTTTAGGTGGAGAACGCACCACTATGTGTGCCATGCATCTACTGCTGTTCACAGATATTGTTTTTGGCCTTTGTTAGTAATGCAAGTTCTATACCTCAATCAGTGCTTTATATGATGTAAATGTGGCAGCGTGTCCAAACTAGCTATCAAGCTATCCAAACCATTCTGGCCAAATGCAAAAAAAAAAAAAAAAGTAATCCGTAAAAAATAAATGGTTGTGCCACACCTAAAATTTGCAGTAACTGTTGCATCAGATATTGGCCCACTCTTCCTTGTGGAATTGTTTCATTTGAACAATGTTGGGTTTTTTCTTATGAACAGCTTAGGTTTCTGAATTTCTATTTTAAGGCTGACCTTTTTGTTACTTTTGGTCAGGAGTGACTAAAGTATTCTACAAAGAACAAATACCTAACTTTTGCAAAAATATGTTTTTTACATATTTGTCTGAAAAACATGCACCGCTGATGCACCAATCAGAGCAAGGAGGAGTGGTTTAGCTCTGTCAATCAATTTTGTGTATGTGCTGCTAAATGTAGAAATGGTGGTCAAACAACAGTCTTCGGTAGCCATGCTAACTAGCCTGACTATTCATTATTCTATTATAATGCACCTGCTGTAGTGTAGCAGAGAGAAAGTGGGGAAGAATGTGAGCAGCGCATACACAAGCATAATTGACAGCGGTAAGGCCCTCCTCCTGGTTCTGGTTGGTTGTTTCTGGCGGAGTGGAGTATTTCTGCAGATGACAGCATGACTATCGAGGGAAGGCACAGGAGCTCGATTTTTTTCCCCCATGGATTTTCTGTCTTATGCTGTCAGGACTTAATGGTAATTTTAACTAATATGTAAAAAGAACACATTTTTTATTGTAAAAAAATTCCATACTGTAGAATTAAGTGCTTGGACAGTCTAACCGGTCTGCAGCTGCTCAGCAATTTGTGAGTCAGATGCGCTCCGACACCTTTCTATCAACATGCATTAAGATTTTCAACAGCTGCGCCACTAAAAAGAGCTGCCTTCGGTGCCAACGACCTCGGCACCTGGTTCACCTGCGGCCCTGCGTCTGACTGGAACACATTCTGAGATTTATCGTTCATAAACACGGCGAACAAATCATAAATGTGTTAGTTTGGCTTCCCTTAAACATTCTTACACTTAAAATTTTCCAACACATCAGATTGACAAACTTTCTTTTCGTAAGATCTTTGCCTTCCTGTTTGCTTTATTCCTTTGACCTGTTGGTGTCCTTGACCGTTAACAACGCCTTCAACGATTTCCCTGTTTCACATTTTTCTGCATTCACACTGCAGACAGGGGCGTTGTTGTTTTGTTTTGTTTGCACCAAAGCTATATGTTCAGGGCTGGAGTTTGAAAGGAAAAAAACAACAAAACTATTTCACGAGTTATCAGTAAAATCCAGAGCATGTCGGCTCATCAGCTCCTGTCCAAATGATCAAATTTGTTCAAAGGAAAAAAAAAAAATAGAATTAATTAGATCTGATTTTGAAACTGGAGATAATTTTCGCTCTCGATCTTCAACAGCTCATAATTCCATGATTAATTCTCTCATGTCCATTCATCAGTATGTAAGCAGCTCATATATTAACATGTGCATAAATTTGCAATTAATGAATGCTGCAGGTAATGATGATACACGTTGCCTCGGAAGGTGTTGCTTCTGCAATCAGAACCTCATGTCATGAAATCAAAAGTATTTAAATTTTTTTTTATAAAGTCTTCCAAGTCAGAAGCAAAGATAGCGGCGATGCTGAACCAAACTTAAGATGCCAGATGCATTCATGCTGGGGTTTGTTAATATATTTTATAAGAAAACAAGACAAGGACAGTCAAAGGTTGCTTTTCTTGGTCTATTAGAGTTGGTAATTACAGCTGTTGAGGTGGAATGTGTTGGAAACACGTAGTCTGCTCTCCTTGTCATGTGTTCTTGTTAGATGGTTCCCAAGGTACAGCATATCGATTGGAGTAGGATACATTGATTGATTAATGAAATATGGGTTGTCATCGGATTAAAACAATAAAGTAAAACAATAAGGTATTAGAGTATTTTACACAAAAATTTAAATCTATGATGTTATGTAATTGCCTTTATTTTACACAGAAAAGCAACAGCTGCTCCTTTTTGATGCATCTATATGAACATCGAGGCCGCTATCGATATTTCATTCATTTGCTGTTATGGCTGATAACCAATATTCATCATATGCATCATACATATTCACTACCATTTTGACACTTTGACATAAAAGAAATTTGGAAATAACTATTGGCTGTTAATACTGGCAGTTTTATTTATTGAGCCAACACTGATATGGTTAAAATTGACTATTATCGGCAGATACAAATTTTGGTTCTGATGTATTGTACATCCCTAATTATTACGTTTTAATAATGCCGTCTGTAATCTTTAATGTTTTGACTAGGAGTGGGCAATATGGACTTAAATTTTTTATCACAATACCTTGTGTACTATGGTGTTGATGACAAAAGTGACAATAAGAGCTATTTATTGCTTCTTTTTGAGATAACTATGTATTTGACTGCGTGTCACAGCAGTTATAGCCCCACCAATACAAAAACCGATCTTACAAAACATTCCCATTAGCAATACACATGTCTAGAACATGAATCACGTAAAGAAGTGTGTTTTGTATTGCAGAACTCCACACAGTAAGTGCAGTAATTGTATTTTCAAATTTATTGATGCTTCCATTGAAAAAAACAGTGAGGGGAGAGGCAGTGGACACCCTGGAGAGGACAATAAAATGCTAACCCCCCCCCCAAAAAACTGCAAGAGAAGTGTTGAGCTGAACAAGATAACTGTTAATATTCATTCAATATTTGGAAGCCAACATGAACTGAATGGCTTCGTTCACTTTTCCACTGCTATTGCTAAAACTACAGGCAAACTACATTTCTAAAACATCGTTCAGCGTTCACAACTTCTCCTTCTGTTCTTATTGTCCTGGTTTAAATTCAGCCAGAGTAAACCAAGTCAATGGAAGAAAGTCCAAACCGAACACTAAAGAGAGATGAGAATCGAGCGGAATTGGCTGCTGTTCTATAGAACTGCATTATTTCCAAGCTGACATGTTCCCTTTATTTTGCCTCACAATCTCACCATAACATCTGCGGAGTCTGCATTAGTGGAAGAAATGAAACAAACATGAAATAAAAAAATATAAAAGATCAACAGGAAAGAAAATTGATATAGAATTTCAAAAGTAAAACAGTTCTTCGTGTCAGTTTTTTTTCCAACCACAATGGGCTCTCCTCCTGGATGCATTTTGCCAGGTAACACATGTAAAAGTGTGTCGTATGACTGGATTTTCTGACTTAATGTTGGCTGACATGGGGCTCGTGTTTGTGAATACCGTAAAGGCTGCTTGAATGCAAATGAAATGTTACATTAGTGACAGCTGATTGCCTGGCTCTGTTCTCCCTCATGGTCCATCCTCAGGAAACACTCACGGACTCTTACAAACGTCGAGTAGTCCCATCAGAATACTGTCCTTCACTCCCCACACCTCCGCCCCCTAACTCCGTGAAATATCACTGAGCTGTGAGGTGGAGTTCCATCTGGATTTAATTAGGACAAGGTTCTGTCACGTCAGGATGTGGATAAAGAACTCCCTCTTGGCTGACCTCAGAGTGTTGCTTCTCTGCTGTTAAATACTCTCTGTTGAATCTAACCCTCTCCTTTTCTCTGCCCTCCTTTGTTTCCTTCTCAACAGTTTGTGTTCTGTACACTCAAGGGATCGCCAACAGAGAATGGAGGGAGGTGAGTACCAAGTGAGACGGTTGGGGAACGGCTGGCTAGGCTCCCAGTCACACGCTGCAGCAGCATAAAGATGTTTTGAAAGCTGGTAGGGCTGAAACAATTAATTGTGATCATTCACGATTAATTGATTAACCATGGTTAATCAATTGATCATTATTAATTGATTAACCACAATTCATTGATTAATTTAAATAATTGTCAACTAAATTAGTAATTAATTAATTGCAAAACTGGAGAAAAAGACCATTTGTTGAAAGAACAACATAATAACCCAAAACTGTACCAACGATGTATACAGTTTACATTTAATATTTATTTTTAGCTTTACCTTGTTCAAATTTTGGAAACAACAAAAAATGTTCTATTAAGCACCATTTGTTGTCCAACTATTAATCAGTTAAGCAAAAAAAAAGCAAAGAAAACAAGCTTTTCACATGTCAGTGTTACAAGTTGTTTTTTTTTTAGCTGCAGATGCATCCTTTGCTATAAATGATCCAGCATTCACTAAAGAAAGGCAATGCTGTTGCATGTTAGGCTATGAAATGTTTTTCCTTTTTTAAAAAAAGGAATTGAAATATTTGTTTATTTTCATTTTCTTTATATTTCTAATATTTGATCAAAAAGGTTTGAGTTATTAAACGAATTGTCTCCAGAAAGTGGCTAACATTTTTTTAGCCAACTAATCGCCAGTGAAATCTATTGACAGCATAGAGATGATATTTTAGGCTTGAATAGTTTTGCCTCACTTGAACAGTCCAACTCCTTTTAGCACAATTTGCACCAAAAATAGTAATTTCCGATGTCCTGTCAGATTGTTGTTGTTTTTTAAGCAAAAATGAACACTGGTAGTGCATGTGTTGTTTGCGGATGTTGCTTGTGCGTCAGATTTACGGGGGTACCAGAAACTCGCAAATACAAAGGTTCCGGTCACGTTAAAGTCTTGGGCCTAATATTCATTGGATTTTTTAACTATATTTTTATTCACCTATTCTTTGATACATTTTTTTTTTTTATTTTAAACTGTTTAAACTTGGTAAATTATGTTGTTTGCTGTGTTTACAACAATGCACATTATGTTACAGTGACAATAATAATCTGTCGAGCACTAAAACAATAGTAAAAGCTAATTGGTTGATTTGTATTTCAGTTTGGCAGGACAGAAGTCATAGACAACACCCTCAATCCTGACTTTGTCCGCAAATTCATTGTGGACTACTTCTTCGAGGAGAGGCAGAATCTTCGCTTTGACCTGTGAGTTAACACTCGACTAATACATGTCAATGTGTACATGTTTGTGTGTGTGTGTACGTGTGTGTGTGTGTGTGTGTGTGTGTGTGTGTGTGGTGGGGGGTTGTGTGCAAAGCCATGAGTGAAAGTGCTGCTTTGTGCTTAGCAAAGTTGAGCTGCGACTGAAATATTCATAGGTGGCAGGCACAAGAGATGTAAGCCTTCACTCCCCTAAATAAAAGAGAAGTTTTTCTGCTGCTTATATCCTCTATTTTCATTTAAAGTAAAAGTGAAGACACAAGGCTGGACACAATAGCACATTTTTGCTACAATTTGAATCTATTTCCAGCTGTTTCTATGTAATGAAGTGTACTTTAAGACTCATCTGTCATTTGAAGTAGTACTTATATTTACGTTATTTTGTCTTCTTCCTCCTCTTTTGAAGCCCGCTCACATTCCGTGGTGCTAAGAAGTGCATAAAAAGCCCTTATGAAAGTAACAAATTACCATGTTTTTACAGCAGATGCACAAGATTGCTCAGTCTCGAATCCTTTTAGGCCTAAGTGCAGCATTTGACACAGTTGATCATACAATTTTAATTGACTGCCTTGAGCGCCGAGGGTCAGTGCCGAGTCTCCCAGAGCTCACCGCTCGGCTGGAACCTGCTACGCTAAAGCAGGTCATTTCAGCAGCTCGTGCGGCGGAAATAAGCCTCGCCGCCGCTCATTTTGTGACCCCCCTCCTCTACGCCACGGTCCATGACTTTCATTTTTATTGGACACTTTTTGTACTGCGTGCAATACATTCTCCTAATTTAAAATTATTATTTTTTGTATGTTTTAAATGAAGGTCGAGCTTTAATTTTGACACGCTGACGTTATTGATCGCTAACAATACCGCCTGTATGAAAATCAGCATTATGGGTAGGTTCATGAAGTGATAGCAGTGAAATGAATAGGTTTGATGTATTGGCTTCATTTTCAGTCTGTCTGGTTCTGATTAGACGGCGAGCTCGACGTTAACGCGGGATCAGCTAATCTGTGTTTGGCCAGGTGGAGAGTCTCATGCTGTAATCCAGTTGGCCAATTAAAAAAATAAAAGTATCTAATTTAGTTAAATCTGCAGCTGTTGCTGTAAATTAGAGCTTTGTGATGATTTGTGGACAATGATGCATAAAACATGAGTATGGTGGAAACGTGGGGGTGCGGTCCTTCTCACGCTCATTTTGGGATCAGAATTAGCTGAAATAATGATTTCAGATGTTTGTTGTTGATTGATTTTTTTCATACTAATTTACATTGAACATCACAAACTAAGGCTCATACGCCCAAATGGTATGCTATATTTGGGAAAAATATATTTTATCTTATAAAATGGGAAACGACTGCCTTCCAATCCAGGAGCTCCGTTTTGTTTTTACTTGGCTCTGGTTGGCTGTTCTCCCCCAGAGTGGAGACAGAAAATGAAAATAAATATATGGATATTTGTGCGATGCATTCAAAGTGAAGTTTTCATGCTGGATCATGTCTGCATTGTTGCATCCAACACTAATCTGCTGTTACTTACATTTATGGATTAAATAACAAGACTTAGCATTACTGTCAGAAACTTCAAACAGGCTTATAAACTATTTGATGTGAAATTATAGCATCAGTAATGTGATTATGACTGACATGCAGTTAAATGGTTTGGTAATTAATTCATTAGGCTCAGGTTGCTGATCAGCATCATGATGATTCACACTATGCACATCTGACACATGCATTTACGTCAAATCGTTCTGCAAAAACATAACCCCGACCTCCTTAATGAAACCAGCTTCCTCACACAGAGTTGGACTGCTACACTGCTGCTCATGAAATATGGAAAACTCCTTTGTTAGTATCTTGGAATGTCGTAAGGACCCACGTTGCTTACAAGCTGCAGGAGGTTGCGCCGAAGGTCAAAGAGAGTTAGCTAGCCGTTTGATCTTGTGCATGTTTGAATGTCAGAGCCTAAGAAAAAAAAAAAGCATGTGGAATCTGACCCTTCCTCATTTGCAGTGGTCAGCTTTTTGCTATTGGAGAAAACGTAGAGACAAAGAAACCACGTCTAATTCTGCCTGTAGTTTGTTGTAATATCACAGAACTTTACTAAAGCTTTTCAAGTTTACAGTTGGACAAACTGTAAACTTGACACATTAAAAATGAAGCAAAAGAAACTCAATGCATCTCTCAGGTAGGCCTGTCAAAAACAAATTTTGCCGAACAATAAATTGTTCGAGAAGATATTGCGATAAACGATAATATTGTTGTCTTGAGACTAGTTTCAATTAATATAATAGTAGTGGTTTAATGATACAAGAATACATTTTCAAGGATCAGATTAGTTTTGTATATCTAAATCTGACTTTATTAAACGTGAAAATTACTTAGTTGCGGGATTGTTACGATGCTGATCTTTCAAACGAGATACAGATGCTAAGAAAAATACTCGATACTTTTTTCAGTAGAGCAGCAACATTTTTAAAGGCACTGGCTTCTTTCTAGTTAAGAGCAAGTCAACAATATCTTAGTCTTCTTAATTTAGTAAAAGCCAATAAAGTGGGTCAGAATTCAGCTCGTTTATAGAAATAGGTTTAAAAATGACACTTCCTAGTTTATTCTTTATGAAATGTACATACTGTAGTGTTGGGGCCAAAAGAAGTTTGACAATTTAGACAAATGTGAATTGGTCTGTTTGGATTGATTTTGACACCAATGAGTATCTTTGAATAATTTATTTTCCCAGAATCGATTAGATGGAGATATCGACTATTTTTACCACTATTCTTTTCAGGCTTTGATTAGGACTGTATTTGCCATCAGACTGCCAGAATCCCTGACAAGCAGTAAAGTGATAGAGACTGATAGTGTGCATGTGTGTGTGTGTCCTTGAGGGTTTTTTTGCCACATACACTGCATATATCACATTCAAAAACGAGAAAATTGTCCCAAATATAGCACAAACAACTCTTATTTACACACATTTGTGAGACGTTCACGCTGCGCAGCAGTGTGGGTCCACCCTGCCCAGACTTCCTGCAGGCTTTCTCACCTCTCACATTCCTTATCACAGGACCAGCGCTTGCTCTTGCTTCCCGCCGCCCTCTGACGCTGTCCTGAGGTCGGGAAGTTGCTTTTACTGTAGCTTCCGCATTACTCCCACCTCTCTTATCTCTGCAGAAGGGTTCCAGTGCCTTCAGGACATCCATACAAGCAGACAGCACTGAGCTCAACACAAACACAAACACAAACCATCCCACTCCCTCCGCGCACAAAAGCCACAACAACGCTTTGCATCCTCTCTCCAAGTCTGCAAAATCCTGTTAACTCTTATCTAGCGACTGGCTGTGAGATAAGGGGTCTTTTTTATCATTATTATTATTCTTGTGTTGCTCACTGAAGCCAGTGGAAGCCCCCTGGCTGGATGGTTCTCTAATCAAGTGTGCTAAATTGGATCAGACTAAAAAAAAAAAAATGAAGGAAAATCCCTGCAAAAGAAAAAAAAAGAAATAAAGGAAGGATAGAGCTGTATTCACTTTATTTCACTAAACTAGAAATATTTCTTCTTAAGCAGGTAATAAAAATATGTCCTCATTTGGAACCGAATATGTCAGGGCGGTGGTTAGTGGTGAGTAGAGACGCAGGCAGGACCCAGGATGTAGCGGTAAATGATGGATTTAATGATAAGGACTTCTCAAAAGGAACAACAGGGAGACAGCACGAGGAAACTGATAGCACGGAGAAGGTGACATCAACCAACAAGGAATAGACATTCAGTAGACAAACTATGACAAGCGATAGACAAGGACCCGACGAAGAATACAGACAACAGGGGAGACTAAATACACACGGGGCAATCACGGGAACGAGACACACCTGGGAGACAATCAACGGGGAAAGACGCAGAGACAGGACCAACAGGGAACAGAATCACACAGAAACTAGAAAATAAACACATAGAACCACGGATCATGACAGTACCCCCTCCTCAAGGGGCGACTACCAGGCGCCCAACAAAAAGAGTCCAAAAAACAAAAAACAACCCAACAGGGTGGGCGGAGGGGCGACGGCAGGAGGGCCAGAGTCCAGAAACAAAAACCAGATCCCAACAGGGTGGGCGGAGGGGCGACGGTAGGAGGGCCAGAGTCCAGAAAAACAAAAAACAAATCCAAAACGAAATAAGCACCGCAAAACCCTCCGGGGGCCGACCACGGCACAGGAGGCAGACCTCTCGTGGGAGGTCCGGCGGGCGGCGACGCAGGAGGCGGAGCTTGAGCCGCGGTGGGCGGCGACGCAGGAGGCGGAGCTTGAGCCGCGGTGGGCGGCGACGCAGGAGGCGGAGCTTGAGCCGCGGTGGGCGGCGACGCAGGAGGCGGAGCTTGAGCCGCGGTGGGCGGCGACGCAGGAGGCGGAGCTTGAGCCGCGGTGGGCGGCGACGCTGGAGGCGGAGCTTGAGCCGCGGTGGGCGGCGACGCTGGAGGCGGAGCTTGAGCCGCGGTGGGCGGCGACGCTGGAGGCGGAGCTTGAGCCGCGGTGGGCGGCGACGCTGGAGGCGGAGCTTGTGCCGCGGTGGGCCGGTCGGAGCGCCGGCTGCTGCAGGCGCTGGAGACTGGGGTCCGGGCGGAGCAGAGACCGTGGGCTCGGGCGGAGCAGAGGCCGTGGGCTCGGGCGGAGCAGAGGCCGTGGGCTCGGGCGGAGCAGAGGCCGGGGAACCGGCAGGACGGCCGGGCGGAGCAGAGGCCGGGAAACCGGCAGGACGGCCGGGCGGAGCAGAGGCCGGGAAACCGGCAGGACGGCCGGGCGGAGCAGAGGCCGGGAAACCGGCAGGACGGCCGGGCGGAGCAGAGGCCGGGAAACCGGCAGGACGGCCGGGCGGAGTCTCGGGCGGAGCCGAGGCTGTGGAACCGGCAGGACGGCCGGCTGGATTCTCGGGAGGTTCACCGGGGAGCTGCTCACCGGCAGCGGACTCGGAGAGCTCAGGCGGAGCGCCGGCTGCTCCGGGCGCTGGGAGCTCTGGCGGAGCGCCATCTGCTGCGGGCGCTGGGAGCTCTGGCGGAGCGCCGGCTGCTGCGGGCGCTGGGAGCTCTGGAGCTGGGAGCTCTGGCGGAGCGCCGGCTGCTGCGGGCGCTGGGAGCTCGGGAAGGACACTAGGGAACTCGGGAAGGACACTAGGAAGCTCTGGGAGGACGCTAGGGGACTCGGGAAGGGCGCTAGGAAGCTCTGGGAGGACGCTAGGGGACTCGGGAAGGGCGCTAGGAAGCTCTGGGAGGACGCTAGGGGACTCGGGAAGGGCGCTAGGGGACTCGAGAAGGACGCTAGGATGCTCTGGAGGGACACTAGGGGACTCTGGAGGGACACTAGGGGACTCTGGAGGGACACTAGGGGACTCTGGAGGGACACTAGGGGACTCTGGAGGGACACTAGGGGACTCTGGAGGGACACTAGGGGACTCTGGAGGGACACTAGGGGACTCTGGAGGGACACTAGGGGACTCTGGAGGGACACTAGGGGACTCTGGAGGGACACTAGGGGACTCTGGAGGGACACTAGGGGACTCTGGAGGGACACTAGGGGACTCTGGAGGGACACTAGGGGACTCTGGAGGGACACTAGGGACCTCTGGAGGGACACTAGGGGACTCTGGAGGGACACTAGGGGACTCTGGAGGGACACTAGGGGACTCTGGAGGGACACTAGGGGACTCTGGAGGGACACTAGGGGACTCTGGAGGGACACTAGGGGACTCTGGAGGGAACTGTACACCGGCAGCGGACTCCGGCGGCTGCTCACCGGCAGCGGGCACGGGAAACTCCGGTGGTCGAGGGCGGTGACGACGTCGATGCTCCGGGACCGGGACCTCCGGTGGCCCAGAGCGATGGTGACGCCAGTGCCCAGTGACCGGGACCTCCGGCGGCTCAGAGCGCTGGTGATTCCAGCGCCCAGGGGCCGGGACCTCCAGCGGTTTTGGGCGCTCGTGGCGACGTGGTCCCACACCTGGGGGGCAGTACGCCAAACGTGCTCCCCACCAGGGACTCAGCTTGTCGTCGCGTCGGTGACTTGGGTGCCTAGGGACCGGGACCTCCGGCGGCTCAGAGCGCTGGTGATTCCAGCGCCCAGGGGCCGGGACCTCCAGCGGTTTTGGGCGCTCGTGGCGACGTGGTCCCACACCTGGGGGGCAGTATGCCATAGCTTCCTCACCGTTCGTTTGGTCGGGTCCTTCTGTCAGGGCGGTGGTTAGTGGTGAGTAGAGACGCAGGCAGGACCCAGGATGTAGCGGTAAATGATGGATTTAATGATAAGGACTTCTCAAAAGGAACAACAGGGAGACAGCACGAGGAAACTGATAGCACGGAGAAGGTGACATCAACCAACAAGGAATAGACATTCAGTAGACAAACTATGACAAGCGATAGACAAGGACCCGACGAAGAATACAGACAACAGGGGAGACTAAATACACACGGGGCAATCACGGGAACGAGACACACCTGGGAGACAATCAACGGGGAAAGACGCAGAGACAGGACCAACAGGGAACAGAATCACACAGAAACTAGAAAATAAACACATAGAACCACGGATCATGACAGAATATTTATAGACATTTATCAAAACAAAACAAAAAGCCTGTTGCAGTAAGCAGTTAACCACATGATAAATGAAAATGATAAATGAAAATGGAAATTAATGGTTAATTTCCATTCTAACCATTAATATTTTTTGAAGGACAATTTTGGTCATAGACATTTCATAATACATTTTATTTATGGTTACGGTTGTAGTGTTTTTTTTAATTTCCATTTTAGTCATTGTTTTTTCTTGTCGTATACTTTAGATATCTCCCAGTTCCAGCATTAAGTCCTTTACAAAATTAAACTTTATCAGTCTTTGAGTGAGCGAACTTGCATTATTATACCATCATCAACATTTAGGCTTAGACTTATTTTATTGTCATTTACAAAGACACGTAAGTGAAATTGGCAATGAGATGTCAGTGTTATCAATATCATTATATTATCAACATATTGCTTGAAAAATTATTGATTATCGCAATAATTACTGAAACAATTTATCGTCCGGCAAAATTTGTTATCTGCAGAATCTGTAAGTCTGTCCTATCGCTGAGAAATCACTTTCTGTTCTGCGCAGCTATAGGCTGCTATCAGGAGAAGAATGATATTTTTATCTCCCAGGTGATCCTATTCTATTTATTACTGCCCCAGATTTACTACAGAACATAAACCAGCAGTGTTTTTGCAGCCTCTGGTTATTTAACAGTTTACACAATAAACAGGAGAAGTTTGTGGGTCGTAACCATAAAAACAAGAAAATTGAGTATCTGTTAAACACATTATATGCTGCGGAGAGTTGGGCTGTGAAACCATGAAGCAACACAGCAGCAGCAAGGGATGGGCAAATACTTGTCATTTATTTTTATCATTGGCAGAATTTTTCATTTATTGTGAAAATGACAATAAAGTCTGCACTCTCATTTTTGCAATCCCTCAAAACTAACAGTCTGGTTGGGATTGGATTGTCGTAGAGGTGCAGAGAAAAATAGATTCTATGGGTAATTGATTCCATGGCTCAGTCTATCACCTGCTTTAATATTCCAGTAAGTGATGTCCGCCGGCCACTGACGTTTGGGACATTTTTCTGGTGGTAAAACAATTCTGTTAATAAAATGAAACCCAGAGATGTAGCTCTTATTTAGTATAATTTAGTGCGGTGCGCAACAGCAAAGGGAGAGTAACGCAGAAAAACTGTTGAAGAATAACTCAAAACAACTTCTATTTTTTTCCTCGCTCTATGTGTCGACTACACTACGCTGACCCATTGCTATAGCAACTGACTGACAACAACTCCATTAGCGTGTTAGGATTCAACACCAAAAAACATGCTAATATTCCCCACGCAAACAACAGAATATTCAGTCCAATTTTATTTTGTTTTTTTCAGGTTTGTCTTTTATTTTGCGAATATTAATAAGTGATCTTTGAACACTGCAGTGGTTGATTAGTTAATGTAAACACCTGCTCTACTGATGACCTGTCAGAGAGTTGGTGTGTGGTCCTTTTTTTCTAACTGATCTGAAACACTGAATTCCACAGCACATCTACATGTTAGGTTGTCAAAGTCAAGCTAGCCTAACTGAGCTAATCTCCTCTCCCTTGATACACATATGTTTTAATTTAAACTCTTTTCTAACCTGTGAAATGTGATACCCTCAGACCTTGCTATCTAGTTGTCACAGTGTTGACTATTTGTACTTTTAAGATTTAGTGCCTCATGTTGACAACTTGAAAGCTTATGCCAATGGTAGTCACCGATCTTGTGAGCGGGACGTCACATTGCAACGTGTCTGTAGAAGAAGTGATTTGCTTAAGAAAGTAAGACAAAGAAACAAAACATTTCTAATTCTACATCCACTAGTCGTGGAGTCGGCTGCTGAAGCTGAGTAAATATCTCCAGGGTTATAAGAGGGTGAGAATGTGAGAATCTGTTATGGAGAATTCAGCTTTAGCGCCAGGATGGATAAAAGTAAATAAGCACTTCTATGTTTGGAGACGAAGTTGGTGGAGACAGTTCAGCGCATTTAAACTGGGACACAGCAGAGTATGGAGAATGTATTCTAGTCTGGTCATATCAGTGAAAATGGGATGCATGGTTTTGCTTTGTTTGTTTGTTTGTTTGTTTTTGTTTTTTCAAATTGTACACAGAAAAGGCATAAACAAATCTTTATATTCCATCTCCAGTGTGTTGTTCATTGTTGAACACGTAGCCGGCTAATGCCACATTTGAATAGCATCTCGTAATGATCAGTGTTGAGGCTTCAGGAGGGCTTCTTAAAGCTGTTAGGAAACCACGCTCCTGTGCCAGGGCTGCTGTAGTTCTGTTGTGGCCCCGTTTTGTTTGTGCACCATCATTAGTCATCATCGGTCGGTTCAAACCGAGCTCCGAGCGGCCCGCTCCCCCAGCGAGACGAACCGCAAGACCAAGAGAAATCCTGTCTGGCTCAATGCCGATGCAGAGTGATGTCATCTACATAAACACACACACACACACACACACGCACCCCCCCCCCCCCCCCCACACACACACACACACACACGCAGTCACACATACTTAATGTGAAGTCACAAGGTGCCTAGGGACATCTCGTCCAGCAAACACTTGTATGTGTGTGTGTGTGCGTGTGTGTGTGTTGCTTGTGTGGGCGAACATGTGCAGCCGAATCTGTCATACATACATGGGTAGCATGTCTCCCCCCCCGCTCCCCCCCCCACCCCTTTATTCTTTTTTCTTTTTAACTACCTTTCTGTCCCTCATAATTAAATAAAATTAAATGGACGGAACGTGAAATGCACCTGTGCGTTCAGCTGGCAGCACGTTGCGTAACAGCGGCGTGACTCCTTCACTCTTATGGAATGTACATTAAGTGGCGCCGCAGCAGAGCTCGGCGTTCCGTCCTGCCGTGACACACAGCATCCACTCGCTTTTGTCAGCGGGCGCCTTATCAGACGTGGCACGCTGCCTGCCGAGGCTCTCCTATTTACACAGTCCGCCGCGCGCCGCCGCACACGTACATTGGCGCGCACCTGACACGCTGAAGGTACAGTGTGTCACTGCAAGCAAACAAAGCTTGATAAATTGCTCTCTGGAGAAGGCAAGTGGATTATGTGGCCCGCGTGGCGCAGCGGCGGCTACTTGTGGGTGAACGGTTCAGCCCGCGTGCTCCGGGGGAAATGGGAAAAAAATGCGAGCTTGGTTAAATGTTTGTTTTAAATGAGTTTATCAGATTAGCGGCATGCACCGTGGGGTTACAAAGAAGAGACGTAACAACAGAAATTATTTAAAGGTTCCTAACCGGCTGTTTTTCAAAAGTAAATTCGTTTAATGCAATTTAGAAAAAAAAAAAAAAAAGGTTTTTCAATAAATCGTTTTGGCGCTAGGAAGAGTCGTGTTTTTTTTTTTTTTTTGGCGGTATCGAAATTGGTTTATTTAATAAAGCTGAAATAGAAACTTCGAGTCATATGAACAACAACCGGATACTTCCCCTGTGCTAACCAAGAAGAAGAAGACAGGAAGTAGTTGAATGACGTGGGCATCGCATGATTTTTAATGACTTATTTCACAAACCTGTGATTTCACCTGTGATTTTAACTGGGTTTCTTATTGAATGGACACAGCGCAATTTCAAAATTTTGCTTTTTTTTTACATCAGCAGAATATTGACAGTCTTGCACATATTTTCAATCGGAATTTGTTGCTAAAGTCAGCAAATGTATCATAAACACAAATATAGATCTAATAAAATTATGTTTTTCAGATGGATGCAGCACTCCTGAAACAGCAAAGATATTGAGGCGTTGTCATAGAAACCATCAAATGTTTTATTACACAATCAACAGGGTCACATGAAATGTGTTGAGAACAAGATTCGAAACAGTCCTCATTTTGTAAAAAAAACGGGAAAAAATTTTTATTTTAATCATTATTTATATATTGATAGAATTGTTTTATTTATGAAACACTTTAATACCAGAGGGAGGCTAAGACGCCTGATACGGTTCCATAAGGAAATATGCACACACCTTAGCTCAAGCCACAACTTGCATAATACACCCAAATATCTGTCCAGGTGCTACAACTCCATTATGAATAAAGTGAACACCTGCTTTTAGAAGAAGAGTGCACTGAATGAGAAATATCTCTGCTTCCTCAGCATCAGTTCATCCCCCCCACCCCCCACTGTGCATCAGCAAGTGCATGAAAGTAAAGTCAAATTGCTAAAGTACTCCCAGAGTGCAGCACTTATAAATCATTTGTACAAACTCCTCACAGATGAAGGGCCACGTAAAATATTTAGCAACTGTCTTAAGTTTTTTAAGTTTTCCCAAGGTTGTGTCTAAAGGTGAGCACAACACAAAGTCCCACCGAGCGGCTAAACATAGCTCGGCTTATTCCAGTTTTCCAGTATGACGTGGAGGTCTCCCTCCGTGTTCATTTTAATGTTTAAAGTGTTAATGTACATTTTTGTAACAAGAAGTTGCAAAATCAGCATGCCAAGTTGAACATGTGCTGTAAAATGTGACTCAGAATCAGGATTTTTGCAAATAAGCGGCGATGCGTGTCCCCTCTAAAGTGAGGAATCTGAAATGAAATGTTACTTTAAAGCTTACACCATTAAAATATACGAGTCCTAACAGAAAAATGTTGCAATTCAAAGAATTAGAGAGGATCCAACAGAAAAAAAGCTGGTCTTAGCAGATGGGATAACATGGCACAGATTGCATGAATATGTATAGCACTATCTGGGGAACAAGAAACAGGTGCAAACAGTAAGGCCAGACGACTCAAAATGGCTGAAAACAAAAACAAAAAGTAAGACAAACTACATAATTTAGCAAAGGCTGTGTCACTGATATCACATGCATTTTGAAAGTCATCAAAAGGATTCGAGAAATGCTTGAATGAGAGACTAGCTACAGGGAAATGGTCTGTTTACTGGGAGTCGTTTTCCGTCATGTTTGTGAACTATTCATGGGGACAAGGTTTTTGAAATATGATCAATTCTTGGTTAAAAAATAAATAAATAAAAAAAGTGAAACAACTGCATTGTGACGCACTTTGGAGTATTTCTCAGACATTTATCTGGTTTTACGCTTTTCCAAGCTGCGGCAAGTTGCACACTGAAGAATTTCTTTTTTTAAATATATGGTTTAGTGCAGATTGTGCTGGTAGAATTTTCCATGTGTTGGTATCCTAATATATTAAATTTTCTTGGCCTTCAAGATGGCTGTAATTAGCTGTGCACCACTTGTGTAAAAAAAAAATAGCAGTGAATGGAAGCAGCTGGCAGTCTCAAGTTTCTAAAAATTTTACTTTGTGTTTTATTTGATTGTTTAGTGTCGACACATTGTTGTGATGATAACACCTCTAAGGTCTGTCTTCAGGTAGTAGCTAATGCTACATGTGATTGGGATAGAAGATAACATTCTGAAGGTTGTTTGGATCTGAAACAGAAAAAACAAGTTGTTGCTGTAGAAGCTTAGCTTGGGGAAAGATGCAGCAGCAAATTTGATAAAAATTTAACTTAATAAAATGAACTATTGACATCAGCAGATGTTTTCTTATAGCAGAGGACACATAAAAAACATGACAATACACAATTTTCTTATCTGGGAGACTTTATGCTCACAAATAACACCCTCTGTCACCTTAATGGTCTGAGTGCTAACTCTGTTAGAGCTCTCTGTTGTTGCTGTGGCATCAACTGTATTCTGTACTCCTAAATCAGTCTTAGATTGTTCTTTTTCATGAAGCCATGTTTCATAATCTTATAGGGTGAAAAGTGTTTTGTTCACATCGACTATTTCTGGTGGGTGAAGAAAGATCTTACCTATTTTTATTTATTTTATTCATTTATTTGTTGTTTTTATGTCCTCCTGTCCGGCAGTATAATAATCAGAATTGCTATGGGTGCCCAGAGGGAGCGCAACAGATTCACTTTGACCAGTGGAGTATTAAAGCTTTTGCTATAAAGCTCCAACTGATATATATTTATAAAAAAAAAACTTTAGTAGAAATTGCATTGGTTTAGTGGTGGATAGAATTTAGATTTATTGGTGTCTTAATATATTCCAATTAAAGCCCCTCAGAACTGTCCGTATTGCCGAGATTGCTACTTTTACTATTTTTTTCCTCTCTTTGTTCAATGAAAGTATCAATAAATTTTGATTAATTAGAGCAGGGATCAAAAAAGAAAGAAAGCAAATTGGGGCAAAAAGCTATAAGGAAAAGCAGGAGATAATAGAGGAGAGAAGGAAGGATAAAGAGAAAATAAATAAAACACCCTAGTAGTCTGCTTCTACACCTGCAGAAAGAGAAAAAAAATGAGAAACGACTAAACAACAAACATAAACATATATAACAGCAACACCACTGAAAAGCACATGCTACTAATTAGTACAAGATGTATTTAGTGGCAACTAAATACATCTTACAAAACCAAAAGGCAAATACAGAACCAAAAGGCAAACTTTTGGTTCTGATTGGTTTCTAATGTGTTGAATGTGTCTCAGCACATTCAACACATTAGACTACTAGTGTAGTGCAGCTATGCAATTGGTGGAAAAACACCCTAACATTATATCATCATTAATAATTTATAGAATGATTTAGAAAACAAAATGCTATACAGGTTTGTCAAAACTATTTGGCCCATATTAGAACTTAGCATTGATTTCCCTTCATTTTAGTAGCTGTGATTTTGCCTAACCCAGACATTTTCTATAACCCTAACCCCATCTAGTCTATTCCTAACCTTAACATTAATTAAAACTTAATTCACATCTTAAATCTAAACGTTACTTTTGACCTAAAGCAATGAGTCCATTATATTAGGACATTGGACATATTATGGGTCATTCACAACAAATGCGTTTTGAGCATCAGGTGTATCTGGTTTACATTCAAAGTCTATGTGGAGGAGTGTCGAGGGCCGTGGAGGCGCGTTCCGAGCGTCTAGTGGCCGTTTGGATTGTTTGACTCGTCAAGCGCGTCCAACACTCCACATAGACTTTGAAGGTAAACCAGATTCGCCTGACGCCCAAAACATGTTTGGTGTGAATGCACGATTAGAATGTTCAGTTCCTATATTAACAATGACATCAGCAATGATGACTTCACTCTTTGATGCATCAATTGAATCTCTCTCTTGAGTGTAGCACACAGACTGTTTTTTTTTCAGACCTGTTCCTGTTTCAGACTTATAAGTTATAAGTTATGAATCTTCTGCAGGAGCTGTTAAAATTATTTGAAGGCACAGATTCAGCCCAGTACAAGTTCACATTCCCAGGTGAGAGAGACTCACCTGGTATAAAGTAAATTTTTCGGTACTGGAATTACATCGAAGATTAATTCGTTTAATCAACACACATCATAAATATGTGTTCATGTATTCCATCTTAAGTTCAGAGCATACTAGTTTTTTTGTTACTTTTGCCACTACTGGAGGATGTTCATGTAGGATATAACATAAACAGCACTATTCAGAGATGCAGTGAGTTTAACAGATATTGAGGGCCCCAAAATCAAATTCCACTTTGTCACCATGAGGCTTGGGCCAGCAGCCCTGATGCCAACATCTCTACAAAACATATTAAAGATTGTGATTGCAGCATGTGTTACACACACCAAGACTGGTGTCGGTGTAACAGATGCTGATTTTCCTGTAAAAAGTAAAGAACAGGTAGGAGTGATGAGGCAGAAACAAATCTGTGCTTCACTAATCCTCCCGGAATCTGTTCTGATTAAACATTTATTAAACATTTCCAAACAGCACCATATCTGATCTTTCTTCAAAATATCATTGTGCCCATGTTATTTTCTTTGTCATTCTATACAATATTTATTCCTGTAATAAACAGTTTCAGATCCTTTAATACAAAGGTACAGCTTGTCACACACTTAAGTCTCAGAATAACCCCCATTTGTTACCCCATCTGCTACTGCATAAGAAATGTACAATGTATTTGTATTTTTTTATCTGTACACCAACATGTTCACAGATACAATATAGCTAAACAGATTCGGCTCATGTAACGTAAAAACGATCTAAACATCATAACAATATTACTTTCCAACAACTTCCAGAACAGTTTTATTTCATAGCTGATAACTGACGGTATATTAAACAATCTGTATATAAAATCAGATCGCAACAGCTCCTTTATACCTCAGCTAACTAGAAACGCCGTTACTCTTTTTCCTCCCGGCGTCCATTAGTTCAGTTACTATGAGAACGGTAAATAAAACACAAAAGGACTTTGTAATCACCTGGATCCAAACAGCTGTGAGTGTGTACATGTGTTTGTGTATACCAAGCTTCTCCATAAGGACGTTCAGTAGTGGGTGTGAGGAGCCACAGGATCTTCACCTTCTTACCATTTTACTTTCATGAAGTTCACCTACTGCGTTAATGCACAGCGGGATGTTTGGCAGGCGGTGGGGGGAAGTAACAGCGCTCGCTCCATCCTTTTTTGTTAATAAGCTGCCACACATCCACAAAGCCGATAGCACCCCACTAAATGAACCCGGCTCAGAAAAGCTTTCATTGCCGCCATCGCAGAGCTCCTTCAGCGATAAGTGAAGACGTGCCCTGCATTTATGCTAGGTGGTGAGCAATTAAAGCCTGTGTTCACTAATTTGTGTTTTGGTTGCCTGATCTGTCATGATCCGCAGCTCAGATCTTCCTCCTGCAGCCTCACTCCTCATGTGTTCTCTCCTTCCTCTGCTTCGCAGGTACGACTTGGACTGCAAGAGTGACAACCTCTCTAAACACGTGAGTCTCTCCTTCGCTGGCTCAGTAATCAGTCAAGTATTCATTTGGTCACAACAGGACCATATTTACTTGTTGCTGTACAATGGCAGCATGATTTGAAACCGAGTGTTACGCCAAGAGGATCACAGTGACTGCTCAAGATTGAAGGAATGTAGATGAATTTTACACTGTAGTTTTTAGGCATTTTTTCTGTATACTCCGGTAGCCAAGCAACAACATTTTGTTGCCGGATTCACTGTTGTGTGGTCAAGTCTAAGTCTTGTAAACCTGTAGTTCCACCCTTTACTATCACTTCCCGACACAACTTTTAGCAGCCTGCTGCTCTAGTTTCACCTCACCTATCTTTCCTGCTCCACCTCTCTGCTAATCTGCCTTCCTTTCCCCTCTCTCATCTTCGTGCTCACTGCCAACTGCTGGCGGAGCTGCTTTCCTCGGCCCGATAGCCCGGCGTGCCCTCCGGCTTCCACTGTGCGCTCCGAGCGGTGCGAGCGCAGAAAGCTCACTCAAAGCAAGAAGGCCTGGGATGCTTGGCTGCACCCTGTCATTACTGTGGATGTGTGGGATTGAAGATCTGGCACTCGGCGGTGGCTCCATTGTCCAAGCAGAGTCCATCCACTGTCGCACAGCTATAAATAACCGGAAGAAGGAGGGAGAAAAAAAAGATAGAAATGCACACGAGTACAGTATTTCCAGTGGCAGCTACCTTTGAGGATGCCTTCATCCTCCCGTCAAAGCAGATGCACCCAGCGCTTCCCCGCCATATGGCATGCATACCTTGCGTGAAAATAGCCATAGGGGGAGAAGTGCAACGAAGGGGGTTTGCTTCAGAATAATGAAGGAGATATAAGACGTTGAGTAATTTATCACTGTCTGGTGAATTTTGTTACATTTCTTCCTCCTCTAATATTGGTATGCATTGATATTCACAGATGCTCATGGAAAAAGTAAACTCTAATCATGGAGCACTGACAATGCCCTGCTAAGGTGTCACATCACACTTTGTCCCATCTCAGCTACAGACTTCAGAGTCTTTTAATGGGGTTTAATGCAATAGACCAACACAAAGCTGTGTATCACTGTAAAGTTGATTGGTTATAAAAAAAATGGTTATAAAAAAATGTTCTGTGAATGAATTCTATTCAAAATACCAGTGCAATCATCTGCCTTCAGAAGTCACCTAATGGGGTTTTTCTGCAGAGTTTTGTTAGGTGCCTTTAATTGTGTGGCACCTTTCTTAATCAGTACAATAATAATAAAAAAAAAGTCCTAACAGGAAAATGAAAGAACAGAAACATGACACATTGATGACGCAAAATACTTTAAAACAACAATAGTAAAACATTTAGCCATCACAAAAAAAGTTAGTGTTTCTGGACATCTGCAGTTTCTGACCTTCCGTCTCACAGAGCAGCTCTGTCCTGCTACTCCCCCACTCAGCTCCTTCAGACTAGCCAGCAGCAATTGGCAAACACCTGGTTGAACTGCGCATCAGCTGAGCTCATTATAGGAGCTTCTTCTCAGTGGAATGCTTTTAAAAACATTCTTAAAAGGTTAACAGAGGAGCCATGTTGTGATGACTTCCTGAAGCAGGAGCTTCAGAAAGAGCAGGCGCTTTTTTTTAAAGAGACAGAGGCCCAAACTCAAGGTGCTAATTACAAAGTACATTTTCATTTAAGTCATATTTTTAATATAGATAATCTTTTTCTAACAGCTGAAGTGAACATAGTTAGTGGATTGTGCTATAAAATGTCACTATGTGCCTGGAAAACACATAATGCTGCCCCTTTAAGAAGTTACAAAGGGCAGGCAGTCAACAGAGATGTTTTCACTTTAGAAAACAGCTCATAGATTGCCTTAAAAGCCCCTTTTCAGCCTCTTGATCAATTTTGTCGCCCCTCTTACAAATGCACTTCTGAACACACCTAACACATCGTTTAGCATGCAGTCACACAAATCGAGCTCGAATAATTCACCAGTCCCTCTTTGCTGGAGCTACGCCTGCGAAATCTGAAATCCCTCCGGCTTTATCAAAAGATGCCAAATGCTGTGTTACTGGCTGAAACAGTCGCTGCTGGCATCCGAGGAGCCCAGGTCCCAGTGCTTGGGTTTATTTTTTTTTTGTTGGCAGTGTCCTTACAATAATAGGATACTGCCTTTGTGTGCCGTTTGCACGGTTGCAGCTAATGTGGCTAAGACGGCCATCTGTTATCTTCCTTCTTTCCAGGCTCACTAGACCGCAGTTTATAAATCTGTTCTCATCTACATGTTTTAATACTTTTATTTAATTTTTTAAAATAAATCAATGTACAATGAAGTGTGAAATATGAATACTACTCATCCGCACATCTGTTCTGATAAAATCTTGTTGCTCAATAATAATAATTGTTACATTTACAAGTAAAATGATCATGGCAAACAGAACATTACAGATGACAGGCTGCTATTTTCTTTGTACAGACTCATTAGCAGCTCTTTGAGCTCCTTCTATGGATGTCTCTTCAATTACAGAACGGTCTTTTATTCGAATCTTAAGCTACGCCATTCAGGGTTTAGGAGTGTTGTAGTTATGCAAACACTCCTTTTTATAAACATTTAAGAAGCCCCCTTCTGGTTTTAAAGTGTTTTCATGGAAGTGCTTTTGACACTATGTAGAAAAAAGTAAGCGTGAAGACTACAAATATCTTGTAGCATGATACAACCAGCTAATTGTTAGCACCTAATGTCGCAAAAATTAGCATCTGTAAAAGTTAGCACCTGCTCTTCATCCATCCATCCATTTTCTGTACACACTTGTCCCTTAGTGGGGTCAGGAGGGCTGCTGGTGCCCATCTCCAGCTAACGTTCCGGGCGAGAGGCGGGGTCACCCTGGACAGGTCGCCAGTCTGTCACAGCATCTGCTCTTTAAAATGTTAAATTCTGAAACCTGAACTATACAGTTTTACACTGAACAGATTCTTAAAAAACAAACTGATTATCTATCTATCTATCTATCTATCTATCTATCTATCTATCTATCTATCTATCTATCTATCTATCTATCTATCTATCTATCTATCTATCTATCTATCTATCTATCTATCTATCTATCTATCTATCTATCTATCTATCTATCTATCTATCTATCTATCTATCTATCTATCTATCTATCTATCTATCTATCTATCTATCTATCTATCTATCTATCTAATATTTCTGAATTGTAAATAAATAGTGAACCTTTTCTTTCTTCCCTTTTTGCAAAAGCAGTTATGGAATCATTTTAAGGCATTTTTAGCATTAACACAACCTTTGAATTATATACATCATTTGCACTGGGGGAAACTGGACTGAACACAAATTAAAAATTCTTCTAAAATAGTTTTTGATTTTCACGACACCAAAAGCTGTGGTGTCTAAATTTTCCCAAAACGTATTGCTGAAATTTGCTGAGTCATTCTTTAGAACCAAAAATCATCTCATTCCATAAGTCTGATAGATTGTTACACCCCTATTACTGTGTTAGAAACAATGTCTTTAATATATATTTAGCATCAGAATATAAATAGTAGAACATTTTGAAAACATAAATGGCCTAAAATATATGAAGCAGCATGTTGTTGATATTCTTTGTCAGTAAAAGATTTCTCCAGCTATAATTAAATGTAGCACATACCAATCAAACTTACTTTAAGCTCCAGTGACTTTGTAATTATACTCTTCTATTTTCTCACTGAATAAATTTATTAGGTTTCACAGACTTTGCATCAAAATTCATTAAAACTTTGTCTAAGACACACAACACATTTTCAGTTTGCTGCATATTTCCTTGTAATACCATAAAAGTATAAAAGTAAAGTAGAGACCTGGAGGAGGCAAATAATCATTTACTAAACTATCACCCACAATTTGCTTTTCCAATTGGAATGAAAGTAAAACATCTAAGTTTTAAGTATTAAAAAAAATGTAAACTGCAGCATAGACATTAGCTACAAGATGGCTGGAAAGTGTCTTTTATGTCTCCATCTGTATCTTCTGTAGACATGACAGTAAACAGACTGAATTTACAGAATATAGTTCCTTTCTAGTCACTCAAAGCATTTTACAGCAGAGCCACATTGACCCAGCTGTGCTCCCAGATGCACACACATTCATACACAGATACACAGATCAATAGGCAACTTGTGGTAAAGTGCATTGCCCAGGGGCATGTTGACATGTGGCAGGAGGAAGATGGAAATAAACCCACAAGTTTCAGATTGCAAGACATCAATTCTACTGACTGATCCACACCTAACCGTGGTTTAAGAGGCTTTAAATATTATGGAGACATACCTACAGTACAAAAGATGGATAAATACATTGCTTAAAAACATATATATTACACTTATGCTCCACCTCTTGCAGTGTCTGCCCCACATCAAAAAGTAGCTACGTTTCCATTGGCCGTATAACTAATTGGATTGGCTTCCTGGAGGTGAGGTTTCAGAAAGAGCAGGTGTTTTTAATGCGTCTGAGGCCCAATATCAAGGCGTTAAATTACAATATCAAATTTCTTTTAAGTCAAATGCTGTGAAATATGCAGCGTTTTTATAACAACTAAAGGTAACATAGTTAAGAGGTTGTGCTATAAAATGACACTATGTGGCTGGAAAACACATAATTCTTCACCTTTAAGTTTTCACTTTTCATTAGTTTTTCTTTTGAATGAAGTGACCTAAAACTCCTTGTTAGGTTCAAACAGAGTGCCATGGATTGTTTTACCGTTTTGTCAGAACTAATACACGTTCTCTGGGTGATTTAAGTTTGGAGCTTAATGAGCAGTGGAAGCTTTTGAACCTATTTTGGGGGCGGGGGGTTTCTACCGCCATCATCATTCCAGTTAATGTAAGTTGCCTCAACCTCTGGTCCTGGACATTGCGAGGCACTGCGTCTGATTGGCTGCGGCTGCTAGTTAGCTTGCAGCACACTCCACGAGGAAAGGCCAGAGTGTTTTTACCATCTCCGTTTTTGCACTCAGCACCAGCAAAGATGTTTGGAGCTGCTTTCTGCCCGCTGGACTCAACATGGCTCATTTGTCAAGGACTTTTACACACATTCACACACACGCACACAAACACACACATGCATGCACAATCTGGTAATGGAGGCCGCAGTATCAGTGCATACACACATAGTTCAGGGTCTGTAGTAAACAGACTTTACACACACTCCTTCTAGTGCTTTGCTCTTCTTGCTGTTCGTCTTTTCTAAACTGTCTCTTTTCTCCTCAGGACCCTAAAGCAGCTAACTAGTGCACCGGTCTCTGGTTCTGTTGGTTTAGGTGCATTCCTGAACAATCTCAATTAAACATGATTGTTTCCTTTCTTCTGCTACTACTTTCTCATGCTCTGTGTTGTGCAGCATTGCCTTTTTGTAGCTCCTCATCAAAGTACTAGGAGAAAAAAATTGTGGTCAGGCAGCCATGACAGTTGAGTCACATTTGTCACTGCACAGGTGCTGAAATACATCAAAACAATATATATTGTTTTTAAATTCTAGCAAATATCAATCACCAGTTCCTTTAAGTCTGCATTTACTCTCCCTGGCCACTTTAATAGGTACTCCTGGAATGCCTCGCTTTTGTCTGCAGGTCTGCCTTAATGTCTCTAAATTGTGCCCAAATTGTGATATATATATATATATATATATATATATATATATATATATATATATATATATATATATATATATATATATATATATATATATATATATATGTGTGTGTGTGTGTGTGTGTATATTCCACACAACATTACACCATCACCGCCAGCCTGCAGCATTCTTCCACATGCTTTCTTTTTTTTCCCACTCCAAATTCGGAGTCTAAAGGTCGCAGCTTGAATTGACTCATCAAACCGGACGCTTTGTGTGTTTCTCACGCTGTCGCTTTCGTAAACCGTGACGAAGAATACAACAGGAAGTAGTTGAAGGATGACGGTGCGGCATGTTTTTTAACAACTTATCGCGTGAACAAACACATTCACGAGTGATTTTAACTGCATTTCTTATTTAACGGAAACACCTCAATTGAGAGATTGTCTTTGTCTGACATTAGCGGAATTTAGACAACGTTTTGTGCACATTTGTCGTGGAAACACATGAGAAATGACAACATGGTGGTCATTGGGACAACCAGCACACTGAAGTTAGATTGAATTTATATATAGCTATTCAGTTATCAAATAATTTATCAACACTTCAGACTACAACCATTTAAACTGCCTGACTGACTGATTATATTTATTCCTGTCCTACACATCAAATTAAACTGAACAGAATTATAATCTTTATTTCACGAGGTTAGTTCCTCTGAGGGCAGCAGCTAAATACATCACAATAAGTCCCAAATGAATAACAGTGGTACTGTTTCTTCCATTTAAAACCTTTGCACATAGATTGGGTGGAAAGCGGCCGTTTTGTTGCATCTTTGGACTTAATCAAACTATCAGGAAGCTGAACCTAAAGTTCAAGCCTCTGATGACGCTTCAGAGGTCAGAGTTCTGGGCCTGATAGTGAAGACATGGGGTTGGCGTTGGGTTCAGAATCTAATCAGGATGGAGCTTACCTCCAATGACAACAAGCCTCATCTTTCCAGTGTGGGAGACACACCGTCAGTCTGCTTCAACCACAAACCGTTTGGCATTAGAGAACACATAGCAAGTTTTTCAAACTGAGCGAATAACTAGGTTTTTTTTTTTTCTTTCTTCTTACCAGTTTAAAATAATACGTCTAAAAGTCGAGAGCATTCCTTTATGCTTTGAGTAGACGATGAAAATTTAAACAGTCGTCACAATGTTTGCTAACTGCTTTATTTTCAGCTGCTTATTGAACGTTGACTGTCTGTATGAATCATTTAGAGATGAGGAAGGCATCCATTTTTCATAGGAAATCTTTCTGGGTTGTCGCTTAAGGGTTCCTCTGCATACATTTAACGATGTCGATACATTTACATATGAAAAATGAATGGTAAATATGAACAATGTCGTTGATGCTTCTCATGCTTTTTCCACATGCAGGACTTCTTGGGCCAGGCTTTCTGTACGTTGGGTGAAATAGTCGGCTCCCTGGGAAGTCGCCTGGAAAAACCACTGATGTAAGTAGCATCAAGCAAGCAATAATATCCAAAATGGTTTCTGCTACCTTAAATATAGATCATAATTGCAGCATACTTTACAATTTCTATTTTATTGGGTGCGAATTAGAAGTTGGCGATGTGGCTTAAAATTACAATCTCAGTTTTTTTTTCCTACCAGATTTCCGATTTTAATAGATTTAGTTGTTGTTGTTTTTGCTTCCTTTTCAAAGAAAAGAAATTACAAATGAAAGAAAATATTTTCGAAAAAGTGGTTTTTATTTTAGTCATCCCTTCTGTGAGTTGTACGACGGAGACCAGGGCTGTATTATGAAAATGATACAGAATGAAGACGCAATTTTGCCTCAAGAAATGTCTTAAAGTAAAAAGAAAAAAGTTGGTTTAATGAGAATAAAAGTTCAGATAGAGTTAAGATTTGATGCCATCAGCTCTTTCGTGCTGACATCGCTCTGAAATATGGAAACAGATTTTCCAAAAGTTTAATCTTCAAAACCCCCAAAATTTGATTAATTGATAAAAATGGTTATGAATTGAAAGCCAGCAGGAGATTTTTTTTTATGATGAATTAGACACCAAAATGAGATGAATAGAAAAACAACAGAGTGTGAAAATCTTTAGACGGCTAACTGCCTGTTGTTTAAAGAAACATGGAGTTAGCGGTGAGGATCTCGGCTGAAGTCTCCAAAAGGTTATCAGAGATGTCTTTGAAATGTCTGATTTCCTTCCTGATTGCTGATTAACAAAGTTGTGATTAGCCCTGTAAGCCGGTTCATGACAGATTTCACACTGACTGCTCAGTGTGAGACGAGCAGGCGCTCTGTGAATGACTGATGTTCAGAAAACCTCTGCTGTCTCACATGCCACAGTAGAGTAAGTCTAAAATCAGCTGTGTGTCTCTTCCACCTGAGACTGACACAGATTGACATCGTGACACTTTGTTGACTCCAACTACTACAGCAAAACAAACAAAACAAGAAGGAAATGTAGGCGTAAACTACTCAAGAGTCTAAAATATTTAACAGTCTGCTTTGGAAATGTTTCATGGGTAAAGAAAAAAAGAAAACCTCGTCATCCCATTAGATAGGGATCTTCAAAATTCACACAATGCATTTAGTTAATTAGAATAAAGACATAAAAAGTGCCCTTCTGAAAAATATATATTATTATTTTTTAGTTTATATATATCATTTTTGTAATTTTGGATTAAAATTATACATAAATAACAACTTGTTACATATCAAAATCAAAATTCCTTTTATTAAAGTGTCGAAGGTTCTGTAAATGTACTTGGAGAAACTGTGGGTCACATGACACACAGCATGTTGTCATCAAGCCATATGCTTTGTTGGTGGCCAGATGTCACATTTCATATGTTTTCCGCTTTTCAGTGTTTCCCTCTATTCAACACGACCCTTGTTATCTTAATTATCATCACAAGAAAGAAGAACTGTATATTAACACATTTTATAAATGTGTTAGTACGCCTCAGTTTTTCTTATCAATAACCATAACATTACACTCAACAGCTCGTTTCTATTTTTGGATTCAAATTAGCATCAATATTGATGTTTTTATCATGCTATTGTAATTCTGACATTTTAATTCTGATTTGCAATGAGAAATCATTTCAGTTTATAACATTCAGTTTGTTGATTTAAGGAACCATTTTGCTCCACTTTTAAGCGTCTTACCATAACATCTTTGGTGACTTTCTAAACTCTTAGGAATTTCATCTGTTGTCCTTTCAACATTTTGGCAAAGTTGATTGAAAACGTAGTCAAGGTATGATTATTCAATGTGAATAGGATATTATTTTCTTAATTATGAAGAAGTTATTCTAAAGTATTGACTTTAGAAACACTTTTTTTGTCAGTATACTTCCCAAGTGTCCATAACAATGCTGCACTAAACATAGCAATCAACATAAAAAATCTGATTAAAAAGTGGACCTTTCACACTTGAGTCGGATGAATCCTGAGTTGATTCATCAAAGTATCTAAGTGTTTATTACACAGTTTTCTCAAATAGATGTCAGGGAATGATAAAAGTTAGATTTTTCAAACGTTTCGATGCCTGATTTGGTTGGAACGACTCACTCTGGAAATGACTCCCTTCTTAGACAATCTTCAAAATGGGAAAGATAACAGAACTGTAAATGCGGAGGATAAACTTGCCCAACTGCTTGTTAGTGTCTGAAAAGAGAATACTGAAGATCTAAAACTTCATTTTCTGAAGTCTGGTAAATGATGTACATGTAGTCTATTGTTATTGACAAAGTTGAAATACAAGCGTGCATAAGCAAGTTTTAGTTCATACTTTCTAATTGTATTCTTCCTGAGGTTGAACGCAACCGATCATCTATCAGTAGCTGCGTTCAAACTTTGTCTGTATTCCGCTAATATCAAAAAAACACAACCTCACAATTGTGCTGTTTCCATTCAATAAGAAAAGCAATTAAAATCACACTTGAAAAAGTTTGCTCAGGCGATAAGTCATTAAAAAACATGCTGTGTCTCCCACTTCCTGTCATCTTCTTTGTGGTTTCCACCAGTAGTAACAGCCTGTTGTCGATCATGTGACTCGTGTGATAAGAAAGTGTTTCCTTTGCAGTTTTACAAAATAAATCAGTTTCAATGCAGTCAAAAAATAAACCACCCCCTTCTATTGCCAAGATGTTTTAGCGAAAAACTTGAGTTTTTTTTTTAAATTGGCGTGTTTCCAGTAAGCAAATTCATTTTCAAACTATCAAATTGTGAAATTCTATGGTCAGTGGAAATGCAGCCGGTGTCCTCCAGCGCCTTTCTTTGCTGGTTGGTGTCCACTATGTCAGCTTATGTGACGGAACAACAGAAAGAAGGAAGTGATTCAAGTCATCTTCATCCATTACTATTACATGTCCCTGTGTGTATGCGTGTGGGGGTGCGTGCGTGTGTGTGTGTGTGCGTGTGTGTGTGCGTGCGTGTGCGTGCGTGCGTGTGTGTGTGTGTGTGTGTGTGTGTGTGTGTGTGTGTGTGCGTGCGTGCGTGTGTGCGTGCGTGCGTGTGTGTGTGTGTGTTGAAGGCCGAATCAATGAGTGCTTGCCACTGAATGGACTTGCTGAAGAATGATGCAGAAGGAATGTGATGTAAGAATGTGTTTCTATTTCAGAGTTATGTAACCTCTGCCTGC
Organism: Poecilia reticulata; assembly: GCF_904066995.2. Lineage (NCBI taxonomy): Eukaryota > Metazoa > Chordata > Actinopteri > Cyprinodontiformes > Poeciliidae > Poecilia > Poecilia reticulata. Next base: position 5,406,710 of record NC_088835.1, read on the forward strand.
AGTCATTCACTGTATTTCTGATCTGTGTGTCTTCCTGCGGTGCTCAGTCTGCACGCATGTATATGTTCTATTTTTAGCCTTTTTTCGTTAAGATATTTTTAGATCATCATCCGCGCAGGTCCGAGCAATCTACGTTTAGTTCCCCCTTTCCCCCCGGAGTGAAAAACATCATGCAGAAAACAACAAAACAGAGAAGGCAACCTTACGTCACATTTTTGTTCATAAAATCATTTTCAGAGCATATTTTAACCAAGCAGCAACAAGAGCAGAATAAAGAAAGTTTTGTATTAGAAACTCCATTTTCTTAGTGGGCCATGCTGGATTTTTTGTATAGTTTTAAGCGTTTTACTGGCTCTAGTAACATTTATTTAATTGTGGTGAGACAGAAAAATAGGTTGTGAGGAAGAGGGAAGACATGTGGCAAAGGTCAACAGGTCAGGATTCGGTTGCTTCAGCAACCATGTGAGTTACTTGCTCTACCTCGGCGCCACTGCATTGCCTCAGACTTTTAACGGTATAGATAATGAGAGAAGGGTAAGTTTGGCTGGACTTAAACAAATGATGGATGAAGCTAATTATAAACAAAAGAAACAATGCTTCTGTCTTACTTGTAAACTTCCTTTGGAAAGATTCATATTCAAAAAGAGTAGGCTGCACTTTTTCACATTTTGTTCTCTCAAGTCTTTTATCCCCCCACCAGAATTACAAAAGACAAAGAGAGCAACTCTGTTCCTAATGGAACGTAATTGGCTCTAAATGTGACAGCACATGCATCCTGTGAGGAAATCAGTAAGTTATCGGCTTCTCTGTTTCCAGAGTAGTGAAGCATCGTAGTGTTTAAAAATAGATCTGGACTAAGACACAGGAGGGTGACATTCGCTTTCCACGCCGATACGCGTCCGTGTTATGAGCACCTAAGAGCTTCCCCAATCTAAAAACCCATTTCAGTGACACTTGGGGGACCGTATGCTGGTACTTTCAGGCCCACTCTGCGTTCAGGCGCCGGCCTCTCGTTCAGCTCTCCATCTTTCCTGGGACTTAACTCCCGTCTCCCTCTGCCTTCCCCACTCGGTCTGTCCTCTTCTGTTAGCTCTTCGGCCTGTTTTATTTATTTATTTATTTTTTCATCCGCTGCACTTACCAAGCAATCTCTCCGTGTCATGCAGCAAATTAATTTCAATGACTCCTTTTCCGTTCATCAAAGGGAGTGTGGTTGTTGAGTCTCAGGTGACTGTGTGATTGAGGGGATTCGAAGGGGGGCTTTCAAAACTTTGCTCCAATTTTCCTGCGATTTCTCTGCTTTATTGTTTTCTTTCTGAGTCATTACTGGTCAGATCTCTGTCCTTCCTCATTTGGTTTGTGGCAAACATCTGGTCTAGTTTTAGTGGTCAGCCTCCCATGTCTTAGTTTGTCTTTCCTGTCACTGTTACTGCTATATAAAAAAACCTCATTTAAAATAAATAACACTTAGCCTGGTGGAGAGGCAAGTAAAGCCTGGTGCCCCACTAGTCTTATAATCCTCTCGGGGGAGACGGTGGATTAAATAAAAGTAGAGAAGTTCCAGGTTCCTTCATCAGAGACCTCATTGATTTATGTAGGATCTTAAGATTATGATTATATTTGCTGTACAGCTAATTTCTCATTTATCTGTTAGATCTTGACTAAGCTCTGAACAACACTATCGTGCGAGGGACAGAACCTTCTTAAAAAACCAAACATTTGTTTCAACTTGGTATCATAGCAACAAAACACGTGCAGCGAAGTCAGAAGTGCTGCATGCACACAAACCATTGACCAGTTGTATGGAAATAGAATCAATACGCCCACAGCGACTTATTGTTTCCAATTAACATGGGAACGCTGCTTAATGTTGAAGAGAAAAGAAGTAGTTGCAGGAGAAAGCTAAAGATTATTTGAACAAAAGTATTGAGACTGTCATTACGGTCTTCACTGTACTAAAATTTTAAATCTTAACACCAAGTAACTTTGTTCTATTTAATAATTAGTAAGCAATTTAGCACTGAATTAGGATAAAAACATGTTGTTTTCCTCTGTAGCACATAAGAACCTCAGATTTAGTTGAACAATAACAGCTGCTCTGTTCAGTTTCAGCGTTTCAAGCAATTTTGCCTCATATTTTCTCTGGCGATCCATTAGTGTAGACACTGTTGGTTGCTACGGGTTTTGACGAGTTAAGGTTGACCGTTGTCAACCTGAGTGTTCAAAATAAACATAAAACCGTTTCAAGAATCAAAGCTTCTTGAGCTTCCAACATTTGAAATGTTAAACATATATAACATATGCCATAGATATTTTTTGAAAGTTCTTTTCCAGAACCTTTGAGTATTAACTATTGCATAGGTTCAATTCAGCTATTTAAATGTGCCTGTTCTTCAGTCTTTCATAATATTGAGGAGACGGTCTCTCAATACGAATGTCTTTCGTTTTGTTTGAAGGTGTCGCTTTGTGTGATGTTCGTGTTTTTGTTTAACATCCAAACCACATATATTGTTATGATGTTAGTTTCTAGTTGATGTAGTGGTTGTTATTTTTTAAAGGATTTGTGTGAACAACCACTGGTGATCTATTGGGCTCAGGTCAGGTTCTCTCTGTATGAAGTAGTGATGCACAATACGTATATCGACATTAACACCAGTATCGGCCGATGTTGGTCATTTTTTTAACATCGGTTCAATAAGTGAGTCGATATCAGCGTCTGATGTTTATTTGCATCGTCTTGCTGTTTTGCCTTTTCAGAGGAGGAGAGGGTTTGGTCATGTGGTGTTTGTGTGGCCATGTGACAGTATCTGTGTTTCCTTTACAAATGTGTGCAAACTTTGTCAATATTCCACTAAAGTAAAAAAAAACAAAAAAACAAAAAATGATTCCATTAAATAAGAAACACAATTGAAATCACACATGAATACGTTTGTTCACGTGATACGTTATTAAAAAAACGTGCTGCGCCATGATCCTCCAACTACTTCCTGTCGTCTTCTTCCTCGTGGTTTCCACCAGTGACTCGTTTTCTAATGTCCAGTGGGAAAACTTGTTTTCTGCCAATACAGAAAAGCAGACATGAGACAACAGTGAATAAAAGGGGAAAAAAGACTAGAAGGCTTTCTAAACCCATGATTACCAGCTGGTGCCTGACCTCCTGGGTCATGGTGTAGAAACAGTGCGTTGAACTGCATCGCTACCCGGTGACCTTCTGAGCCCGCTGAAAACACAGCACAATGATGGCCGCTGAAATACAGCATCAGGCTAATTTTAATTTAGCCCACATCGGTCTCTTTAAAATGTCATCAAGTAGTCGGCCAGCCTGACTAATTGCCAAATTATTTCAGCAAAAAGTGCATCGCAGACAGGTTGAATAGTGCAAAGACGAGTATGTGAAAGACTCCATGGGCAATTACCTCAACAAACAGCTCATTAATTCAAGCGTGTCAGCTTAGCATGGCAAATAACTTAAGACTCATCATTTTAAATCGTAATGTAAATCCTGTTTCTGAGCGTAATCTAACATTATCTGCAGCAACTTTCAAAAGTATTCCAGCCCCTCAGGCTCTTTAGTGTGTCAAATGGCTGATGTACAATTGTTAGGTTTTTACCCGACAAACTGTTTTGGTTTTATCTGGTGTCTGGCGACTTCTATACCTTTACTTGTTCCCCGTCGAGGTTTGTTTCAAACTAGACTTATTATGACTTTCTATGAACAATTGAATTTAATTATTTATTTTCCCTTTGGGATCAATAAAGTGTTTTTGAATTTGAATTGGCATTTTCTCTACTCGTCTCTATGCAACAGCAAAAAAAAAAAAAAAAGAAAGTAATGAAGAGTATGTGTCTCTATTCTCCACAGAGATTCTCAGCCATGTTGTCTCAGGTTTGCAGTTTTGCTAAACTTTCCATTTCTGGATGACGATGTCAGGTGTTAATTCCTGGGATGTTGCTGTAAACTTGTCCTTTGTCTCTATGATGCTGTTTGTTCACTAATGTTCTTTAGCAAACCCCAGAGGCCTTCACAAAGCAGTACAGTTATCACATTATAATTTTTTCTCTGTTTTTTTCCGTTTTCTGCAGTGGAATTCCAGGAAAGAAATGTGGCACCATCATCATTAGAGCAGAGGAGCTGAGCAACTGCAGGGTAAGAGTCAGACTTTAAGCCGCTGTCGTCTCCCGTCCCCCGCCCGCCCGCCCTCGCTCTCATCTCTCTCCCTGTTCTTTTCTCTTCTAAACCAAAAAGTCTTAATTGGCTTACAGTGGGATTCTGTCAGGACTATCAAACAATTTTCACAAACAACTTCTTATGGATTTGGCTTCTGCTGGGATGAATCTGAATACTTTGGATCAGGTTGTGGATAAGTCGTTACCAGCAGTCATCTATAAAGAAAATGAGTTTGAAACGTAAACAACATCGGGTAAAATCTTCTCTCTCTACAGAAGAAACTAGTTCATCAAGCCAAGTTAAAGAGCCCGTTTCACAGAGTGGGACTGGAACAGAAGGAATCTAACCTATAAATTCTATCTCAATGTATCATCACACTTTAAATGTGAAAAATTTCATTCTTGCAAAGGACTGGAATGTAATTTTGGTTGGTTATTGGGCTTGTGTTAACCAGATAATTTTTTTTATTGTTGACCTTTTAAAAAAAAAAGGGAGGGTTAATAGAGAAGATGATTGCATGAAGGTAGAATTTCAAAAAGTTTCTTAAAGAGACAGAGGCCCAATTTCATGCTGTTAAATTGCAACGCCAATTTTCTTTTAAGTCATATTTGATATTTGTAGCATCTTCATAACAACTGAAGGTAACATAGCTAGTCTGTGATATAAAATGGTACTATGTGCCTGGAAAGTCCATAATACTTCCCCTTTAAAACAGCAAATCTGGCATTTCACACTCCTGACCACTAGGTGCAAACATGCAGGCATTTTTGCACCTAACTTTACAGAGTCCAGGTAACTAAACCAGTAAAAAAAAAAAGATTCCCATCAGAGCATCTGAACATCATTTTGTACTCAATGCATCTCGCTATCCGGGAGGTGTTATGAATTATACTGGAAGAAGTGCAAGCTATAAGGGATTCCACTAGCTGAAGCGCGGACCTTTCATTCAGAGAGTCTTGCAAACTTCTGATCACTTCAGTTGGAAAAATGTTCCCTGATTTTAAAACCTTTGCCAAAGTGGTGCTTGTAATCCCGGGTTTCCATTGTGGCAGCAGAGCGCGAATTGAGCCTCCAGATCAACATCAAAACTTCCGTGAGAAGATGTCTGTCGGAGACAAAAGTCCAAAACCTCATGACAACTTTAGACATTTGATTGCACACAAGCAGGCGAGGAATTCAGGTCCATGCAGACCAGGTGGAAGTTGAGGGTGCTGTGTGTTCAGGCCACAGCAGACGAATCATTCCTAATTTAATTGCAGTCAATGAATTTCATTGTTTCTATGCAGCTACTACCACAGTCTGTTGTTTTTATCACTGCGGGGAAAAAGTTGCACGTATTCATCTGTTTGACGTGTGATGGTATGATGTGGGTTTTCTGTGAAGCTTGTTCAAGCTGAATGTTACTTAAAATGACAGACTATTAACTACGTCGTTATCATTTTACGACGTAGTATTTGTGGTGGGAATATTTTGCCACGTAGGTCAAAATGACAGACAATGAAAGTCTCACGTGGCCTCTGGTTGCCATGACGCTTGATGGTGTCTAACTGCAGTAGATGACCACCAATGAGATTAAAAGTCAGAAAAGAGGTGAAAGTTTTTAACGAACAGAGGAATGAAGAGAAATGCAATGTTTGATAATAATATTTCCATCACATGGTTTTGTAATATTGGAGTGAAGTGGACAATATGACAATCCATCTGCTTTGGCAGGTTGTGCTCTATTTTGTGTTTCAGGTCCCTCATTTAGTTCCCTTTGAAAATATTTACTTATTAACCAGTGTCTGGATATTTACATCTTTAGTTGTTCTCTGTAACACATGTTTCTATTTCTCCTGTTTAGGAGTCGGTGATGCTTCAGTTTTGTGGCAACAAGTTGGATAAGAAGGACTTCTTCGGCAAATCGGATCCTTTCCTCGTGTTTTACCGCAGCAACGAAGACGGGTCGTAAGTCCTTCAAGGCATTTTTTTCCTTTTTATTTTTATTTTTCCTCGACTTGGTGAACTGAGAAATCCAGCCATCTCGATGTGACACATGTGAACAACAGAAAAGCACAGCCGGCATGTAAAGATGACTTTAACGTACACGGAGGCCCGAGCACGGCTGTTTTCATGCTCCAAAAGCTCCTATGCAGAGTGATTTGTCTCTACGACGTTATGTAACGCTTGATGATGTCTATGTGACATTCTCCCCCATGATCCCCCCTTCTTTCATCACGAGGAGGCAGTAGATGAGCCGATAAAACAGGACAGAGTTGACAAGAAGAAAACAAAGAGGGGAGTGATGGATAAGATGGAATTAAGTGCAAAACTTTGTGCGGAGGTCATCTTTTTTTTTCCTGCCCCGCAGATGCTTGTTATTCAAGTCGACTTGAGCGTCTCACACTTAACACGTTCTCTTTAGAGCAGCTGGCTTTGTACTGATGTGGCTTAAATGCCCCGCTGCAGGGTATAACAGCAGCACAGCGTGGTAACAAAGAGCCAGTCTAGATGCGACAAAAAAAAACAACAGTTATTGACAAAGAGCTGCATGCATTGCTGGGCTATTATTATGTTTTTCTTTTTTCTTTTTTTTTGTCAACGTAACACTTCTATATGTTTCACAGCTACACCATCTGCCACAAAACAGAAGTGGTGAAGAATACCCTGGACCCGGTGTGGCAGGCTTTTAAAATTCCTGTCAGGGCGCTGTGCAACGGAGACTATGACAGGTACAACGCAGCCCACAGCAGGAACCCTGCAAGCCCTCTGCAACTGTTTACAGATAATTGCAGCGTCTTTAGGATTCCGAATTTTAGAACTGTTGAAGTATTCAGGCATGGCGGTGATACGTGGTGACAGAGAGAGATTAATTAGCTTATGAAATCTCAGGAAACGTGTGAAGAAAAGTCGGAAAGCACAACGACGGGGTTTATGATGTACACGCGCTGCGGAAACAAGCTAATCTGTTAAGAAAATTTAGGAGTGTTCCAATTCAAGTTTATATATAGAGACGTTATTTAAAGGAAGATAAAGGAATAAAAGTGAAATAAAATTACATTGTATGATAAACTCTTCCTCAGACCAGCAGTGAGCTCTTTGAACTGATAATAAATCTTAAGTGTTGAATTTGTTTTCTACCTTTTCTTTCTTTCTCCAGGAGCATTAAGGTGGAGGTTTATGACTGGGACAGAGACGGAGGGTGAGGCTCTATTTTATTATGTTATGACCTACATCTTATTACATTTTGGTATGCTATTATTTAATTAAATCCATCCGACATTATTGGCTCCATCTCACCAATAAAACCTGTGCTGAAAATATCTACTTGAAGAACTGAGAGGGGCTTACAGTCACCTAGCGAAATCATCTCACAGCTTCTTGTTTTATAGAGAAAAAGAAACTCGTATTTAGTGTTATAGGTGACTTTTTTTGCACTTTCAAATACATAGAGATGAGTCTTAATTTCTGGAAAAATGACACCTTTTTGTGTCCTTTAAAATATGTTGTTGGTTTTTTTAAATCCCATCAAACTTAATTGGTAGAAAATATGTAAGTTGAGCCATCCAGAGAAAGAGACCTTAAACTAAATCCTCAACATTCCAGCTTTATATTCTGCAGCATTCTTAATCTCTCAGTAGCTGCATTTCCATTAAATGTGCAATTTAACACTTTAAATTTGCTTGATGGAAACACGGCAAATTGCATCAAAACTCTTTCCACAAATATTTTGGTGCGAGAATGAGATGGTTTTATTTTTGCAAAACTGCAATGGAAACACTTTATTCACATCACACGAGTCACATGATCAACAGCCGGATGTTGCCACTGATGGAAACCACAAAGAAGACAACAGAAAGTGGGAGGAGGACCACAGCTTGGCATGTTTTTTTAATGATTTGTTGTGTGAATAAACGTATCAATAAGTGATTTTAATTGTGTTTCGTATTGAATGGAAACACCACAGTTGCAAAATTGTGGGGGGGGTTTGTGCTTGTTTTGACACTGTGGAATATTGACAAAGTTTTGCGCACATTTGTAATGGAAACGCAGCAAATGATTCACTAAGCTGCAGACAGAAACATGCCTATGATGTCAGATGAAAGTCGATTTAGTCGGTTAGTTTCACTCTCAGAGGTTAATCTAACACTACAAAATAAACTGCAGACTTGGTTCAAAGCCAGGCAAAATGAGCAAAAACCTCCCAGCATCAGCCTCCTGAAACTTCAAAGTGAATCCCAGGCTTCATGGAGCTGAGAGTCAGTTGGTGCTTTGACTGGATCAAAAGGCATTTTAAAAATGTATTAGTTTAGAGCTGCACATTTATCAAACCACTTATAATTTTTCCTTTTGACAGATGTGTTAGTTTTCAGATTGAAATATCACATGTGGAAAAGAGTGTAATGATTTATTGTGGTCAATTTATTGAATTTTGTTGTAATTTGTCGTTTTATCAAAGGTGTTCAGACATTTTAGAGCCATGAAGCGGTCCACATTATTGGGTTGTGTTACTGACTCACCAACAACATTCAGATAATACTGAAGTTCTGTTTTTATGATAGTGACTGGGGTTTTGTTCTCACTGTAGTTTATATTCTAGAGTCTGTTTTGCTCCAACAAGAAGTTAACCCGTTCTAACAACGGTTTCCTTCAAAAGCTTTGGGGTTTTTTCAGTTCTTTCTAAACGAAAAGCAGAACTAACATGAGTTAGTTGTTGGTAAATGTCAGCTTTTTAAAAAATTGGCGTCTTTTCATTAAGCTAGTATATTGTTTTTAGTTTTATGGTTAGTGGAAATGCAGCTGCTGTTGAACGGTGTTTGTTTTGTTTGGTACATTTGCCAAAGACAAAAAAAGAGAAATCTTAAAACTGTTAAAATTGGACCCCTCTCCACTTTTGTTCACATTTTGCAAAGAAGGAAGTTGCTCTCTGTGTCTTCTTCAGAGGTTTTATTGACGTTCTTGTCATTCTTGGTACAGCGCCACCATAGGCGAGGGGTGTAAACAGATTTTTCAAAAGGGTTTGGTTTGTTTGACACAGAATAGTGTGTATGCGAACCACAATGGCTGAAAATGTCACAAATGTTGCAATTCTGTTCCACAATCAAACCAAGTTTACCAAACTATCTGGTGTCAGAGTCATCTTGAGTTTTCTCCATCTTCTAATGATTCCCTTCCCTGCCTTGTGCAGATCTGTTTTGTTCCTGTTGGTCTCCCCCGTGGTGGAGAAGTTAGTTTAATAAATTGAGTGTGTGGACAGGTGTTTTCAGATAAGTAATGAGTTCAAACTGGAGCAATTAATAGAGGTAATGAGGGGAGGATAGGAGGACCTTAAAGACGGACTAACAGGGAGAGAGAATATTCCTGGATGGTTGGTGATCAAATATGTGTTTCATAAAATAAAAATACAAATAATATTAAAAATCATACATCCTGAAATGTTTTATTCAGATTCTGTCTTTTACAGCTGAGGTGAACCTACTCTAATAACTACAGAACTCTCCTAGTAAGAGGGGAAACCTTACAAAATCTCCACCGTGTTTAAATATCTAAAAGAATACAGCTACTCTACTCACTCCCATATTTACATTCAGAGCAATAAAATATTAATAAACTGGAGCTGCTGGAAACAAAGGTGGATCTTGACTGATATTTATTTTACCGTCACACCGTGAGCAGGAGTGTAAAACCAGTAAAAAAAAAAGAAAGATAAATCTTACAAACTTGCAGTTTGAGAACTGAAAGAAAGGTTGGTATCTGGTTGTCTTCATAACAACCATTTATTTTAAGACTTATATATAAATCTTTATAAGAGGTGCCAATAATTGTGTACTATATTGTTTTCCTTCAAAGCAGAGATTTTTTTTCAGACATAATTTTCTGCCTTTCTAGTGTTAACTATACACAAAGTATCTAACTGGCTCCCAATAACACCTGACTCTAATTTTAAACACCTTTCATTATCTCCATGAAATTAAAAAACTGCCAACTAGCCTCATGATGATAGAGGCCACACAGCTTATCACTGATACTTCTGATTACTTCTCTAATCTTTTTATGATCCTGTATCCTACAGAAGACGATTAGTGCCACTGAAAAAAAAAAAAATTCTGACTTTTTTTCTCTTTTTTTCCTCTGAATTTTGACTTTCTCTCAAAATGTTTACGTTTCCTCAGAATTCTATCTTTAATCCTCTGAGATCAAAAGTAAGAATATTGAGGGGGGAAAAAAAATCAAACTTTTTTTTTTTGTTTTTTGTTTAGTGGCCCTACTCCTCTTCCGTATGTACATTTTGAAGTTAGAGTGAAACATGACCATATTTCTGACCTGTTTTTCTTTTAACAGACATGACTTCATCGGCGAGTTCAGCACCAGCTACAGAGAAATGTGCAGAAGCCAGTCACAGTTCCATGTCTATGAGGTGCTATTCTTCACACAAATGCACACACACACCACACACACATACAGGCTTGTCATAGACGTTGGAATTCATTCAGCCCCTCGATATGACCACACACTCAACCTAATTTCAATTAGAGACAAGGAAGAACTGGAAAGCACTTTATCTAACGCTTTATCAAATAAAATAAAATAAAATAAAACACTTGCACGCATCAATAAGCTTGCTACATGTGCAGTGATAAAAGCTCTCCACTCTACAGTGACTTTCAGTGTTGGGCTGATCTGTTCTCACAAATGTTTGTTGCTTTTTTTTTTTTTCAAACATTTCATGTGAACGAAAATCAGACAGCCACAGCTGCAGACTTTTGTTTTCTTAGTTACTACAAAGAGGAGTTCCTCCCGCGTGATTGACAGCGACGGCTTCTGAATAACGATGCTGATGGTCATTTCTATCTTTGCTTTTTACAGAAAGAAACCTTCACTAACATGTGCATTGTGAATAGTTTCCGTGGTAGAGCTTCATAATGTCAGAGTATTTTTGACCCAAAAGGGCATATGAACATTTAAAGCCTAAAAGCAGAGTTACAGATCCACTCTGTACAGCTAGAGATATTGTAACCAATTACAATCGCTGGATTTTGTAAAATTCTGACTTGCCTATAATGATTTTATTCATGTGCTTGTTTTTCTGCTTTCTGCATCAACATGTTTTTTTGGGGGGCGGGGTTAGGTAAAATAACACAATAAGAAACAAAAGCAGCCCAATTTTATGTCGCTGTTTCTCCCTGCATCACCAACATGTTACAATCTCAGGTATCTGTATAGATAAGCCAAACAAGCACAACAAAATAAAATACAGCAAGGGCCAACAATATGTGTCTCCGTAAATGCAAACACAGCTCTTGCTTTTCCTTTTCTGAAAATAAATACATAAATCGCCTCCGTTGGTTAATGTCACTTCCACAAAGAAATACAAAGTCCAAATGTATGTAACATATTCAGAGAAACAGCTTCTTTCCATTTGAAGTTCTAAATTGAACCTGTTCATCCAAAGCAAAAAGCCAGTCTCTCATTTAGTCCCAGAGGCTTGCTTGCTAGCTAGCTAGCTAGCTCCCTTGCTATCATGCTAGTGTCAGTCTAGCATAAAATTTCCCTCAGCATTTTAATCAAACTTGGTTTTAGTCATTTATTTTAAGATATAATGCTAGCTTACTGTTTCATCCATGGTTTCTGTACAGGGTGAATCTATTCAGCACCTTTTTTTCCAGACTAGAAAAGGTTTAATTAGGGATAGTTTAAAAAACAACTCACTTTAAAGTTTTGTTTTGCTTGTGCTGACAAGAAGAAATATAGCAGCAATTATTCACTAATTAGCAGTCTGAGCATAAAAGCTCAAGGAGCCTGCTGACTTTAGCTTATTGTCTTTTTTCTTTAATTTTATCCTCTGAATAACATGGTTAAAAAAAACAAGTTAGATATAAAACCATTTTTAAAAATATGCATAAAAATAATAGCTTTTTTAAGAGCAACATCTAAAGAAAATATCAGATTTGTATATTTTCAATCCATTTTCTGTTAATTACACATTTTGAAGATAAAGAGGTGAAGTTGTCATGATGTTAAGGTTTGATTTTTGGTTTGATTTTGAGTAGTCTTCTGTTTCTGTTTAGTCGTTGTTTAGTTTGCTGGTCTCAGAAGGTGTGCACCATTTTGACTGCTGTGTCAGTCTTGCCTTATGTACGATATCACCAAGAGATCAGTGAAAATGTTGTTCTAAACAATTAAAAAAGTCAGTGACTATAGAGAATATTATCAATTCCAGGCTGTGTAATAGTCAGCTGGTGGTCTCTGGAAAATGCAATTTAATTACTGCCTACTTATGTTGCCTCAGTACTTTTCTTATTGTCTTTCTTTTCTTAGCAGTAAACTAAAAGGAAATGCTCTGACAGGTAGTCTTTGGTTCTTCTCTCCATTAAGACTCAAATATCCCAACATACTTCATCAAACGTCCTACATTGGTCGCCCTCTGGTTTATTGTTATGGTTTTGTTTGGTTTTAATACTGTATTTTTTTATTTAGTTTAATCTTTACATGTATATGTTGTTAAATTAAACATGTCTTGCTATAGAAAGCTAGCTTTATCGCTAGCTTTCTATCTAGTGATGAAGCTCGATAGCCAGCTGGCTAGCTGGTGGTCACATTTTACAGTTCATGATCTGTTTTTGTGGTATAGACACACTCCTTTCTCTTTTACTGTAGGCTGGATCATATATCACTAAAACTAGTCCAGTAGATGGATAACCTTTGAAAATGTGTCCATTTGTTCAGAATTTTGTGAACAAAATGCTCTGACTTTTACGTACGTATGTACTTTTATAACCTAATAGAATCACTTTAATGTGAGTCTGGGCAATAGAAAGGCCGTTTTTTATTTCCTTGTTATAATCTGTTGAATTACTGAAGTCAGTCTTCTGAGCCTTCCTCATGTCCTCGAGCGTTTACCTAACTGTTCCATTAGCTCTGCTAAAGCATAAACCTCTCGAGACTAAGACTCAGTAAAGCTGCTTAGGAAGAACAACCTCCATCATTTTAGTATTGAGACAGAAGAGTGGGGCTGCCTTTTTTTTCTATATGCGTCAAGTTATATGCCATCAGTTTTCTTCACTTTTCAGTTCTTTTTTTTCTCTTTCTCTCTCTGTCTCTCTCTCTCTGTCTCTCTCTCTCTCTTTCTCTCTCTCTCTCTCTCTCTCTCTCTCTCTCTCTCTCTCTGTGATTATATAGATAGAGTAAAACCTGATATTAAATGTGAGCTTGTTCAAATATATGCCCCCTGTGTGATGCTGTTTTATCTGGGTTCTTTTGGGAGCAGAATCCTGAGGTCCGTGTAAAAAGAATTTGTAAAGGGGGAGTGTGGGGGGGAAGGTGACTAAAGTAAATTCAGTAATTACTTTGCCTTTAATGTGGGGATAGAGATTGTCTATGGTAATGCTTATTAAAAAGGCATTTAGTTCAGCTTTATATCCATCCATCCGGAGGGTATCCATCCATCCATCCATTTTCTTCCACTTATCCGGGGTCGGGTCGCGGGAACAGCAGCTTCAGAAGCGAGGCCCCAGCCACTTCTTCCAGCTCCTCCGGGGGAACCTCAAGGTGTTCCCAGGCCAGCCAAGAGACAGTCCCTCCAGTGTGTCCTGGGTCTTCACCGAGGTCTCCTCCCGGTGGGACGTGCCTGGAACACCTCACCAGGGAGGCGTCCAGGAGGCATCCTGACCAGATGCCCGAGCCACCTCAACTGGCTCCTCTCGACGTGGATGACCAAGCTTCTCACCCTATTTCTAAGGGAGAGCTCAGCCACCCTGCAGAGGAAACCCATTTTGGCCGCTTGTATTCGTGATCTCGTTCTTTCGGTCATGACCCAAAGCTCATGACCATAGATGAGGGTGGGAACGTAGATTGACTGGTAAATCGAGAGCTTCGCTTTTTGACTCAGCTCTCTTTTCACCATGATGGACCGGTACAGCGCCCGCTTCACGGCAGACACTGCCCCAATCTGCCTGTCGATCTCCCGCTCCCTTCTTCCCTCATTCATGAACAAGATCCTCAGATACTTAAACTCCTCCACTTGAGGCAGGACGACCCCCCTGACCCGGAGAAGGCACTCTACCCTTTTCCGGCTCAAGACCATGGCCTCGGATTTGGAGGCACTGAGCCTCATCCCGGCCGCTTCACACTCGGCCACGAACCGCTCCAGTGAGAGCTGCAGATAACGATCTGATGAAGCCAACAGGACCACATCATCCGCAAAAAGCAGAGATGTGATCCTAAGGCCACCAAAACGGATCCCCTCAACACCTTGGCTGCACCTAGAAATTCTGTCCATGAAGGTAATGAACAGAATCGGTGACAAAGGGCAGCCTTGGTGGAGTCCAACTCTCACGGGAAACGAGCCCGACTTACTGCCGGCAATGCGGACCAGACTCTGACACCGGTCATACAGGGACCTGACAGCCCGTATCAAAGGGCCCGGTACCCCATACTCCCAGAGAACCCCCCAAGGGGCCCCCCGAGGGACACAGTCGAATGCCTTCTCCAAGTCCACAAAACACATGTAGACTGGTTGGGCGAACTCCCATGCACCCTCCAGGACCCTGCTGAGGGTGTAGAGCTGGTCCAGTGTTCCATGACCACGACGAAAACCACACTGCTCTTCCTGAATCCGAGGTCCGACTATCCGACGGACCCTCCTCTCCAGGACCCCTGAATAGACCTTACCAGGGAGGCTTAAGAGTGTGACCCCCCTGTAATTGGAGCACACCCTCCGGTCCCCCTTTTTAAACAGGGGGACCACCACCCCAGTTTGCCAATCCAGGGGAACTGCCCCCGATGTCCATGTGAAATTGCAGAGTCGCGTGAGCCAACACAACCCTACAACATCCAGAGCCTTAAGGAACTCCGGGCGGATCTCATCCACCCCCGGGGCCCTGCCACCGAGGAGCTTTTTGACCACCTCGGCGGCCGTACGGAAGTCTTTCTCCATGGCCTCTACAAACTCCTCCCACACCCGAGTTTTTGCCTCAGCGACCACCCGAGCCGCATGCCGCTTCGCCCGTCAGTGCCCGTCAGGTCCCACAGGCCAAAGAGGCCTGGTAGGACTCCTTCTTGAGCTTGACAGCATCCCTCACCGAAGGTGTCCACCAACGGGTTCGAGGGTTGCCGCCGCGACAGGCACCAATAACCTTGCGACTGCAGCTCCGATAAGCCGCCTCGGCAATGGAGGCACGGAACATGGTCCACTCAGACTCAATGTCCCCAACCTTCCCCGGAACGTGTTCGAAGTTCTGCCGGAGATGGGAGTTAAAGCTCCATCTCAAAGGGGACTTCGCCAGATGTTCCCAGCAGACCCTCACTACACGTTTGGGCCTGCCAGGTCTGACCGGCTTCCTCCCCCACCACCGGAGCCAACTCACCAACAGGTAGTGGTCAGTGGACAGCTCCGCACCTCTCTTCACCCGAGTGTCCAAGACATACGGCCGCAGATCTGATGAAATGATGACAAAATCGATCATTGAACTGCGGCCTAGGGTGTCCTGGTTCCAAGTGCACATATGGACACCCGTATGCCTGAACATGGTGTTCGTGATGGACAATCCGTGACGAGCACAGAAGTCCAACAACAGAACACCACTCAAGTTCAGATCGGGGGGTCGTTCCTCCCAGCCACACCTCTCCAGGTCTCAGTCATTGCCCACGTGAGCGTTGAAGTCCCCCAGTAGAACAAGGGAGTCCCCAGGAGGGGCACTCTCCAGTACCCCCTCTAAGGACTCCAAAAAGGGTGGGTAATCTGAACTGTTGTTCGGCCCGTAAGCACAGACAACAGTCAGAACCCATCTCCCCACTCATAGGTGGAAGGAGGTTACCCTCTCATTCACCGGGGTAAACCCCAACGTACAGGCGCTGAGATGGGGGGCAACAAGTATGCCCACTCCTGCCCGGCGCCTCTCACCGTGGGCAACTCCAGAGTGGAAGTACGTCCAGCCCCTATCAAGGAGACTGGTTCCAGAACCAGAGCCATGCGTCGAGGTGAGGCCAACTATTTCTAGCCGGAACCTCTCAGCCTCGCACACTAGCTCCGGTTCCTTCCCCACCAGAGAGGTGACGTTCCACGTCCCAAGAGCCAGCTTCTGCAGCTGAGGATCAGACCGCCAGGGTCCCCTCCCTTGGCTGCCGCCCGTTACACACTGCAACCGACCCCTTTGGCCCCTCCGACAGGTGGTGAGCCCATTGGAAGGGGGACCCACGTCTCCTCTTTGGGCTGAGCCCGGCCAGGCTCCGTGGGCAAAGCCCGGCCACCAGGCGCTCACCATCGTGCCCCACCTCCAGGCCTGGCTCCAGAGTGGGGCCCCAGTGACCCGTGTCCGGGCGAGGGAACGCTAGATCCAAGGTTGTTGTGCATCATAAAGGGTCTTCGGGCTGCGCTTTGTCTGGTTCCTCACCTAGGACCTGTCTGCCTTGGGCTACCCTACCAGGGGCATAAAGCCCCAGACAGCATAGCTCTTAGGATCATTGGGACACTCAAACCCCTCCACCACGATAAGGTGGCAGCCCGAGGAGAGGGCTTTGCTAAATAGTCTGGGTTAATTAAAACTTGAGGGGCCAGGAGTCACTCGAACTTTGACTGCTGCAGAAACATTAAGACTCAACAATTTTGTTTTAGGCTTTAAAAACAAGCTTATGTCTCCACAGGTGCTAAATCCAAAAAAGAAAGGGAAGAAGAAGAAGAAGTACCAAAACTCAGGAACGGTGAGTGGAAACTGTTTGAAAAACAACCACCAATAAGTGTGTCAAAAATACATGTGAAAATATTATTGTAGAGATAACAATATACTATGATATACTCTATGATGTTAATTAGAGAAGCAAAAACGTATACCCAATTTTGTTGCTAAGAAAACCATTGAGATTATGTTATGTTAGTCTGCCTGCTGTGACATTAATTCAATATGTTAATAAGCTGTGTAAAAGAGCAATGACTATGAACAATATTTTACTATTTTTAAAAAGGAATTTTTTTATTTACTTATTTCTTTTACAAATGAAACAGTCATCAGCATCTTACATTTGGGATTAGCATAGTTAGTGCAACTTGTACAAAAACAACAGTATCAACTTATGGCTAACTTTTATAGCCTTCTTCACTTAGTAAAGGGATCCACACTAAAGAGTGTTGCCTTTAGCTCAGCCTTTTTGTGCTTTGTGTGGTGCAAACACAGATTGGTGAAAGATTCAGTATTAAAATCAATCTCTCTAGCTATCTTGTTAGCTGGGTATCTGACTGGCTATCCGGCTAGCTATCAGTCATATTACATAGTTCATGCTCTATTTTGGTAAATTTTTCCTTATTTTTGTCTATGTTTTTTGATGCATCTATAATTTTTCTGAAGGTTATATATTACAAAATATTAACTGGCATAATAATGGTATAGCTTCATTAGAAAACAAAACTAACTTCTAACCTCATATGTGAATCAGATTTTTTACAAAAATACAGCCTTATACAGTGACAATGTCAACACACTCGTTGAAAGAGAGAGAAAGAAGACTTAGCTTATGGAAACCTCAAATGGAGAAAAAAGCAAATAGTCATTTGTTGTGCATATAACTCCCTTGTAGTTACACTTGTATAAATGGTCTGCAGCTAACAGCATTTTAATTATTGACTAATATACCAATCAACACTAATTAGTCATTAAAACTGAAGTGAATTGTTCAGCATGGTGTACCTCAGTCATTAGGGTTACACCTCGTTGTGTCTCTACATATTCAGTTCACTGAAAGAGTCCTTTTATTAAAATGTATTAAAATTTGGCAGCTCTCGAATTTTCACTAAACTGGAAGAATAGTAACTTTGATGGGAACACTTTAGGTTGTTTACTGGCGTATCTTGCCAGAAAAAAAAAATCTTAAAAAGAGAAACTCCCTGCATCTGTTTCTCGCTTATTAGCTTTATTTTACATTAAAGAACTCCACTTTGGCGCCACAACTTGTAAACACACTTCCACTTTGATCCACTGGAGTGGTGAGAAAGCAATTAGTGAAGGCCCATATCTACCTAAAACATCTGTTTGATCAGGCTTTTTAACAGCATCTATGTTGACGGCGAGTCTTTATATCCTCACCACATGGACAAACAATTTGACTGGGACAGCTATATGAAATCAATGACAGTCCACAACGTAGAGCTTCTGTGATCATTTACAGTAATTATTGTTTAAATGAAAGAGAAGAGAGATCAAAATCTAAAAAAGTCTTTATCTTTGAAATACTAAAATTAGCTTGATATGCCTGATATTTCAGTCACATAAAGACAGTTACAAATGCAGCCTTCTACCACCCGAAGAAGGCTGGTAGAAGCTAAGGGGCTGCATTGCCAAAACACAAAATCTTACTAAGTAATTGTGTCTAACTTGTAGTGCAAATATCTCAGTGCACTTGAATTAAAAAAAACTAACTTAAAGGGAACTTTTCACCAAGATTTAGAAGTTTGTTGTAAGTAAATAATTCTTTAATATTGATGAAAAAGTGCTGGTACCACTGGCAGATTATTTCACTTATGACATGGGGAAATTGTGTTGTGATAAACAATTTTTTTCATCCATATAAAATAATAATTTACTTAAAACAAGCTCCTATATCCTGCTGAGAAGACACTTGTAAGTTAGTTTTATCTTATTTCAAGTGTACCAAGATATTCGCACTAGAAACTAGACAAAAAATTCTTGGTAGGATTTTTGTATTTTTGCAGTGTAATGTGTCAGCAAGATCCAGAGAATCTCATGCATGTGTTTATCTTCCATCACATCTATTACATCGATGCAGCAGTGCCTGAAATATGCCTAAAATATTAATCAAACACACAAATCTGGAACAAACTTCCAGAAAACCGCAAAACAGCTAAAACAGAGTTCCTACAGCCCACCTGTTCAGAGTGACTTTTGACCCATAATAACTGGAACATTGAGCAACATATTTGATTTGTATTGATGATTTTGACAATGACTTGACAAACTCTAATGGCTGTTGCTGGTTTTCACAACTGTGCTTACAATATTTCTTTATGGTTTCACCATGTGAAGCACTTTGTTGTTGAAATGTGTCATGCAAATGAACTTGATGGATTGATTATAAAGTGAGACTTCGCATCTTATTGCCCTGTTCTACTGACTGGCAGGTGACCCTCCTGTCCTGCCTGGTGGACACTGAGCTGTCCTTCCTGGACTACATCAGAGGCGGGTAAGTTCCCACTAACTGGTATGAAGTCGTACAGGATTAGGCAGCAGCATTGCTCTCATCATTAAATCTTGTCACTCGCAGTTATTAGTGTAGACTCTGCAGCGGCTCAGCCGGGCAGATTACCGGCTGCGGCGTTATCTCCCGACTCCAACATTAAGACAGACAGCTGCCGATAACCTGCTGCTTTAATTGCTCTCTGCCGCATGCTTTGAAAACACGCCGCGGCATAATCTGACATGATTGATGGTTCCATGTTTCTCCTTATGCCATTTATTTTCTTTTTTGTAGGACACAGATTAATTTCACGGTGGCAATTGATTTCACAGCATCAAACGGTGAGTGTTTCACTGCTTCGCTCTTGTAATTTGCATCTCCTCGGTGTATCGAACGGATGAAAGTTTGGCAGTTAAAAGATCAGATCTGTGCAAATTGAACTCTTAGGGGAGTTCCTAGTCAGTCAGCTTGGTTTAATGACTTGAAGATTAAGAGTGTGAAATTTGACTGTTAGAAGTTTGTCATTTCAAACTTTGGAGTTTTACTCCAAAGTACTTTGCCTAGTCAGTGAATCACTGCGCTCGTATTTTTTTAAATTTTTTTACAAATTACGTTTCCAGCCTGTCGGGCTGCTTTTGGAAGCCCCAGCAGTAAACCAGCTCAGATGAGGAACGTCAAGAAGAAGACAGACAAACACAATTAGCTGTTCTGCGCAGAAGACTTTGTCACAGATGATTGATTGACTCTTTCTGGCAAAACGTGATTTAGCGGATTAATAAAGAGTTAAACAATTTCAGAGCTTACGTAACGGGAAGAAAAATGGATGAGTTTCTGTATTGTAATCGAATCAGACTCCCACCACGCTGTCTTTGAGGAGGCTGAATACTCAGAATAAACCGAACAATAACCACAACGATGTTTTCCATGAGCGTAAACTAATAATGTTACGCTAGAATCTAAAATTGGTTTCCTTTTTTCTGTTTGCCATTTTTTTGTACCACAAATGTTAGTAACATGATGTAGAGGGTGGCAGAGAACTCACAATTGTACCTAGATAGGAGTAGCACTACTTTTACATATTTTTTCCTGAGGGAAAAGGATCTCGTTGTGAAGAGCAGCTTCTTGATTCTGGTAGAGGAGCCTTAAAGTGGCAGTATTATGTGTTTCCAGCCACATGATACCATTTTATTACACAATCAAGTAACTGTTACTTTTAGTTGTTATAAAAATGCTTTATCAATCATGACTTAAAACAAGTTTGACTTCGAAATTTAACACCTTGAAATTGGTCCTCTGTGTCTTTAAGAAACTCCTGCTCTTTCTGAAGCTCTGCTAGGGCTATAAACTATTATTCCAGTAATTGGGTATTCTTTTGATTATTCTGACAATTAATTGAGTAATTGAATAAAAATTTGATCAAATAAAATGATGGTAAATACTGCCATAACAGCAGTGTCTATATGAGATATTAACATCAGCCCAACTCATAGGCCGATTCATAGGTGGAAGTGAGAGTGTTGCGCAACACAAATAATCACCTGGTCAGAACATGGTGCGCTAAATAATAAAACATAATTTAACGAAGCCTTGAGGCAGATATTTTGCCTCGAGGAATTTTAATACTTGAGGTACTCGAATCATTCGTGGATGTCATGATCCGTGGTTCTATGTGTTTATTTTCTAGTTTCTGTGTGATTCTGTTCCCTGTTGGTCCTGTCTCTGCGTCTTTCCCCGTTGATTGTCTCCCAGGTGTGTCTCGTTCCCGTGATTGCCCCGTGTGTATTTAGTCTCCCCTGTTGTCTGTATTCTTCGTCGGGTCCTTGTCTATCGCTTGTCATAGTTTGTCTACTGAATGTCTATTCCTTGTTGGTTGATGTCACCTTCTCCGTGCTATCAGTTTCCTCGTGCTGTCTCCCTGTTGTTCCTTTTGAGAAGTCCTTATCATTAAATTCATCATTTACCGCTACATCCTGGGTCCTGCCTGCGTCTTCACTCACCGGTAAACACCGCTCCCTGACAGAAGGACCCGACCAAACGAACGGTGAGGAAGCTATGGCATACTGCCCCCCAGGTGTGGGACCACGTCGCCACGAGCGCCCAAAACCGCTGGAGGTCCCGGCCCCTGGGCGCTGGAATCACCAGCGCTCTGAGCCGCCGGAGGTCCCGGTCCCTAGGCACCCAAGTCACCGACGCGACGACAAGCTGAGTCCCTGGTGGGGAGCACGTTTGGCGTACTACCCCCAGGTGTGGGACCACGTCGCCACGAGCGCCCAAAACCGCTGGAGGTCCCGGCCCCTGGGCGCTGGAATCACCAGCGCTCTGAGCCGCCGGAGGTCCCGGTCACTGGGCACTGGCGTCACCATCGCTCTGGGCCACCGGAGGTCCCGGTCCCGGAGCATCGACGTCGTCACCGCCCTCGACCACCGGAGTTTCCCGTGCCCGCTGCCGGTGAGCAGCCGCCGGAGTCCGCTGCCGGTGTACAGTTCCCTCCAGAGTCCCCTAGTGTCCCTCCAGAGTCCCCTAGTGTCCCTCCAGAGTCCCCTAGTGTCCCTCCAGAGTCCCCTAGTGTCCCTCCAGAGTCCCCTAGTGTCCCTCCAGAGTCCCCTAGTGTCCCTCCAGAGTCCCCTAGTGTCCCTCCAGAGTCCCCTAGTGTCCCTCCAGAGTCCCCTAGTGTCCCTCCAGAGTCCCCTAGTGTCCCTCCAGAGTCCCCTAGTGTCCCTCCAGAGTCCCCTAGTGTCCCTCCAGAGTCCCCTAGTGTCCCTCCAGAGTCCCCTAGTGTCCCTCCAGAGCATCCTAGCGTCCTTCTCGAGTCCCCTAGCGCCCTTCCCGAGTCCCCTAGCGTCCTCCCAGAGCTTCCTAGCGCCCTTCCCGAGTCCCCTAGCGTCCTCCCAGAGCTTCCTAGCGCCCTTCCCGAGTCCCCTAGCGTCCTCCCAGAGCTTCCTAGTGTCCTTCCCGAGTTCCCTAGTGTCCTTCCCGAGCTCCCAGCGCCCGCAGCAGCCGGCGCTCCGCCAGAGCTCCCAGCTCCAGAGCTCCCAGCGCCTGCAGCAGCCGGCGCTCCGACCGGCCCACCGCGGCACAAGCTCCGCCTCCAGCGTCGCCGCCCACCGCGGCTCAAGCTCCGCCTCCAGCGTCGCCGCCCACCGCGGCTCAAGCTCCGCCTCCAGCGTCGCCGCCCACCGCGGCTCAAGCTCCGCCTCCAGCGTCGCCGCCCACCGCGGCTCAAGCTCCGCCTCCTGCGTCGCCGCCCACCGCGGCTCAAGCTCCGCCTCCTGCGTCGCCGCCCACCGCGGCTCAAGCTCCGCCTCCTGCGTCGCCGCCCACCGCGGCTCAAGCTCCGCCTCCTGCGTCGCCGCCCACCGCGGCTCAAGCTCCGCCTCCTGCGTCGCCGCCCGCCGGACCTCCCACGAGAGGTCTGCCTCCTGTGCCGTGGTCGGCCCCCGGAGGGTTTTGCGGTGCTTATTTCGTTTTGGATTTGTTTTTTGTTTTTCTGGACTCTGGCCCTCCTACCGTCGCCCCTCCGCCCACCCTGTTGGGATCTGGTTTTTGTTTCTGGACTCTGGCCCTCCTGCCGTCGCCCCTCCGCCCACCCTGTTGGGTTGTTTTTTGTTTTTTGGACTCTTTTTGTTGGGCGCCTGGTAGTCGCCCCTTGAGGAGGGGGTACTGTCATGATCCGTGGTTCTATGTGTTTATTTTCTAGTTTCTGTGTGATTCTGTTCCCTGTTGGTCCTGTCTCTGCGTCTTTCCCCGTTGATTGTCTCCCAGGTGTGTCTCGTTCCCGTGATTGCCCCGTGTGTATTTAGTCTCCCCTGTTGTCTGTATTCTTCGTCGGGTCCTTGTCTATCGCTTGTCATAGTTTGTCTACTGAATGTCTATTCCTTGTTGGTTGATGTCACCTTCTCCGTGCTATCAGTTTCCTCGTGCTGTCTCCCTGTTGTTCCTTTTGAGAAGTCCTTATCATTAAATTCATCATTTACCGCTACATCCTGGGTCCTGCCTGCGTCTTCACTCACCGGTAAACACCGCTCCCTGACAGTGGAATCGTTGAAGCTCTAAACTCCGCCTTCAGAAAGTCATCACAACATGGCTCCTCTAGTAACCTGTTAACATCATTTTTACCAACAATTCAAGAATTTTCTTAAAGAAGTATGTTTTTGATGATAGATTGACATTACAACATAATATGAAGCTGAAAACGTTGATTTCACACAATAACCCTTCTTCAATGTATTCACAATCCGCACCAAAAACTGGAATATTTCTGCAGGACATTTTCAACATTCTTAGTCTGGCTTTTAACTAATATTGACCTCATTGCCTTCAGGTTCTTCCATTTGAAACACGGCAAGTTTTCAAATTCTGGAACTCGTAGTCGAAACATAGCTTACTTCTCCCTAATCTAAATCCTGCACACTGAGGTGGTGGAGTGGAGCCAAAACCGGCTCTACACTCACTCCTCTCTGCAGTTTGTCCAGCCCCATGTTACAGGATAAATGGACTTGCTGTGTTTCTCTGTCAGCTCATTTTAATGGAGGCAAAGCATCACGTCAAACTAGTGAAATTCCACATTATAAATTCAATAACGGTAATTACTTTTAGCTTTTGGATTTCAGATTCCTGACATGTGTATATGCTGCAACATAGTTGCCATAGCAGCACCCACAAATCATAACACTTCAACTGACGAGACATGTTTTATATACTTTTTTTGTGGAGATGGAACATGTAAAACATGGTTATAATTGTTATATTATGTGACAATTTTGAAGATAAGTAGTAAAAAAAAGAGAGAGATTTTTGGAAAAGTCTTTGAATATGAGCCACAGTGGTCATGATTTAAGCGAGTTGCACATATCTGAAAATGCTCCGTAGGTAAAACGGCCTCTCGGCTGCTCTACCGGGCACATAAATGGGTCATTATCAGAGTGCTGCAGGACATGCTGAAAGATGGAGGAGATCATTTTGACCATTAAGAAAACGTGCATGGAGCAGTTTCTACCCCAAGCAGGATATTAACCCCCTGAGAATTAGGCGGTCACATAAAACTGAATACAATGTGCTGAGAAATGTTTCAAAGTTTAAGGGGGCAGTATTGTGTTTTTCAGCCACATAGTGTCATTTTACAGTCTAGTAACTGTGTTAACTTCTGTTATAAAAAGTGCTGCATATATCAAATGTGACTAATTTCTTGAAATTAGGCCTCTTTCTCTTTAAAAACTCCTGCTTTTTCTGAAACTCCACCTTTAGGAAGTCATCACAACATGGCTCCTCTATTAACCCTTTAACTGTGTTTTTACCAGCATTTCACTGAGAAGTAGCTCCTGTAATGAGCTCAGCAGATGCTCAGTTCCACCAGATGTTTGCTAATTGCTTCTGGCTAGTCTGAAGGAGCTGAGTGGGGAGTGCTGATCTGGTAGGTGGAATCTCGGAAGCTTGGAAACTGCAACTCAGAGGAAGAGCTGCTTCTCAAAGGCGGGGCTAAGTCCACCTAGGCATTTTGTACAGCTGAAGGGTTGCCATGGAGAAGAAAGGATTTCTCAAACATGCATGAAAATCAATGCAATACTCCAGGTGTGTTTTTGATGAGGGAATAACAGTGTAACATGATATAAAGGTTAAAATAGTCAATTTGGCATAATACTGCCCTTCTAAAGGCTTTTACACAACTCTTTTTACCCTAAATAAAACAAAAGACTAATTATACACGCTGGTTATTTCCTTTAAAATAATCTAGCAATTATGTAGAAGCAGTAGCTGAAAAAAATAGCAGCATACATAATTATTTATTGGCTCCTATATAATACAATACATTTTTATTTTTGAAAAGTTAGGATTATAAAGGCTTGATATCACCTCAAGGTCACAGTTCCAGTTTGTGATCAGTTTCAAAATTCCTTCATTTTAACATTTACACAAAAAAAGAACAAAGAAAGGAAACAAGGGTTGTCTAATGTCTCTACACAGTAGAGACATTACTTGTGTGTTCATAACTAAAAAGGAAGATTTATTGGCTTTTTTTTTTTTTTTTACCATGTTAAGTAGCAGGAAGCTGAAAGTAATCGTCTTTAGTCTGACCTTTAGCAGACTTCCATAACTGTCTGGAGGATTTCTGGCACACTTTTATTTACAGCGTTCTGTTCAGAGACGTTTGCTGGCATATATTTATGCTCAGCTCTCTCTTTTGGCTCCTGCCACAGGATTTCAATCAAGTTCAGAGTCTGGACTTTGACGGGGTCGTTACTTCAACTTTGTAAAGCCGCCAACTCGCTGCCAAGAGCCTTCTCCTGGGAATCCTTCCAAAGACGCCACGCTTGTCCGGCCCTCCTCTAATTGTCCTGTCATGAACTCTCATGTTCAACACGCTAACTGAAGTCGCTGGGGTCTTCTGAATATTTCACAGTCTGGTATCAGGGCTAGCCTCAGACTTTCTATAAATAATCTTTAGAAAGAGAATTTTAGCTCAGAAGTGATGGACCTTAAAGTGTCTGGACTTATCCTCGGTTCTTCCCAGATTGATGGGAGGCAACAGTTGCTAACAAGAAACTCAGTGTAACATGTAACATATGCAGTTGTTTCACATATACTGAATAACAAAAACTCACACATTTTTTTTCACTGTCTGAGGTTAAATCAGACCAAACTTTTCTTGCTTTAGGTTAGTTAGAAAGAAATCCCAAAAGATTTAACTCAAGTCATACGTTTTAAAAGTTATTCATGACATTGACCAATTAAATTATAAGTTACAAAAGAATGATTAAAAATGCTCCAGCTCCATTTTCAGGCACTTGGCAAATCTAAATAATTTTGGTAATTCTAGCTGACCTATAACAAGAAAAGTTTGATCTGATTTAACTTCATACAGTGGGAAAAAATACTTATCTGTCTTTTTATTCAGTGTATGTAAATACAACTGTGTGTTCTAAAATGTAAGGCCTTTGAATTAAAAGAATATACTTTTTTTTTTTTTTTGCTTTTTATCATGCCTGTGCTTCATGTTTTCTGGTTGATAAAGCTCAGCTGTGGCCCAAACGAAATGTGTGCAGAGTTCGCAAAAGCATGAAATGTAGAACCTGAACTCCTGGGTGTAGAAACGAGCTGAATCCTGTTTGAGACCAGGAACGGAGGAGGAGTCTGGTCACATCATCCACATGGCAAATGCGTTATGTCCAGTGAGCTCTCGAAAATGTAGACAATATTTAGTAAATCCAGTGCCAGAGAATAGCTGTGCACATTATCAAGAAGTTCTTTTTTTTGGGAGTTTTTTTTTTATACAGATCATGTTTGATGAAAAATAACAGCTCTTGTTATGGGTTAGAATCTGTGTGACCAAAATGCCAATGAGACCTGACTGAGTAAAAGAGAATGCAGAGACCCTCATCCTGGATGTAACGGAGATTACAAAGTGCGACACTTGGTTACCATGGAGACTAAACATGGGTCGAAGAAGAGAAATTGCTGACCAGAGTCACACTTTCCTTTGGCGTTTCCTCCTGCTGCTTGAGCTTCCAGAGAGATGAGAGGTGTTACTCCCATCCCATCTGCTGCTTGACCCGAAGAAAGATGATGCTTCATTGATGGCCTCAGTTTGGGTTCTTAGTATATTTTTGAAGTTTTTTGTATGAGGCCTACTCCACAGGTAGCAGGATATCTGGTAAACCTGATAGATTTTTACGCAATTTCGCTTTTCATCCACACGTAACCTCTATTTAATATCACTAAAAATGATTGTTAATAAAAACTCTGACCAAATTAAAGATTTAAGAAATCTCCTTTTATGTACTTGAGTGTGGACTTTGGAAGCCGGAGATTCATTTTTATGTTGGTTCAGAGGCTTTTTGCTTTTTTTTTTGTGTGTGTTATTTTTTTATGTTATTTTTTCAAACAATGTGACAAATATGGTCATTTTTAAAGTACGACACACTCTACGACCAAACTTGTTATTCCCAAGATCTTTCATTGCTGTGTGTGTCGTCTCTCGGGATCTGAAAATCAGCCGACAATTTAAAAAATCTTGTTATGTGAACCAAGGATTACATCCAAACCTGCGCCATCACACCTGAATCGTACACTTGAATTACCTCTTCAGCTTGCCATCAAGTTTGGCAAAGGCCTCGTAACAGGCCATTCCTTTTATTCAGGTGTGTTGGAGCAGGGTTGCATCTAAAACTTTCAGGACAGTAGATTTCCAGGACTAATGTTGGAACCCCCTGAATTAAATGAATATTTTTTTATTTTGAACTACTTCTGTTAGTTGTTAAGTCTCAAGAAAACCAATCACACTCTAACAGTATTCCGTTAGTGACACAACTCCTAAGCAGGGAAGATTGATAAGATCTAAGAATCACTGAAAAGTTCTCCTTATTTTCCATATGTTGCGCTCCATGGCATGCTCATTTATCTCAACAATTGCGGCGTCTGTTATTTATAAGCCACTCCATTCTGCAGCTGTAATTTTACAACAGGTTTCACTAATTCACCGGCGCACCAAATGCATCATTCAGCATCTAAATCTATCTTGCCTCCAGTTCTGCCGGGGGTGTAACAAATGTTTTTGGATCTAGATCTACACTGCGTGATGTGATATGAATCAAACGCAGGGGAAGGAGACATAACGACAGTATGTTGCTAACCTGTGTTTTGTTTTGTTGTGTTGCTGTGCTTGGGGCACAGGCAACCCATCCCAGCCCACCTCGCTCCATTACATGAGCCCGTACCAGCTGAATGACTACGCCATGGCCCTGCGCGCCATCGGGGAGATCATCCAGGACTACGACAGCGACAAGTTGTTCCCTGCGCTGGGATTCGGTGCCAAGCTCCCACCAGACGGGCGTGTCTCCCACGAGTTTCCCCTGGTGAGGAAAGATTTTACACAACACACAGCCCAACATCAGGCCACGTACTAGTGATCACCCTACTATGTGTACTTGGATTCAAGTTCAGGTTTTTTTGCATGGTGCAGTTCAAATTTGCCTTTAGTCCTCAAAATCATCAATACATATGAAATATGTTGATCGGTGTTCCATTTATTACTAATCAAAGGCAACTTTAAACAGGTGTGTTTTTAGTCTTGATTTAAAGGAACTCAGTGTTTTGGCTTTTTTGCAGTTTTTTGGAAGTTGGTTCAAGATTTGTGGTGATGAATGAATGAATCTCCAAGGTTCATCTCAGCTAAGTAGACTGACTATGTCTCAGGGTGTGTATTATAAGCCTGGCAGGCCACCAGGGTTTACTTGCGCCCCCAACCAGGCTAAGCGTTGTTTGTTTATTTATTATAGGGTTTTTTTATTTATCAGTAACAGTGACAGCAAAGACGAGTTAAAGAGTCGCTTTGGTGAAATGGTTGGGAGCACGATGGCAACATGGTGGTCAGGATGTGAACACATAAGGAGCCTATTTTTATTCACCATAACTCTTGTAACCACTTCCTGTCTCTACCGTTCTACACACTAACATCTTCAGCGAATAAAGGGACAAGTCATGGATAAAAGATAAAAAAAATTTTGGACACTTTAATTACGATGAAAGAATTGAGTTGCAAAAAAAAATCTATTTATTTTCATTGTCATTTTTTCTCATTTGCCTTTTTTTTCAGTTGATGTTTAGATATTGTTAATAAGGCTTTCCAATAACATATTTACCTAGTTATATGTTCAAATTTCCTGTCAACTTTAAACATTTTTAAACTCCAAAACATGGTGGACGGTTGCCCTACCTAACACTCATATCAGTTATTTTATTTTAGTGATTTCACTGTGATTATATTATATTTTTAGCTTTTATTTCAGTGTTTTTTATTATGTGACTGTGGCTTACACCTAATTAAATCTAAAATAACAATTCAGAATTTTCACAAAAGACAAAAACTGTAAAAAAAAATTCTCTTGACCCACTCAAAATGTCTGATCACATACTGTGCATGTTACGCATTTAATATTTACATGCATAGCTGCATCAGTGCAGTATCTCATGGTGAAGGTCACTTCCTTAAGACTCTGGGACTTTGATTCCCCTATAAAATCTGAAAAGAGTAATAATAGTCCAGTCCTTATTTAACCCAGGTGAGATGGTTTTGAGGTTCAGGAGTGACATAAACATAAAGAGTGTTGCAGTTGGAGTCCATGTCATGTAAACGTCTCTGTGTGTCCCTGCGTTGTGAATCTCCCCCCGACTCTTGACTTGGTTCTGGTTTGTAATCTGTTTAAGGACGTGTTTCTCCCTGTTGTGTAATTTTTTCCAGCACACTTTTAAATTTCTCTCAATCATCAATATTCTCGGCACATTTCTAAATCAGTGACCTTTTTTGTCATATTGTGCATTTGGAGGGTTTTATTGTTACTGTCTGCTGAACAGCAGTCCTACTTATGACTATGTAGATCATAATATGGCCATAAACAACACATTTCTGTTTGTTTTTTTCAGTCTAATGTAATAGTTACATTATGTGAGAAACTTTACTTTGGGTTTTCATTTGCCGTAAGCTATAACCATCTAATCGACTGAACATATCGCTGTAATGCACCTAAAGGGAAGTGAGGCACCTTTATGGGTAGGATTTTATATTCGACAAATCCTCGAATTCTTACGTTGTAATAATATAAATCCAAAAGCATTTATTGTCAGTGTTTGTTTGGGGAAAACAACCCCTCTGTGTTTGAATAAAACAACTAAAATATATCATGGACGAGATTTTATTTCTGCATCTACCAATACTAGCTGCAATTCAACCGTGAAAAGAAGATAACATGCAAACTGAAGATATCTTGTTGTCCTAGGACTGTTTTAAAGGAGAGTTGTAGCTACTTTTAGGCAAACATTTAACCTTATTAAAGGGAGTTTTGTGTTGGCAGTTGATGGAAAAAGGAGTCCAACATTACAAAAAGAAAAATGTACGGACACAAAATCCAGTCATAAACGTTTTGTACTTGTAACTCAGACTGTGTAGTTGTGTATGTTGATGGTCTCTAAACGAACCGACGTGTTCTGTAGCGAGCACACAGAGCCTATCCAAGCACCGTTTCTATGACAGCACCGTTTGTTCTGTAAGTTTGAGACTGACATGAAATTGACCGACCAGCTGAAAGGTTCAAGGTGGAAACTCACACACAAGCGAGGAAACGTGAGGCTACAGTTTTGCATGATGTTTTCCACTTTTTACTTGTAAAAAGCCTTTTTTTAAACATAAAATTTTCATCTAATTTGTTTCACAGGGCTACATAGCTCTTGATTTAGCAGTACAAAATATTTATGGTGGGTATTTGTGCCTATATAAGCGCGTCTAGGGAGATTCACAGTCTGTGCTGATGAGTTTGGTTGTGAACACAATGCCTCACATTCACTAGAATGTTTGAGTCAGTTATTTAGCTACATTTGAATTTATTGCCATTCTCCAGACGGGAAAAGTGCTGAGTCCTTCACTTTGTCTAACTTTTCATAGCTCATCCATCCATCACGTTTTCCAAAGGAAAAGGTACCCTGACTCCTCCCCGGCTCTGCACAGCCGTCTTGGTCGGTTTACTCTTCCGTCCAGATGTTTTTCCAGAGGCATTTGCAGCCATTACAGCTGCTCTGCGTTGGGTAGCAGCTTCCCCCACGGCGCTGAACCTCCAGTCGAGTCTCACATGCATTATTCTTAGCATTAAGGATTCCACTTGCAGCTGTAGAGCAGTAGTAGTGGGAACTGGCGGCCGCTGAATGTGGCACAATTATACAAGCTCCATTTACAAAGCAAAGGATTTCATATGCAGTTGTATTTATGGGTAACCGAGCAAAGTTAAATATGGCTTCCTGCTATTTTTAGTTACTTACTGTTGTTTCTTCTTTGAAACTTTCCTTTGAGCGCATGGAAAACACATTCATTAACACATTAACTTCTAGAAAATGTACATTGTACAAATTGTACATCCTGTTATTCTACAATTTGGCATGAAGGATGTGAGATAGTTTGTCATGCCAAGCCCTTTTCCAGTGCGAAGAAATGTTTCATTGTTTTTATCTGAATATTAGCAAAAACTATTGTTCTGATATGAATTGGTACTGTGACCTTTATGTTAATTTATGCAAGTGCTACCCAAATGTGGTAGCAGCAAATCAGTAATAAGATTACTCAAGCTCATGCTGCACTATGCAGATGCTTTTTCTACAGTGATGAGGAGTCACTCAGCTCAGCATGCTAAATGCTTGGAGCTGCTCCAACTGACAGCAGCCTAACCTATTTTTTGACAAATTCTGCTAGAATTATTTCACCACTAATTTTTGTTACATTAATGTTTATAAGATGTTTTCATTTTTTGTACACCAGCATACATAGCAATGTGGAAAACAGTGTTCCAATGTTGTATGGAACAGTGTTCCATACAACATTGTGGTATGGATGTTGTATGGAACCATAGCGAACAATGGCTATGCTAATTAACCGCCTCATGCTTCTGATTGGTTGTTTTTGACCTTCTTTCTTCAGACAGCGACAGTAGCTCACGGAGCAGGTGAACGAGATCGATTTTTGCCACAGATTATCTGTCTCATAACATACTGTGGTGACAATTTTAACAAATATGGAAAAAACATTTTTTTATAAAGGTTACATACCGCAGATTTAATGGTTGGATTTGCGGGTAAATATATGTTGATGAACGTACCGTAAATCCCACGCAAAGCAATAAAAAAAAAAAAAAAAAGAGTCTGAGTGTGTCGTTACCAGCATGGCTGGTTGTTCTGTTGCTCGGCGTTTGTAAGTGCAGTGTGGTGTTTTAACAACCTGGGTCACTTAACTCCATGACTCACTATGAGTTTAATAGTCTGCTACTTATTCTATTGTAAAACGATCAGGCTTTAACACCCTATAGACTCTGATCTGTGCCTAGAGGGTGATTAAGTGTAATTTGTGTTTGTAAGATCTCAAAAGGCACACACCCAGTTGAAGAGCAGAGCGGAGTGGAATATCTCACTAGTATAAAATGAGATGTTGATGAAGTGACTGTACTGTGAGCCTGTTGTATTTTGATCAAAGCATAAATCAACATCTGATTAGAACTTGGGAAATAATGGAGGAATGAATGGCACCAAAACGTCAATAAGCATTTTAATTTATGTTTTTTTTCACTGTTATGCCTGACTATCAAAAGTCCTTTGCAAATCAATTTGATTGATTGATTAATTGTAGCAAATGAAAAGATAAATGTGAAAAATAGAAGCGCACAGAAGACCAATAAAATTATTTCTAAGAGAGAAATATTGGCCTAACCAGTCATGGGGGGACGACTGTTGCATGGCAAATATTGCCAATAACAAAATAAATATGTATTTTTTTTTATTATGTAACAGAACTGAAACAAAAAGTGTACATAAGTTGAAATGTAGTTTTTTGTTGATATGTAAATGGACTTGTATATAAATACAACTATATTTTGTCAAATTCTTAAAATAATGGCTTAAGTTTATTTATTTATTTATTTATTTATTTATTGCAAAAATTGATTTTGTCAGAATAAAAAAACACACCCTTTTATTCCAAAAGATGTTTTAAGCAAAAACATCAAAAATAAAAAAACTTTTAGCAAAAAATGTCTACGGCCATTATTTTAGAAAGGTGACGATTTTGAAGCCATGTGTTTCAGTATTAACTCTCACTTGACTTAAAAACTTCAACCATAACAACTCCAGTTCATCTCCCTACTGCCTTCCAATTATCTAAAACAAATATCCCTAATTAAACTGGATGTTTCTTTTTTTCCCCACAGAGAAAGACACTTTATTGATTTCATCTGTGTGAGAACGATCTAAAATTTCTTTGACAGTTCTCAAGTTTGAAAGTCCGTTTTGTCCTCTGTCCTTGTGAGCAGAACGGTAACCCTCAGAACCCGTACTGCAGCGGTATAGACGGTGTGATGGAGGC
Organism: Poecilia reticulata; assembly: GCF_904066995.2. Classification (NCBI taxonomy): domain Eukaryota; kingdom Metazoa; phylum Chordata; class Actinopteri; order Cyprinodontiformes; family Poeciliidae; genus Poecilia; species Poecilia reticulata. The sequence goes on from NC_088835.1 coordinate 5,439,928, forward strand.
CTACTACCAGAGCCTGAAGAGTGTGCGCCTGTACGGACCCACCCACTTCTCCCCTGTTATCAACCATGTGGCCAGGTAGGTCAAAATAAATGTGCAGTTAGCTCCAGGCAGTGAAATCAATAACTACTGTTAATGTGTGGACACATACGATAATTAGGTTTTAGTTGAGCCGTGACCAATTTCCTGCCCTTAGGGGCATTTGAAAAAAAGGAGAAACTGTTAAAACCTCCCTCAGAGGAAGTGGAAATGCATCACCTCATGAGCTTCATAGACGAGCAATCAACTGAATCCCAATGGATGCTTGTAAAAAGGACCTGAAGCTGACTAATCCTTGGCATATAGCTCCCTGAGAGCAACATTTGCAAGGATCTGCTTTTTCCGTCTTTTAAATATTTAAAACAAATAACGTACTACTCTTGCAGATACTAAGAGATTCTGTCAGAAACACTTTCCTAACTGACGAACACAGCCATAGGAAAAACGAAGTATGCATTCTGTCAGTGTTTGGGTTTGTCCTTAAAGACATAATACTAATTCAGTTTTTATCAGTTTCTATATTTAAACAAACGTAAAGAATGTCAAACCAAACTCCACAATGTCATTTTTGTAATTCGTTAAGCTAAAATGGAAAACCTATGTGTTCTGAAACTAACAATATCTTTACTGCTTCCATTGCTTTCATTGGACCAATGCATTCTGGGTAGTGGATAAGCATCATTTGCTTGAGGAACGTGGGGAGAGGAAACAGAACTGCCGTGTAAAACGGTCTTCATCTACTTCAAAATAAGAGCATGAAAAGCGTCAGTACCTAAAACTTCAACACAGATGTTAAACTTTATCCACCTGAAAGTTTACAAAACAGCCAAGTCAATTAGCGCATTAGAATTTCTCCAGAAAAATGTATTTGGGGGAAGCTAAGTGTGCTAAGCGTTTTCAAGGCTAGTAAAAAACACTAAGGTGTTAAACGAAAAATTAGAGCATCAATATAAAGGTTCAGCCACTTGAAAAATTCTTAACAGTCGATAACCAAAATTTCAACATGGATGTCGAACTTTATTCAAAAGAAAGTTTACAAAACAGCCAAGTTAATTTGTATGTTAGATTAATTTATGGTAAGCTAAGTGCGCTAAACATTTTCAACATTAGCAAAAGCACTAAGCAAAATATGAGCTCCGTAGCGCCTTGGTGGATTAGTAGAAGTGTGACTTCCACACCTCCACGTGTAAACAGAATGGATGAAACAGAACAGAACCAAGGATCTGAAATGACCCATTCATAGTTCAGAGGTCAACCTGTTTGACAGTATGTGCCAATGTCTGCAATCCTGTAATGAAGTGTGGGACAAAAAGCCTCCACAACAATGTGACAGACAGATATAATCATAAAGATAACCTCTACTGTGACCTCCGAAGCTACAAGCTGCTGAGTCATGGAGTGTAGATTGTTAATCCACACACGACTGTTCACATGTGTTTAGTAAAAAATGGGGAATTTTTTTTTTTTACTTTACAACCTAGAGAAAACAAGCATGTTTCTTCTTTGCATTTTTTTTTTTTAAACCGTGACTAAAGCGAACGAAATAAAGTTCTGAGGCTGTTTTGCATAGCAGCTTCTCCCGACTCCCACCTGACGTCTCCTACTGCCAGATCTCGTCTCATGATCCTGGAGACTGACTGTAACAAGCACTTTTCCCACCTTTCATCATTGGCTTTCAGATCCCTCGTCTCTCTGTCTCTCTCTCGTTCCTTCCGCCCACTCGGCCTGAGAATAGCTGCATTGTTCGGCGCCCGCTTTCTGACTAAAAGCAAGTAAGACGCCGGCCAAACAAGTGACATCATGTCATGTGAAATCCTTAGGCGCCGGCGCCTGTGTGGCATCGAAGCGTTGTTAAACTCGCAAAAACACTGTCCCACTCCATCACCTCAGACGTTTAGCATTAGCGTACTGGAAAAAGAAACAAAAAGAACCGCTCTGTTTTGTTGCGGAGATAAATAAATAAAGGACCTGTCCTTAATGTACAGCGCTGTGTGTCTTCTTTGATCTTAAGTGGTGCTGCTCACAAATGTTTTATTCATTTGATGAATTAGTGTGAACATTTGACACGGTGCTGAAATGACTGCTGCCTCTGTAACATTACATTCTGTCACCAAGTCCTGTTTCAGATACATAGAAGACATGGAAGATGTTGCAGCTCACATTAAAGTTACAAACAGCTTTTAGTTGGAACATCTGTGAAGAACTAGAATGTGTGATTAAATTTCAAAATAAGGGACATTTCAAAATAAATAGATTTTTTGCATAACTCTGTGTTTGACTGTCATGATGTCTAATTGGTCAGTATTTCTTTAATAAAATAAAGCTACAGTTTCACTGATCTCTGAGGGGTAATTTCCTAAAATGAGGCTTTCTGTAATAAGATAATTGTGAGGCTCTGATAGAGGCTGGAGATGGAGGGCTTATTAAACACTTACTCCGGCAAGTTAATATCTGCCCATCCATAAAATTGATGCTCCCCATAATCTTCGTCCCTGGAACAATTGAAACTTGTCAGTGGGGTAACTATTAGGCAGACCTCGGATGTTTTATCTCCTCTAATAAACGTCTGGATAAAATGTTTTATGGAAATGAAAGTTTTCTACGTTGCTGCGTCTCTTTTTAGCTTTATTTTTTTTACTTGTATGTGTCAACCCCAGGTATGCATCGGCGGTGACGGACGGATCGCAGTACTTCATCCTGCTCATCATTTCGGATGGTGTGATCACTGACATGGCGCAGACCAAGGAGTCCATTGTAAACGTACGTGTTTACATTTGTTCTCTTTGAAGCCTCGTTAGAAAATGAAGTAGAGTAACTTAGAACACCTAAGATCCTGCAGTGATTATCATCCGTTTCCTATCCTTGCATGATTTTGACACAACCTAGATTCATCCCCAGTCTGTCACACCTTCAACAGCACAACCTTCCACCTCAGTGCTTCCAACAAATAAATATGGATTTTTTTTCTCATAATTTAAGTGGTTTTAAGGACTCTCAACAATATCCACAGAAAATGGAAGACAGTATTGACTTCTTCAGCTGGCCCAACGATTCTCTTACAGCTTTCGTTGTTGGTGAATCTGCACAAAACATCAGTTTTTAAACTTTACGAAGTCCAAGGCAGGACAACATAGTTTTCCTGTATCACTTCTTTGTTTTTGATTAACTGGAAGGATACTCAAACATGTAGACACATTACATGTGGAAATTGCACACGTGTAACAACGCTGGAGGGCAAAAAGACGATTCTTCAATGCAGAAAAACTGCGAGAGTGATTGTTTCCTCCGTTAAAGAATACTCAAAACCACTTGTGCTCTTTATTTAGCTCCTTATTGAGTATTCATTACCCAATCAATGTATATATAATCACAATACAATACTTTCGCTTTGGTTCATTTTCAGGTGCAGAAACCAAAAAAATCAAAGTATGAATAAACCAAAACTACTACTAGAACTATTAAAAACTAAATCTAAGCTAAGCATTATTTAATTAATAGAAACTAGGAGACCAATTAAAACTCTGAATCAGACAAACTAAAAATCACAACAAAATAAAAGTAAACTATAATGAAAACCCCAAAACTATTATAACCCTGGTATAAACACACAATAAATGAGATTCCCTTTATTGTGGGCAGCAGCAGTCCATGTGCACGCCATCATGCTGCTGATACACTGCAAAATTAGCGAGGAGCCCTGGAGGTTTCGCTATAATTAAGACTCCAACAAAGGTCCTGATAAACCAGCAAACACCCAGTATGAAAGGGAGGCTATAAAAAGCAAAAGTCTTCTCATGCTTCCTACACTTGCGCTCTTATCTCCACTAATTAGGGGAGTGAGGGTGGAGCGGCGGCAGCGTGGTCACCCCCGCCTTCCTGCTCTGTGTTCTCAGCTTTAATAACCCTAATGAGTTTGCTCAGAGTTAATACGGGCAATAATTTCAGGTGATCTCAAACGTTTGGGACCCGAGTTGCCCCAGTTGCTGCGCCTAAATTGGCAGAGTTACACCAAGCCTGTCCCGCCCTCATCTTGGTGGAACATAAAGTAAGGCGTGAGAGTGATTATTTCCTCCGTCCCTCGTTTCTCTGGCAATTCTAGTCCTCAGTCTAATAACCGGAGGAAGTTATGAAACTCTTACAAAACCTCCATTCATCACTCAGCGCTAAAACCCCGCTTTGTTGTCCCACTTGGCTGAGATTTAATAAACAATATTGCGGTGCCGATCGGCAGTTGAACCGAGACTTGGGGTTGGGGTGTGCAGAGGTGGATGTAAATTGGACTCATTTCTAAACCGACAAGCTTTGGGAGATTTAGACAAGTTCGTAGATGCATGAAATTAGAAACTGGCGCGGCGAGAGGCTTCACAAAACACACCGTGGACGTCTTAACAATAGCGATGACATTTTCCATAGGGCTCCCTTTGCATGAACTGTTTCTTCACCGTGCTGTTAGTAATTTGGCTGACAGCGTGTGGAGTTTAACTTTGCCAATAGAGATTTCATGTCCATCTGTTTGTTTAAACCTTTTTGCAGGCTGCGTCTCTGCCGATGTCGATTATAATAGTTGGAGTTGGACCGGCAGAATTTGATGGTAAGTAGCTTGAGGTGTGTGTATGTGACTAAATGGAACACAGTAATCTTGAACCTTTGCTTTACAAATAAAGATTTGCAGCTGTCCTCAGTCAATAGCTTTTGGAATCACCTTTTGCTGAAGTTTGTCTTTTGGATTTTTGCCCGTTGTTCTTTACAATAGAACTAAAGCTCAATCAGATTGGATGGAGAGGATATGTGAATGTTAGTTTTTAAGTCTTGTTTCATGTTCATAATTTGAGAGCCCAGACACCCTGGGGAGGAAATTTTCAACTACTTTTATCTGTGACCTTGTCCTACCACTACCCAGAGCTTGTGACCATAGATCAGGGCAGGAACGTAGATCGACTGGTAAATGGAGAGCTTCGCCTTTTGACTCAGCTCTGTTTGTTGTGACAGACCAGTACAGAACCTGTTTCACTGCAGATGCTACACGAACCCGCCTGTTGATCTCTCACTCCATTTTTCCCTCATTTATGAACAAGATCCCGAGATACTTAAACACCTCCTCTGGAAACAGGACCTCTTCCCCGACTCGGAGATGGCATTCTACCCCTTTCAGGCTCAAGACCATGACAATAGAGGCACTTATCCAGAATCAGTGACAAAGGGCATCCCTGGTTGTGTCCAACTCTCACCGGACACAAGTTACCAAGCTCTGACTCCGGTCATACAGGGACATTTGGGTTTGGAACGTAACAAAGCTTTTGCAAAGCAGTAAAGACATAAAACAGAAGGTAGAAAGAAAAAATCCCATTTGTCTTTCAGAAAAAGCGAATGGTTTTTATTTGCTTTTCCTATACAATTACCCCATCCCTCACATCGTCTCCGGTGTTGTTTACGAACACCAGACCAGTCCTCTGTGAAAACAAGCTCATTGAGGATGAGCATTGCGCTCCACAAAAATGATCACACATCTGAAACTGCTGTGTCTGGCTGTTTAATGTCCCTGCGGTGCCGTTGCAGACATATTCCATAACGCTTCCCATAAGCCCACACTTATAGGTAAGTGACATCCCAGTGGCTTCATGCTCAACCGTGCAGATTCTCCGCATCACTCCATATTTGGCTTAGTCTCCTAGGATATGTGGGCCACTAAAATGCAAATGACTTCACGGTGGCTAATGAAATATCGTACCGTCAACCTGTATTATCTGGCTCCAAAAGAGAATATACGCAAAGAATATTACCGACCGTGGTTGATGGCATTTTAACCAGGTTATCAAATCAGAGTTAATTCATCAAAGGATGAGACTTCAGACGATCCAGCTAGTGTTTTTATTCACCTGACAGTGAGGAAGTGACGTTGTTTCCTTCACAGAAATGATTGAGCTGGACGGGGACGAAGAGAGGATCTCATCCCAGGGACGACATGCAGAAAGGGACATCGTTCAGGTACAGAATATTCCCGAATAAGAAATGTGAAATTTGAAATTAAAGCAGTGTGTGACTTTTATTTTTAAAAAAAATGTTCACATTTTTATTGAAACTGTCACCATGTTGTGACAGCATGGTATGAGACAGATCGTCTGTGAAAAAATCCACAGAAAATAAAATCCTTCTCCTAGAAACAACTAGAAACAACCAATCAGGGCCAGGAGGCGGGTCTTAGTGCTGTCACTCATCCTCTGTGTGGCACTATCTCATATCATATTGTCACGACATGGTGGCTGTTCTGGCAAATATGTAAAACATATATTTTTCATAAAAGTTACAGTGTAGCTTTAATGGAACGGATCATGGCACTTGACTCTCTTCTCTCTGTAATCTGCCTTCGTTTCACCTTCCGCTTCTCATCTTGTCTCTTTTCTTCACCATTTTCCTTTTGCCCAATTAACTTCCACCTTCTGTCTCTTGTTTCTTCGTTTCTTTTCCTCTTTAGTTTGTTCCTTTCAGAGACTACATCGACCGGCGAGGTAACCACATCCTGAGCATGGCTCGTCTGGCTAAAGAAGTGCTCGCCGAAATCCCGGACCAGTTTCTCTCCTACATGAGGACCCGAGGGATCAAACCTGGCCCCCAGCCTCCACCTTACACCCCGTGTCCACCCCCGGCCATCCACCCGCTCCACACCAGACGGGTAAGCCGGATCTGAAGGGCCGAGGCCCCCGACCCTCTGCATCAGCTTGGCCAGCTTTTACCGGCTTCCTTTCTTCTCTTTGAGCTTCCTTTTCTCGCTACAGTCTTCACTGGAAGCCTGTGAGCACACGGTGAACTTCACCCGCTGTCTCGCGTTGCACTTTCAGGAATGTTTGGCTGCAGCGCTTAGCCCTGACTTGGGGATGCTTCCATGATTTCAGTGACAGGACTTTGCGCTCGGGTAATTATAAAGTTCGTGGCGGTTGGAAAGATTTCCAACCGGCGGAAATCCAACGAAGAGGAGAAGGAAAAGGACGTCCAGAAAAGGTTCGGATTAGTGAGACTCTTTGGTTGCAAACACTGTCCGTTCCTCTTTGTTCTTCTGCATCCACTTCCTGAACCTTTCACGAAATCTCTTGATACTTCAATGTTTACATGTGGAAAGCAGAGAGGGTTTTTCTTTCAGGTGATAAACGATTTATACCGTTCAATGTGAAAACCTTTCAGAGTCATATTTTTCACCTGCATAAACCAGGAGGTTGTGAATTTAAAAACATTTAGGCCCTGATCCCATTTTCTTTCCCCCCTACATGTACAGCAGTTGTACTCTGTTTCTTTTTAAATAAGTAGAGCATGTTTTAGTGTAGAAGAAGCATGCAGTGTCGTCCCACACTCAGGGCTCGTTCCCTCCACACCGCCGCTAACGCTGCTAGCTTCCACCACAGACCAACCCGTCACCACCTGAGATCTTCCCTCCTTCCGCTCCGCCCACCAGCAGGAAGCGGCGCTCCCTGGAGGTCGGGTCAAATCAAATGCAGCAGGGACTCCAACCAGCCTTACTGTTAACGTCAGAAATCATTCACAGGCATCGTCCCCTCTACACCGTGGCTTCTGGAAATGAGGATCTCCAAGCCCAGCAGTCAAAAACACACACCTCTCATTACAGAGTCTCTGACTGTGAGCTGCGATCCACAGCCCCGCTATTTTTGTGAAAATACTCCTGCACTTCAGAGGCATCGCTGTGTTTTGGTTACGTCTCTACCTCTTACTTTACTCTGTACAAAATGTAAATGTCACTTCTTTTCTTGTGAATAACAAATCTTGTGAGTTATGTTAGTTAAAGCTACAGTATGAAAGTTTTATTTAAAAAAAAATTTTTTTTTTTACATATTTTTTAAAACTGTTACTGTGTTGGTACAATTTAATACGAGAAAGATGATGTGAAAAGATCGATCTTCACCTCCTCCCTGAACTGCTGCTGCTGTATGGAGAAATGCACCGCTCCATCCAAAACAACCAATCAGAGCCAGGAGACAGATCTTAGTGTTGTCACTCACCCTCGTGTACTCGCTGCTAAATGGGCTAATGGCAGAGAAACAACTTACTGTTACAGGAAAATAGTTTATCCGCCGTCATTAGTGGCCATGCTAACTAGCATTAGCATTCACTACAGGATTGTAGCAGAGCAAAAGTGGGGAGAGAGAGGAGTATGATCATTAGGATGATTGACAGCAGTGAGACCCGCCTCCTGGCTCTGATTGGTTGTTTCTAGTTAGCATTGAGGAGGTGGAGAAGCTTAATTTTTGTATTTTGTAATCTGTCTCTTACTATACTGTCACAAAATGGTGACAGTTTCAACAAATATGTAAAAAAAAAATCATTTTTTTTGTAAAAGTTACATACTGCAGCTTTAACGGTTATTTTGTTATACAAGATCATTACTAAATTCTCTAAAAACTCTCGTGCCAATTTGTTTGTAATCAGAGCAGGTATCAGCACACTGAATTAATGCACAAAGAGCTGATAACCAGCCGATGAAACTCAAACTCCTGATCCAGTGAGAACTCACGCAGCGCGCTGTGAAAAGGTTTTTGCTTTTATTTCAAATTTTAACGTTTAAATGATCAAATAGATTTTTAATATCAGGCAAAGATAACCTGAGTAATTACAAAATTCTGTTATTCTCAAATGATACAATCCTTCATTAAGGGAAAAACATTATCCTGGCCCAGTGTGGAAAAAATAATTGCGCCTTAAAACTAATAATTGGTTGCTGCCACGCTCTGTGTCAACTCCTGCCGTCAAGCGTATGTAACAATTGGCTGTAGATCTGCCTCGTTGCTGTGAAGCAAATTTACACATAAAACTGTCCTCTTTAAATAACAAACGGACGACCGGACATCCTCCTTTAGGATTTCTTGCTAAAGAACAGAGTTCATGGTTCCATCATCCATGGCCAGTTGTCCAGGCCCAGAAGCAGCAAAGTAGGACCAAACATACTTTGCTGCTTTGCTGCAGCAAAGCAGCAAAGGTCCTGCTTTGCTGCAAAGTAGGACCAGACCAGTGGTCTGGCAGGACCACTGGTCTGGTAGGTCTGGTAGGACCAGACCACTGGTCCTACTTTGCGTCTGTTTGACGTTCTGTTTCTGAAATGCTGTCAGTTTTAAGCTGGTCTTTGTGAGCGTAGGTATGGATATGTTGTTTTTAAAGGGTGTTTACTCAGGTTATTTTTGCCTAAAATTAAAATTTGTCTGACAAGCTGTAGAGTTTAGGAGGAGTCGTCCACCTAAAACCCATGTGCCAGTGTCAAACTTGTAAAAAAAAGAAAAAAGTCCCAGAATAATAACAAAAAAAGAAAAAAAATTTTGGAGAAAATCTGTCAGTGGGTTTTATAAACCAGCGTTTACACTTTTTTGGCTGCCATGTCAGCAATTAAAACTATTTGGAGCCAGAAATGTGAGGGGCGAAAACAGCACTTAACACCCAGAGAAGGAGGTGTCACCATGTTCTTTGATGTGTTTTTATTTCCTACTGCTAAATATAAAATAAATGAAGTATTGCGAGGTCAGCTGAACTACGGCAGCGTGGGAAACAGAGTGTGTCACATTTGTCCTAAACGGACCCTGCCTTATGTAATAGCAGGAACTTTCCAAGGCGTGGAAACACACCTCCTGTTGCTCTTTCATGTTGTAAGTGTTCGTCTCAATGGACTGTTTTCTTCAAGGGCATTCTGTGTTTCGTGTGTTCAGGCAGGAACAATCTGTGAATTAATGCTAGAATATCACAGGCCTTACAGTAATGCTCCTTTCAGGGACAGTTGTGGCAGTCAGAGCTCATCCAGATGTTCAGTCCTGTTCGCCACCTCTGTTTTTTGTTCCCTCTCTTCCTGAACACCGACATGGTGGGGAGAAAAAAACAATATAGTCTTTCGTTTGGTTTAAATTTACTGGCAGATTTTCCCAACGATTACAAAAAAATTTAAGTTTAAGTGTACATTTTTTAAACCCCCTGTAAGCTTCGTGACAGCAGCAGCGCTCCACTCAGACTCAGACAGTTACAGCGGACTCATTTGGCAGCTTCCCTGTTTACCTTGTCCAACATGAGATTACCACTGACAGCTCAATACATTTCAGTGAACATTTCTTATCTGTGGCACTGCCGGCATACATTTATGGGTAAAACATATCACACTGGTAGCTTTAATGCTTTAATGTCTCTGTGTATAAGAACCACTTCTTTACTTCGGAGTGAAGGGCACTTTGAGCAGCTCTGGGTCAATTAATCCTTTTGCTAATATGTACCTCCATCTTGCGCGCACACACAGACCTGTCACAATCCGAAATTTTGCTGGATGATAAATTGTTCCAGAAGTTACTCGGTTCTGTGATTGATAGGTTTGCTAATAATTATTTAAGTCTCAAAGTTACGTTAAAAATCCAACGTTTTTACAATCAGATGTTAGCAACATGCTAGCTTTATAGTTAGCATGTCTGTTGACCCAATAAACGGATAAAAGTCGGCTTGCTACTGCATTAGATAAGTTTGCTAATAACTAGCAAGCCTCAAAGTTACCACAGAACTCAGCTGGTAATTACTCTATATCTGTGGCCAGCTGCTACACTGCTGTGTAGGTTTATCTGAAAAGCCATCTTTTAAAAAGATTGCCAAGAGGTTCACCATTTCTGTATTGTGAAAACATCACTCTACTGTATTATTATACCTAAAATGAACAATTGTAAATTGGATGTTATTATACTAGCAGTTTTAGTAAGATTTGCAACAGACCATTTAATCAGTTGACTTCAAATTATGTCTTACTACCATAAAAATATTTGTACTCAAATGTTTAATATTGTCCGAATTATTTACTGGCCCATGTGGATCTTGAGAACTTTAAATGATTTTTTTTTCTTTTCTGGCTAACCCACTGAAATCCGCTGTTGCTGTTTGATTCTTGGTGAGCCACAAGAAGTCAGACGCAACATTTTCTGAGTCCACAAGAGATCAGTTTTCATAATCAAAGCCCAGTGGTTCAGGTAACCGCACTGTCACTTTTAGACAAGTTTTGGCCGTGTGGCTGCGCGCCGTCACAGGTCCACCGCGATTTTAACACTTCGCAAAGCACAAACATTTTCCTCCCAATCAGTCATCAAACTCTGCATACAGAGGGCCGTCTTTCTTCATGTAAATGTGTGAACTGAAGTTTTCCTGTATATTTGTGTGCCGCATACTGTACAGTAGATTTTAACCTGTGTCTTTAGGGCCCTATTCAGTCAAGGAATCTATATAAAGAATGTTTACAACAACTTTTTAAACTCACGCCTCAAAATCACAGTATACTTCTTGGCTGATGATGTTTTCATTAGAACATCTGGTTATTAACTGCTTCTATAACATTTTCTGAGATGTTTATACACTTGTACAGAGTTATGCCTTTTTTTGTGCGTATTGGTCGAAACTACTGTTTGTGAGATGCTGCTTCTTTACTGCTCATATAACGGAATTACATTTTATACGGAGGCCTGTAATCATATTTAAATCATGACTAACAGGCCTTATCAATGTTTCTGCAGACGTTATTCATATTTAAATCATGAACGACAGGCCTGTATTTTTATAAGCATAAACGGTTAGATAACGATGTATGTTTTATGTGTTAGAAAATCAACTTTATGATAAAAAAAAACACTCTGTAGCAATGTTATTTCTGCCAAATTTAACATGCTGTTAAGTGTAGCGTCTCAATCCCTGAAAAAAACAACAGCTTGTTCAGTTTTGACTGAGTAGGGTTCCTCCCTGTGTGGTTATGGGGGTTGGACGTCGTGGTGTTTTGTCCTGGCTGGGACCTATTGTACAAAAGCGTGAATGTGGAATTGCACAATGTAGCACTCTGTAGTCTCAGTCCATGACTGGAGGAACGGCAGACGAAGCCGGAACAGGCTGGAAGTCTATTACATGTAAATATTGTGGTAACTGGACTCGCATCAGACTGCCGCTACTCTGTGACGCCCCCGCTTCGGTCCAAAACAAAAGGCAACGCCTTTCATTTATTTATCGTGGCAACATGCCGTTCTCATCTCACACCCACTCCAAACATCCAGGGCGTGTATTTATACATGAAACATGCATGACACTTACATAACGTCACGTCTGAGTGATGACGGAGAGTTTTGTGAGGGGGAAACTGTTTTTTGTTTTTTTGTTTGTTTTGTTTTGGTTTGGGTTTTTTTTTTTTATTTCAAATGCTTCAAGCTTTTACAATAATCTGGTCTTTGTTCTGTTATAGCAAACTTGCGGACAGCTTGTAACGGGTGAAGGTTAATGGTTTTAATGCGCGTCAAACAATCCTGACACGGAGCACGTTGTTTTCTTACTGGTTTGATTTCAAATAAAATGTCCAAAGAACATTTTGATTTTTAAAAAATTCTGGAAACTGTTAAAGTTAGGCAACCTGCATTGCCTAACTTAGAAATTCCACTTGATTCTCATTTCCCTTAAGTGTTCCACCTGGGATTTCTCCCATTGAGTTCGATTTGGGGGGAGGAATCCTCCAAAGGTGAGGAAAAAAATTGTAAAAAATTACATCTTAATACATTTTTTCATCATTAATTTTTATTTCTATTTCTTTTTTTTCATTCATCATAAAACATAGGTTAAAATAACTTATTGAAGCGTTATTTGCCATTTTCTTCTTTCCGATTGGGATGATTCTCCAATTTATTCAAGCCGCTTTGCTCCTCTGGCTAGCGTAACTATCACAAAATGAACAAGAACTCATGGCCCACTAAAATTGCAAGATATGAGGCTACATTTATGCTGAACATATAATCATTATTCAATAGTGAATAAAAGTGAGAGAAAAACATTCTGAAAGTTGACTTTCCTCACATATTTTGTAGCACTGGGCTAAAGCCAATGCTGTTTATGATTTGGTTGTTCATATACGCTGTCCAGAGCTGCTGCTATTTTAAGAAATGTGTCATATTGTTTAAGGTTCCTTTTAAAGACATTTTCTGCTTACATAATGATAAAACAATAAAAATAACCAAATCCTACAACTTATTAAAACATTTTTGCACATCAGGTTGTTCTCGTGTGCAGCACAAATAAAACACAGAGTTAGGACAAAGTAGGAAGGAACCCCAACATAAAGTGTCTTATTGGGAAACTCTCTCGCCCCTCGGTGCCTACATAGCAGCCTCCATGGACTCCACTACGAGCTCTGCTGGAGGGAACACGGTTCTTCCTAAACATGTTCACCTTGTGACCGAGAGCGCTGGAAACAGGTGCTCAGCCGGGCTGACGGGGCGGCACCGGCTGCTTGGAGCTGAGCTCCGGGAAACGCTTCTGCCGTTTTTAATACGGCCACAATCTGAAACGTTATTACAGAGGTCATCGATAATGCCATTTAGAAATCAAAATACTGATTTACTACAAAATAGAACTACATTCCAGCTGTGTTATTAGAGATGCTCCTTGTTTATATAAAATATCTTTTTTTGGGGGCGGCGTTGAGGGGTTTTCATCTTCAGGATGAGGAGGTCCAGTTATTTAATCGGCACTTTCACGTGAGACTGCGTCCATGTGGGAACTGGAGTTCCCACATGGGTTCAACGTTGGGGACAGTTAAAGTATTTACAGTGCAGGAGAATGTTGAAATCACAAGCGGACAGACCAGCGTGGGTAAACATACCACGAAATATCAAAACCAGATATTTACATACTGAATAACAACACACACACTTTTTTATCTTTATTTCTGAAGTTAAATCAGACCAAACTTTTCTTGTTTTAGCTTAGTTAGAATTACCAAAATGATTTCTATTTGCTAAATGCCAGAAAACGTAAGAAATTATTATTTTTTTTTTTTAGAAATGTATTTGTTGTAACTTTCCTTACATTCGGTCGGTAACAGAGATAACAGACTTAAACTGTACGACTTGGGTCAAACCTTTTGGGCTTCCTTCTACAAACTTCTGATTGGTTAACCTATTTGGAGTCGCACTAACCTAAGTCAAGCTAAACTTTTGAATTCAAGAATATAACATTACAAAAGGAATATCTAAAAACTATTATTGCAAAATTACTTTCATTCATTTAGCAAATGGAAATAATTTTGGTAATTCTAACTAACCTAAAACAAGAAAAGCTTGGTCTGATTTAACTTACGACACTGAGGGGAAAAAGTGATTGTATTTTTATCCAGTGTATGTTATCTGGTTCCAGCTGTATTTACACTGTCTGAATCAGTCTGCTGAGAGCCGACCATAAGAACGCTCAGTAATCTTCACACATGTAATATAAACTGTAAATTATTATATCGGACAAAGTGGTTTATTTGAATGCCTGTGATGAATATTCTGTTATAATATCCTGATGTGTTACTCTAGCATGCACCAAGTTTGCATGTGTTGGATTTTATTTTTATTTTATTTTATTTTAGTTTTTTCAGACATGATGCATCGGTGGGTCGAACCAATGATTAATTGTACTTTGTGTTATTTCAAGGACTTGTTTGCCTTAAGTAGCTCACTGATCGATCTGGGGATCATGCAATGCCTTCAGATGTTCTGTTTAAGAATATTCTTTCTTTCTTTCTTTCTTTCTTTCTTTCTTTCTTTCTTTCTTTCTTTCTTTCTTTCTTTCTTTCTTTCTTTCTTTCTTTCTTTCTTTCTTTCTTTCTTTCTTTCTTTCTTTCTTTCTTTCTTTCTTTCTTTAACTCCACTGACACACAGCCAGAGTTAGTCATGTAAGAAAGAAAATAGAAAAGATCTGATCCAACTTGCCCTTCATGTAGTTGGCAAAAATAAGGCATCCAAGCATTTTATTTAAAGTTATTTTTGTAGTAGATGCTAAATTTCAACAATTTACAGTTACTTTTTTTTTTTTTAAGAAAATCATCTTCCAAGAAGTATGTTTTTTTTTTTTTTTTTTTTTGGCATGATGTTACTACACAAGAAAAAAAAAAGTTTATTCCTATAAACTCCTTAAAATGAGGAGTTAGAGATTACAAGGCAGCACAGGTTTCAGAGGAACAACAAAAGCCACAAGCATCTGATTATTTTAAACGACCGTATCTGTAAGAATTACAATATTTGAATAAATATTCATATAATACGTCTTGTTGTGTTGTTTATTTCCCCGCGGTTGAGCACAAAAAAAAAAAAAAAAGCAATCTTCTTTGGACTCCTTTGGGAACATTGCACCGTGTTGTGAAAAAATATTTACACTTCCAGATTTCTCTTGTGTTTTTTATTTATTATTATTATTTTTGCTCGCTCTTAGGTGTTTCAGGTCATCAAACGTTTATGTCAGACAACAATAACCTGAGAAAACCATGTTCAATACTGAAATAAATGCAATAAAAAATATTTTGGGAAGTAGAGTTCAATTTCACAAGCTGTAGGTCTGTCGCAATAAAATTTTTTCCTGGACTATAAATTCTCACATCATCTAGTAATGTAACGGTAATGGCATAATAATTCAAGGACACATTCTCAAAGATCAATAAACCTTAAATTCTAACGAACAATTAACACTGCGACCGGAAAGCAATTTAAATATCCAAATAAATAAACAAAACGATAGAAACATGAATTATGAAGTTCCTGTAAATAAAGTTGCCTTTCAATAAAGGGCCGGTTGACACCAAAGCACCAGACTGAAGACTTTTATCATCCAGTTTTTGGTAGGAAGAGAGAACAGAGAAAAACGATAAATCATGCAAATGAGTTTTTAAATTCATCATGCAATTAATTGACTTATTCCTTAATTGATTCATTCAACAGACCAAGCTGTATTTCTTCTCAATAAATCAAGTTTTTAGGAGCTGTTGTTGGCCAACAATCTGAAATGCAACCCATCGAGCAGCAACCTAATGGAAGAGCAGATTAGCATCCTGAAAGCAGAACAACCGTGACCCTCTCCAACACGAGGAGCCCAGAGGAACATCTAAAGCATTTTCCCTTAAATGACATTTGAAATCTGAATTTTTGGTTTTCTCAGGTTATCTATCTGATGTTACATTTTATTTGCTCGTCAGAAGCAAATAAGTTAGCTTGTGATGAGGGGACAAATGCTTTTTAAAGCACTGTAAAATGCCACAGGAATTTTTGTCTCTTACAGTTATTGGTGGTCTGCTAAACCTAAAAATAAGAGACATTCTCATTCCTGATGGACGCCTGTCTTGATTGACGCAGCCAGCCAATGACTTTTAAAGCAGAGCCAGATTACTGGAGGAGATTCACACCATTACACCTCTACAACACTCATCTCGAGATGAAACGAGTTACAACAGGGTGTCGTTCTGTCCAGTTTCCAAAGGCTCTGAGAAAACTGCCTCTGTCTGCCCGACTTTTCAGGAAATCTATTACACTTCTTAAAGACAGAAATGCCCATATATAACGGCCAAAGCACCCGTTGTCTTTACCCGCTTCTCCTTGCAGAGGAGTGCTGTTTGTAAAGCTACACAGCCACAAACCAACAGCAATAATTTGTATTATTTAGCCTGTTGTAAGAGCAAAAAAGTGGGAATTCCTTTTTTAAAGTCAGAAATATTTACGCTGAACATTTAAGCTACATGTTTGGGTTCTAACTAGTTAGCAAACTAACTATTTAACTTGCTGACTATTTAACAAGCTAACTCTTCATAAACAGTTAACTACTTATGTAACCATTTAGCTAATAGTTAGCAAAACAGTTATCAAGTTAAATAAATATTTAGTTTACATGCTAAATATTTTTGTGGGCGAGTCAATATTAACTCTAAACAGAATTATTATAAGCAAGTTAATTTAACCTATTAGTAGTAGATGCTATTTAACCTGAAGCATTTAGCTTTCAGCTAAATATTCAGCTAGTTTGAAATTAGGACTTTTATAAACATGGTGAAACTTTGAAAAATAAACCCCTTTTTTTCTCTTATGACAGTCAGGCTAAAACCCACAAATTATTGTTGTTAATATTTGGCTGTTTGCCCTTTTGTAATTTTACAAAAGTTTGATATCTTTTGATAGCAAAAGATCTAAATAATATCTTTTGATATTCTTTTGATATCAAACATTCTTTTGATATGTTTGAGTAAACTTAATTTTTTTATTTATAACATAACTAATACCAGCCATTAGCGTAGATGTTGCTGCAAGAGGGAGTGTCTTCTCCAACGAGCGCTAAAATGATTTGACCACTGACTTTAATATAGAATAAATACCGATATATTCAAAATAACACTCTCACTTTATTATTACTTGAAAACATCATAAGTCAGAAATCTCCGTGGCTGAGGAACTAATAAAAAGCTAGGCTTTAATAGGATCATTCTATTTTCTACTTCATGTCAAGGCGTTTGAAGGGGCTTAAGGTTGCTGAGGATTTTTACATGACAACAGTTTAACAAACACGGAGGCGCCTCTCTCTCTCTCTCTCTCTCTCTCTCTCTCTCTCTCTCTCTCTCTCTCTCTCTCTCTCTCTCTCCTGTTAAGCCATAACAGATTTGTGCCAGAAGAAACCCTGAATGTTTTTTTGTTTTTGTTTTTTTCATGTTGACACTTCTGATACTTACATTATTTGTGCATTCATGTTTCACGTGGCTGCTCCATTATTATTCTCCACTGCGGTCTTAGCGCGATGCTCAATAGGAGCGCGGCGGATGTGTAACGGTCGGTCGGACAGCGGCGGATGGCGGGATCATCGTTAACAGTGCGCGCGGGATCAGTGCGACCCGCCGAACCGCACGCGGCGTACAAAGCTAAAAAGCTGATCTCGTAAGACCACGGGAGGGTTAAAAAATAAGTTTTATGAAGTTACAAAGAACTGCAGGAGGGTTTTATAAAAGTTTTTTAAAGTTATCAAGCGCTAGCTACCTAGCTAGTTCCCAAAACTATATTCAGAGATTCCAAAAGGGCTGGATAATCTGATAATGACATTCAAATAGTTTGGTTGCCAATAAGATTATGATGCCCAATAAGTTTGCTGACTTATTATTACTACACCAAACACATCCAGTGAAAACCTCCAATGACGACTGACCACTGGTCTTGATTCATACGAAATGTGTGTTTTTCTGCATTTCGGAGTATTTTCATTTTTGTTTTTTAAAGCAGTTCGGAAGTAATCTGACATGCTAAGAGCGTGGGTTGCTGTGCAACAAGTGACAGTGTGCTAATTACAGCCAGTAGACTTTGCTCCCTTCCTCGTTTGTAGGCTCGTTCAACATTTTAATGAGCCCTCGCTGCTATCTGCTCTCTGTGTTTATCTTCGCATTACTTTTAACTTCGTGATGAGTTATTGTGCCATTAAGGTCGCCTCCCACTTCAGGCTATATCTGGAAACTTTAATTGGAATTCTCAACCCTAAGCTGAAGAACATGCTAGGTTAATGTTATACTTTACTAAGAAAGACACCACCGCATGGAAAATAGCCGCTGTTTGTGTGGTAGGTTTAGGAATTATGGTTTGTTGACTGTCAATAATAGAGGCACCTAAATGACCAACCAAAAAGAGTTGTGTTGTGATAAAGGGTGCAATGGTGCGCAACTATATACTGAAAAATGTCACATACAGGCCTTATGGCACATATTACAAACCAATACAGAGTTACTTTATAGTTGGACACATGCAAAATGTTCATCTGTGGAGCAAAGTGTTCAGTGCAAGGTTCTGTAGTCCAAATTTAAAAAGTGACACTAAATCAACACAGATTTTCAAAATATGCTTTTCATTTATTTTTATTCTGATACCGTCAGAAATGTCTCAAACGTCAACGAAAGAATTTAGGCAACACTCCATGAATGTTTTTGATGAGGGAATAACATTTTAACATGCTAGAAAGCCAAGTAAAAAGACCATTTCCCATATTGACTTAACAAAATTAACTTCTAATGCACTTAAAAAAAATTTATTATTATTATTTTAAAAAGTTCTCTCATTCCTTTTCTTTTTCGACACAAACAGAACTATTTTTTTTTCCCACTCTTCACTCCTCTGATGCCCCCTGTGTCCCACCTTTATCCCGTAGCACCAGCTGCTTAGAGTGCCGAGGCTCTAAAGCAATAAAGCAGACTTGAACGAGCTCAGCATGGCTCTAATATCTGTCAGGCTGTTGCGGGGGGACCAGGCGGCTCTCAGAGCGCATGTTTTCCACCCGCTTTATTTCCCCTGTCGTCGCTCACGAGCTCATCAACCTGCGAGCAACAGTCCGCGTGTTAATAAAAAAACAAAACAAAAAAACGCTTTGTGATGAGTAGTGGAGTATGGACTGATATTTGAAAAGATATAAATAAATAAAAATCGATGACATGCACCTGTAGGACCTTTCTGGCCAGCGCTCCGGCCTGCGCCAATCGTCTGTCCGCTCCATTCAGGAATGAGAACGGCCTGACCGGCGCAGGGTGAATATGAAGCATCTCTCTTTGCTATTCTTAGGCGTGGACAGGGGCGCCGGTGCTAAAAATAGGCAGATCATTCCCAACTCCCCCCCCCCTGCTGTCAGTCTATTTTTACACAAGCTGAGGCCTTCCCAGGCTATGGCAGTCTTTTCTTAGATTATTATATAATAAACATGAGGCAGCGCTGCGAGTCAGAAGCAGAAGAAGTGCTCTGTCAGGCAGTCAAGAGTGAAATACGCAGCTCTGGTCAGAACAAACGTTCAGTAAGCGCATTAATGTCAGGTGAATCTCCTATGATTTCCTTGTTCCTGCCGTGTTCTCTGCTGCTCCTCCTAATCCTGCTGGCTGCTGATTGCTCCACCTGTGCTGCTGCCCATATAAACTCTGGACTGAAGTTATTTACCAAGGTACCAAGGCTCAGAGGAGGGGCTTCATTATTGAAGGCGGAGCTAGGTCCACCCAGGCATTTTGCACAGCTGAATGGTTGCCATGGAGATTAAGGGATTTCTCTTTCATGTCCGATTGAACCAAGGCAACACTCCAGCTTTGTTTTTGATGACGGAATAACATTATAACATGATGTAAAGCTCAATGTGTTGGCAGCAATGAAACACATCATAAAGTAAATGCAGACTAATAATATTGTAGAGTTGGAGTATATATTTATATATCCACCCAGTTTAAATAAATCATTAAAAGTACAAAACTTGAATACTGCATTCATGCAGATTTTTTTTTAAAATTACATTTAAATGGTGTGACTGTAAAAGAACTACGAATCAGATATGAAGGATTTAAAGGCAGAATGAACAGATACCCATGAAGAAACGCGACTGTTAAAGTAAAAACATGTCTGCTGGAGTCTTGGCAGAGTTTAACCAGCCGGTGGACAGCCTGTCAGCTCGCTGTCGCTGGAAACGAAGGGAAAATTAATGAGTTAGTCTTCAGGAAGACACAACATCATTAAACGGACGGGGGGAATAAACAGTAACTGTAAACATTACTGCCTAACTATTAAGACAGACAGCAGCTCTATGTGCAACATGGAGCAGGCGTACGGCTCCACGGAGGCCCCGACTGGCCGGAACCTGACGGAGCGATTCGGGTTTCAGAGCTTTCCTAATCTGATGGCAGATCTGTGGAAACGCCCAGCTGAATGTCTGAGAGGAGCCGCCGTGAACGGGCGACTCGACGGAGAAGGGAACCCTGACGTCGAGGGTTCTCTTCTTCTTATGAAGCTTTTCAGTGAGCTTCATGAATACTTGTGACAAGGATTCTACTGGGAAAATATGGAGTGGAATTTTGGGAATTCCTGGTCTGAACCAGAAGAGGAAAGGGAAAGAGTTTGGAAAAATCTTCCAGACTCTGTTCCTGATCCTGCTGTGAGAAATTCCTTTTTTTCTTTGTTTTCCTTCTTTCTGTCCTTTTGTTCTTCCTAGTGTTCTTCCTTTTGTCTGTCCATCCTCTCCTCCCTTGTTCACTTCCTTCTTTACATATTTCTTTATGTCCTTCTTTCCCACCTTCCTTCCTTGTATCCTTCTTCTTCCTAGCCTTTTTCTTTCCTACCTTCCTTCTTTACTGTCTTCTTTCCTTATACATTGCTTCCTTCCTTTAGTCCTTTCCCTTTCCTTCATTCTTGCTTCCTTCTTTCTTTCCTCCCCCTTTCCTTCCTTCCTTTTTTGCATCCTCCCTTTCTTCCTTTCCTTCCTTCCCTCCCTTCTTGTGTCCTTCATTCCTTCATTGATTCCTTCCTTTCTTGCACCCTTCCTATTTTTCATTTCTTCTTCCCTTCCTCTCTTCTTCCTTCCTTTCCTTCTTCCTAAGTATAAGCTAATTCATTTAGGAGACGTGTTATTAGTTGAGGATAAATCAGCCAGACATTTACTTTAACTAGGCCACAGCTAGAAAATCCTGGAGGAAGTGAATCCTCCCTTGGTATGACACAAAGCGATGACAAGTCGTTGTCATTTTAAGTCTCTATTATTTCAGTTCTGTTGAATATCCGACACTTGAAGGAGACCGTGCTCCTCGGCGCCGTCAGCTAATTAATTAAAAGCTGCATGCTAATGTGAGAGCTGAGGGGAGAAAACTGGAGCAGGAATCTGGCAGCTCTGTCTATCTGATCAGTTAACAATCACATCCAGCTTAATCAGCACTTCAGCTGACAACTATATTCAAAAATATCGCTTTGTCAGTTTTTTTTATACACAGGATAACTTCAAGTTTGCGTTTTTCTTAAATGTACCGAGTGAAAGCGGCTACTTGGTTAGAGGCAGTTCACTCGCCCAGGCCAAACGTTTGACTTGCTCACGTCATTCGCAAACCATTTATAGTCGTGAAAAAATGTAGGATGCCTAATGAAAGTTTTGGTTTTTTATTGGATTATGTTTAAATATTGAACCCTTTCCACTAAGTGAATGAAAGATTTCAGTAGAAATGTATTTTCTCCTCAGGAAATAGTTAGGACACCCTTAATATCTAGAGTTAGCTCTTTAGGCTAAAATAAAGTCACTGGGACTTCCTCGTAGCATTTTACTAAGAGGTGGAACTACATACTAGGAGGGTCAGAGAGTGGGTTGAAATTAATCAAACAGGTCATATATTAATAACGCAAAATATTCTGTTCTTCTAGTATACGTATCTGAATAACATGCTTTCTTACAATCATCATATTTTTTCTGTCCCTATAAACACGTCCCTGCTGGAGGGCAAAAAGCTGCTTGCCAACGATGATCATTGGTTTTAACTGTCAAGTTGTCAACATAATGTGTTAAATCTTAAAAGTTATGATACATAAATGGAAAAGGGATGCAGTGGATTGCTACTAATTGCCAACACTAGACAACTAAATAATAAGGTCAGGAAAAAGTCTTAATTGGTAAAAAATAGTGAAAGAGAGGGAAGAAGGTCAGTTATGCTAGCTTGACTTTGAAAAGCTAGCAGTGGATGTGCTGTGGAATTTGGTGTGTTTCTCTTTAGTTAAAGAAAAAGGTGACCCATACTGCAGCTCTCTGGCAGATCATCAGTAGAGCAGGTGTTTAAATTAGCTAATCAAATCCGTATTTTTGTCCACATGCAACCTATGTCCAACCTTTATTTGGTAGTGTGAATGGCCCAATTTGTATCTTTTGACCCCCCAAAAAATCCAATTTGTGCCACTTCCATAGGTGGCAGTCAATTGGATCTGATTATTTTCAAGTTCAAACAGTCGTGTCGCATTTTATCCGACTGTACATCACTGATGTGAGACATGCAACATTGTTCTGCTCCAGAAGAAGCCAGACACGCTAAATCCAGACATAAACAGTGGTCTTTGAAGACACAGGTTTCTTTCTAATAAAGAATGGAACATGTTATCACAATATGACAACATGCCCTGTGACAGACTAGTGACCTGGGTTTACCCCGGCTCTCACCAAAAAATGTTCGCTGGAGATAGCACCAGCAACCCTCCCGATCCCTCTAGGGACAAGGGTGTTAGAAAATGGATGGATGGATGGATGGATGGATGGATGGATGGATGGATGGATGGATGGATGGATGGATGGATGGATGGATGGATGGATGGATGGATGGATGGATGGATGGATGGATGGATGGATGGATGGATGGATGGATGGATGGATGGATGGATGGATGGATGGATGGATGGATATTATAATATTTTAATTGCATGGATTTGGGATAAACCAATATTTAAACCAATCCTGTTGCCTCTGTGGATTGCAAAAAGAGCAGACAAGACTTTTACCAAGTGTCTGCATCCTTTATGGAATTATTTATCTTAAATTCACTTGTGTCAACGTTTTATTTTTAGCTGTGGAAATCGATTTGAATTTGTAATTGAGTTCATTTCAGGGTCTGTAATTAATTGCACTTTAATCAAAGACCATTTATCGACAAAAATAAACATTTTCAGTTCAACACCCCTGTTTGCTGCTAAATTATTGACTAAATAGACGTATGAACTC
This sequence comes from Poecilia reticulata, assembly GCF_904066995.2. NCBI lineage: Eukaryota > Metazoa > Chordata > Actinopteri > Cyprinodontiformes > Poeciliidae > Poecilia > Poecilia reticulata. Next base: position 5,463,268 of record NC_088835.1, read on the forward strand.
AATAACAAATATATTTATTGTTTTTATCTATTATTTAACCATCAGATTTTTTAAAAGTGCTATTATACCAACTCAACTTTAAAGTGTTTTGGGATCTCCTGATTATTCATGGAAGTTCTTTAGAAATGTGGACCGACATCAGCCTTGGGGACGTCTGTGCTGCTGCTACATGTTTAGCATAGAGATGTTACATTAGGCTTGAATAACGTCACTCATTGACCAACTCTTTTAGCACAACAACAGTCATTTCCAGCATCCAATCAGATCATTTTTCAAAGCAAAAATGAACCTCCAGTAGACCCAAAGGAGTGACTTTGCCATCCGTTGTTGTTTGTGGATGTGGCTGGTGCGTCAGATTTACGGGCGTACCACACAAACATGCGAATATAAAGATGAGGCAAATACTTTTTCACAACTAGTCTTTGCAACCCTGTTGTTACACATTTATCATTGTTATATTTTCACCCCTAACATATTTGTTTTGTATATTGTTTGTTTTTGAGGATAAATGATCTTTTTTTTTTTTTTACATAAAAACCAGCCATTTTACAGGCATATGTAGTTTTTTTTAAAAAAGCCACTGTATAGCAGAAGGAAAGTGATGGAGTCTGTGTGACCCCTAGTGGACAAAATCCCCAGAAACAATGCAGTCGGCTGTAGATTCACCATGTTGCTCATTCTGCACCATAACCGTAGATGGTCCACCGAGATTGTAAAGTTGCATTCAACACAGCTGCCAATCAGCATTTAAATCAGAGCGCCCAACCTCTCATCTGTACATACATTATACAACAGAGGAAGGTGATCTGAGAGACCGAACCTTTTGCACGCAGGTGAGTTATTATATTACAGACGAATATGACAAAAACTAAAGCCCAGCTCTAAGTGTGCAACAAAATCAGAGGGGCCAGTTTTCCACGGCAGAGAAACTCACAGCTGACCGCTTCTGTCATCTGACCGCCAGACTGGACTGAGGGGAGGATCACATGACAAGACACGCTCAGTTGGCCAATATATGCGCGAGGCAGCCTCACCGCCTCCCAACATCAAGCTCTGGCATCAAACGGACAGCAGATTGCATTTAAATGGACAAACCACGTAAGAATAAAAGCAGACGCTGGAGGACTGACTGCGCCATGTTGCATCGACACCGTGCACCTTGCGCGCGCAAATTGAGATGAGCAAGTACAGGCGATAAATGATTAATGGTCAATTTCCCGGTGAGTCTCTGAAATATTGAGAGACAGCCCAGGCGTGTAATGCAATGTAAATGGGTCTATTTTTAGCACAGAGGAAGTCATGTGGAACGTGCTGTTGGGTGGTGGGTGGTTGCGGGGAGTGGGGGTTTCTTTACTCTTACGGCTTTTAGAGGCATAAGACATGGGACAAAGGATGGGCAGAAATAAGCACTCCACCCACATTTGCATGTACAGCCACTTTTCATGTGGAGTATTAAACTTTCAGATACACAGAAAGGGAAATGGAATAAATTATTTCCACACTGGGAAATAGATGGAAAGTCCCTGCTCTCAACCACCACCACCTCCAGCCCCCCAGCTCCCCACGCATCCCCTGTGGCCTCCTACGCCTATGAAACCTTCTCCTCTCACTTTGCCTCATGAGATTGTTAGAAAGTGAAAGGGAGGGGAAGTGACATGCTAAGACCTCTTTTTTTATGATTCTGAGGAGACGGAGGGGAGTTTGGCGGAGTGTCATGGCAGCTGATGGGGGAGAAGGCAGGCGGTCGCCTCACACCATCCAGCAGATGTTTTCATTAATCCCCAACTCAAAGCAAACTTTGAAGTGGTGGCATTATGAGTTTTCCAGGCAGTTAATTCACTGCATTGCCTTCTGTTATAAAAATGCTGTTTATCTCAAATATCACTGAAAAAAATGTTACTTTGTAATTTAACACCTTGTTATTGGTTCTCTGTCTCTTTAAAAGCTCCTGCTCTTTCTGAAGCTCTGCCTTCAGAAAGTCATCATAACATGGCTCCTCTTTTAACCCTTTAATAATGTTTTTATCAGCGTTTCACTGAGAAGTAACTGGTATAATGAGCTCAGCAGACTTCACCAGGTGTTTGCTAATTCCTGCTGGCTAGTCTGAAGGAGCTGAGAGAGGGAGTCACGGGGGAGGGCTGCTCTGTGAGGCAGAAATTCGGAAGTTTTGAAACTGGAGCTTTGAGGAAGAGCTTGAAGGCGGCGTTTGGCCTACCTAGGTGTTTTGCATGAGAGACTAAAACATTCCTCAAACTTTCGGCATTTCTTACTAAATTCTCCAAAAATGTAGAAAAGTTATTTAGTTAAACTTGATTAATGCCTCCAAAAGTACAAACTCTTTTTCTGATTGTTCAGATCTAGAACAACAGAATTGGTACAGATGTCAGAAAAGCAAAGATGAATTCCCAAGACCAGTGGTTCCCAAACTTTTTCTCCTGGGCCCCCCCAGTGGTTTCCAAACTATTTCTGGGCCCCCCTATGGCTTACAAATAGCTGTCTGGTTGAACAATGTGTGTGAGCGAAGGGGGTGGGGGGTGGATTCTTAGAGACTCCCTGTTATACTCAGCACCGGCTCCAGATGAACAAGGGGGGGGGGGCAACTTTTTGAGGGGCAAATTGAATCGTAGCTGAACATAGACAACAACACCAGTAGCCTACAAGCTACTTGTTTACAAGCTTAAGTTGCTGTATTGATATTAGCTAGTCATCTTTTAGCTAACATCACCTTCATTCAACAGCTTTGCTCAACAGTCTGTTAGTTTGGGGGGGAAACTGTGAAAAGTTCTTTGTGTTTTGCTGGTTTGCTGCCATGATTCTAACACACCTGCGTAGCTCCGCACAGCAGCAGGTCTCCTTCACTGCCGCACAGGCGTAAACCCAGCGCGAGCGTCGTAGCGCTCATGTTACGCTAAAGGCGGCTCGGAAAAAAAGGTTACGACATGTTAACAACGGATTAAACAGTTTTAACTGCTGATAAAAGTGACAGAGGACACAGATATGGGAAGTGCGGAAGCCCCTACTGTATCAAATTGCAAATTGACAGAGGAATAACCGAGAGTTGGCCATTCTAAGGTAAAAACCCAGCGCATACAGCGTTCATGTTTTTTTGTTTTTGTTTTCATGTCCCCCCCCCCAAGGGGGCGCGCCCCACAGTTTGGGAGCCTTTGCCCTAGACTAAAATAAATTTATAGTTACGATGTTTCTTGATTTTAAAAAAGTGTTAAACACAATCATTCAAGTCATATTTTTTAAACCAATTGCAAAAATAGGAAATGGGAGAGCCTTAAGAAGCTTCTTCTGCATCACCTTTCCATATTTAGTTTCTTTTGTTTGGCTGCTTGTCACAAACATCTCCAAATTTTAATTAGAAGCTCAGCAGCAGTGTGAATATTAAACTCCTCAACAAGCCATATAACAGTTGGTTCTTTCACTTTCTTTGAGTCTTTTACAGTTTCCAGTCTTCATTAGAAGTGAAACACATGAAGAAATTATCGAATGAATTGTGAGGGAAAATACTCTTTCTTGGATGGTCTCAGTATTGTGGTTTTAAATAATGAGCAGCCAGACAAGTGAATAAATTATTTTTGATGTATGATAAGAGAAATAAAAGTCTTTGGTTCACACAACAGAAGCAGATTACTGTGATTTGCATTAACTTAACCTGTTCTATGTTTTTAACCCTCCTCCTAGTGTGATGCTCAGTAGGAGCGTAGCAGATGTCGCGGTCAGACAGCTGCGAAATGTCCTGTCAGACTCTCAGTTCCTGAAACCACACATACACACAAACACAAAACTTGCAAAAGTACACACAAGCTCAGTGCAACCCCACTGGACCGCCCACAAGGTAAAAAGCTCATGGGGCTCAAATGACGAGCTCCGTCTCTTAAGACCGTGTGAGAGTTAAACATATTTTTCTTTGCTAACTGATTGTTTTCTTCTACCTGAGCTGTGTCCTGCTGCGAGGAAGTTATTCATGCTTCACAGTAGTGGTTCAGATATCAAATGTCATGACACAGAAAGAAACTCTTGAAGATTTCTCAGTGTGTATTACTTTCAGTTTATTTGAGTTCATTAATAAGGAGCTATCAGATTTTTTTTTTAGCTGTTAAAATGTCAGCTCTCAGCATGTTGAAACTAGGCTGTGATTTTCCACCTGAAAAGTGCTCAGTGGGTACGACTCAGAGATACTGACATTAGGCTCAATAATTACTTTAAATGTCCCCCTCCAGTATTTTGTGGGGGTTGGGAAATGAGTTTTATTAAAGCTTGTAACATGAGCCTGGCACTTTATGGTGAAAATCCTTCATACATTAAATTGTTTGGCTGTTTGTTTTGTGCGTATAATTAATACATCTGTTCCAAGGGAACAAAAACAATCTTAGTAATACAAACCCATTCAATCCATTAAAAAGGTTTGTTTCAACTCACCAAGTGAAACACATTATTTATGTTAATTACACACACAGGTTAATTATGACTATTTTTTGTTCTCAGTAAAAGCAAACGCCACATGTATAAATAAATAAAAATTTAATAGAGCAACATGAGGTTAATGAAGGTATGCTCAATACTTGCTTAAATGTTCATTTCATTTTCAGGCAGAGAGTAAATGTGTCTCCCTCTGGTGGCACTAAGGTGTATTGTAACTTTTATTTCTAGTCACATTTGGGCCAATCTTAGATATTGTCAATTTCCTAAAATAATGGCCTAAGTCATTTTTTGCCAAAAGTGATTATTTATTTATTTTTTCCCTAAGTCATTTTCTGGGGAAAAAAAAAAAAAAAAAAAAAAGGTCATGTTGTGAATATAACAGTGCACTGTTGTAAACTATTTCTAAAGTTTTGATGATAAGTTTTGTAAATTGTAATTATGGAAGATCAATGATAAAGGACTGGACAAGATTCATATTTATGCATTTACTGTATTTTGTTAACAGACCATGTCCTTGTGATGCAGAAAGGAAAATACATCACTGCACAGAACAAAGGGAAAACGATAAAACCACAATTGGGAACTTCAGACAATCTCCTATACCTCCTGCCTGAGCTACTATTGTCATCTGAAGAAATGCACCGCTGCCAATCAGAAACAACCAATCAGAGCCAGGAGGCGGGGCTTATCGCTGACAACTCATCTCATGTTCTCACTGCTAAATGTGCTAATGGTGGAGAAACAACTCACTGTTACAAGAAAATCGTTTATCTGCTATCAATGGTGGCTATGCTACTTAGCTTTAGCGTTTATATCAGGCTCTGCTGATGGGGAGAAACTATCGCAGAAAGCAAGTGGGAGGCGGGAGGGTGAGTGGTGCAAACGGTCGTGATTGACAGCACTAAGACCCGCCTCCTGGCTTTGATTGGTTGTATCTAGCTAGCACTGAGAAAAGGCAGAGCAATTCGATTTTCTCACAAATTATCTGTCTCGCATTATAATGCCAAAACATAGAGACAATTTCAAAAACTATAGATATAGCAACAGAAAGGATATGCAGGATGAGTAAAACTGCAAATACCAGCAGGAATGTAGAGATTTATTAATTTGTTGGGAGTGGTGACGTTTTAAGGTCTTAAAGGGGCAGTATTATACAAAATTGACTTTTCTTAGCTTTATATCTCGTTAAAATGTTACTCCCTCATGAAAAACAAACATGGAGTGTCGCCTTGATTCTTTCATGAATGTTTAAGAAATCCTTTAATCTCTATGGAAACCATTCAGATGTGCATAGTGCTTGATGGGACCTAGCTCTGTCTTCGAGGATGAAGCTCCTCCTCTGAGCTGCACTTTCCAAGCTTCCACCTTACAGAGCAGCTCTCCCCCACGACTTCCTCACTCTGCTCCTTCAGACTAGCCAGCAGCAATTAGCAAACACCTGATGGAACTGTGCATCTGCTGAGCTCTTTGCACAAGCTACTTCTCTGAAGGCAAAGTTTTTAAAGAGACACAGTCCCAATTTCAAGGTGTTAAATCAAGAAGTCAAATTTCTTTTAAGTCTTATTTGATATATGTCACATTTAGAGAAAAAAAAGGGATCTATGGAAGAGTTCCAATAGCAAAACTTCTGCTGACCAAAATTAACCTGACGTATGGAGGAATTTAATTGCTTAAAGTCAAAATCATCTTGAATCTGAGTGCAAGATTTCACATCTTTGCTATTAAAACTTGAAATGCTCGCTATCAAAGCTCTAGTTTTCTTTCCAATATATTCTGTTGACACTCAGCTGTGATGCTGCTTGCATGGGGGAGGATATGTTCTCTTCCATATTAATGCCAGATTTATTCTTGATTTCTGTGTGGCTTTTGAAATGCTTGTTTCTTTGAGCAGAGTAAAACAAAATAAAGAAACCTTCAAACCTGGCAAATGGCTTTGGGTAACTTGGCTCTATCTGCAGCTGGGCAGTGAACAGATAACCCCATGCTTCATCAGCATGTTCTTTTCCTGTTTTCCAGGAAGCAGATAAGTGTGACTGACAGGTGTGCCAGTTTCTGGGGGGTGGGGGTTAACGTGGGAACAGACCACCTGAACCACTGTGGTAAATAGAGCTTAGATGAGCCGATGCCTCACAGTCTGAACTATCCAGACAGGATGAGAGGTTTTTGGTTTCTGGTGGTGCTTGTGTCTGTAGCCAGATCTGAGCGGCTCTTCACTGGGTGAGTTTGACGTTTAAAACTAGCAGTGGCCTTTGTTTCAGCTTTAGTTTTGGCATGAACAGAATGTATTAATTAAACTCATTAACAAACTGTTAAAATATTAATAAATAGCTGAATCAGCATTCTGTAAGTAGTTCTTAAAATTAAATAATATTGAACATCTTTTCACACTGGTGTCTGGAGTCTAGATGGCCACATGAAAAGCCACGGCAGGCTGGATTTGGCCCCTGGGCCTTAAATTTGTCACATGTTCCTAGAGACTGTTTCAAGGACACAGTATAAAATATTTTCCAACCAAATAGAATCACTTTATAGCACAATCAAATAACTATGATAACTTCAGTTGTAAAAAAATAATAATAATAATAATAATAATAAAAAAAGCTATATCAGCTTACAAGAAAATTTGACTTTGTAATTTAACACCTTGAAATTGGACCTCTGTCTCTTTAAGAAGCTCCTGCTCTTTTTGAAACTTCAGGAAGTCATCACAACATGGCTCCTCTATTAGCCCTTTAACAACCTTTTTGTCCGTATTGCACTGAGAAGTAGCTGGTATAATGAGTTCAGCAGCTACACAGTGGCGCCGGGTGTTTGCTAATTGCTGCTGGCTAGTCTGAAGGAGCTGAGTGGAGGGCTCTTGAAGTAGGTCGTCCTTTTGGATTGTAGAGCAGTATAGAAGAAAAAAGTGAGGAAAAAGTGTTCCGTTTGTCCTCTGCTAGTCTAAATGTATAGCAGCATATCTACATTGATGTGTTGAACAATTATTTATTGGTGATCAATTGAGTCAACCTGCTAACCTACTGCTGATTTGCCACGAGGCAACCATTTAAGAAGACATGAAATTGACTGGATCAGATTTGTTTCAGTGACCAGGTCATCAGAGTCGACGCCCAGTCGGAGGAACAGATCAAGCTGCTGCAGATTCTGGAGTCTGAGGAAAAATGGAATGTATGTAAACACACACTACACACACATTTCACACAATCCAACACAGTCATCCATATTTAGCCTCTCTTAGCTGCATGTTGGACTGTTTTATGTTTCACCTTTATTGCATTAAATCACAGATAAGCTTTTTCTGTCCTTTTTTTCTTTTCTTTACATTTTCTTTTAGCTTAATTAAGTAATTATCTCTTACTTGCGCACGAGAGTATGAGGATTTTCCGAATGGCTCATCTGGTATTTGTCTGGGGGCATAAAGTTTGTTCAAAAGAACATAAAAATTCAGACTGAAAAAAATCTGAAATGTAGTTTTAAATGTTTCTTTTTTCACATTCTTTTTTTTCAGTTTCAAATTTCTTTTTCTTTTGAACAAACTTTACGGCCCTAATTTAGCTCCATAAGGCACTCCCTCCTAACCACACTTCAAATGAAAAAACAGCAGATCTGTAAATCAACCTAAGCTGCTGTGCTCAAACTACAGGTGTCAATCATCTCCTTCCCACTGACTCTCTGATTCCAGCTGGACTTCTGGCGCCACCCGGTGTCCACGGAGCTTCCCATTGACGTCAGAGTACCCCGCAGCCTCCTTGGTGCCGTGAAGGAGTACCTGCACGCCCACAGCATCCCTTTCACTGTCATGATTGACGACGTCCAGGTTGGTAGTCCTCAGAGGTTTACTGGTTGACTCGGAGGGTGACTTGAAGTCACGTGTTAACGATGACTTCATGTTAAGTGTGAGCTTGACATCGTCTTCCCTGAACATTCAGGAGCTGCTCGATCAGGAGAAAGCTGAGATGAGGGAGAACCTTATCAGGGAGCGTAACACCAAGGACTTCAACTTTGCAGCCTATCATCCTCTGGACACGGTACGACTCACACATCGGCAAATCGTTTATTTATTTATTCTGGCTGAAATAAACTCCAAATTCACAATTGTGAACTGTAATCGATGACTTTCATGTCTCCACAATGTGATGGAATGGAAAAGTTTTACAGCTCGAGCTGTTGCTGAAAGGTTTCCTCTAAAAAGATCTCTCTGACTGTGACCATGGAAACTGTGCTGGTGATTTGACATCACTTGCTACAATGTAATAACAGTCAATTTTGTGCTGTACTTCTTTCCACATTTTGTAGTGTATATAACTCTTTTGTCTCCCTTAAAAAAAAGAAGAAGCAAAAACCAATGTGACCACTATCATGTTTTACTGTTCGGTTTGTATTTTCATTGTCGGGCAGTGTTAGCCACATACGGCATTTTGCATGTAGGTTAAAGTTTAGTCTCGTGTGACCAGAGCGCCTCTTTACTGTGTTCCTTACATGGCTTGAGAAAAACTACAATCTGGACTTTGTGTGGCATTTTTTCAACAATGCCTTACCTGTCTTTGTGTGCTATCAAACAGGCTACATGTTTTTGTTGGTCTCAGGTTTTGATCCATCTCCATACAGATCTACAGCTGGATGGACACGCTGGTGGCTCAGCACCCAAACCTGGTGACTAAGCTGGAAATCGGCAGATCTTATGAGAACAGACCCATGTACGTCCTCAAGGTAGGGAAATTGTTGGCTTTGCTTTCATTAGACAACACAATTAGCTTGCGCAGACACCCTGTACCATAACTTCCTTTAAATCAATATGTTTGCTAACTTTGTATTTAGTTCAGCACTGGAGGCACCAATCGCCCTGCTATCTGGATGGACTTGGGTATTCACTCCAGGGAGTGGGTTTCTCAGGCCACTGGAGTGTGGACGGCCAACCAGGTACAAAACGCCATTGCCGATACGTGGGTCTCTATAAGTCTCGCCTGATCTATGTGGTGTGTTTATGAATAATTGTGTTAAATCAGTACATTGTGCTCTCACCCAGATCGCCACTGATTATGGCACTGATGCCTCTCTGACCTCCGTTCTGAACACCATGGACATTTACATGCTTATTGTGGCCAACCCTGATGGTTATGTTTTCTCCCACACCAATGTAAGAAACCACCACTGCTTCAAATTACTGTTTTCCTGTTAGAATTTAGATTGAGTGTTCCCGCAGCTACAGTCGTACCTCTCCTTTTTCTCCATTTTTTAAATAAAAGGGACACCATTACGTAAAATTGACTTTTTAAAACTTTACATCATGTTATTCCCTCATTAAAAACATACCTGGAGTGTTGCTTTGACTCTTTCATGCATATTTGAGAAATTGTTTAATCTCCCTTGGCAAAAATTAAGCTAGGCAAAACTCCTAGGTGGACCTAGCCCCACCTTCCAGGATGAAGTTCCTCCTCTGAGCTGCAGTTTCCAGGCTTCCAAGCTTCCCTCCACCACGACTCCCCCACTCAGCTCCTTCAGGCTAGCCAACAGCAATTAGCAAACACTTGGTGGAACTGTGCATCTACTGAGCTCATTGTATAAGCTACTTCTCAGTGAAATGTTGGTAAAAACATTATTAAAGGGTTAATAGAAGAGCCTTGTGGTGATGACTACCTGGAGGTGGAGTTTCATAAAGAGCTGGAGTTACTTAAAGAGACAGAGACCCAATTTCAAGGCATTAAATTACAAAGCCAAATTTCTTTTAAAGTCATATTTGATATATACAACATTTTTATAACAATTGAAGGAAACATAGTTACTTGATTGTGCTATAAAATGGCACTATATGCTTGGGCATAATACTGCCCCTATAAAGAGCTTAATAAAATACTCTTTAGCTATATTTTGAAGTTGACATCCAAAGAGGAAAAGAGGATACACACTGACTTGTGCTGTGGGATTTACAGGACCGGATGTGGCGTAAGACGCGTTCTCCAAACTCAGGCTCTTCGTGTGTCGGAGTTGATCCCAACAGGAACTGGGATGCAGGATTTGGTGGTCAGTTATTTTCAGTTACAGCAGCATCCTTGAATTTGTTTAACATAACCAGGATTTGTTTTCAGTCCAGATCAGTGATTTAAAAAACGGGAGAATACATATTAATGAAGGTTAGCATGTAATTAAGTAAGATTATAGCCAAGAGGCTAATTTCCATGCATGTTTCCATCCAAACTTTTGTGTCCAGGCCCCGGTTCCAGTTCCTCTCCCTGCTCTGATTCCTATAGTGGCCTTTTTGCTCACTCTGAGATTGAGGTGAAGAACATTGTGAACCTGGTCCAGAGCCACGGCAACTTCAAGTCCTTCATCTCCGTCCACGCCTACTCCCAGCTCCTCATGTACCCCTACGGCTACACCTGCGGGAGCGCTGCTGATCAGGCTGAACTGGTATGAAATTAGGCTCTAGAGTAATCCAGGAGAGGGAACACTGAAGATAAACCTTAAACTTACACCTTTATGTCAAAAAAATTCCTTTTAAGGTAGGACCTCAAACAAATGTTTGAGGTTGCCGGCTGTATCTGTTCACATGCCAACTGATCTTGAGTCTTTCAGTTTAATTTACTACAAGACCTGGAAAAGCACAGGAATGTCTCATCGGCTGTTGCAAAAGCTAAAAGTTTACTCCACTTAACAACCACCTTAACTTCACCGTAGTAGCACAAATATTGTTAGATTTTCTTGTGAATATGTAGATAAAACAAACTCGACTATAGAGCGGTACACTACGGATCCTACTACATCATACCTAGCCTTATTTACATTCTTTCAGCTGTTAAAATCATACTACGTTTTATAAGACCTGCATTGTTTCTGGCCAATACTTTACACAATTGTACTTTTGCGCTCAGGACTCTGTTGCCCGTGCTGCGGTGCAGAAGCTCACGTCCCTCTACGGCACCACATACAAGGTTGGAAACATCTGCAACATCATCTGTAAGTAACACTTTCCCTCAGAGCAACATTTCAAACCCTACTACTAATATATGAACATGTTTGCCATCTTCTTCTTCTCTTTTCAGATCAAGCCAGCGGTGGGAGCATTGACTGGTCCTACGATGTGGGCATCAAATACTCTTTTGCCTTTGAGCTGAGGGACACTGGTTGGTATGGTTTCGTCCTTCCTGCCAATCAGATTATCCCGACTGCCTCAGAGACTTGGTTAGCCCTGAAGCACATCATGGAGTATGTTCGTGACCACCCATATTAGTGGGCTATTGATTCTGAAACCAATAAAGCTACTTTTTCTCTCAGTGTCTGTTGTGTCTTTGTGTTTTAAGGTTGTATTTAACACATTTGTTATCGGGCTTATGGCACCAGTAGGATTGATGCAAGTAGGGTCGCCACCTTTCAGAAATCAAAATCACTGCAGCGGCAACGTGTTGGTTAGTCTGTGTTACCCAGAAAGCAGTTGGGCATATTATTGCAACACCAACACCGTGAGTGAAACAATGACTGGGGCAGCCTACTATATAAAGTACTCAGGGACCACTTCATTATTACTACATATACACATAACAAATCATGTCACGCACAATACGGGATGAGTGGCAACCCTAGATGCAAGTGAAGGTTTAGGGCTTTGGGTCAAAGCCTTCAATTTTATTTGAATTACCGTGAACACAGAAGCACTTTAAACTGCGAATTACACTCCCGTTGGTCCCCATCAACATATCTGCCAAGTCTGAAGTAAACTGGATGAAAGTTCATGACGACATTGATAAATAAAAATCCTCTAAATGTGTCTTCTTCACATCACTTTTTTTCCTTTCTTCAAACATTTGTTGATGTTCACTATATGGGAGCAAATGACAAGGTTATGGGTCAGACATGAAGGCAATGAAATTCATTGCTAAGAAACAAACAAAAAATTAATGTAGAAAGATATAAGTGGCAATGTGAGAAAAAAGAGGATCAGCGATTATGAGAAGCTGAGAGTCAATATGCTTTAATTACAGAGTAACAATATTCAGCAACTGAATTATTTCAGACATGGTAAGGTAATGTAATTTTATTTGATTTATATAGCACATTTTTAGCAACAAGGCAAAGCTCTTTATATGAATTAGAAGGAAATATAAACGAAATAACAATCCAAAGGAAAGAGTATGGTATGTTTTCTTCAAATCTAAACAAAGATTGAGAAATATACTCTTTCCATGAATGCCGTGTATATTCTCTTATCTATTGTAAGATTACTGATAGACCTCACCTGATTATTTTTACCTTTAAACAGTGAATTATATCGATACATGTTTTTTAGTGACAAAAACAGATTTAAAAATAATAAATAGTCTATTACGGTATTTGCAAGAGGAGTGCATACTACATAGAAGCTTTCCATAACTTTATAAGCCTAACAGCTTTTGTAATTACAGTGTTTTTTTGAAAGGTATTTTTGTTTTCCCGCCTCTGACGCTCCGTCTTGTTCAAAAGGTTGTTGCGCAGATAATTTAGCTGCTGGACGCACCGTGGACCAACATGGGTTATCTCAAACAAATTGATATCGAAAACTTCAAGTCGTGGCGTGGGAAGCAAGTCATTGGACCTTTTATGCGATTTAATTGTATTATAGGCACAAATGGCTCCGGTAAGTCAACCTTTAAATACTGTACTAACTTTCTTGTTAGCTAGCAAGGTACAAACTTCGTCAACTAGCAAAGTGCTAGCTTGTTTAAACTGATGTTGGGCTGCTCAGTTTATTATGATAAAAAGTGATGTTAATGCACTATGTATGAAGATAACATATAGTGAAATTAGAGCCTTGGAGTTAAAAGACCTCAGAATATAATTTAGAGAGTAAATAAATATGCTAGTGGAACTTGTTAGCCGACCATTCTTTTCTAATGTTACTCGGTGGTCATTTTGGCTGTGTACTGTTATGTTACTGATATATTGTAATTGTTTAATATCGCTTAAAGGTAAGTCCAATGTGATGGACGCCCTGAGCTTCGCCATAGGCGAGAGGGTCGCCTCTCTTCGGGTGAAGCACCTGCGGGACCTGGTCCACGGAGCCCACATCGGTAAACCTGTGTCCGACACTGCGCGTGTGGCGCTGCGCTTCTTGAATGACGACGAGATAGAGACCGTCTTTTGTCGTACAATAACAGGTTAGTGTAAAAGTATAGTGCAGTAAGTCGATTTAGGCCAGGGGTGCCCAGAGTCGGTCCTCGAGGGCCGGTGTTCTGCATGTTTTAGTTCTCTCCCTGGTTTTACACACCTGCATCAAATGATGGCTCATTAGAAGGCCTAAGCAGAACATTGACTTGCTGAGGAGGATGTTACAACCACTGCGGAGAGAACTAAAACACGCAGGGTACCGGCCCTCGAGGGCCGACGTTGGACAGCACTGATTTAGGCATTCTAAACAGGACGTTTCGTTCAAAGGAATTACATTAGTGAAGTTACTTAAATTATAGAATGCTGTAGCTGCCAAAAAAATATTGAGAACAGTCATTTTATAAAGAATAGAATAGGTGTACAGTCATGGCCAAAAGTTTTGAGAATGACACAAATATTATATTTTCACATGATCTGCTGCCCTCTGGTTTTCATGTGTGTATGTCAGATGTTTTCATCACATACAGAAATACAATTGCAATCATATTAGGACTAACAAAAGCTTTTATTGACAGAGTGAGTTAATGCAGCAAGTCAATATTTGCAGTGTTGTCCCCTCTTCTTCAGGACCTCTGCAATTCTCCCTGGCATGCTCTCAATCAACTTCTGGACCAAATCCTGTCTAATAGCAGTCCATTCTTGCACAATCAATGCTTGCATTTTGTCAGAATTCCTTGGTTTTTGTTTGTCCACCCGTCTGTTGATGATTGACCACAAGTTTTCAATGGGATTAAGATCTGGGGAGTTTCCAGGCCATGGACCCAACATCTCTATGTTTTGTTCCCTGAGCCAGTTGGTTATCACTTTGCTTTATGGCAAGGTGCTCCATCATGCTGGAAAAGGCATTGTTCATCACCAAACTGCTCTTGGACGGTTGGGAGAAGTTGCTCTCGGAGGACATTCTGGTACCATTCTTTATTCATGGCTGTGTTTTTAGGCAAGCCTGTGAGAGAGCTGACTCCCTTGGCTGAGAAGCAACCCCACACATGAATGGTTTCAGGATGCTTTACAGTTGGCATGAGGCAAGACTGGTGGTAGAGCTCACCTGGTCTTCTCCCAACAAGCTGTTTTCCAGATGTTCCAAACAATCGGAAAGGGGATTCATCAGAGAAAATGACTTTACCTCAGTCCTCAGCAGTCCACTCCCTGTACCTTTTGCAGAATATCAGTCTGTCCCTGATGTTTTTCCTGGAGAGAAGTGGCTTCTTTGCTGGCCTCCTTGAGACCAGGCCTTGCTCCAAGAGTCTCCGCCTCACAGTGCGTGCAGATGCACTCACACCTGCCTGCTGCCATTCCTGAGCAAGCTCTGCACTGCTGGTAGCCAGATCCTGCAGCTGAAACACTTTTAAGAGACGGTCCTGGCGCTGGTCTTTCTTGGGCGCCCTGGAGCCTTTTTGGCAACAATGGAACATCTCTCCTTGAAGTTCTTGATGATGCGATAGATTGTTGACTGAGGTGCAATCTGTCTAGCTGCGATACTCTTTCTAGCTGCGATACTCTTTCTAGCTGCGATTCTCTTTCTAGCTGCGATACTCTTTCTAGCTGCGATACTCTTCCCTGTTAGGCCATTTTTGTGCAGTGCAATGATGACTTTACGTGTTTCTTTAGAGATAACCATGGTTCACAGAAGAGAAACAATGATGCCAAGCATCAGCCTCTTTTTAAAGTGTCCAGTGGTGTCATTCTTACTTAATCATGACAGATTGATCTCCAGCCCTGTCCTCATCAACACCCACACCTGTGTTAATGGAGCAATCACTGAAGCGATGTTAGCTGGTCCTTTTAAGGCTGCAATGAAGTTGAAATGTGTTTTGCGGGATAAAGTTCATTTTCTAGGCAAATATTGACTTTGCAATTAATTGCTGTTAAGCTGATCACTCTTTATAACATTCTGGAGTATATACAAATTGCCATTATAAAAACTGAAGCAGTAGACTTTGTAAATATTAACATTTGAATCATTCTCAAAACTTTTGGCCATGACTGTAGGTGATATGAGTTTAATTTGTATCCGATCATTTTCTTTGTATAACTATTGAGAGGGTTTGTTAGCACTGCTAAATGATTTCTCTGGACAGAGAAAAAGATCTTAATTTTGATTCAACCTTACACTTTATCTAAAAAAATATGAAATTTTAGTCCTGAACAGTTATTATGATCAAACCCATATTGCCTTTGATAAACAGTTAAGTTTTGTACACTTCTGAGATTACACACCTCCTGCCCCCTTCATCGTTATGGATAGACAAGAGTGCCATAAATTATCCTTCACTACGTTTTTTCATATTTCCAGGGGACTCTTCTGCATATCATATTAATGGATCTCATGTTTCACATGCTAAATACATCGAGGAGCTTGAAAAGATTGGCATCGTGACCAAAGCTCAGAACTGTGTGGTGTTCCAGGTAAGATGTTAAGATGTTCTAGCATTGTATTTAGATTATATTTTTTACTGTTTTTTCCTCAAAAATGTAATTTTCCTCCCTGCCCTAATTCGGGATAGTGATATTTCAATGGTCTAATCATTACATTCATCTTTACGAATGATAACAGCTGAAAGCTGAATTTGCAAAAGGCTAAATTAAGAGAAACGGGACAAAAAGTGGCACAAAACGGAAACGGTGGAGAAAGTAAAGATGTAATTCATCATGTTTCTTTGTAGGGGGCGGTGGAGGCCATAGCTTTGAAGGACCCAAAGGAGAGGACTAAGATGTTGGAGTGCATCTGTCAGTCCAAGCAGTACGCTGCAGAATACAAGACGAAAAAAGAAGCTCTGATGAAGGCCAAGGAGGACACACAGTTTCACTTCAACAAGAAAAAATCTGCCACTGTGGAAAGGAAACAGGTGTCCCTGGAAAAAGTCGAGGTGAATAAAATTAGCAACTATTTCACCTGCAAGCTAATAACCTGAAAGGAAAATGAGTTTCCTATATGGTGTAGTTGTGCTACATTTATTTTCAGGGTGTCATTAAAACATCTTAAATTAATTTGTCTAAAATTAGAGCCTTGAATTGATTGAAATTAATTAAATAGAGTAGGTTAGCCGTTAACATGTTAATCACAGGTCTTCAATTTTGTGGGACTTTTCTGTCAGGCAAAAGTTTGAACAGACATCTTCACTGTGTTCTTTGGTGGTTGAGGCTACCGCTAACCAGGTGCTAATATTCCCTTGCTAGCTAATTCGCTAGCTTTTCGCTAGAAAAAAAAAGGACTGAAAAAATGAATTTTGTTCTTAATCTAAATATATGTCTTGTGACCTGGTAAGTTGTGGCTTTTTTGAATAATGTCACCCAAATTCTTCACCAAAAATTTTTCATATTTGGTCTGGTCAGACTCTTAACCAGCTCATCCCATATTTCAGGCCCAGAAATACCAGGAATTGGTGAATGAGCTGAACCAGAAACGTTTGCAGCTGAGTCTTTTTGAGCTTTATCACAACGAGAAGGGCATCGACGCCATCAGCGACTCGCTGAGGGGGAGGAAGGAGATCGCAGCGGAAATGAGCAGGGAGTTAGGTGCTGCAGAGCAGAGCGTGAAAGCCCACAAAAAAGAACATGGACGCTGCACTAGAGAGGTGCAGCACATGGATAAAGAGATCCGGTGTGTTTGTCCCGACAGCATTAAAAACTTTTTTTCTTTACAGCTTTGAGTAAAATCATGTTTTGTCTTTGCGTACCATTAATCTTCTCTGCTGTTTCCTCGTGGCGAAGCGGTCAGGAGCAAGTCCTGACTCAGTCCAGGTCACAGTACATCAAAGCCAAGGTGAACACATCCCATCACGTGAAGAAGGCCGAAGAGATCGGCGATGCCGTGAAGAAGAAGAGGCGGGTGCTGGCTGCCAAGGAGCAGCAGCTGGAGGAGGGTCGGCAGGAAGTGGTCGAGCTCCAGAGGGCCTGGAGGAGGTACGAGAAGCAGACCCAGGATGGAGTGGTGAGGGGCAAAGACATCAGTCTGGATGAGGATCAGGTAACCGTGCATGAGACGTGCAAATACTGTTCATAAAATCATGCTGGAAATATTCATTTTCAAGTTTCAAGTAGTAAAAAAGAATAAACAAAAGAAATGTTTGAAACTTGACACACATGTATGAAGAAAATGTGTTTACTGTATAACTTCAGCGTAAATAATTCAAGAATAACTACATTAATTTGTAAGAACACATTTCAACCTTTTTTTTAGAGAACCTAAAGCCCTATTCTTGCCTTCATAAAGCAGTTGAACGCGTCATTTTCAACCACTTTGTGCAGTTTCATGTCCTTGCCGATGAATGTGGCATCAGCCTCCGTTAGTTTATGGACTTGCAGAGAATTTTGAGTTTCAAACACCTCCAGCTGTGTTTGCCTCGGGGGAGGCACAGAGTGTGTTTGCGTTTCGTGTTTCGTTAAAAGGCTTCAGCGACCTGTTGTGTTTCCACAACAAAGCAAAGTTTGCATACATCTCAGTTCTTACCCAGTTCATTGTTTAAATCCAAAATATTTTCAGACATCAAGATCTTTAAAAAAGTCTTTTATTCATGTATCTAAAATCTTTTCTGAGTCAAAAGTTTGAAAAGATGTCTTTTCTTCATTTCAGTCTGACTCAAGACAGTTGATGTCACAGTTGCTAACTAGCTGCTAGCTTACTCTTGCTCACTAGCTTTTTGACATCCATCATTGACGAGGAACAAATGACGATAGAGCCACTTGGAGTGAAATCCAACACACGGAACAACAAAAGTTTAACATTTTCAGGGCTTAAAGAACTCCGGCCGGATTTCTGGCTTTTGACCAAACGGTCCACCTCAACCAAACTGTAGTCTCCGGGCTAAAAGAGCTCAGTCTACAAAGATGTCTGCCAATCAGAATTCTAGCTTCCGTGTTCTTGACCAATGACTGTAAAATGGTTTGTAGAAAAGAAGCGCATGCGTTCGGTTTGGCGGTTAAATCAAATGCGATATGAAAGAAGATGGAGTTTGTCTGACCCGGTAATACAACACGTTTACTTGAGAAAGGAATTAAAAACAAGTGGCGCTGGGCATAGCTAGAGGAAAGGGGACAGGAAGGTGGCGGAAATTTTTCCAAAAGAGGGCGCTGGGATTCCTTTGGGGGGCCGTTTGGTCTAAGGTAAACCTTACAATCACAATACCAGTTTAGACTTTGAGCAACTTCCTAAAACTGTATTTCGAAGCGTTCATTTTATAGCGTTAACACCGGAGCTGTAAGTGGTCCGGTATGAAATGGGGGTGATAGAACAACGGTAACACAGCACTTTTAAATTTCAACAATCAGAATACAGAAATTGTTTCCGTTGTTGTAAAAGGTTTATGTCAGTCTGCCTTTTTCCCATCGATACGCTTCCCGACCGCTCTGCACCATACGGGGAAAAAAAAAAAAAAAAGACGAGGTGCACATTGCGCAAAACTCTGAAACAGGAGAAGCGGGACATAAAACGGATGGAGCGACGAACTAGATGTGAATTATGGCATAAAAACAGAATCCGACGCTGAACAGTGAAAAAATCAACACATGATGTG
Source organism: Poecilia reticulata (assembly GCF_904066995.2). Lineage (NCBI taxonomy): Eukaryota > Metazoa > Chordata > Actinopteri > Cyprinodontiformes > Poeciliidae > Poecilia > Poecilia reticulata. The sequence continues at coordinate 5,482,350 of NC_088835.1, forward strand.
AAACACATGATGATTAGGCGGCGCAGAAGGTGACGAGTGAAGATTACTGATGGTCAATAAATGATCAAATAAATCAGCAACAGGAAAGAAACTAAAGTGGACATAGCAATAAACCAAGAGAGGATAATACCAATCAAAGAAAACTAAATGGAAATGAATGAAGAACAAAATGCAAGAATAAACTAAGAAACTAAAGTAAATACAGAGGAATAAACTGGTATGGCAAGACCTTACGAGCAAAAATTAATACAGATGACTGTATGGCAAGAATAAACAGACACTATTTCCAGATAAAAGGTAAAATAATATTGTTGAAATGTCATGGGTTTGTCGAGACCACATCTAGTACTGAGAATAAATATATCTGACAGACCATAACAGTAAAGAACTTATCACTTATTTATGTTTTTAATTAGATTTGATATATTAATTTCTTCAATATTATTTTTCATGTCAGTGTTAATGTCATGAGTCTGATGACTCCATGACACTTTCAATTTGACTCATTAGGATTTGATTAAGAACCAGATTTGTTCTTTGTCATTTCTGTCCAGTAAAACTATTAATCTATAAATCAATAGACAGGTCTATATAAAGATATAATCCATGTTTCTGTCTCATATTTGTATGGCATTTAAAGGACCTGGAACTTTTGTTTTTCCACTGAAAGCTCAGGTTTGCACAATAAATGCCATGTGGGTGAAGTTTTATGGATGATACTCTGATGTCCCATTCTCCTGAAAGCAGCACAGAGCTGCACCACCAAAAACCGACAGAAACACTGAAGAGAAGAAGAGCTATGATTAATGTAGTTACAGTTCTATCCATGTTTTAATGTTGGAGAGCTCAGTCGTTTTGCAAATAGTTCAAAGTTTAAACTGGCATGTTGAACATCTTTTATCTGGTCATTTTGAGGAATATTTAACAACTAGAAAATGGCAAAGAATAAGAATATTTTTTCCACTCTGACTGGCTGCTGTTAGGTCTACAAATTTTAAGTTGAATGTTCATTAAATTTTTCGTAGACACCTGTGAAAATAATTTCTATTCACATGTTTTTTTTGTTCTCTGGGAAATTATCTTGATGATAAGTACAGAAACAAGCATAAAAATCATAACATCTACAATAGTGATAGTAATATTAATGATAAAATTAAATAATAAGTCAGTGCAAAGTAGCCTGCAAATTCTTTATTGGGGGGCGGTGAGGGACCTGGATATGGGATGGGGGTGCTGGGACAAAAAAGGTTGAGAAACACTGATCTAGTTGGTAATGTTGCATGTTCTAAATTGCAGAAACATTGACTGAAAGGACTCTTATTTAATGTTGAGGGATTTTTGCCTGTAAGGCAAACCTTTAGGGCACAGACATTTTACATTTTGTTTTGAGTTGAAATGTACTGAAGTCTTATTTAAGTTTGAGTGTTTAGCTTGTTAATTGTATTGTTAGAAGCAATTGTTTGCACTATTCAAAGACACTTTTTATTAAACTGTGGCAATAGCAACAGTTTAATAAAAAGTGTTGCTATTGCTATTATATATAACTTATAGTTATATAATTATAACTTATAGTTATAATTTCTATCATAACTATAAGTTTCAGGCTCAGGATTTTTTTTTACTTTAAGCCCTGCATTTTCAACTTCCTTGCTGGTCACATACAAGGGTAGGGGCATTTGATACAAGAAAAACTGACATGGTCCAGGCACTGATGGACGCAAGGACTGAACAGTGAATACAAAACAGGTGTTTATTACGGAATCAACTTATTCTTAGTCAAACAGGCCAGGGTCAGAACCAGGGAATCCAAATCAGGGTCAGGCGGTTCCTGATGTCAGGGTCAGACAGACATGGGGTCAAAGCGAGGAGGTCCAAATCCAGTGGAGAAGGTCAGGATTGGGGACAGGAGAGGCAACTGGGCAGAAGGGAAGAGACAGACAGGTTAGTTACTGGGCAATTCGCTCAAGTAGCTACAGCAGGCCTGAAGGTGTTACCGCTGAGGGTTTCACAACAATCTGACGCGTGCAGGGGGAAGATCTGTCCTTATATGGCAGCAGCTGGGGATCAGGGTGATGATGATCACGTGTGAGTGGTCACAACTCAACAGCAGCTGTGACAAAAACTTTTAATCTTGACACTATCGGGGTTATTAAGTCTTTAGAGAGACATATGCAGTGTGCTGCCAAGAGCCACAACAGACCTTAGACCAGATCCCCAACCACTGACTATATTTGTAGTTTTTTTTGTTTTAACTTCCATTGAAGATGGCTTTAAAATTGATCTTTAAAGTCTTAAATTTGACTTGCTGAAACCTGCAGATACCGCGGAACTGGAGACGGTATCCAGGAGTTATAATGAGTGATAATAATGATTATTATCAGTCATTATTATAAGTGATAATAATGAAGTCTAAAACCACCATGTTCTGTGTTCCAGCTGCATCAGTACAAGGAGCTGAAGGAGCTGGCCCAGAAGCAGGGCGCTGTCCTCTGCCAGCAGGCCGACAAGCTGCACTGGGAAGTGAGAGCAGACAATGAAAAGGTGGTTTTTGACCAACGCAGAAAGAAGGAGATAGAGGTGCGTTTATCTTTCCTCGTCATACGAGCTCCATGATGTTTTGACGATAGCTGGATAGTCATAAATCTCTGGGAAATATGTCCGTTAAATCCTCTGTGCTTCAACTGAAACATCGTATTTTGCAGGTTGCCATCAGAAACAACCAAACTCACCTGGAGGAATTCATGAGTAGAGCAGAGAAACTAGAGGAATACACCCGGAAATGCAAGTAGGTCAAATATATTTGGTCTCTAACACAGAATTTCAATCATATTTGTTCATATTCTGGGAAAGTTTGATTTAATGTAATCTAGAAAGAAAGTGCAACAAAGTTAACATTTTGACTCAGGAAGTTGCTTGAAGATCTTGATGAGCGGCAGCATAGCCTGACTGCAGAGCTTCAGCATGTGACCCAGCGTGGTGAGGAGGCGAAGCAGGAGCTGGACCAGGTGATGGAGGAGCTGAGGAGCGCTCGGCTGGACAGCCACGAGACCAGGAGGCAGCAGCAGCGCCGGGAGCTGCTGGAGAAACTCCGCAGACTCTACCCTCAGACGGTTGTAAGACCAAAACCCCGACAGCTGCAAAACAAACCCTGCAGTAGTCCGGTTTGTTGCAAACTATTTGACCGCTTTGTGCCGTTTCAGTTTGGGCGCCTGTCCGACCTGTGCAGCCCGGTCCACAAGAAGTACCAGCTGGCCGTGACCAAGGTGTTCGGCAGATACATGAACTCTATCGTTGTGTCATCTGAGAAAGTCGCCCGCGAATGCATCGCCTTTCTCAAGGAGCAGCGGGCCGAGCCCGAGACCTTCCTGCCCGTTGACTACCTGCTTGTACGTCACGTCGTTTCCCTACAAACTTCTGCTGTACTTCTATACAGCAGAAGTACAGAAACTCACACCTCTGGCGCTTACCGAAGTGACAGAAGTTGCTGTTTGTACAGCTGCTTGAAATTCCTGAAAATACATCAATTTCTATTAGGCGTTTTTCAATGTTTTTAAAGACCTCGATTTCTGCCAATAATCTGGCAAAGCAACAAGACATTTAGTGCAGTTCTAGTTCCAGTTGCAGATTATAATTAGTATTTTAATCACTATTATTGACATAAAACAAGCTCCTATGTTGTGCTGAAAAGTTTCTTCGGAGTTAGTTTTGTCTTATTTCAAATACATTAAGATATTTACACAAAAAAAAGTCAAAATATTTGGTAATATTTTGTTGCATCGTTGAGCTATCAAAGCGATCGACTCAGAACTGAACCTTTAGTCACATAAAGACAATTACAAAGTCAGTCTTCTATCACCTGAAGAACATTTCTAGGATTACAGATCCTTGATATTGATATTTAGACTGCACAGTTTTGTAATAAAGTGATATGTAACATTTGATTAAAGCCTAAATTTGGAAAACCAGATACCGTCATACACCTAATAAAACGACGGACACCATTTTTTCTCACTGTAAAGTTAAATCAGACTAAACTATCAGTTCCTTTCTGTTGTTCTGTCTCTAAAGTAAAAGGAGAAAAAGTGTTTAAATTTGACTGTGGGAAAAGCAGATGAACTCTGACCCTCGCTCCCCTGGTGTTCAGGTGAATCCTCTGAACGAGCGCCTGAGGGAGATTCCGGGAGTCAAGATGGTGGTGGACGTGGTGCAGGTGAACGCCGGCAGCGCTCAGCTGGGGAAAGTGGTGCAGTATGTCTGCGGCAACGCCTTGGTGTGCGAGACCATGAGAGAGGCCCGCAGCGTGGCCTTCGACAGACCAGACCGAGTCAGAGTAAGCACGACGCGGAGCTCGTTTTACGTCGTGTTGCTACTGTTCCTTACGAATATTTGCTAATTGTCGGTGTGGGCTGCAGACGGTCACCCTGGATGGGACGCTGTTCAAAACGTCCGGTGTTATCTCCGGAGGCTCCAGTGACCTGCGGACCAAAGCTCGCTGCTGGGAGGAGAAGGATGTGCGTCGTCTGAAGGAACACAGAGATCAGCTGATGAACGAGATACGCGTCAGTCAACTAAATAAATCACATGACATGCTTTCACCTCGTTTGGTTCCTTTTGCTGCTACTCTTCAAATTTATCGTTAATCTGACTTCTTCTCCTTCAGGACTTATCGAGACAGAAAAGGAAGGAGGCTAATTTAAATCAGATCTTGGCTGAGTCTCAGGGAGCCCAGACCCGTCTGAAATACACCGTAACAGATCTGGAAATCCTCCGGAGCAAAACCATCCCCAAATGCCAAGCGGTAGGAGCACAGAGCTGCTGTGAGGTCTCACTCTTATCTGACTGCTGGACACACATCTGCTGGTGCAGAAAAAAACTGATTCTATAGAGAATCGCAATTCCTAGTCCAGATCATTCTGAATCAATTCAAAACGCTCAAAAATCGATTTTAAAATTAAGCTGTACGTCTTTGCTGCTCCTATTTGCAAGTGTGCTGCATATCAGATTACACAGCCACTGATTCTCCTCTTCAGATCAAACGTGTTGATGTCAGTTTTGTGCCTCTGATGGATTTCAGGAGATCTCCCGTCTGGAGAGCGAACTGTCAAACCTTGAGTATCAGATCGAGATGCAGCAGGAGGATCTCGAAGCGAAAGATGCAGAGATGAAGAGGATTAGAGAACAGATCGATCAGGTGCAGCCTCTCCAACACGTTTACATTTAGAAAAGAAAACATTTTAGGTTGCTTAACTCTGGAAGTACTGGGTTGTAAGTGTGAAACTAACGATTAGTTGATTAATTGTATACAAAAAGGTACATTCTATAGATTTCTTTTTATTTCTTTTTATTTAACCACTAAAACCTATTTTATGCTGTACTAGAAAAAACATTACAATATTCAAATAACTCGATTCCTTTTTTAAATGAGAAAATTTTATTGCCTAATATGCAACAACATAGCATTATTTTAGTAAATAAAACTCCACTTACGGATTTTTGGCTAAAACATTTTTTTTATTATTTTTTATTTTTTGTACAGTTTTCGCTCAATGATTGCTCTGAATGTCTTCTCAGCAAGTGCCCATTTTTGAGTCTAATGATTAATCAATTGCTAAATTGAGTATTAATTCAACAATCGATTAATCGGTTCAGCCCTACTGGAAGAAGAATACAAGGACTTTGTTTTAAGTTTCTGTCAAGTTTTTTTTTTTTTTTTTTTTACCTAATTTGTAGTTGTGTTTTGTGTACAGTGGACTGCTGGTATTCACATTTGCAAACTCTTAAAACTCCCTTTAGAAACTTTTACTGCCAGTTTTAACAGTTCACACATAAAATATTGACTAATGTGGAATCCTACAGGGCTGCACAGTGGCGCAGTTGGTAGAGCTGTTCTTGCTGCAAGGCCGGGCCGGGTTTGATTCCCGGCCCCACTAAGGGACAAGGGTGTAAAGAAGATGGATAGACGGAATCGTAACCCTCTTAGTGCTAGAATATAACATCGAGAGTCTTCCTTATCTCCACTCTTGAAGGTTCAGCCAATCAGCCCCAGGAAAAATAAGTGCAACTCCAGCCAATCACATGTCAAGTAGAAGTTCTGGCTTCCCAAGCTGCATTTACCTTCAAAGATTTTGAATATGGAAAACCTGTAATTTTTCACACATACCTATTTTAATGGAAGATTTGCACTATTCTGTTGTTATTCTATTCATAGCTGGCATTGGGAAGGTAATTGTGCTTGGGATCATGTCATGTTTAACTGTGTGGATGTTGTTTTTAGATCGATGACATGGTGTTTGCGGACTTCTGCGCTAAGATTGGCGTGGAAACTATTAGAGAGTTTGAGCAGGAACACTTAAAACAGAAGGCAGAGCTCGACAAGAAACGGTAAAACACACGTGTGTGTTTACATTGTTGTATGTATAATCTGGTAGTTTTAGTGATGATTATGAAGAAATAAGACAGAAGAACTCCTCCTCCCTTTACAGGTTTTTCCTGTTTTTCATCAAATTAATGTTAAAATCTGGCAATAAGAGCTGGCGTGGATATATAAATCTGTCTAAAAATAATAATTTAATGTATAAATCCAGCCAAACTTGGTCTTATGTGACAAAGTAATTGCCTCCCTCATTTTTAGTCATGAAATATCTCCCATTATCCCACTTTTTATTGATTTTAACCAAGCAAACACAGGTACGTTTACTGTCAGAGCTATACTATCCAGAAGTCATTTAGATAAGACCTCTCTAAGGCTAAAAGAACACATCAAGGTCAGAGGTCAATTTAAGAGTAGAGATGAAGCATTTACACAAAATATTAAAATGCACACAGAAACTCAAACATAGAACCTTAAATAAGCTGTTTAGACAGTTTAGCAGAAAAAAATTACACTTTAAAGTCAAAGTGGCTCAAATGAAAGTAGTTGGAAGTTGTTGAATGAAGGGCTCTATAACCAATTATGTTGAAAGAGCTTTTGCTTTAAATACTTTTATAATAAGTGAAATCATTTAAAAAGTCTTTGAATTAACTCTTTAAGATTAAAATGATCTGAAATCTTAAAAAATATATACTTTTTTACTGCATTAAATATTTCAGTTTGGCCCTTAATTTACCCCTCTGAAGAGCCCGTTTGTAATGAAGGTCGTTCAAGATTCACATATCTTTCCCCGAAGGCTGGAGTTCGAAAGTCAGCAGACTCGCTTGAACGCTCAGCTTGAATATGAAGCAGAGCAGCTGGCTCAGGAGAAGAAGAAACTCAGCAAAATGGAAGATACCATCAGGAAGGAGGAGCAAGCCACGGTGGAAAGCAGAGAGGTGGAGTCACTTTCCTAGCTTTTGTGTAGCAACAAAGAGAAATAGGAGTAAATAATTGCTGCTTTTCCATTGACCTTAAAATTGTGCAAATTAGAATTCCGAAGTTGGAATTCGCTCAAAATCCTTTTCCATAAGATGTTTTTGCGCTAGGATGAGGTGGTTTATCGAATTTAGTGTATTTTGCAGAACTAAAATGGAAACATTTTTCGCATTACACGAGTCACACGATCAATAACCTGATGTTACTACCAGAGGAAAAGATGGAGAAGACGACAGGAAGTGGTAGGATGATGATGGCGTGGCATTTTTTAAATGACTTATCACATGAACAAATTTATTCACATGTGACTTTAATGTGTTTATGTTTTTTCGACATGAGCAGAATGTTGACCAAATTTTGCGCACATTTGTAATGGAAATGTGCGCAACAAGTAGCCCACACTTCGGTTTCCTCACTTTGCTGCTGTTGTCGATATATGATAACAAGCATGTGTTGTTTGTTTATTACCTGTACTTTAAGCTAACTTTCACCGTTTTTCCCGCAGGTTGAGAACAATCTCCTAGAGACGGTGGAGGAGTGTCAGAACAAGCTTCTGGAGATGAAGAACGAGCTGCTCCTTAAAAAAAGCCAGGTGGCCTCAGTCAAAGCTGAGCTCAACCAGAAAACTCAAAAGCTGCAGGAGACAAACAAGTAAAGATCCCTCCAGTACCGGCACTTTCTCATCCCGTTTAAAGCAATCCGTCACTGAAACACAGACCGATTTGTACAGCTGCTGTGTCGTCTTTTTGTTTTAAAACTTTAAAATAGTCCACAGACGTTCTGAAGTTTCCAGTTTCTTTTAAAGGAAACTCTTGAAAATAATTTGGATATAAGGTTTCTTAACTTCCAAAAGTAGTTAAACATTGAATAAAAATTGCACTAAAATTTGTGAATGAAATCATAATAGAATATTTTGGGCTTGTTGATTGGCTGCTGATATTTTACTACGAGGTTTCATTCTATATTTAAAGGATTTCTTCCAAATCTTTAAATTCATAGCTTCTTCAAAATCTACAAGTTTCATATACAAGTGTATATATTCTATTTATTTTAACACAGAGATAGTAAAAAATGTAAATAATTTTACAAACTTTAAAGAAAATACTGTAATTCATATTTAGCAGTTTAATCCAGAGGTTCCCAAACAGGATTAGCTTCTCTGTTGGGACCCACAAACAATGCTACAAAATATGTAGAGAAAATTTGACTTTTAGAAAGTTTCTTTCACACTTTTATTTTCCATTCAATATATATATTTTGCATAAATGCTGCCTCATTTCTTCTGATTTTAGCGGGCATGCTAAAATCATGCATGCCACTTGACAAATCTGACTGACTAATTAGAATGATGAATTGTGGCAAATAACATTTTTAGTAAATTATTTTAACTTATGTTCTATAATAATGCTTGAAAAAAACAGATTAGATTTTATGATGACATTTTTCTGGTGAAAAAAAAAATGGTAGTTTTTTTTTTATTTCGTCACTCTCCCTCCAGTTTTCTGTTGCCTCTCTGGCGCCCCCTGGTGTTTCAGTTATGCCAGATCAGAACACTCACAGACCGTGCCTCATTTTAATAAGTCAAAAATCAGACCCAGTCCGTAATCAATGCTGAAAAAAATCCCTCATTGATGTTATAAATGAATAAATGTGACTTAGAATTCCAAGTCAGCTGCAAGCTTTTATATCATTATTATGTGTTTATTTAAGAATCGCCATTAGTCTACCACAGTACAGACTATTCCTCCTGGGGTCCACACCACAAATCAATACAATAAAAATCATGTTTTTACAAATATTAAAAAAAAAAAGACAAAGTTAAATACCTTAAGACACAAACAAAATCAAAACATTAAATTCAAATTAACCGCCTCAGCAATTTTAACATTTTAACAAACATTACAAAAGGACATCATAAAATACCTTAAAACACACAAACAAAATTAAAACACAAAATTTCAACAATTTCAAGGACGGGTTAAAAACAAACTAATGATTGTTGCCATCAATCATTTGCCTCTTTTTACACCAGACTATACAAGAAGCTTGTTGATGGGTGTAACAAAGCGTTTGGTTGAGGTGGAATTTGAAGCATGTTTGACCAAATTCTAATATCTTTACACTACTGGAGCCTGGAAGTTTGTATTTTTATAGTCTAATGATCCAGAAAACTGCTGTTGGTGTTTTTGAGAGCGTCATTAGCATCCCGGTGTTGTTTCTGCTGTGGCGTGCGTTCAGAGAGCTGACGAAGCTTCAGCGCGAGGTCATGTCCGCGGAGACGGCTTTGGAGCAGAAGCGCATAGCTCGACACAACATGCTGCTCGCCTGCAAAATCCAGGACCTGCAGATCACCATGCTGTCAGGCAACCTCAACGAGATCAGCGAGGTGCAGGTGGGGCTTCTGTTTCAGTAGCTTGACTGGTTATGGAATGAAACTGGAATAATATCAAAGTTTTGTATTTGTCGTTTTGCAGCTCATGACGGATTCAGAAAGTACCACAGCCACAATGGACATTTATGAACGAGAAGCTCAGTTCGTTATTGATTATTCTGAGCTGGAAGAGGAGCTCACGGTGAGATGATAGTTTGGGGTTTTGCACTATAGTTTGGTTTTATTTCATTGGTTTGTCTAATGAATACACAACACAGAAGATGCCATTTTCCAAAAAAAAAGTATTTGATTGTTATTGAACAACCAACTGACTGGAGTTTTCTCCTAACTTTTGCTGTCGCCATTTTGTTTACTAGTACTGTAATTTGCTGTAAACTGTTTGTTGGGGGGGGGTTCACATCAGTTCGAAAGGCTAATAAGTAGATCCAGAAATACAAAAACGGAGGATATTGTATCTATAATTTCATTCTGTTTTACTTAGTTTTATAAATTCACAATATAGTTCCAGTTAGTTATAGTTTGTACTTCAATTAACAAAAATGTTTTCTCAATTTCAGTTTTTGTGATTTGGTTAGTTTTAGTCGACTGTAATAACCTCAGTCAGCCAAATTCAGCCGGGTGAGACAGCAGCTGAATTATTTTTCCACTTAACTTCAGTTTGACGTTCACTCTGCGTGTAATGACTGTATTTATTGGCAGCTTCTGCGTGATGAGGAGCAGCTGGAGGCTCACATGGAGAAGCTGAAGGAGTCGGTCTCATCTCTGGAAGAAGTGCTGCAACGCACCACTCCGCCTAACCTGAAAGCTCTGGAGAAAATGAGGGATGTGAAGGACAAGCTGCAGGGGGTGACTGAAGGTGGTTTCATTTTCCTGCAGTTTTGTGTCTTTGCTCTTGAGTTTTATTACCTTCTAGCACAAAGATATTGACAGTATTCATGCCATAATATCTCCCAGGAATCTAAACCAAACCCCAAAAAAGAAAAAGAAAAGTATGTTCAACTGTTGGGAGCTGAAAGAAGTACTTTGTGAAAATGTACTAGGGCTGTACTTTTTGTTTAGATATCCAGAAAGTTTTCCATTTTAGATTTGGCTTAACATTACACAACAACTGCCTTCTGTACTGTAAAACCTGCTGTACTTTAAAACATATGCACATTTGGGGGAGAGACATTTTCAAATAGCCATCCGAGCCAAGTTAAAGTAACATTTATATTGTGACCAGTTGTTGTCTTCACTTGGAACTATTTTGTGACGACTTATTTCTTATCTTTCGTCACGTTAACGTGTTTAAAAACGTGTCTAAAGGTGAAAATGTCAAGCAGAATCAGTGGAGAGTCTTCAGTGTGTGTGTTGCTTTTGATGCACCACCTGTCTCAGCTGTGTGTGTTTTGGGTTCAATATGTGGCTTTCACAGTGTCCTGCTGTCTCAGGACGGTATACTTTACTTCAGCCATGAATAGAATAGAATATAATTTAATGTTTGTCACTGTATACAGTATATGTACAATGAGATTAAGATGACGTCATTGTCTTATGCGCAAACATAAAATGTAAAGTTTTTCAGAACCAAACCCTCTTTATTTGATTTTTCTCTCTTTCTCTTCTTTAAAGGAAAAAACTAATCAAAGAAAAATATTCTTAAAATTTTTCTATGCCTTCTATGAGTTTATTGGCGGGGGGGATCCAGATTTTCTGAAAATTATATCTTTATAAATGGCAAACTCATTTAATCGATAAAATTGTTTGTAGTTTTTACATATAGGAGTCATCTACCTGTCTGGGAATGAAACCTCAATGCTTAATTACCCAATCAATAAGAAAATAGGTCCAGCTGTCACTGCTACTTTTACTTTCGAGCATTTAGCATCTTTATCAGAGCAGACAGTGCCGTGTATTTAAGTTGCACTGGTTCTGTAACTTATTTATCAAACTTATTGTTGCAGTGCCAAGTGTAAAGTAAGGCTACATCATTTTGGTTTGGAATACCAAACCAGACGATGTTCACATGTTGCATATAAGAACCGTTGTTTCTTTATTTAGAAAGAGTAGTTTCTAAATAAAGTTTCTTAAATGCATAGTTTTCCTCTGACTGATAAACTTGGACTGTCTCTTCCTCACTCAGCCTTTGACGCCAGCACCAGAGCAGCCAGGAGGTGTAACCAGGAGTTTGAGCAGGTCAAAGCTCAGCGGTTCCAGCTCTTCAGTCAGTGCTTTGAGCACGTGCTGCTCGTCATCGATCAGATCTACAAACGGATATGCAGAAACAGGAGTGCCCAGGTGAGAGCCGTCCATTTAAACCCCCTCTGAGGACTGCAGGACTGGCTGGTGTAAAACACAAAACCACGGTAGACACAGGAACAAGTCGGCCATCTTTTTCACTGCTCGCGTTTTCTCTGTAGGAAAACGGCGACCAGAAATGTCTTACTTGCTGTTTTTTTTTTTCTTCTTCTTCTTATTAAGCTGTTGGTCTATTCTTAAATGACCATATCTGAATTTGATCTTTACATGAACATTTTCCATGGTGCTTCAAGGCCATTTTGAGTGCTGAAAACCCAGAGGAGCCATATTTAGGTGGCATCAACTATAACTGTGTGGCTCCAGGGAAGCGCTTCATGTCCATGGACAATCTGTCTGGTGGAGAAAAGGCCATCGCTGCTCTCGCTCTGCTGTTTGCAATACACAGGTAACCCGGGTTACCAGGTTCAAACAAATCATTTGCAAAGTGTAACTGTTATTGTTATTTTTCTGTCCATCATTAATAAATTAAGCCTTGTGCCTCTTCCTTTAGCTTCCGTCCAGCTCCTTTCTTCATCTTGGATGAGGTGGACGCAGCTCTGGACAACACCAACATCAGCAAGGTGCAAACCGTGTTGCTATGGAGAACGCATCTGGACAAAAACAGCAATAAGCAGAAATAAAGAAATGGCTCCATAAAGTCATTTATCTGTTAAATATTCAGAAAGAAACACAATAAGAACTTTCCCACATTATTTGCCAGTACAGAGTAACAGTGTGTATTTGTTTATCATTTTCAACAATATTAGTTTAAATATCATTTAATTTTATAAATCTGCAAAGAAACAAGCAAAGTAGAAAACAGGAGTAAAAAATGCAAAGCGGAAATGTTAGGGGAGGAAATAAACCAATGAATAATTTATAAAAGGGACAGTAAATTTAAAAAGTAGTAATTAAATATAGAATATGATGAAAAAATAAGAAGTCAAAGTAGTAAAACTAAAAAAGTATTAAATACTTACAGAAAATGGGAAAAAGAAAAGAGAAATATATGGAATGAAAAGATAGTCAAAAAAATGTAGTAAATCCAGAATATGGGAAGAAAAAAGAAAAATGATGAAATAAGAAGTGACAGTCAATAAAAAACTAAATATTTAATATGGGGTAAAAAAGAACAAATGAAATTGTAATAAAATAAAGAATATGGGAGGAAAAAAGGAAGAATGAATAATAAAACAAAATGTAACAGTAAATTAAAAATCATGTTAAATACACAATATGAAAAAATTAGGAAATTGAGGAAGCCGATAAAAACAATATGATTGTAAATAAAATGGAAAATTAAATAATAGTGATTATTAAAATTCATACTGTCAAAAATGATAAATATTTGGTACACTGTGTGATCCAAAAAGCTGAGAACGTTCTTATTTATTGGATTTGATATTTAGCACATAAATTACTTAAGTACTTGTAAATTATTATTCAAGCCATTTATTTATTTTTGTTTATTACCAATAATGTCCGGATCCGTCCTCCATAGACGTTGCAGGCGAGACGCTCGCTGCTGGGCTTTAGCTGCTGATACATTAGTTGGTAAAAGTTTTTTGTAACTAGAGAACCATGTTGTGATTCGTCTCCAGGTGACGAGCTTCATCAGAGAGGAGTCCAGAGAGAACATGCAGATCATCGTCATCTCCCTGAAGGAGGAGTTCTTCTCCAAAGCCGACGCCCTGCTGGGAGTCTACTCTGATGTGGGAAAACACTTTCCATGTTGTTTATTCAGTTAGAAATTCGTTCGCACTGATGCTTTTTTCCTCGTTTTTCCAGTTGGATGGATGCATGTTCAGCCGCGTTCTGACCCTGGACCTGCGCCCCTACCCTCTGGCTGAAGAGGAGAGCAGCAACGAAACAGACAAGGAGACCCAAGCAGACAGAGGATCTGAGTCCTGCTGCCCCGAAATTCCTTCATGAACGAAATCATTAGTTTGCAGTTCAACTCTGTTTAGAAAAACTGGTTCTTATAGTTTCAGTTTGTTATTGCGAAATGGTAACGGCTGTTTTCTGTTGCTGTTTTTGTTTTTTTTCCTAAAACGTGTTAGCTTGCAGTTCTTTGAGTGGTAAACTTAAATCTCCGGGTTTTTACCGATGGATCGACCTGGTATAAGAACTGCTTGTGAGTCCAGTTCTGTCATTTATAGTCATAACATGACAGGAAGTTCAGGAAAGAGTTCAGGTTTAAATACAGTTTTAAAAAACAAAGTTTTGTATTGGAAAAAAAAAACAACTTTCCATGTTTGTAATGTTTTGCATTTAGTTATGCTGTAAGCATAACTCCTGTTCATTAAAAATACATTGAACAAAATATGTTGATATATTTCTGTGTTAATGATTGAATCATTTTATGACGTGGGAGATAAAGCAATAAGCTTATTTATTAACGTTATTATTTATGCTATTTGACATTTACTAAACAGAATAACTGCAAGATTATCGAAGACTAGTTCTTTCCCTCCGCAGCAGCAGGGGGCAGCAAAGAACCAAGCGGTGCTTCCGAGCTTAATATTTACGGAAGTGGGCAGATCAGGAGAAGTCTGGTTTTGACGAACAGGAACATAAAATGATATTTTCTCCTCTACAGTTTAATTATAGCTCTTTAGTAATTAAGAAGCATTTTGTTGCTGCCGCAGGACGGATCTCAGCTGATAAAGCTGTTGAGACATGATGAATCTGTTTTTGTAGTTCTTTAAAATTCTGTCACGTTTTCGACCTCTGGGTTGCTTGAAAAACAATCCAGAAAACAACTGATATCAAGCTCTGAGTAGAAGGTGAGGTTTGCAGTCAGGTGTCGTTACTATGGGAAACGAACAGAGTGGAGATGCGGAACATAAACACTCCGATTACAGTACAGCTGGTAAGATCTCCTGGTTCACTTTATAAATTAGCCATTTTAAATAAAGTTCTTGTGCTACGGTATAAGTTCTGGTTTGCAGTTGCCTCATGGAGAAGATGAGCTAAGGTGGAGTTCATCTCTGACTCTTTGGTGTCGTTTCAGCGGTGCCATCCCCGGCCAGGCAGAAGGCAAAGATGGACGACATCGTGGTTGTGGCTCAGGGGACTCAGTCACTGAGAAATATCCACAACGACCCCGATGTGATCAAGCTCCAAGAGATCCCCACGTTCCAGCCGCTTCTGAAAGGTACGAGGCACCGCAACCACGATTTAAGAACGTAAGTACAGGTCCTTCTAAAAAAAAAAAAGCATATTGTGATAAAGGTCGTTATTTTCCATAATGTAATGATAAAAATTTAACTTTTATATATTTTGGATTCATTGCACACCAACTGAAATATTTCAGGTCTGATGATTTTGGCATACAGCTCATGAAAACCAAAAATTTTTATCTAAAAAAATGTGCATATCATGAAAAGGTTCTCTGAACGAGCAGTTAACCTCATCATCTGAATCAACAAAGTAACTCTAAACACTTGCAAAAGATTCCTGAGGCTTTTTAAAACTCCCAGCCTGGTTCTTTACTGAATGGGTCAGACTGCTGACCTGACTGCTGTCCAGAAGGCCATCATTGACACCCTCAAGCAAGAG
The DNA here is from genome assembly GCF_904066995.2 of Poecilia reticulata. Classification (NCBI taxonomy): domain Eukaryota; kingdom Metazoa; phylum Chordata; class Actinopteri; order Cyprinodontiformes; family Poeciliidae; genus Poecilia; species Poecilia reticulata. Next base: position 5,497,928 of record NC_088835.1, read on the forward strand.
GGTAAGACACAGAAAGACATTTCTGAACGAACAGGCTGTTCCCAGAGAGCTGTATCAAGGCACCTCAGTGGGAAGGAAAAAGTGTGGCAGAAAACGCTGCACAACGAGAAGAGGTGACCGGACCCTGAGGAAGATTGTGGAGAAGGGCCGATTCCAGACCTGGGGGACCTGTGGAAGCAGTGGACTGAGTCTGGAGTAGAAACATCCAGAGCCACCGTGCACAGGCGTGTGCAGGAAATGGGCTACAGGTGCCGTATTCCCCAGGTCAAAGGTCAAGCCACTTTTGAACCAGAAACAGCGGCAGAAGTGGGCTACAGAGAAGCAGCACTGGACTGTTGCTCAGTGGTCCAAAGTACTGATTTCGGATGAAAGCAAATTTTGCATGTCATTTGGAAATCAAGGTGCCAAAGTCTGGAGGAAGACTGGGGAGAAGGAAATGCCAAAAGGCCAGAAGTCCAGTGTCAAGTACCCACAGTCAGTGATGGTCTGGGGAGCCATGTCAGCTGCTGGTGTTGGTCCACTGTGTTTTATCAAGGACAGGGTCAATGCAGCAGCTATCAGGAGGTTTTGGAGCACTTCATGCTTCCATCTGCTGAAAAGCTTTATGGAGATGAAGATTTCATTTTTCAGCACAACCTGGAACCTGCTCAGTGCCAAAACCACTGATATTACTGACCATGGTATTACTGTGCTCAGTTGGCCAGCCATCTCTTCTGACCTGAACCCCATAGAGAATCTGTGGGATATTGTGAAGAGAAAGTTGAGAGACGCAAAACCCAAAACTCTGGTTGAGCTTAAGGCCATTGAAGCATCCTGGGCTCCATAACACCTCAGCAGAGCCACAGGCTGATTACCTCCATGCCTCATTGAAGGCTGCAAAAGGATTCCTGACCAAGTACTGAGGGCATAACTGAACATAATTATTTGAAGTTTGACTTTTTTGGTATTAAAACACTTTTCTTTTATTGGTCGGATGAAATATGCTAATTTTTTGAGATAGAAATTTTAGGTTTTCATGAGCTGTATGCCAAAATCATCAGTATTATAACAATAAAAGACCTGAAATATTTCAGTTGGTGTGCAATGAATCTAAAATATACGGAAGCGCATTGCTATCACGCAGGAAAAAAAAAATTCGAGCGCTATCACGTTATAACGTGATACGTATCTTGTTAAAACGTGATACATATCACGTTATAACGTGATACTATCTTGTTAAAACGTGATACGTATCTTGTTAAAACGTGATACGTATCTTGTTAAAACGTGATACGTATCTTGTTAAAACGTGATACGTATCTTGTTAAAACGTGATACGTATCTTGTTAAAACGTGATACGCATCTTGTTAAAACGTGATATGTATCTTGTTAAAACGTGATACGTATCTTGTTAAAACGTGATACGTATCTTGTTAAAACGTGATACGTATCTTGTTAAAACGTGATACTATCTTGTTAAAACGTGATACGTATCTTGTTAAAACGTGATAGTTATCTTGTTAAAACGTGATACGTATCTTGTTAAAACGTGATACGTATCTTGTTAAAACGTGATACGTATCTTGTTAAAACGTGATACGTATCTTGTTAAAACGTGATACGTATCTTGTTAAAACGTGATATGTATCTTGTTAAAACGTGATACGTATCTTGTTAAAACGTGATATGTATCTTGTTAAAACGTGATAGTTATCTTGTTAAAACGTGATAGTTATCTTGTTAAAACGTGATACGTATCTTGTATAAACGTGATAATTTTATGTCCAGGAAGTGGCGATATTATGCTAGGCTTTTACAGTGGCTAACATGAATTGGTCAGGTTTCCCTTCATGTTTGGTCTACACGGATATGGATGCTGCTCTGCACTGTGGTTAAAACCATTAATAGCTACTCTGAGCAGGATCCTACACAGAACGGGGCTGCACAGAAGGAAACGTCAGTTTGGTTCTCTAGCTGTGGCGGCGTTCCTGACTGTCTGGATCGAAGCTGAAGTTGGCTTCCGTTTGTAGCTTCTGATTCGGGAAATGGCTTAAGAGCGATTAGAACGGAGGCTCAGATGTATTTGCTGAACATTTTCTGTAAAACATTTTTATTGAACAGTACAATAGGTGCATAACGGCAACGGCTGTTCGTAACCAAGCAACCGAAATCAACAGAAGGCTAGATAGTGGCAAAAGACACAACCAGATCCTGTTAAGGATTCTCCAAAATAAAAGACTTCCTCTCAAGTTAAAATGCATCCCTGTAAGCCACAACAGCCAAACAGAAAGGCAGGTGCTCTAGGACAAAAAAAATGAAAGAAAACAGAAAGCTAAAATAATAGCAAATATTGTAAATGTGATAGTTCATTTATAATGCATTCCAGATACAAAAAGGTTTTTAAATCTCTCATGTTTGAAGTTTCACAATTCAGATAAAGGTTTCACAAATCACAAACTAGGTTTGAAATATTCTGCCATTGGCGTAGAATAATCTACTCCAGATTTGAAGTGTCGATGTATGTTTGTTTTTAAAGCATATCAGGTGATTTCTTAACACTTGCATGTTAAATCTAATTCCATGATTAGTTACTTATTTACAGGGCTGCACATTGGTGTAGTTGGTAGAGCTGATGCCTTGCAGCAAGAAGGTTCTGGGTTCGATTCCTGGCACGGGTCTTTCTGTATGGAGTTTGCATGTTCTCCCTGTGCACGCGTGGGTTTTCTCCGGGTACTCCGGTTTCCTCCCACAGTCCAAAAACATGACTGTCAGATTAAATGGCCTCTCCAAATTGTCCCTAGGTGTGTGTGTGTGTGTGTGTGTTGTTGTGTATCTCTTTGTTGCCCTGCGACAGACTGGCGACATGTCCAGGGTGTACCTCGTCTCTCGCCCAGAATGTCAGCTGGAGAAAGGCACCAACACCCCTCCCGAGCCCACTAACGTACAAGGGTGTAAAGAAAATGGACGGAGTTACTTAATTACAGTCATATGTTAAGTATAATTTAAATGCTTATTATTATTTACTGAATGTAACTTGATTGTACATAATTACAAAAAGGTGATGTGAAAAATAATTAAATTCAAAGCTTTATTTATGATTTATTTTGACAAAAGGGAAGAGAGAGGAAGTCTTTTATTTTGAAGAATGCTTAACAGGATCTAATTTTTTGTCTTTTGCCACTATCTAGCCTTCTGTTTATTTTGGTTGCTTGGTTACGAACAGCCGTTGCCGTTATGCACCTATTGTACTGTTCAATAAAAATGTTTTACAGAAAATGTTCAGCAAATACATCTGAGCCTCCGTTCTAATCGCTCTTAAGCCATTTCCCGAATCAGAAGCTACAAACGGAAGCCAACTTCAGCTTCGATCCAGACAGTCAGGAACGCCGCCACAGCTAGAGAACCAAACTGACGTTTCCTTCTGTGCAGCCCCGTTCTGTGTAGGATCCTGCTCAGAGTAGCTATTAATGGTTTTAACCACAGTGCAAAGCAGCATCCATATCCGTGTAGACCAAACATGAAGGGAAACCTGACCAATTCATGTTAGCCACTGTACTAGCCTAGCATAATACCGCCACTTCCTGGACATAGAATTATCACGTTTTAACAAGATACGTATCACGTTTTAACAAGATACGTATCACGTTTTAACAAGATAACTATCACGTTTTAACAAGATACATATCACGTTTTAACAAGATACGTATCACGTTTTAACAAGATAACTATCACGTTTTAACAAGATACGTATCACGTTTTAACAAGATAACTATCACGTTTTAACAAGATATGTATCACGTTTTAACAAGATACGTATCACGTTATAACGTGATAGCGCTCGAATTTTTTTTTTTCCTGCGTGATAGCAATGCGCTTCCGTAAAAATATATGAATATATGACAGTTTAATTTTTATCATTACATTATGGAAAATAATGAACTTTATCACAATACAATAATTTTTTTTGAAAAGGACCTGTATATGGCCCGTGAGTACAAGGCAGTGGAAGTAGAAAAAAACTTTTTTTTTCTTTTTTTTTTTTTTAAGATGGAAAATACATAGGTTTAAACATGAAGCACATCTTTTTTTTTTTATGATCACGTTTTGCAGTTTGTTGTTTTTTATTCGAGTACGTTTACTCAAAATCAGACCTGCATCCAAACAAATCTGCATTTTTATTTAGTCATAAAACAAACAAACACAACAAAGGTTTTCAGAGAATACTGACCCACATTCTACCTTTTTGCTAAGAATTTTGTCAAGTTTTATGACAAAAATAATAATAATCCTATGTTGTGGCCCTCAAAGACGTAATAATTTTAGTCCATATGATAAAAAGTTCGAACATCTCTGATCTAGAGCCAAGCAGTATCCATGCTTTGTGTATCTAATCTGGTGGAAGAACTAGTTAAGACTTAGAACAGAAAGGAACCAGAACATTCTATGCTTGTATGTATGCTTGTATGTATTTATAACCCGTGAATATTTTCACCAGAAAAATTAAATGAATTGAAAGTGGTTTTAAGTGCATAACTTTTGAGCAGGAAGTCAATGATCCAAGCATTGCTTTGCTCGTAAAAATCCAAAAGTGTCAGCTCACTTTAAGTGACATCCAGTTTGTTTGTGTAGCACTTTTCAGAATTCAAAATGCTTTACTCCATAAAAACATCATACAGACACTAATTATGAAACAAGCAATAAATAAATTTTGTCAAATGGAGGTCGTCAAAATAAAATACACATCGATGTTCCAGTCACTATGAATCAAAATCAATTCTAGACACGTAGGTTTTGTTTTTGCTTTTTGTCTTGATTTAAAGGAACTCAGTGTTTCGGTTGCTTTACAGTTTTATGGACGTTTGTTCCAGATTTGTGTTGCATAGAATCTGAATGCTGCTTTTCCAGGCTTGGTTCTGGTTCTGGGGATGCAGATCCAGAACCAGAACCTTTCAGACCTGACAGGTTCTGCAAGGCTGATGCAACAACAGCAGATTCTTGATAGATTTTGCTCTAGTAAGTTAGTTTTGTCTTATTTCAAGTGTACAAGACTGGAAACTAGATCACAAATACTTGGCAAGATGTTTTGTTTTTGCAGTGAAAATAAAAGCCAAAGCAAACAAATATCTTCAGGACTCATCTAGTCTACTTTTTGTAGGTTTAAATTATAAAAAATACATCTCAAACTTTTCATTTTGATTCTGATCCACTTGCTTTTCTTGGCTCCAGCATGCCTCAGCAGGTCTTTCGTTTTGTGTTTGTCTCTCCATAGGAGTGCTGAGCGGTCAGACGTCCCCAAGCACCGTCTGTCTGGAGAGGCTGGACCCGGCCCAGGTCCTGCAGCTTTGCATCCGATACCAAGACCACCTGCACCAGTGTGCTGAAGCCGTGGCTTTCGACCAGAACGCTCTGGTCAAGAGGATCAAAGAGGTTTGAATTTCACTGAGTCCAAACCAGAGAAGAGTTACCGTATGTACTGTCCCCCGGTACAAACTGTCTACCGTCTTTCTTTTTTTTCCCCCCCTTTCAGATGGACTTGTCTGTGGAAGCCTTGTTCAGCATAATGCAGGAGCGCCAGAAGCGCTACGCCAAGTACGCCGAGCAGATCCAGAAGGTCAACGAGATGTCCATGATCCTGCGGCGCATCCAGATGGGGATTGACCAGACGGTGCCGCTCATGGAGCGCCTCAACAACATGCTGCCGGAGAGCGAGCGGCTGGAGCCCTTCAGCATGAGGTCAGAGGGTGAACCTGCCTCCAAGTAGCCCAAGCCGGACCCAAACCCAGCCGCAGAACAGGTGGATGAACGTGGACCGCTTGGACTCTATTCTGGTGGAACTTATGGCATTAAGGAAGTAGCTCGTTTAGTCCTGCATGTTTTCCCAACACGAGGAAGGAGCAGGGAAAACTTTCACATCTTCCTCTTGGATACAAACTGTGTAAAAATCATGGAGACACTTGCCAAAAAAAAAAAAAAAGAAGGCTTTTTTGTTTTTTTCCGGATCACTCGTCTCACTTTACAAATCATGGCTGGAATCTGCCGTTTAGCTCCAGATCTGGTGTTTTGTCCTGAGCAAACCCTCTACTTGTGACAAACTGAGAATGTTCTAGACGGACACGACCCACAAGTCAAAGAGTCAATGTTTGCTTTGAGTTTTACTTGAATGGTTTGGTGTGAAGTATGTTGAAGTAATAGCAATGGATTAAACTAGTGCTTTTAAAAAATCCGGAGCTTATTGTTAAAAAAAAAAGACTGACGAAGCTCTCAGTCCGTGACGTGTTTTAGGATCTCGTAAAGAAATATCAACCTTATTATTGTTTTGCTGGCGAGTGACAGCTGAACAGTCCTGCCTTCCAACAGGAAGTGGGAATTAAACAACCATCTGCTCTTTCCTTCAGGAACCGATCAAATAAATTTCACTGCATCTGATTAAGAGTTGAACCTGAAGTCTTTGCCATGTTTAGAAGGATGTTGGCTCCAGTTCTGGTGTCCATATTGGTAGTTTTATGCATCAGCAGGTAAAAATTGACGCACGGCATGTATAATCCGTCCCGTGTGACGGAGCTCCATGTTGTTCCCCAAAAATAGCATCATAATTTTCAAATACTCGAGTATCGTTTATGTGCCTAAAAATCCTTAAATATTAACACAGCTAACCTGGTGGGGCCCTGTGAGAATGGTCACAAAATATGCATTCATTAAAAAAATCTTTTGACTCTTTTCACCTCCCCAAAAACAAATGTGTCCCTTGAAAAAAGCAGGTGGAGCAGCAGAAGAAGCTCCAGGCACTAATGACAGAGGAATGGGTCAAAAAGGTGAATTATACAAGTTGTGACTGTAAATATTGACTAGTCATATAAACCTGTTTTTTTAATAAAAACTTTTAAAGTGAATAAAATGTCTTAAGTTATTTCTCCTCATGCAAGAGCTATAAGTTAAATGGCAAAAAAGGTTACATCCAGCAACACACACTGGGTTGGTTTGTTGTTTTTTTCACTAGGTGGCGCCAAATATGCATTTTTTTTTCTTTATTTCACAAATTCAGTCATTAAGTGAAACACATCATATAAATTAATTAGACACAAATTGATGCTTTCAGGCCTTTTCTTTTTATTTTCTGTCTAAATTAAAACAGATCCAAGATCAGATTATTACATTAGAAACAATAAAAAACCATGTTTAATACAGAAGTATGAGCTTATTTAAAAGTATGTTTTATACCTGACTAAATGTTATTTTAGAAAGAAAACTTTTAATCCAAACCCCGCCGCCTTTAAAAAAAAACAGCCACATGGTTTATGCATGTTCTATTTTTTTTATGGATGATAAAAATAAAATCCTGACCAGACACCAGGATGCCAGCTGGTATTTATCATCACATTTTTTCAATGTCTATATATGTTCAACCTTGAATTCCTCAAGTGGCATAGTTTGAGTTTAACCTAGCTCAACTTCTATAAAGAAACAACTATATATATATATATATATATATATATATATATATATATATATGTTGCAGTATGTAACTTTTATTTTAAAAAATATAAATTTTACATATTTGTTAAAACTGCCACCATGTGGTGACAGCATAATGAGACAGATAATCTGTGAACAGATCGATCTCCTCCACCTCCTCACTGACCTGCTGCTGCCATCTGAAGAAATGCACCAACCAATCAGAGCCAGGAGGAGGGGCTTAGAGTTATCAATCATCCTCATGTGTGCTGCTAAATATTCTAGTGGTGGAAAATCAAATTACTGTTACAGGAAAACTGTTTATTCGCCATCGTCAGTGGTCATGCTAACTAACCTTAGCATTCAGGGCAGGATATGCTATCTGGAAGAAACTGTAGCCTAGCAGATCACAAGGAAGGGAAGAGAGAATGAGTAGCATACATGAAGTGATTGACAGCATTAAGACTGTACAGTAACTTTGATTGGTTGACAGATTATCTATCTTACACTGTACTGTCACAATATATTAACAAATTTAACAAATATGTAAAACAAAAAAAAAACATTTTTCATAAAGTTACACACTGCAACTTTAAGGGGAAATGAGCAGATTTTTCAGAGGTAGAAGACGTATTGCCAAAAAACATTGTTAGAATGAAGAAATAATCAACCAAACACAAATTTCTGTTCTTTTCTATGTTTATATAAGCAAACACACACACACGCACACACACACGCACACACACACACACACACACACACACCCCTTACTCATCCTTGAACCTCAAGAGAACTTTTCTAATTCCCTTAAAACGGGATGAACCGTGATTATTGATTATGTGTTTAATCTCTCCCACTATTAAAATCAATATAAAAGCTTTTTGGTGCTGTCCAGACAAACGAGGATGCTTTAGAGTCAACTCCCCCCCACAAATTACATCCGCCTCTGCAAGAAAACCCTTCGTAGTATCTGTGCCAGATCAGTCATTTTCATCTACTTGATGTATAAACCCTGAAAAGGCTTTACGCCGGATTTAACCGTCTTTCTTGAATTCGAAGACGTATTTACTTCCGTTTGAGTCGGTATGATTAAATGTTTGCTGAATTTTAATCAGGGTACAACGTCCTGATAACCATCCTAATTGTCCCCTTCTTTCACATTGCGCCGCAGCATTAGTCCACTTCGTTGACATGTGGGGCATAAAACAGAGACTAACCTTCACTGGAACTTTAACTAGAACTCTTTTTGATATGTTATCGCCTTTCATGTGTAAATGAAAACGGGTGGAAATGCCTTAAACAGCCTGTGGAGGGGTGGGCGGCGTGAACATCGCCCCTGAAGTGAAAACTGTGGCAGCGCTCGGTGGCGACCAGGTGTAAAAGTTTCTCTGAATCTTATGTAATGAGGAGTTCCTCCTGACGCTCAGAGCTGGATATTAACACTGCCAGATGATTCAATATAATCTGCAGCCAGGAAATTCATTCTCTGAAATGAAAGAGAAATCCAATTTCCCCCTGTATACTTCTCATTTGAATATAAATCCAAAGCCTGGTTTGCTGCCTCCCTCCTTCCTGGCGCAAGGCTTCAAATTAAAAACATGAAAATATGTCAGCGCTTCCGTTGGTTGAGCTGCAACACTGCTTCTGTCTCTTAGTTTCCCCCCTGCTTGTTACTGGATTGTGTGTTGTTGTTTTTTTTTTATCTGTGCAAATTGGTTTAATTAGATAATTAAAACACTGAAAAAAAAAGAGCTTAACCTCAGTTTGGCACCAGTAAGCCGTACTGTGGAATTCCTCACTCTTGTGAAGAATCACTAAGAGGTTGATTCAAATTTCCTTACTTCTTTTTTTCTGTGATTTATTTTGAGTTTATCAAACTGTTTGATGCGTTTTCTGTTATGTGACACAAGTGCATTTTAAGAAACTGCACCAAATTAAAAATATAAGCATTTTTTAAAAGAATATTACCGTTTTCTACAAGATGTAGACAGATTTTACAATTTCTAAACAAGAAATGAAGGGAAAATGTATTAATTGAAACATGAAATCTGGTTTACCCAACTGTACTTTTGAGAGAAAAAACAGAAATTTAAAATAAAGATGGAATGTGCCGTTTGAAACGTAGGACATAAAAGAAAAAGTCATACTTATTTTGTTTAACATCCTCCATCTTTGCTTCGGATTTGTTTCAAAATTTAAGATTCTAAAAGAAAAAAGTCCAGCTTTCCAAAAGGACTTTGCTTCTGTTTTTGCAAACTACACAACTTTAAAAGTTTATATCACACATCCGGCTACCCTCTTAATTTTTCAGACTGAAAACAGAACTAAATTTCAGGTGGGGGAATCCAAAAGTTGTCCTTCTGAAATAACATCGAGTGCAAAATAAGATCTGGTGAAAAATGAAATTGCGAGCATCCTGAAAAAACCCATTCCGACTGCGGCTGGAACCTTTGTACTTACACGTTTCTGGTACACTTGAAAATCTGACGCACAATTGACATCCGCACCCAACAACGACGGATGACGAAGCTGCTTCTCTGGGCCCTGCAGGGCGTTAACATTTGCTCCAAAAGACGATTTGATAAGATGCTGGAAGAGACTACTGTTGTGTTCATGTTGTGTTTGTGCATCACTGAAGCTTTTCAAGCCTAATATAGCATCTCAATGCTAAACATGCAGCAGAACAAACATCCCTATTGCTAATGTTAGCATCAACAGAAGTATTTTTTTCAGAGTTACATAAATGACCAGTAGAGTAGCACTTTACACCAATCTGATAGACGTAACAGATTAAGTATCTTTGTTGTTGAGCTCTTATGTCTATTTATTAGAGAACTTAGCAGCAAAAAGGAGGTTTGTGACAATTAAGATAGTAAGTAAGTAAGTAAGTAAGTAAGTAAGCTTTATTTCTATAGCACTTTTCACAGACCAGGATCACAAAGTGCTGCACAAAGTATAAAAAATAAAACAAATTAAAAACAACATACAAACAATAAAACACAGTAGTACACTAAAAAGCAAGATTAAAAAAGTGGGTCTTAAGTTGTTTCCTGAAAGTGTCTATGCAATGTAGAGATCGAATGGTGCAAGGTAGCTCATTCCATAGTCGAGGCGCCACAGCTTTAAAAGATCTGTCTCCACGAGTCTTAAAAAAGGTCCGAGGAACCGTCAACAAGTTCAAATTCGACGACCTGAGGCTCCTAGTTGAAACATAAGGCTGTATGAGGTTCTTAATGTAGTCTGGCGTCTGTCCATGAAGAGCTCTAAAAGTCAGTACCAGGATTTTATAGTGCATCCTGTAAGATACAGGCAGCCAGTGCAAGCTTTTGAGGATGGGAGTAATATGTTCCCTCCTGTGGGTGCAGGTGAGCAGGCGTGCAGCAGAGTTTTGTACTACCTGCAGACGCATTAACTCCCTCTTATTAAGACATGTAAACAGACTGTTACAATAATCCAGTCTAGATGAGACAAATGCATGAATAATCATCTCAAGCTCACCATAAGTTACCATTTCACGAAGTTTTGAAATGTTCCGAATTTGGAAAAAACAATTCCTAACAAGTTGAGTCACGTGCCGCTCCATCGACATTGCTCCATCCATGAAGACACCCAAGTTGCGCAGGTTGCTCTTAACTGTGCAGCTCAAGTTTCCAAGGTGCTGCTTAATTCCAGGCACAGCACTGTCAGGAGCAACAATCAAGGTCTCAGTCTTATTGGAGTTCAATAATAGGCTGTTTTCAGTGAACCATTTTGTCACTTCGGCCAAGCAACTAGTGAGAGCGCAAAGTTTATGCGGCTCACTAGGCTTGAAAGAGCAGTACAATTGAAGATCATCGGCATAGAGATGATAGGACACCTCACTAAACTTCTGAATGACCCTGCTTAAAGGAAGTAGGTACAGCAGGAACAAAACAGGTCCCAAGACCGATCCCTGCGGCACACCCCACAAAAGCCCTGCAGAATCAGACACTACATTTCCCACTGACACACTAAAAGTTCTACCAAGCAGGTAAGAGGTGAACCATTTCAAAACACAACCCGACATTCCAACCAAATGTTGGAGCCTATTTATCAGGATGCCATGGTCCACTGTGTCAAACGCCGATGACAGATCCAATAAAACCAGCACAGAACATTTACCGGTGTCCGCTGCTATCATAATATCACTAAACACCTTCAACAGGGCTGTTTCAGTAGAGTGAAACTCACGATACCCTGATTGAAAAGTGTCATAAATGTTATTTGCCTGCAAAAATGATCTAAGTTGGATGCAGACCACCTTTTCCAGGACTTTGGCCAAGAAAGGGATCTTGGATATTGGCCGGAAATTCTTGAGTTCAAAAGAGTCCAGTCCCGGTTTCTTTAACTGTGGCTCCACAATGGCATGTTTAAAAAGACGGGGAAACACACCGCTAAGCAAAGACATGTTAAACATTTCTGTAATATAGGGCCCAATGGAATCAAAAACCCTCATAAACAGTTTAAAAGGGAGAACATCTAAAGTACCAGAAGACGGTTTCATTTTTTTGATGATGGTTAAGATGTCTTCCACAGTGACGGGCTCAAATGAGGTCCAGCTCTGAGTGGGAGGTTCAAAATGCTGTAAACTATGGCAAGGCGGCAAGCTGTCCTTTATTACTTTGACCTTATCAATAAAGAAATCCAGGAACTCATCACAGCTAATTGTTGAATTATAAAGATTTACAGCAACAGGTGACACAAGAGAGCTGATAGTATCGAAGAGCACTTTAGGATTTCTTTTATTTGAGGCAATTAGACATTTAAAATAACTTGCTCTGGCCTCCTCAATCCTCCTATTTAGGAACAATATTAAGTCCTTTAAATGCAGCCTGTGGACCTCCAATTTAGTAGATTTCCATAAGCGCTCAGTCTGGCGGCATGTTCTCCTCAGAGACCTAATTTCATCATTTATCCATGGGCAGAGACTTTTCTGTAGTGCCTTCCTAGCCTTAACTGGCGCTACTTGATCCAAAATATCAGCACATTGGCTATTAAAAGCGTTCACAAAACAGTCAGTTTCAGTGAGATTATTAAGAAGTAAAGGATCAAACTTATCACAGAAAAGCATGGCTGTCGCCTCCGTGATGATTCTCCTCTTTACCTCAGTAAATACAGGCCGAGGTTCAGACGGCACCATCAAGTCAAAGAAAACACAGTAATGGTCACTCAGAAACACATCCTCCACACACACATTGGTAATTTGCAAACCCAATGCAAATACCAGGTCTAACGTATGACCCCTGTTGTGTGTGGGACCTGAGACATACTGTGTAAAGTTAAGCGACTCTGTCAGCGATATAAGGTCTCTTGCTGGAATAGAAGTAACATCATCAATCTGCAAATTAAAATCACCCACAATCAAGACCTTTCCCAATCTAATAATAGAAGATAAAAAGTCAGTAAAATCCTGAAGAAAAGTCCCAGCAAAGCCAGGAGGGCGATATATCAAAATAGTATAAAATGTATCTGAGGAACCAACTTCCATCATAAGGATTTCAAAAGAGGTGATGTGGCTTGTTTCTGACAGTCTGCATGTGGACCGGTCACGGTGCACAGCAGCCAGTCCACCTCCACGGCGTCCTGAGCGAGGCTTACCTACTGCCAAGTAACCAGCAGATGTAACCAGATGTGAACGAATGCTCCAATTAACTTGATAAAATTTTTTTAGTTGAGTCACATGGCTAGCATTTTTGAATTCTGTCCCATTGCATTTGATTCTACACATGCACCTTCTTACCTACACCCCCTTTCAGGTCAAAGCGATCCGGCCTGGAGCTGTGAATACTGTAGAGAGCAGCTGGAGGGAAGGTTAGATGATTGCCTGTATCGACTGTATTGACTTTCATCCTGTAAAATGACCGAGCACAGCTTTTTATTCGACAGCCAGCCACCTCCAGTGACAGATACCTGATGGAGCTTCACCCCTCATGTTTTTTTTATTCTCCGTCTTCTTATTCTTCTTCTCCTGCTCTGGAGAAGCGAATCTCTCGTCAAACCAAATATAACTTGGAACATCTGATAAAGCGCTTCGTTGCCTCGTTGCACACAGCGTTTGCTCTGAAGGCCTCACAAAGTGACGAGTCCTTACACCGGAAGGCCGTCGCTCCAGACGTTACCAGAGAGATGACTGCATGTGTCAACAAAGACGTGGAACTAACGCGCTGCCCCACTGTCTGGTTTCCATGACAATCGGGGTACAATGCCACAACAATAATTTAAAATCTGAGCTTTGAAGGGGAGCGGTGGAGTGTTTCCCCTTCAGTTATCATCATCACACCTTAAAGTTCAGAATAGAGGATGATCGTACCTCAAGATGGACATATTCCCAGATAACCAGCACATCATCAGCAGTTCAATCAGCCACTGGATTGAGAAAAAAAAAAAGCAAGTTCAGCTCTCCATTGGACCAGTCAAGCTTCAACAACGGCAGTAATAGAGGATGAAGCCGACCGTCGGGGAACTTGCTGGGCCTCCGATGTGTGACGGTGTGAGACTCAGATGGTGATTCAGTGCCACAGAGGCAGCTGCCATGAAATCCGACTGACATCATGTCTCATCTGAGACGCCCTGTGGCCAAACAAACAGCGGCTCATTAAAGGCTCCGTTTGGACCAAACGGAGAGCGAAGTGACATTGACTTGTAATACGGTGAAGCGAGGTGGTGTGTGTGTGTGTGTGTGGTAATAAACCTACACAGTTTTCTTTAGCCTCCATACTCATGGCCTCTTACCAGTGGTACTTGAACTTCAGGTGCGCTGTCTCCTGAGTTAGCTGAGAGATGGAGCTGCAGCTGACAGGCAGCAACGTGATCCGTGTGTTTAGGTGTGAGACTCATGAGCAAAACGCGTGACGTTCTAGTCAACCCACCCACGGCTGTGGAAGACTTCGTCGTTTTTTGTTGTTTTTATTTTACAAAAGGAAGGAGCAGAGGATTGTGCAAATGTGACATCATTGTTTCTGTTCTGAAAAGTCTTTGAAAATGTAAAGGTTCAAGGCAGGTAGTTACCTGAAAGTGTGATTACAGAAAAAAGATGTCTGAGTCAGTGCTGAATATGGAGAGTCTTCTTTTGTGAAGACAGACAGACCAAACAAAAACGTCCCCAGAACGTGCACATCAAACGTTCCTCTTCATTAAAACATACTTTAGTTTATTTTGAACATAAACGCCTGGGGGCTTAAGTAAGACTTAAAGGGGCAGTACTACTTAAAGTCTACTTTGTTGGAACTGCTTGAATCACCCCGGCAACCATTCAGCTGTTCAAAACGCTCAGTGGGACCTAACATCACCTTCAGGGACGCAGCTATGCCTCACAGAGGAGCTCCTTCCCTGTGGCTCCCCCACTCAGCTCCTTCAGACTAGCCAGCAGCAATTAGCAAACACATATTGGAACTGCTCATTATAGGAGCTACTTCTCAGTGCAAGGCTGGTAGAAACATTGTTAAAGAGTTAATGGAGGAGCCATGTTGTGATGACTTCCTGAATGCAGAGTTTCAGAAAGAGCAGGAGTTTCTTAAAGAGACAGATGCCTAATTTCAAGACATTAAGTTACAAAGTCAAATTTATTTTGTCATATTTGATACATACAGAATTTGTATTGCAACTGAAGGTGAAATTGTCACTTTGTTGTGCTATAAAATTATTCTATGTGGCTGGAAAACACATTATACTGCCCCTTTAATATATTTTTAGCCTGTTTTACCATATTTGATAGGCTGTATGAACTCAGTACAGGGTGTCTATAACTTCAGAGCACCGTCTTTAACTGGACAGTCACACCTCTTAGAAAACTGCTTCATTCGTTTAACTGCAGCTCTTTGAAATGTTAAAAATGATATGATTTTTTGTGTACGCTATCTGCTTTGTGAGTCATATTTCACTTGCTTTTTTTGTCGTTCAACGCGATTGACAGTCATCAGCTTCGTTTTAACCACAACGCAGCCCCTGACTGCGTGCTAAAAAGACACCCGCCTCTGCGTGTGCTGAGAGAGAAGGAGGATTTTATGAAGACTTAACATTTCATCCATTATTCATGGAGAAGTGGAGGAGACCCAGTGAGACGGCAGCCACTTCTATCACCGCTCTGTTATGTTTGACTCGTTCAGATGAGTGAGTCAAACGAACCGCTGGGAATTCCTCCCTCTCTCTGAGCCAAAAAAAAAAACACACTGCCGCAGGACATTTTCTTTCTGTTGTTTTGGCTTCCAGGCGTCCAACCCTTGGTAACAAATGTGGCTTCGTGCTCCTAATGAAATGTTATTTTTCTTGGAAGATCTTATTAAAAACAGGAAGTGGGCAGAGCATCAGGCCTCAATATTGTCCATCTATAAACATATGATTTACAGATTTAATGTTGCTGCGTTGTTGCAAATGTGCGCGAAACTTTGTCAATAATAACGTTGGGGGGGGGAAGCAATTTTCCAATTGCAGCATTTCCGTTAAAAAAGAAATCCAGCTAAAGTCACGTGTGAATTGGTGTGTTCTTACTTTTAAATAAGTCCTTCAAAAATATGCCTTCCCATCATTCTCCAACTACTTCCTGTCTTCTTCTTCTTCGTGGTTAGCGCCACTAGCAACATCCGGTTGTAGATCATGTGACTCATGTGATGCGAAAAAAGTTTTCAATTACGACATACTCTAATTTCGATAAGGCCCAAAAACTACCTTATCCTAGAACAAACCTTTTAATAGGGAAACTAGTGTCTCTATTTTCAAAATTGCCGTGTTCCCATTAAGCTAATTTATTGTCAAAATGTCAATTCCCGCAGTTATCTGGTCAATGGAAACGCAGCTTGTGTTCTCTATGTACGGAGCTCTGCAGCATGCGCCTTACTGAGGCTCCTCTGAAAAGGAAACGCGTGTACCGCTTCATTTTGAACAATAACAAGTAGGAGGAATCTATTATTTGCCGTCATTCATATGCAAAGCTACCCTCTACAGGAACATCCTCCTCTTCAGTCTGCACTCAGTGGTTTGCTGCTGCTTTGTCAGTCGTGTGTCGGTGTGTGCTCGAGTTTAAGGGGGAAAAACATCATCCTATATCAATTATGTCGAGTGGCCTCTTCAGGCTGATTAGCACATAAGAGGCCGAGCCAAGCGCTTTGTTCTGGAAGCATACGGGGACGGCGACGGGTCAGTGTGTGTGTGTGTCGGCGGAAAGGCTGTGGAGGACCATCGAGGTTTGATCAGAACCAAGCTCATTGGCTCGGAGTGAAACGTCCTCTGTGTTTGGCCGTTCTCCCAAAAACAGACAAGTAGCCAATTTGTTTGGAATAATTGCTGTTATTTTGTCCCCAGAAGCAGCAGGTTGCCTGGTGCTCGGCTCTGTTGCCTTACAGCCACAAGGTTCACATTCCGGTCTTTTTCATAGTTTTGTTCTTTCAGCATACTACAGCGTCCTCCACAGTCCATCTCCGTTACGTTAATTGGTTATTCTAAGTTGCACTTATGTGGGAGTGGCTGTGCGTGGTTGTGTTGACCATGTGTCGCCCTGGTGCCTCTTACCCCCGCTCAAAAACCACAAGGCAAACTCAACGGTCATCTCTGAGCCATACTTTTGCCATCGGCAGAAATATTTAGGGATGTGCAAAGGTAGACATATTCTTTTCCTCAAGATAAGATAGTTACCTAGTAGTTTTCTCGAGATAACGAGTCAACCGGTGTGTGTGTTAAACGTTACTCTGTCATAGTGTATGCCACAACAGTGGGACAGGATGAGGTAACAAGTTCACTTCCGGGTAGTTTTCGCAAGATAACGAGTTAAGTTTCCCCCGATGGTTTTCCCAAGATCACAAGTTAACATCCCAAAGGTTTTCTTGAGATAACAAGTTGATTGGTGTGGGATTATCCTGATTCCGTCCTTGTATTGCATGCCACAGTAGCAGGAGACGACTTATAAGTGTACGTCATGTATGTGTGACCTTTTCAATCGGAAAAAAGTATAAGATAATCATCTCGTTATCTAAAGAAAACAAGTAGTGTCTTCTCGTGATAATGGAAGAAATGATCTCATTATCTTGAGAAATCATCATCTGAGACGGCGCTCAGAGCAGCTTTGTTCTGTAGCGGCTGGGAGGGACAGAAGCTGGACGAGTCACTGAAATTATTTTACTGTTGTAGACAAAAAAAAAAAGATAGTAAAGCATCATTGTAGAAGCAGTTATTCACTAGTGAACCAACACTAACCTGCTTGAAGCAAATGAAAAAGGATAAATGCAAAAGCAACATGAGAAATGATCTTAAGTTCAGTCCGTTACATCAATCCTGATTCAAAAATGGTTTACTTTGAACCGCAGTGTTAAAGTCTGTTAGTGTAAAATAATTATTTAACTTAACTATTCATCTGATTATAAGAAATAATTTCACCTGTAACATCAGACCTTTTGTGTTGATTTGGGGGGTTTTGCATCAAACCATTACAACATGTGAAAACAGCACAAAAGTAGGTTTTACTCTAACATCACTTTTTCAGGATGACTCTTAGTTCTCCATTACTCTCCACTGTTACATTCATGCTTTGTACTGAACTTGATTTAATCCCACTTGAAATCCGTCTGTCAAACTGCGGTTGCCACAACGTACATCTTGTAGTCATGTACCATTACATGATCCATACATGTTGTAACTGGTCTTATTATAGCCGCATATGTAGTTTGTTGTGGTTTCTCAGCTTTGTTTTCTCTCTTTCTGCAGGTTTAGAGGCAGACTTCTAGGGTGTTGACTTGTGTTCTCTTCTCTCTACTCTGATCTCCTCTCCTTTTAAACCTGATCCCTTTCTACCGGTCTGTCGTCTCTGTGTCCATTAAAGTTGAAATAAATCCCTCTAAAATTCTAATAAAGTATTCTATATTTTTCTGTAGAATCTACTACACACACACATGAAGTCTGCGTGAGGGTTTACCATTGACCTTAAGATGGTTCTTTTGCAGCACGCTGTTAAACCCATTACTGAACAATACGTCTAATTTTCTTCTCTTCTAACCAGAAGATGAGCGACTGCTCGTTCGCACGG
The DNA here is from genome assembly GCF_904066995.2 of Poecilia reticulata. Lineage (NCBI taxonomy): Eukaryota > Metazoa > Chordata > Actinopteri > Cyprinodontiformes > Poeciliidae > Poecilia > Poecilia reticulata. The sequence goes on from NC_088835.1 coordinate 5,516,389, forward strand.
GGACCTCCTGCCAACCTTAGAATTATCTCTTCTGAAATATTCAGACGTTGCCTCAGTGGGAAAAGAACAGCAAGGCTGCAGGATTCATGCGGCTAATTGGCTTGCAGAATTTCCTCTGAATGCCTACTGTTACTGCGTTCACCTTTTGCACACACACACAAGGCTGACATTAATGGATACCCTTCAAGTCTTTCAGGCCTGTAATCATCCTCCAGTCTTTCACAATCTGCAGGAATCAGAGTTTTATAGTTGGGAAGGATTGTATGCAAGCATCTATCACTGCAGATGAAAGTACCTGGGAGATAACTGCAGGTTGAAATGATAATGGCGGTACAGCGTAGCCCTCTGTGGGTAAGATTGAAATGGTAAAGATATTCATGAATATGTTCTCTTTGTATTTTATTAGAATTCATTTCCAGAAGTGGAAAAGCTTTACTTGCTGTTAAAAGCGCCATCAGTGGCAGACAGAAAACTTACAACTTCATGCAGAAAATGATGCACCATTAGAACTGAGGACAAAAGGCTTTAGTTTAATGCAACATGTTGCTGAAATCAGTTCAGTCAGATTTATTATTCAGATGTGTGACCCTTATTTGTTTAGAAACCTGTCTTCTACATAAGTATGGGTTGCATTAATTTGAAATTACAATTGTAGAACTTTTAAAGAGATATAACTAATAAGCAGTTCCTTTTAAGCATCAAAAGTGGTGATGCATTGTCTACACAGACGTAATGGCCTAAAGTTCAACACCAACACGGTTGTGTTTTGCAGCTTCAGTTACTTTTCACATACTTGTTAGATTACTGTTCAAAGGCCATCAGATCTATTTTTACATCACAAAGAATCACAAAGTTGCTCTGAACAAAACGATCAGCTTATTCCTTTTTATTGTTAAGGGCAGCTGAAGCAAACCTACACTGGGACCAGGTTTTGGAGTAAATATTTTCCAAATGCTTGTTATTTTCAGCAAGCATTTGGAAATGAAAGCTTCAGGTCAGTTTTGGTCAGTCTGACATTTTTTTTATACTGACAATCCTGAGCATCAATTCAGTGTCTTCAGTCAGGCTCCAAAGGTTTAGTGTAATACTGACTGCTACAGGAGATACTTCTTCCTCTAGCCTTATGTACAGCAGCTCTGAAAAAAAACTAAATGTGTGGTGAAACATGTTATTTCATTTGGGAATTATAAAGTACTTTGGAATTTTCTATAAAATTTAATGATCTGCCTCTGAGCCCATTCAGAAGCCGTTTGGGTTTTTGTTAGGAAAAACAGTACAGTTGACCAAATGGGCTGGACAATGTAACTGAATCATTAAGTGTTTCTCAGATAACTGGAGACAACTTTCCTCTAAAAGGTTTCACTCCACTCAATTTTAAAGCAGTCGAGTCAGAGTTGCCAAAACTTTGGTAGATTTAAGACCAAAAGGCTCAAGTATAACATTTTAGGGCAATCACTGCCCAACAGTAAAACATTGGACTGTGTTTAGTGACAGGCAAGCTCAGAGTTGATTGAACAGTAGGAGCCATCTGTTAAAAACACTGAAGATTTGAGTAGAAACTCCCATTGGTAGTGTGATGTTTAGAGCAGGTTTTGTCTATACCTTGATCTAGTAAGAAAACTGTTATAGAAGGCATCCAAATTTTATGCAATTCAGACTTTGAGCAAAAACATCATTAGGCATTTTCCTCAGCACTGCCATAGGAAACTTTTCCTGGCTTAAAGTCAGTCTTAAGGGGAAAAAAAATAACTCAAATTAAAGCCCATTAGACTACGCAATATTTTGAGTCATTTGAAATTTGATGAGCAATTTACCTTGAGAGCCTGCAGGTGAAGGATGTAAACATAAATGACCGGATAGCTGTGCTGCTACACAGACCTACAGAACTTTGGAAGAGTGACACTCGGCAATGGAAGTGAATACGAGAAAAATTTGAATCTTATTTTAATCAGAATGGGAGGAGGCGTCGCTTGACACGTCACAGGGAAATAATCCACTCTTGGCCGTTCCCAGTTGCACTAAACATGATGAGCAAGCGTCAGACGGCAGCACCAGAAATATCGTTTCAGTTTACCATACCCTGAAATTTACTGTTCAAGTCCTGCATGAACTATGATGTAGGATTACCACCACCACTCAAGTGTTTGGTTTAAATTAGTTACCCACCTTTTCCACCCTGTGGTAAAACTGAATCTAGCAACTTCAGAAAGGCAGTTGGGCTCTTCATAGAAATCTCACTTTGAGACATCACCGCCAGAGAAAGTTGTTAGCAATAGTTAATGAATCCATCCCAACCAGACCTTTATACTCACCGATGTTCATCCCTTGACCCTCTTCTCCAGAAGCAATTGGTAAACATAACCGTTTTAGCAATATAGTGTCATTTCAGTTGCATGAAGTAGCACAACAATCTTAGTGGATCAATTCAAGGTTTTAGACTCAAATATAGTTATACAACAAGCTGCAAAATATTAACCTTTTGAAAAGGGATTCACATACCTTTGTCGAGCCACATAAATGCCACCACACAAAAAAGAAGAACCTGAACACCTCCCATGGTTCCTGCCACAAGTTGCAGGTGTTGCCACCATGTGAGGCATATAAAGCTCCATCCTGGTGGCACAGCTGTAGCTCATTAACTTTCATCGGCTCTCTCTTCAGAAAAGTCACCCAGGGCTCAATGAGACTCACAACATTTTCAGTAGTGATGCCAGTGAAGGAAAATATCAAATGAATGTAAATAAAAATTCGTAGTAAGAATTTAGTTGAATTATTGAGTTAATTTCACAGCATTAGTTTTTTTTCTGATTATTTCCTGTCCGCCCTCCAGGTCAGCAGGTGGAAGTAATACACACTCATAGCTGACCTGCCAACCTCCATAAGATATAACAAGAAGACCAGAGTCTCAGTTGTTTCTGTGACTTCTTAAATTTCAGTTTTGATATACATTTTGCTATTGTGTAGCATCTGTGATATAAAAAAAAATGCATAAAAACAAATCCACTGTCAACTTGGTGAATTAATTCTATCTCTTTCCATGTCTCAAGATGCCATCTTTGCCAGGTATTTTTTTGTGAAACAGATTTCAGATCTATCATGGTTAAAATAATAAAATGTATAAATTCATGTTGTAAAATAAAAATAAAGTTTGAAGTAGAGAGCCTCTCTCGTTAGCACAAAACTAAGTCCAAACAGTCTCCTCTGGAAATCCAATCTGCATTCCTGTTAAAACAGAAAGCAATAAAAAAAAATGTCTGAATATTGATAGAAACTTAAATGTCAGGAGCAACTTCATACTAGTCAGAATGTTTTTTTTGTTTTGTTTTATTTGCAATAACACTTTCTTCCACAGTTTTCCTTTGCGAGCACCAGCAGACTTAGTGTCAGCAGACTACATGAACTACTGCAAATATTACGCTTGAGGTAGAAGAGACAGATGGGTGGGAATTAATTTCTGGGAATAACTAATAGAAAACAGATTTTGCAGTAAACCCTCCTCCTGAGGTGATACTTTGGAGCGATCCCTCAAGCTGTGCGTATCTGTGGTGACATGGGAACTGAAAACTGCCTTTTAAACAGGAAGAAACCTCCTGCAGTGTAAGAGTCTCAGTGTAAGTAGCCATCTGCCAAGACTGACTCCATAAACTAAAATTTCCTCTTCGCTTTCGGGTAATGTCCAAAGAGACACACATAAAGTATTATAAATACAGTTCATGTATTTCCCACACAAATTTTTTTTTTTTCGTTAAAGTGTTAAGACAGACGGCTTTGATGCAGTGCCTCTTTAAGGCTGCCTGTCCAGACTCCAGAGAGAGAAAGAGATGGTGGCGATGGAGGAGGATACAGGGAGCCAATCAGAGGCAGTAGATGCAGACACACTCTGTTTGTAACACCTTGTGTTGGAGAGTGAGGGGGTGTTGGGAAGGTGTGTGTGTGTGAGGGGGGGTGTTCTCTGATGGATGGGGGTGGGGAATCAAAGCAAAAAGGAGGAGAGGCGAGCATCACTGCAGCGGAAGCACGCTCCCTGCCTTTCCCCCGTCTTTGCAACGACTTCTCTTAATGCCGAGAGCCGGTGCTGTCTCTCTCCCCCACCTCCTGAGTGAGTCATGGAAGTGATTTAGCGTAGGTGAGTGGAGCGGAGCGGCAACAGAAAGCCACAGTCCTGCTGGTGTGTGTGTCTGCGTCGTGGGCAGGTAAGCTCGCGCCTCGTCTCTCCGATTACAGATCTTCTTCTTTGGCCCCTTGATTTGCCTCTGCCTCCCCGGGAAGAGGAGCAAACAACTTCTGCAGAGTTTGCGTCGCCTTCTCCTCTCCTCTTCTCTCCGCGACCCCAGGGGGTAGTTTTGTGACCAGGCAGACTGAGGAGCGTTTCGTGCCTCAGGGATTGACAGGCGAACTCATGAGGGGCTGATGAGGTTTGGACGGAGATCAGAGGGGAGATGATGAGTCAATCTCTGCTTGAGGGACACGGATGATAATGTGATGATGTAAATATGTGTGAGAGCAGTGAAAGAGAACTGCAACAGATTGGTTCTTCAATGTTTAGGTGTTGAGATTGTGTCCCCGATGGGAAAACCCCCACAGCGCCCACAGCTGGAGCGCCTCTGGGTATCCCTTCCTGCTCCGTGTGGACTTTAAGTTTGTGGTGATGAAAGCAGGTGGTGGGACTTTTTTTTCTTGGTTTTAGCTTGAGCGACAGCTGAGCTCTATCACAGCTTTTATCATGAGTTGAGCTGTAAAAACTGCAGCTCAGCCCATGACACAAATCCCCGATCCCTCTCAGCTGTCGACATGGGGTGGGGTGGGGAGGACCTGTCTTCATCTCACGCCTGGATTAGAGTGATTTACACTCGCTCCTTGTGTGCCCGCCCGTGTTTGTGCGGTTTGACCTATAATGGCACCTAATGGCATCATATGTCACCTGCGAGAGGACGCTGTCAAACGGGACATCGTCCCCCAAGTCACACTCGGCCATAACATGGCAGCTGTTATTAATGTTAGCTCTCCTCGTGACCCTTGTTGAAACCTTTGCCGGTTGGTGGGAATTAATCTAGCCCTTAAATTTAGGAATTACTTGTATTGTTGGCTGAATTTATTCTGCTCTTTCTCTCTCTGTCTGGTGATTTTTTTCGTCTTTGTTGGTCTCCCACAAACTAGTCGTAAACACTTGCTTTAAGTGAACCTATAAAACATTGGGGTCTTCGTCCTCAGATTGATCTTCAAACTCTTTCTCCATCCCAGCACTGTCCAGCAGCTCAAAACATAATCGATTTGTCTCCTTCAGTGTACCTGCAGCCCTGCTCTTGTGATTGGAACAGATTTAATATGAGGAATCAATAAAAGGAAAATGGGCTTTTACCTGGAATGACCTTGTTGGGGGCGCCCAGTGGAAAAGCAGAAACTCTTGTTTTGATCTTACCTTCATCTCGGCATTGTGTTTGCAGAGGTTGAGCATCTGTATAGACTTTAAAAAGGCCTAAACCGGCTCCATTTAAATTCAAAACATCGTTGCAGTTTTAGTTTTTGCAGTCGGTGAAGTCTCGCTCAGGGAAGCAATGCAACTGGCAAACATTACCAACGTCTGCCCTGGTTCTTACAAAACTAACTTCAGCAGGGTTTTTTTTCTTCTCCAGAACATGTAGTGACAGCCTTTTAAAAGCAAACCCCGAGATTAGAGTCTTAAGTCCTAATTTTATGCGTACTCAACTCAAAACTTACTGGAGTTGTTTTCTCCGGAGATAGCAAATATCGGATGATTGCACACAAGCTTTCCTATCTTTACACACTCTGATGTGATGAAAAACATCTTTGAGTTGCAAAATCAGCTGAGGGAACAAGATTTTGGTCTCTGGAGCATTTGAGAAATTGAGAAATTTTGTGTTTACTACAGGCTATGCTAAAAGAGAATCAAATATGCACAACAATCTAGGGCTGAATACAACCTGTGTAAAGATTAATCATTCTAAGTGATTTAGTTTCTTTGTCAGCCAAAACAAGACACAACGAGAATATTTTCTGATGCTTGAATGAATGATGAGAAAACACTTTGAAGAAAAAAAACCTGAAACCTGGTCAGATTTCGGGAAATTTGTGCAACTCCGTGCATTGTTTTAGATGTTTTCAAACAAACCTGTTTATTTGGATTTTTAATAGGCAGGAACACTACATTTGTATTTTGTAAAATGGATAAAAAAATATTTTATGGTGAGGGATAAATTTGGACACCCCCACAGTTATTCCAAGTTAAAATGGCTAAAATTACTCTCAGGTGTATGACATTAGGTGCGCATCATGATGGTGTCATGACTTGGCTTTTTGCTCTGTTAATCATAGACATTTAGTTTGACGGTCTCCCGATTGCTGAAGTGAGCATGAACGTCCCAATGAGATGGAAAGAGGCCTTCAGAGAGGAGACTGAAGCACCTTAAGAATCTGGCAAGGGATTTGAAGACGCCTTAAAATAAAATAAACTCAGCAGTTTTACCGTATGGAAAATGGTCTAAAAGTGAAGGATGTTCACAACAGCTGCTATATATCATGACCAGTTCTGGTCATCCAATGACCCTGTCCACTAATACCTTACTTAGCTTGAAAACAAGAACTTCACTAGGTTCGTCAGGGTCGTTATAGCAGGGCAAACCCAGAGTCCTAAAAGTAATATGATCTGATCTGAATGCGACACAAACACAAAAATGCCTGCTTGTTTCAATAAGGACCACAGTGTTATTATCAATGTTGCCGTTTTCCTTAAAGCTCCAAAGACGCTCGTTTGACGTCTTGAGTTTTTACAACGGTGAGTCTCATCAGGAAGTCATTCTCGTGACCCAACCAGTGACTTCACCCCATAGCCAATCAAAGACTGGGAGTCTTCTGATGACATGTTTCCAGCTTGATTCCACACACTTGGAACCCCAGGGAAGTAGATACCAAAAAAGAGGCTAGTGCCACATAACCGTTGGAAAACCCTTATAACCAAATAGACACGAGTCAATCTGACAATGTCAAGGACACCCCAATTATCGGGGTAATCTTAAAATAATCTTAGGAGATATTGCTGCTGTGTGTGGTGTATTAAGAGTGATCTGGTCCGCTCAGAAGGTTGACGGGACCGCTCCAATCGAAAAACGTTATATTGTCTTAGTCCAATATCACAGTGTTTGTGGTATCCCCCAATGACGAACATTAGGGATACCAATGTTCGTCATTGGTATCCCCAATGAAGGGGGTACCAATGTGATATGTATTCAATCAGCAAGTGAGGCAACATTCTAAATAAAGAGGACTTATTTAATCTAGGATTGTGTTCAGGTGCCACAAAAATCCGTCATGAAGCTGCAAATGACCCCTAGCCCACACTTTGGACATCCATGTTTTAGTGGATAGGGTGTTTTAACTTTCTCCTTCATTAGAAACCACATTTCTGTTGCTACCTTTTGATTATTGAATAAAACATGTTCAATAGAGGTTTTACTGATGCGAAATACCCAGAAATAAATTGAGATAAATCAAATAAAAAGATTAAATATCAGTGTATTTCTTTTTCACATGACCGTATGTGGATAACCTTAAAAAAACCTAAAATGAACACCTTCAGATCAATGTTACAAAACATTTTTTCCCCTAAATGCATTCTCATTAGTCTGTCTCACTTTCTCTGAGATGAAGTGATCAAAATAAGGAAGGTGGGTGGACTGCCCCTACTTTTAAGGAACAAGCAAAGTCTACACGGCCATCTGCTCGCAGCAGAACTTCCTTTTAATCACGCCGGCAGCCTCTGAGGGAGCAGGCATTTTCACTCCTGCAGTTTACCATCTTGTATTAAGCAGGAACAGAACACACAGCATAACATGTTAGTCACATCATATCCAAACTGAACGCCAAGCTTAGTGACTTTCATGCCACACACACACAAACATGCTCCACTTAACAAATTAAGCAGACTGGCTGCTGGTTTGTCCTTGTAAACACTTTCTGAATGGTTGCTTTTGCCTTATATCGTTTTTACTTACATGAACATGTTGAACTGTGCTTCACATTCTGTTAGCCCTGATGCTGAGGCCTAATAGTCAAGTATGTATAGGTTTAAGCAGAGATTCTCACAAATGTTCAAATCTTTTGTGATGTGAAAGATAAGCCCAAGATAAATAACTTTAAACATTTTTTTAAAGATATAACGTGACATTTATCTTGTACAATACAGCTGAAAAATAGACAAACATGTTACAAGCAGAAGATAAAATAGGTGCAATAACTTGGCTGCATAAGTCTGCATATGAAAAATAATAGATTCAGGAGTTACAGCATTGTTTTCTAATAAAGTTGCTAAGCTTCAGCTCACTTATAAACTGGCCATCTTGTCCCACAACGTGTCCCACAACGTGTCATCTTTGTTGTGGCCAGTATAGATTTGAGCTACATGTGGAGTGACGCTAACCAACCAATAGGCAGAAGTTGACTCCGCCCCTCCTCATTTGCATAGAGGCAGAAAGTAAAAATAGGAGACAGAAAAATGAAAAATAAATAAATAAATAAATAAATAAATAAAAGGAGTTGTGGCAGGAATAAACTTATTAAAGAGACACAGGTAAAAGGAAAAACAAAAAAATATATTTATACTTTTTAATAACACTAAAATTCAAATTACGTGCTCAAAAATATAAGTTGTTGCAACTCAACTGAAAAAGGAATGTCAATTAAATTATTAACATGAGGTAAACGTCTTTCAAAAAATAATAATAATTGGTGCATTTTAAGTGTATTGATTAACTCCTTTGACTATTTATTATATGCTTTTACTTTTAATTATGTTAGTTTCGGATCCCTAGTTAAATGTATGACTGATGTATGATGTAAAGCCCCCCGGAAAACGTCCCAGTTAAACAACATTTAACTAAAGTTCTACGGGGTTTAGAGTCCCAGTTGACAGTTTCAACTAAAAACCTAGAGGTTGGAGTCCTTGTCAAAAGGTGTTTTTGACTAAAGTCCCTGAGGGTTAGAATCCCAGTTAAACGGCGTTTAACTGAAGTCCTAAAGGGGTGCGGGTTTTAATGTTTTTTTTTTATCTCTTTCTCACTGTTTATTTCTGTTTTTATTTTAATTATGTAAAGCACTTTGAAATGCCTTGCTGCTGAAATGTGCTATACAAATAAAATTTGATTGATTGATTGATTGACTGACTTATACAAACCCAACATTTAACCATGGGGTGCGAGCATACTCACGAGACCTCTACATGTAAGCTCTTTAAAGGTAGAAAGTGGCTCTGATTTAGATTTAGAGACGCAGCAGCAGGGGCAGAAGATAATGAGCTTGTTCTGCCTGAACACAGATGCATTGTGTTGGAAGAGAACGTTTTCACCGAAGAACGCTCTGTTTGTGAGAGTCTGACGTTCAAGGCTGACAGAACATGCCATCCTTTTGTCTCTAATGGACAAACAAATCATTAGGGACACGTGCTCAAAAACGCACGAGACTGTTGTGAACGACTAAGTCAAACTCAGTCGTCTTCTGATTCCTTCTGTCATTTGTGTTGCTTTACTTTCAGACCGGCGCGTGCTGTGACTGAAAGGATTCATGCCAGCCCAGAGAGAACAGGAAAAAGAGAAAAACTTTCCCTCAAACAACATCCGGTCTATTCACATCAACAAGTAGGTAAACTCTACGTTAAATTACTGGTTTTAAAACGCTTCTAAGTTTAGCGCGGGGAGCGCTTTCGAGCATTGACGTCAGTCTTCTATTTTTTTTTTTTATTATTATTCCTCGCGGAACTGAGTTGTCACATGAGCATCAGTGGCGCTACTTTTCAGACACCCGAACTGTTAACAGCTTTAAACGTGCGAGTACTGTCTGTACTGAGCCTGTGTGAGGTGCAACTGAAAACGAGCGGCTGCCTTCACTTCGTCCTTTGATTCATTGAAACTTTCATGAGCGAATCGTTAGCTTTCTGAAGCAAACAGTATGTTAGCTTCTGTACAAATTTGTACATCTATATTCAAACGTCCAAGAACATTAGCTATTTGAACATAGCTAATGTACAAATGATATTAGCTACATTCTCAATTGACAAAGAAATGAGAAATAATCAAGGTTGGCCCTGCTGAATTCCTTTTTTTTTTTTTACTGTGTTTTGTACACGTCATTTCCCCCCCCCCCCCCCCCCCCCCTCCTACATGTCTTAGCGTGACCATCAAGTCCAGAAAACATACACATGAGAAAAAATAATAATAAAATTGTGAAAGCGCACGCAGGGTCAGTGTGACCTCGCCAGATCGCGCACAGGATAAAACGCTCGCAGGAGGCAATTGGCCCCATCTCTTAAAGCCATGGGAGGGTTAAAAAGTTAAGCTCAGGTAAATTTATACGGATGAAAAACCAGCAAGTGCTTGTAAAGGTGAAACAAAGCTTTTTCTTTAGGGTTCACACGTCGGATTATTGCTTTATAAATACTGCACGCGCTCTGCAGCTATGTTCTTACAAGTGTTTTACACCTCCAGCAACTCCGTTCAGTGATATCCTGCTTCCACATGAAAGATCCTCCATCTTTAGTGAAGGTGTGAGAGTGTAGAGAATGACACCTTGGTGCTCGGGTGTTTGAATGGTAAAACAGTTAAATCTGTGAGCAGCTGACAAGTAAACAGGTTCTCTAAACAGAATATCAGACATTTCAACAGAAGTGGATTTTTCTTCATGTCTTTTACCACGAAGAGGCAGTCCTTTGATACAACATGATTTCATGACTGATTTTTTTTCTTTCTATTTTTTGTTTTTTTTTTCATGCTGAAAGGAAGCTTTTGGCTCTTTTCCTAGTTCATTCAGCTGATTGTTTACATACAGTATTTAAACCAACATAGCACTCTCTGTTACTGAATCAAACTGTTTCCTTTTTTAGGTTACTTAGGGTTATGGTTATGAAAAGAATTTCTATTTGCTAAGTGCCAGAATGAAGACACTTTTGTCACAGCGCACTTTTTAAACCTTTTAACACCTATATTTGTCTTTAAATTGTATGACTTGGGTCAAACATTTTGGGTATTATTTCACTGTAATTTGATGGGGGTGTTGCTTGTTAAGTTACATAGTAAAAAAATAATAAAATGGGTCACCATTTTATTCAGATGTTATTCAGATGTTATTTGAATAATAATTAAATTGTGTTACCAAATTAGTTATTAAAAATGTATATTCAAGTGTCATATTTTCAAACTAAATGTTTTATTAGCATGCTAAATATTTAGTTTGCAGCTAAAGTTAGTGAGTTTATTTAATTTTTACAAATTAAATATTTAACACGCTTTTTGTTGACAAACTAAATATATTAATATGCAACAAGAGCAGGCTTCAAAATATTTAATTAGACAGTGAAATATTATTATATTATGTATATATATGTTTTTAGTTTATTTAAATTAAACTAAAAACTTGGTTAGCTTGCTAACTATTGACTTTGAAGCTAAATATTTAGTTTGTAAGCTACATTTTAAGCTTGCTAGCTAAATATTTGCTTTGGAGCTAAATATGCAGTTAAAAAAATTGAGCTTGCTAATTAAATATCTAGTTAAAATTGTGACATATAAATGACTGAATAAAATTGTGAAAATATAACTTTTTAAAACAAACTCTTATTTTTTTTAAAAACAGGCTAAACAGTCCAAATTATTCATGCTAATTTTTGGCTGTATTAGGTCTGCTTTTTCTATTGGACTGAGATCAGAGCTTTGGGGTGGCCTCTCCAATGCACTGGATTTTTCTCTTTTTTTCTCTCTCTCTAATTTAATGGTTTACTGAGAGTTACCTCTCATTTAGAAGACCTGTTTAGACCCAACCTTTAACTTTTGGCCTGATATCTTCAGATTTTTCAGACTTCGTTTAATTGTGTAGTGTCTAACAGGCACTCTGTGATTGTTCATAAATCTGAAGTGGGCGTGGTTGATGTGTTAAGTTTCTCATGCAGTTTGAGACAAATTTCTCAGTTCTTGTGGAATATACACAAACCTGAAGCCGGTCCTGTTGCTGGCGTCTTCCATCAATTCAGTGTAAAGTCTTTTTGTGTTTTATTTACCGTTGTCATAGCAACTGAACTAACGGACGCCGGGAGGAAAAAGAGCGACGGCGGTTCTAGTTAGCTGAGGCATAAAGCTGGTCATCATTTAGCTAACATTACCTGCATCCAACAGCTTTACTGAACTCAGTTGATTAGTTTGGGGGAAAAACTCTGCAAATTTCTTTGTGTTTTGCTGATTTGCTGCCATGATTTTAACACACCTGAGTAGCTCTGCACAGCAGCAGCAGGTCTCCTTCAAGGTTGCACGGGTGTAAATCCAGCACGAGCGTCTTAGCAGTCATGTTGCATTTAAAGGCGGCTCGGAAAAACAGATTACGACGTGTTAACAACTATCAAACAGTTTTAATGACTGAAAAACATGACAGAAGGCATAGATATAGGAAGTGCGGAAGCCCTTACTGTATCAAATCGCTATAGGAATAACAGAGGGTTGGCCACTTTAAAGTAAAAACAAAGCTTCCAGTCCAAGGGGGGACACAGCTGACTCCATGGGAGGTCAATGCCCCCCAATGCCCACCCATGCCGTCGGGCCTGACTGTGTAGCTGATTTCTTTTTCTGTTCACTTTTAAATTAAGTCTTAGTATTTAAAAATAGTAAGTTGATAAGAAAAAAGAAAGCTGTGTATATTTTGTTTGACTCCCAAGGTAAAGGGTGACTTACCAACATTTTTCTCACTGGTCATAAAATAACCCTACTTTTTTTTAATTTATTTTTTTATTAACAACATAATACCTTTTACATAATTTTTGTGGTCAAGCAAACAAGTTACCTTGTTTGTTCAGGTATTTCACTGTTGCTTTTTTTTATTGACATTGTTTTGTATTACTCAGTTTTGACTTTGACATTAAAGTTTTTTTGTTTGTTTTTTTTGTCAAAAAAGCCTAATTTTGTTGGTCATGATTGATTTACCGTAAAAGGAGTAAAACATACAAAGGGGTGAACACTTCCCAGGGGCATTGTAGATGTAAACTACCTTTCTGCTGTACAGTAGGACATAGAAATGTGACCTTTTACCAAGGTCAAGGTCAGAGTTTGGTCATATTTCTATGACAACTAGAAACTCCAGTTTTCTACATTCTCAAATCACAAACTGCTTTAAATAATCTGTCACAATAGTCAATACAACTGCCAAAAAAAAGAGGAAATTCTTGTTTTGTGTCTTCACAAGTAGAAAATGGAATAATCTAGTTCAGATTTGATCAGTCGAAATATTTTAGATTTTGAACTGGAGACCAATAACCTCAGTTGGAGCTCATAAAGATAATAAAAATATAAACAGCTTTTCAGTTTAGTGTCGACAGGAAGCGCTGATGCAGGTTCTACATTCAGCTTCCTTAGTGCATCATTAGTGACATAAGTATTTATTAGTAAGTTGTATTTTTATGATGTAAAGTGCTCTGAAATGCCTTGTTGCTGAAAGATGCTGTACAGATAAAATTAGATTGATTGTACCAAGGTTGAGTTTGGATTCTGTTGGTGACTTGTTGAAATGTAATAATTCGTTTTCCACTGATTTGTCAACATTGTTTGTCTAAGAAGAATAAACACATATTGTACATTTAATGTTCTAAATGAGGAAACTCATTAACTAATTTTATGCTTTACCATTTTTACCAGTGACACTAAGATTTCTGAGACCTTATTAACTACTATATTTAACAGTCTGCAGTGTTTTTCATTTCCTACATAATCTTTTGGGAAATTTGCACTCTTGAACTAAATGTAAACACTTGGTAACAAAATGGCTAGATGGATGATTTGAGTGCATCTATTCTGGTCAGCTCCACAAATTCCAGACTTATGGTCATTTTCCTTTAAAATCACGACTGAAAACCCCTTTTTTTACAGCTGTCTTTGATTAATAACTGGAAAATAGATCGACTCTGGTATGGACATAACTCTTTGTTCTGTCATTCTAATAGGCATGTTTTTATATATATTGCATCCTATCTTTTTAATCCTCTAAAACACATTAAACTGCCTTGGTGCTGAAATGTGATGTATGCAATTAAGGTTGATTTAAATCTATAGTAGGCCTGTTACAATAACACATTTTGTCAGATGAATGTCCCAGAAATTATTGCAATGAACAATAATATTGTTTTTGAGACCATTTTCAGCTAATAATGGCATAATCATTCAAGTTTGCCTTCTCAAAGCTGAACAAACTTCAGTTTGCACACAATACTGGAACTGGAAGGTATTTTAAATATCTCAAATAAAATATAACAATAAGAACAATAAATAAAATGGAAATAAAAACCATGCATGACCGAAAACATAAATAAAACGAATTACAAAGTTTCTGTAAACAACATCGCCCTTTAAAAAAATTAATCCTCAGTTTGTAAATTATAGAACTCATTTTAATTTATTACTTGATTAATTGATTGCTTATTGCATCAGGCTTAATCTATAACGACTAACCCCTAAAAGCTGCTGTTTTGGGGATGCTCAATTGTAATTATTTAGTCAGTGATCACTCAGATTTTCTGATTTGGTTATATTTTAAAAAGTGTTATCAACTCATTAGTAACTGACTGGGATTTTTAAAAAAAACTTTTAATTAGAAATTTTAATAATTAACCTTAATTTTACAGGGGTGGGTTATGTTTATCTGGTTATCTGCCAAGAATATTTTATTAGCAGTTTATAACTTTTCATCTGAAGCACATTTTCAGTACAAATCAGGGTTTTCTTGCTGTTGTTTTTTTATATTTAGAGATTATTAAGTGAGAGAAATTAAATTAGTAGCTAATTTACAGAACACTCCAGAATTGTGACTGCTGTAATAGTTTATACAGAAGTACAGAATATTTCACACCTTCATTAAGAGCATGAGTAAACTTTTATCTATTATACAGAATAAGGGTCAAAATAAAGGCAACTATCTTCTGCTGCCTGGCAGATTATCGTTTTCATTTCGTCTTTTTCAAAAGCTTTTGATCTGCCTCCCACTAACTTTTGACAAGTTAGAAAAGAGGGGCCTACAACAGTCCCACAAGGCTTAATTATCCTTCTGACTGATAACAACTTGGAGAGGGGGAGGTCTGCCGAAATGAGAACAGGAAGCGAGGAGGGAGAGGGTGATGGTGGGGATTAATGCAGATTTTCTGATATTACCTGGCCTGTGATCAAAAGACTGTGTTGGCAGGCGGAGCACATAATCCTCTCAATTTCTCTTTCTGCTGCCATAAAACATCTGGAGCCATGTAGAGCAAGATATTATTGACCAGCCTGACTCCAGCAGTGGACGTGTAAATCACACCAGCGACTTTAGCCGTCTTCCACTGAATATTATAGTTGGCAGAGATCAGAGTTTTGTTGTGATTTTACCCAGTTTCTCTTTGAGCTATAACATAACAATTACAAGAACAGCTTTGGCCATTTTTTTATGCCTTCCTAATATAGACGGAAATTAATTATTGATATCTCTTTTTAGAAAAGAGGAAATATTTAGCATCTTATATCAACATTTGGTTTGGTTAGTGTAGTTAGCATTACTAAGAACTTCCCCATGTGTTCACTAAACGTTATGCTAAGGATTTACATTCTCTAGGCCTACAGAATTTCATTCCTTATGTCCGACTAATCAGCACCATGGAAAATGAATGGCACTCCTTGATTGGCCGCTTTTCAAATGCCACCCAATAGCATTCCAAGTTGCATTGTGCCTAGGTTTTTCTGCATTTTGTTTAGAATATTTTAGATATGTCAATGGGTCAAATTTATTTACATAGCACTTTAAAACAGGTATAAAACTGCACCAAAGTGCTGTACAAGAACGACAACACAAATGAAAACAGAGCACAAAACAATACATCAATTAAATGCCAAAGAGTAAAAATGAATTTTAAGAAGCAATTTAAAATGATCCAGGCTGTGGGCAGATCTAATCTGGAAAGGTAAGTCATTCCATAAAACAGGAGCAGGAACAGAAAAATATTCACACCAGAAAGGTGAATTTTCCACAAATAACTTGGGGTTTCAAATAGGTGAATCTCCAAATAGGTGATTAGCTCATTTGTAATAACAGCATGTCTATGCTTGGTGTCATGTTGGATTACAGTAAACTGTCAAAAAAAACAAACAATAAAACAATGTATCTAAAGTATGTTACTTAAGAGATATTGTCTGCCAACCTTTTTTCTTGATAACATTTAATTTAAAAAAGAAAGTGCAAGTTGCGGATTACCACCGTAGTCGTGCTAGTTTGCTGGTATACACAACACTAACGCCAGCAAATCCATTCCTATTGCTAGCCTGTCCACGTTAATGGCCAACAGAGGAAGAAGGGAAGGCTAGGTATACCAGTCACCAGCCTCTTCAGTGCTAACAGAAGTGAGTAATCTCTTTCTTATTTGCTAGCACCGGCGATTCTGTTACTGGTTCCCGGTTTCAGTTACTGGTGCTGGCCTATCAATAATCAGATCAGTAGCCAACTTCAGAATGCTACCTGAAACAAAGGAAATGGCGCTGGCTATTGCAACTACTGCGGCTATTGCGAATATTGCGCAGGCTGCGCAATAGTCTTAATTGTGGTGGTAAAACCACAGCATACTCATTATATTTAGTTTGGGACGCGTGCATAGCAGCCAGCTTTAGTGGTATTCATGCCAACAGAAAGGGGATGGAAAGAAGGTGGGTGGGAGAGGACAGGCAACCAAGGAGCCAGTAGCAGAGTTGTAGTCAAGACCACCAACCCAAGACCAAGTCAAGACCAGCACCCCATGCTACGTGACACAAAAAAATTAACTTTTACCTATCAAAATTGCTTCTGAAATTGATCTGAAAGATCCACATTCCCATAAAAAATAGATATTAAATACTTAGAGCTGAAATAAATTTAATCAGTAAAGATCCGTCCAGAAGAATCGGATCGTTCCTGAATGTCATATCACTATATTGCACTTTGGTACCAGCATTGTCCCATAAATGCGACACCTCAGTCAACACCTCCACACAATAATTCAGCCATGAGTGACAACTTTTTTTCATTGCAGATGCAACATGTGTCTCTGTACAGCTAGCTTTGCTAGCAACACGTCCACGGAGCTTACCTTTCTTTAAGCTTTCCTTCCAAGTGACAAAGTTGGACGAAGTCCCCACCGTCTGTGAAAGCGAAGCGCTGCTTATTTTACATGTCGCCATATCAATTTATGCAGCTATTATATTACTGACGATCAGACACATCTCCTCCCGCTCAGAGGAAACCACTGCGCATGTCTTGGAGCTTCGCGTGCAAGTAAAGGTGGAGGCGATGGGTGACAACAGATGTAAGTCACGTTATTGCTGGGATTTTACGGCGCCACCTTAAGTCCCTGAACTTCACATTTTAACGGAAATTTTTTTCGACTTGGATGTAACGAGTAACGCGACAGTTTTGTAGAAATGTAGTGAAGTAGAAAGTACAGATACTTACTGTAAAATGTTGTGGAGTAAAAGTATAAAGTACCCATTATTAAATCTACTTAAGTAAAGTACAGATACACGGAAATTGTACTTAAGTACCTGTACTTCGTTACTTCCCACAACTGATCTAGTGGAAGCATAACGTAACTCCAGCCTCTAGTGTAGCGTCTATTCTATGCGCCTTATAATGCGGTGCGCCTTATATATGAAAAAAGTTTTAAAATAGGCCATTTATTGAAGGTGCGCCTTATAATCCAGTGCGCCTTATAGTGCGGAAAGTACGGTAACCCTTTAACCTGCAAAGGTTCCTCGAGGTTCAGTACACCACTGGGGTTGTTTCAGGAATTCACAGGTTCACATCCAGGAGGCACACGCTTGTATTTGTTGCCAATCGAGAAACGGAATGAGGTCCTTAAGCTCCAGCAGAGCGAACAAATCTCTCACTTTTTATCGAATATTTACAGGCCGCTCTAGATCGAAGTTCCACCTCATAGCTGTAGCCACAGCCGTCAGCTACATCTTAATTTTTCTCTGTTGTTTAATGGAATAAAATAATAATGGAATAAAATAATAAAAAACCAACTATCAAAACATTTACTCCCAACAAGGCCTCCCAACTTCCATTAAAGGGTCATGCTAAGTTGAAAGCATATTTTCAGTTTCCAGCCGTAAAAAGCAGAACATCCATCCTGTGAGAGAGAGGTCAAAAAGCTAAGCTGCTTGGCAGACAGAAAAAAAGCGGCTTTATGTTCATGCTTGGCAGTGCTAATCTGGCTGCCTCCTAACAAATCTCCCCCTAATTTTGAGACATCATCAGACACTGATGGACCGCCATGTGGCGTCTGCCTTACAGCCGGGTCTGGACCACACTGAGAGGCATTGAAACCTGAGAAAGGTCCACTTTCACACAGTATCAAACGTTGATTTCTGATGATATAAGCTATTAGTCTGCGATTAGTGATACAAATATTTTAAGAGCTCAACATCGAGTGATGTATCATCCAGAATGACAAACATTCAGATCCGTCTAAGTGATTTTTACAGAGAAAATTAGTTTGGTAGGGTTTTTTAAAATAACTATCATGTTGATAAAACAGAATTTCTGCAACAATTATTTCATCAATTTCTAAAACTTTTGTTTTTTTTAGGAGGTCCACAACTAAGATGTTTCTTTTTTTTTCTTAATTCTTAATTACTACACCCACCTTGTAGTACGGTTAGACATTTATCGAGATAAATATCCTATTGTGATTATAATTTAGGTTTATTGTTGTCATGGTAAATTCCAGCTAATGTTTAAACCTCAAGACTGTCCGTGTTGTCGGGATAAATAGCTCTGCAATTTTCCACAGTTTATAAATTGCACTTCTTTATGTAACCGGTGTCCTAATGATGCGCATTACAGTTAGGAATGTTTTTCAAGAGAAGTATTTGTGTTTGTGGGGCCATAATTGCTGTGACACTCAGTTGCAGCCGTCAAGTTACCTAAAAAAGAAGTAATAAATACTCATCAATTTTATATTTATCACAATGGTGCCACAAAATAATGTGACAAACATTACTTCCATTTTGCTCACAAACTGAGAGCTACAAGGTAGAGACCTCAGTTTGTGATTTTAAGCATAATTTAAAAATGCAAAAGTGTGAAATATGATGAAAAATAAAAGCCACAAAGCTTCTGAAAAATCCTTGACAAAACTGCCGCTACTATAAAAATGTTCTTATTTAATCATCAAAACAGCTTTACGGGATTTGCCAAGGTCACAGTAAAAACAAAATGTTACATAAGCAGAAAATTAATTCATTTGCTTTATTCCAAAGAACTAAAAGATGATCACAAAAGTCTGATTGAAAAGTGTGGATGGTTGTTATGGATGGACAACCATCCATAAAAAATGGATGGCTGTTAATAGATAATGCTCTGTCCATTTTTTTTTTTTTTCTACCCCAAAACGATCTGGAATACAGAATATTCAACAGAAAAGAAAAATATTCCTACAGAATATTTTAAATAGTGGTGGGACTCAATATTTTATGTCAAGTTAATTGTAGGATCTGTAATCAATCAATCAATCATAATCACGTTTTAATCAAAAACCATATATCAACAACAAACATTTGAGCTCAAAAACCCTTTTTTCTTGCTTAATGTTTGAATAGATATATGAGCTCAGCAACAAAGATATTATTGTTTTTAATCAATTATTTAGGATATTCAACCATTAGATTATTTTTAAGCTCTCCTCTACCCATTCAGCTCTGAAGTGTCTCAGGAACTCCTGATCATTCATGGGACTAGAAATGAGGATGCTGACGTTAGCGTTGGGGTCGTCTGTGCTGTTGTTACATGTTTAGCATTGAGATGCTAATTTAGGCTTTAATAGCTGCAGTGATAAGCTAACTGCTTTTAGCACAATTTGAGCACAATAATAGTATTTTCCAACATCAAATCAGATATTTCTGAAACAAAAATTAAGACCCTGTGGACCAAGAAACGGCCCTGTTGTCTATCAGTGTATTTGTGGATGTCGCTCGTGCGTCAGATTAAGGGTTACCCTACTAGAAATGCATGAATACAAAAGTTCCATCTAAGCAATTAATTGTGCTAAAAAAAATGTATGCGTTAAAATTTATTTAATCGAAATTAACGTCTTAATTTGAAAATGTACTTATGTCATACAGTGTGAAATAAAAAACAGTTCTTCGTAGGGAAGTTTTGCTTTTTAGATGTTGAATAATTTTCCCACAGTGTAACTGAATTAATCATCTCTTTACCCATTAAAAGTTCCTCTTTTGACAGCCATAAATTTGATTACAAGAATGTAATCGCATTTGGTATTGAAAATACAATTTGCATAAATTTCACGTCCAAAATGAAATATTTTGTTTTACTCTCTACTTTTTCCTTCACTTCCACTTCTACCCCACCATTCAGAACTTGTAGGTGTTCAGAAATGATCCCAAAAACCTAACAGTGAAGCAACTTTTAGTCCTATTGATCCGGGAGGTTGTGGGTTCAAATCCCAGCCAGGACCTTTCCACATGCAGGGTGGATGTTCTCCCTATAGGATCAGAGAAGGAATGGACTGTCCTTTATCTGCAGCATCCATGAAAATGGAAGCAAATACTTTTTAAACAAACTCCTGAGAGATTTCAGGTCTCTAAAAACCTCTGAAGGAAACAGGTTTTTACCCTGCTGACTGTACAAGGAGTGCTGTCGTTGTTCCGGCTATAAGGAGGCATGCATTGATTAATCTGAAAAGCATTCCACTGATTCTCTGATCAGTCAGATTGTGCCAACAAAGAGATGAATCAGTGATAAACAGCCTACGGACACGCAACAGGTGGATTGTGTATGCGTGTGTGTGTGTGTGTGTGCGTGTGTGTGTGTGGGGGTGTGTGTGTGTGTGTGTGTGTGTGTGTGTGTGTGTGTGTGTGTGTGTGTGTGGGTGCGTGTGTGTGCGTGTGTGTGTGTGTGTAAGCCAGGAGAGAATCAGAGAGGAGTTATCAGTCCTCCATCTCTGTCGTCTACGTGGTGAACCGTGAAGAGCACGCATGTCGCATTCCCCCGAAACCCGCTCGCCCGGTTCATCCTCCATTCAGATCTTGGTTTATTTAGCTAATTAGCGCAGATTAGCTTCTCTTTGACGGAACGGGGGAAAATGTACGTGATTGGATCAGTTAAGCTTTTGATATTCATAACTCGTTCTTGCCACTTTATTTTACAAATCCCAGAGGATTTTATCACAGAGCTTAATTTCCTCTACTGAATTCCTGTTTTCTGTTCTGTTCTCTATTCTTCCATGTCTGGTCTTTAGTTTTGCTGTGTTGTTTGGCGCTGTTGGCTGAGGGTCTGTGTGGCATCTCATTGGCTTGCCTTTCATGTTTCATATCTGATAATTTACCTCTAAAAACGTTGAGCCACAGATCAAACCATAACTGGTTGACTAATTGCCAGATGCGAGCAGGACCTGTCCACCCAATGTGCCACTGCTTCAGCTGAGCTGCGTCTCTAATAACCAAGCAATTGCTCAATTTGGCATTTCAAAAATAAATTTGCTTAATGGAAGCACAGCAATTTTGTAGAAACTCAATGTTTTGCTGCTAGGATGAGATGATTTTTAAATGTATTTATTTTTTGGCAGTATCGAAATTGGTTTATTGGAAACATTGCAGTCTTGCTAAATTTTATTTTATTTTTATTTTTTATTTTTTGGCATCACACAAGTCACATGATCAACAACCAGGTGTTGCCACTGACGCGAACCAGAAAGAAGACGGTGACAGGAAGTAGTTTGAGGATCATGGCGGCACTTTTTATTTTATGATTTATCTCTTGAACAAACTTATTCAAATGCAATTTTGATTGTGCTTCTTATTTTATAGTTACACCGCAATTGCAAAATTGTAGGGATTTTTTGATGTTAGCTGAATATTAAACTTTTGCACACATTTGTAAAGGAAACGCAGCTGCAAACCAGAGCCACCGTATTATTAGTCTCAACAACTTTAACCGAAAACAATTTCTAGTCTGTATTTCACTTCTACTGACTCGTTTCCACCATTGGTTGGAGTTAATGATGGTGCTCCCAGCAGCAGCAGCTCAGGAAAGTTTCTCTTTTAAAAAACGTGCACTTCTAAAATGCCAGCCGTTTTAATTGTTCAGATTTGACTGCATGCAAGATAATGTGAGCTGTAACTCCCAGGATGTTAAAAGTATACCAGCAGGCAGCTATATGGAGCATGCAGCTCCTTACCGTCCTAATAAGCCGAGCCTGTCTTCTCTGACTGTGGCAGGTTTGTCAAATCCCCACTTTTTAAGGTCCTGGTGTCGGGCGTACCTGACAGAAGCTTTTGATTATTGTGGATGGCTGCAACATGAAACAAAAAGCATCTTAAATATATTTTCCTGCCAGCATCAAGTCTCTGCCTCAGCTCATCCTTTGATCTACTTTACTCTTGCAGAGATTATTGGGGGGGGAGGGTGGGGGGGCAGGTGATAAAAATAAAAGTATAAACTGGCTTTAAAGAAATTATGTTGGCATGCACATTTGAAAATGCTTCTTTAGTTAGAGAAGATCCAGTTGTCTGGTGAAGGATCCCACTGTTATGGGAAGATATTTCACACTCTGTGAGGTTGGGACTACAAACTTTGATGTGTGTTATTGTTTCTCTGTGAAAAACCAACACAAAGTAGAGGATCACTGCATTGCGGATAAAATTATGGTGCATGGTTTTCAAAATGTTTTAAAACTGAAAAGTGTGTCGTGGATTTGTCTTCAGCCTCTGTTTTAAATTATAAAACAGCACAGAAATTCAATGACACCGTTCACAACTCCTCCTTCTGTTCACTGATTGGCCTGAATGAAATGTGCTGACTGAGAAATATAGGTGAATGGGATAAATTCCAGATGTAGCACTGAAGGGAGATGAGAATCGGGCTGAATGGCGATGGCTAGGCTAGCTTGTGGTAGACTACAATCATCACTTTGTCTGAGTTTTGGCGAAGGAAGTTTTATTCAGGCGTCCCCTAACGCCTAAATAAAACGCTGACGTCTCCTCTGCTGAGCGTTGGCACCGTGGCTGAATGAATATTAATAATGTAACTGTTTACATCAATCACTGCTATGATTTTTACTGACTTATCGCGTTAACAAGCTCATTCACGTGTGATTTTAATTTAATTTCTTATGTAGCAAAACATTAACAGAACATTTACAAAAAATGTGTGCACGTTTGTAACGAAAACACAGCTAGTGATGGGAAAATTAGCAGATGTGTTTATGATCACTGCAGAACACTGGATTTTATTCAGCATGCTTCCATTGATCAAATAAATGTGTGGCTGTGAAAGACGAGGAATACGAGAGGACTATTGACTCCAGGAACAAAATTGGAATTGATTTGGCGAGCGGGCCAGAGATGGTTTACATTTCCTGCAGCGAATTGTTATGCTGGTGCTCCACGTCAACCTCTGGCCCAATTTGCCTCTCATTATTCTTCCAAACAAGCGCGCTTGGCCCCCGGGTGTGAAATGAGGGAGACTTAAGATGGTTAAAAAATCTTAATTGATGAAGCAGAGTGTGATGCAGAGGTCCATCTCTGTCACATTCTCTTCTCATCAAAAATAATATCCTGTCTGGGAGGAGAAAGAGGAGAGGCCAAATGGGTAAAAGGAGAAAATCAGAATATGAAATTAAAAAGGCCAGTATGCTCGTATTTCAACACTCAGACTGAAAAATAAACCGTAACACTCGAGATCTTGACGCACTTCTCTGTGCTGCAAAATGGAAGAGCCAAAAGGTCCATGGATGTCTAGACTAAGATAAATCTATAGTTGGTCCAAACGTCACAGGTTTTCTACATCTAGATTACATTTTCAGAAGTTTGCTTAAAGTCTAAATGTAGTCATATTTTAGACATGCTTGATGGAGAGAGCTGAGCTCAATACATCTAAATTAACACATCGTCTCTAGGTGAACCTCATAACCGCATCCTTAACTTAAACTATGATGTAAATTAGAGTTTTTTTTTTTTAGCTTTATATCATGTTAAAATGTTATTCCCTCATTAAAAACATACCTGGGGAGTTGCCTTGAGTCTTTAATGCGAAGAACGTCTGTTAAAGAGGAGCCATGTTGTGATGATTTCCTGAAGGCGGAGTGTTGGGAAGAGTAGGAGCTTCTTAAAGAGACAGTGGCCCAAATTCTCATTATTTGACTTCTCATTATTTGACTTCACAACTTAAAAGTTGTGAAGTCAAATTTCTTTTCAGCCATATTTGATACATGTATCACTTTATGACAACTGAAGGTAACATTGATAGTGCCGTTTTATGAAGCACAATGTGCCAGGAAAATACTTTCTGTTTTCTGCATTAAATGTTTCCCTTTATTCACAATTCCACACGCAAATGCTTAGGATGGGTGTCTCCAGCCTTCACAGTCCAAAAAGCCATTTTCACTTTCAGTTCAGGTAAATAAAACTCACTTACATCCACTAATTTTACATTTAAAAAATTGTTTAAAAAATAACTTCTGTGGGAAATGTGTGTTGTTGTTTTTTTAAAGAGCTGCATTTTATTTGTATTTTTGAGGTCTCAAAGAAAAACATAAAACGTTTTCAAACTGGACATAATTCTATGGGATGGCGAAATTTGTGCAACATGATGTGAAAGAAAAACAACACATAGTTTCCAACCTAACGAGAAAAGAAAATATATATTTTTTAAATGCAGGGAATTTTATGTGATTATTCCATTAAACCACCTCTGAAAAATCACCTCCTGTTTTCTGTTCAATCCCAGCAGAGTGGTCATTTTTCAAACCAAACCACTTTCCATCAAATATTATAACGTGATATAATCCCATCCAATTCAATTCCCCTGGCTCACCTCAGCACAGGTCCAGACTTTGGAAATGATGTGACGTTTTTTTGGATGTTGAGGCTAATTTTTCCAGAGCGTTATTGTATTTGCAGAAGATATTCCTATTAACATGATGGGAAGGCCTGGCGATGACAGGCTTATGAGTGTTTGAAAGCCTTGGGGATAAACATTGTTATTAGGAGGCGGGGCGACAGGCAGATGCCAGATGTAATAAGCTAACTGTTTTTGTTTTATTTTTGCGTGTAAGGGCATACTTAGGACTGAAAATCAGATTTTTTTTCCCCACCCCATCACTGCTTTCCGTTCTTCCAAAATAACAAATCACTCACTAAAACAGATGTAAAGGGAAATTTATAGCAGTAACTTCAAGTCAAACAAGGTTTGAGATGAAGTTTCTTCCTCCAAAGAAACAGTCTGTCAGAAAAAAAAAAAAACATTTACACAATCTCACAGTGAAAAAAAAAAAAAAGAAAGAAAAACAGGCTGAAAGGATGATGATGGAGCGTTAGATGACAAAATGCTGCCTGTCTCAGGTAACAGTGATGTGCTAAGAAAGGAAAATTTAGCTCCGGTAATTGAATAAAGATTCTTTACATCAAACTGAGGTTTTGGATAGAAACATGAGTGTGTGTTGTAGGCAAGACGAAGCGAAGCGGTGCTTACAGAGGACGCTCTCTGAAAGCAAGTCGGCCTCTCACTCGTCTGATAGATGAGCATTCTGGGAAACATCATTCTGAACTCCCTGTGCTCTCCAGAGGATTTATTAGCATCCCATTATGTTCATCTTATAGCAGCAGTCTCTCTTGTACACTTCTGGCAGGCAGCTGAGTGATTATGGCTTGCTGTTGCTTTGGAGCATTTCCCAATGTGAGTGTTTGGGCTGAGTTCCAAATCGCTGTGTATGATGTCCTTTTTTTTTTCCTTCTTCTTTTTTGGTGTAATACATATCTGGTACAAATGTAGGTTGACACAAGTTTAGCTACTGCATAGAAGGTATGAAAACTCTGCATGAGTTCAGAACTGCCAAGTTTGTTTCCGAGTTAAAAAGAATCGTAGAGAAAGGGTCGTGGTCAAGTACTCATGCTCCTTTGACATTTCATCAGGTTTTAACCACAAACGTCTGTCATAGACCAACACCAGACTAAAAAAATGTTGTTCGCTTTCATACAGCTAAATAAACAAAAACTGCTTACAAAAGTCATAAACCTCAGTTCTGCTAATGCCACAGGGATATACTGACATGGTAATTAGGGGAAGCTAATTCTAAAGCACTAAATTCATCCATCTTGATACTCACTGTGTGTCACAAGGAGAACATGATAATGTGAGGTGACATTTTGCTCTTTGTTTGCTAAACACCCCTATAGTTGTGTTGTATTCACTCATTCATTTGTTTCATAAAGTTTCTTTAAAATAAGACAGAACATGAAGAGAGGAAACTGAACTGCTGCACACAGAGACTTCAAAATAAGAGCATGAATATAAACATTACTACTTGAAAAATTATTTAACACTTGGTTATAAAACAGCGAAGTGAATTACCGGTTTAGAATCCATCTGGAAAAGTGTAGGGTAAGTTGAGCTAAACATTTTAAAATTTAGCTAAAGCGCAAAGCTAAAAAATTAGCTCTGCTTTTAGCGAATTACAATTACAGCAGTGTGCCCACCGCTCTAAAATAGCAACAAATCATCCTAAGTAACTAGGTGTAAACAGAATCCACTTCCTGTGTGTGTTTTACTTTCTCTGCACAAAGCCAGCTGTTGTGTAAAGGCCTCAGTGGTTCAGAGAATTTTAGTCAGAAAACAGCATCATGAAGAACAAAGAACACAGCAGATAGCTGAGGGCTAAAAACGGCAGTAAGAAGTTCATTTTTCAGTCTGTAGGGAATATAGTGCTCTGGTCAGATTAGACTAAAACTGAAATTTTATGGAGAAACGCTAACTGTGTACACTGTGGTTCAGTTTGTAGAGCAGGTACAGTGTGCAGAGGCTGTAGTCGGCGATGTGCTTGTCCCAGGTTTGATTCCTTGGTCTTGGGTCATTTGCTGCTTGTCTTCCTCTTTTCTCTCCATCCTGAAATAAAACAAAAAAAAAACCTAAAATTCTGCTTATTACCCCACCTTGAATTACAGTGGTGGTAGAATCATGCTACAAGTTTTCCATCCTGACTGAACTGCTGCCATTTTGTAAAGAGTTAGTGCAGCTAAGTCTGGAGATATGCAAAGCTAACAGCAAAAATTCCAACCCATTTATTGCGATTGCAATTTTTTTTTTACTTAATTTAAAAGTGCGCCACTCTTTTCATATTTTTACTTTCTTTCCAGCCTTTCAGTTTTGCACCGCTTTGTGTTACTGTTGGGTAAGATCCTTATAAAATACATTGAATTATGCTGTTCTGACATGGCAAAATGTGAAAAAGCTACTTTAATAGTAAGCTGCATAGAGATCTAACATTGAATGTCATCATTTTAAAGGTTTGTTTTTGAGAAGCAGAAACCTGCAACAAGCATTGGAGTACAGCTGCATCTAATAGTAAACTTTTATGAATCAGATTAGATAATTTTATACATTTACAGTGGATTTCTATGAATTATCTACTATCCCAGAAATCAGACATTTGATCTCGTTGTTCATATTTAGTTTTTCATATTTTTGAATCATATCCAAAAACAAATCTTTCAGTCTGTTGCTTCACTTAAAATCCCATCACACATCAGGTTTGCTTTTAGCGTCTGATGGATGAAGGTATGTGTCTAAAAACACATACCTTCTGTAAATCGCACATGGTGCGATTTACAGACTTTTTTCAGACGTATTGATCATTTCAAAAAAAGTCTGCAGCAACTTCAAAACACCACACACACACACACACACACACCTTAGATATATTCCACTGCGAATGTCGCAGAGAGGCAGTAATAACGGTAATTTCATGCTCTCCTGTAGAAAAGCTCTGCCGGCTCTGATGTCGATTCATTTCCTCTGGCCTGTCGAGTGTTTGAGCGAGCTGACACGACCGGGACCGCTCCCCCGTTTCTTCTTCTGCCTTCACTGCTTCCAGTTCAAGGTTGGCTGCTCTTACAGTCAGGTGGAGTTCAGCTTGGTCGGTTCTGTCAAACACAATATAAATACCGTCCAATTCCAAACCCCCCCACCAAAACCAAGACAACTAGCCCAAAGCTCAACCTCTAATGAAACCTGAGTCAATAGAGCTTCAGTGTCAGGTTTTTTTGTGGCATCATGTCTGTTTAAATCTCGATGTTGTGCTGGGATTTCTGTTTTACAACACCACTACATGGTGACACTTGATTAGCCAATGACTAAACATTGATGATGTCATATTTGACGGATTCTAGACATCTCTAAATAAATTAACTAATAAGATGAGTGCAATAACAAGGCATTTCATTAAAAGTTGTCTGCTTTTCCGTCACAAAATAACTATTTTGAAATAATTTTCCTCTGATTTTTTCACAGCAAATGTTGTGAAAAGGAGCTCAGATTTGAACAACTCACACAAGTTTTTTTGGTTTTTTTTTATTAGCCCGTCTTCAAAAAAAAAAAGTTGAAGTAACTTGAAATGTTACTTCAACAAAATAACATTTGTTGAAGTAAGATCTAAATGGTTTTAAACTCCAGTCTGTGCTGTTCAGTTTATTATTAAGTTTATTATTTAATCTGTTCTGTAATCTGAACGTCACAAGCCATAACCAGGCTTCTCTCTGTCGTCACACCATTCACACACACCCTTCACACACACTGTTTAAAATTGTCACTCTCTCCGTCACACTCCTAATAATATTCTAGCGCAGTCTGAATCGGGGGCAGCCTCTGTGCTGTAGTGTGAATCAGGATCAGCCTTCTGTGATGATCGTATCTCTGAATCATCCACTTTTTAACAGAAAAAAAAACAAATCTTGGAATGTGGGATGCATCATTTCAGAGTCACAAAGCTTTCTGGCCGTCTCTCTGCTGTTCTGTCACCGAGCTATGGCAGTTGTCACCATGGAGACCAACATCTTAGTCCCCCCATATTTTCTTGCATCTCTAAATCTCTCCGCTTCCTGTTAAAATGATCTGCCATCCTGACAAAAAATAAATAAATCAGGTTGCAACACGCTGGCGCCCTTTTTACCCCTCTTTATGCCCCCCCTCCACTCCTTTGCAGAGCTGGGAGGAGGAAGAGGAGGAGATGATGGGCTTTGAGAATACTTAATGACTTTGGTATTACCCTCTCAGGCTGTTTCATTTCGGATGAGATCTCGGTAACCCCTGCAGGCAGATGGCACATATTTCGCACATTGTCGCACGCCTGGTGTGACAAATAGCGCGCCTCTCACCTTGGGGCATTGTTGACTCCTCACAGGAGGGCTGTTTGTTATTAAAAACCCGGTTCAGACAAGCTTGAAGCTTCCCAGCACAAATTATGCCTTCTCTGGGATAGAAATGTATCATTGCCAGGTCCTGGGTGATATTATATCCCTTTGCCCTATTGCCCCCTCTAAACCCTTCTCTAAGTGAGGGAATCGTAATAACAGAAGAATTGATTAGATGTGAACTGCAGAGTAGCAGTCAGGAATGTGTTTACTGTAGTCTCCCTCCAGTCCAAATGCCAAGGATCAGCTCCCAGCAGACACTCCTCTGCCCCATGAATGATTAATGAGTCAGAGTGCCTCTGTAGGCGGCCACAAAAATACATTTTCTACCACTTAGGTCAGTGGCGTGTCACTGTTTTCCACCGGACATTCAATGCCTTAAATTTGGGGGTTTTCTTTTATGAAATTATGATTCTGAAAAGTCTGCAGAGCTGCTACTAGTTTGTCAGGTAGTGCCTATTAATCTGACTCCCAACACAAAAACGTGCTGTCATCATGTTACAGCACGTAACATGATGACGTTATGTTGTGCTAAAAGGTGTCACTTTACTTTGAGATAAAAAGAAATGCACAGTTAACAAATGTTCCAAACTGAGCTAGAGCTAGCTAGAAAATGTCAAAACAAAAATAACTTTTCGTTTATCCTATGGTACAAGGAGGATATGTCAGAAAATAAATATCATGTTTAATTGTCAGACCCATCGATTTGAAGCTAAGCTAGCTAGAAGCGGGGCGAATATGGGGTGGCATATGTTTCAAAGCTTTTGTCTTGTGTAAGGCAGCATTTTGTCACATGGTACAAACTGCAACTATGGAATATAAAAAATTACATGAACTTTAGCTTATTTTACTTAGAATTTATAAGGGAATTAAATACCAGTGAAACACATGGATTATTTTGGTTTTCAGCCATTCTTGTGGAGATTTGCTGCTTCTGTCATGTCAGATGAGCCAGTTTGTGCTTAGCTTTAGACGTCAGTTCAAAGTGGTCACATCTGACTGTAGAATACTTTTGTTTTTAAACCTAAACCTTTAACATGGTGTCTTGCTAGTGCGACGACAAATGTGACGCACTAGTATGTCAAGTGCTTGTTGCTAGCAGTGACATTTTTCTGTCTCTTAATCAATGCACTGTAAACAGTACCATCCTCCTTACCGTGCGGTACCGTCTCATGGACCTGCAGCTGCAGGTGTCCAGAAATAGTTTGGTGTTTGTTGGTTTTATGGACCACTTTTACATTGGAACCGCACTAATCTCTTCCATACCACTCAGGGGAAACAATGCATTAATGACATGTTATGCTACCAGGTCAAACGCAAATAACTGAAATTACAAAGTTACATAAAGAAAGGGTGAGTTGACCATATGACAATATGGATACATTTTGTTTGGTTTATTGTTCTCTTTAAAGATAAAATCTTTCAGAGAGAAAACTTGAATTAGTCATGTTTTCTCTTGGTTGAATCTTTAATAACATGCTATGTTTGACTCTCTTTTCAGCTTTACTACCATAAACTCTAATGTTTACCATGTTAACTGAAGCTTTTCCAGTTTGAAAAGTTAATTCCTGGCTTTTTCGGATCTCTGAATGTCACAAAGTCTGAGCTTGGGTTTAATTTGTTGCAGTTGCAAGATGAAACAGTTGTTTCTCAAAAATGTTTTTCAGTTGTAAACAGTCTTCCTTGCTTTAGTATGATGGAATTTAAATAATCTGTTTACCTCATCATCATTTAAAGATTAAAGAACAGCAACAACTGATTATCGATGATCATTGTGTAGCAAAACTTGCAGTAGTTGGTTTGAAAAGGCCAGATCATCAAATCCTTTCTGTTCATCCTCACTGTAAAGCTGGTGTTGGAGACTTTACTCCAATAAGTCAACATAAGAAGAAAGTGTCATACAAGTAATCAAATGCTATCAGCGTTTCCAAGGCAACCAAAACTGACCACCTTTGTAACACAATATCAACCACCTATTTTCTCACCGCTTTTACTTATGTTGGCTATTTTCTAACATTCAGCTCAGCCCCCCGTGAACCTGGACAAATTACCTGAATCAAAAACAATATGACGCACAAATGTATCTATAGAGATATTTTTCTCATCGCCATTAGCGTTAATTTGCCACAGATTGGAAAGAAGAACTTTAGTGTGCGACGCTGAACATGAGAAGTTACCAGAGAGGGCTGGTCTGAAAACTGATGGGGCTTTGTGAAGCTAATGTATGATACACAGGGCAGCAAATGAAAATCAACCTCGCCTTGTTCTGCCTCCCGATTGTTCGTGTAAATAATACGCAGACAAACTACAAATATTTTATATAGCTGGTGACAAAATCAATACTACATGAAGAGAGTTAATGACACGGAACTGAACGAACTCCCCAACCGAATGAAATCCTGCACTTCCAGCGCTTTACACTGTGTGATTTAAGGATTTTCCACACAGATGCAGCATGGAGAGAGTCCAGTGTAACAACTACAGTAGTCCAAAATGTAAACTCGACATGCTGTGTGAAGCTTTAGAAACAGACAGATGTTAATGAACAGAAGAAGAAATAACCTAACATGCAGATATTGATCAAGAGTTCAAGAGTTTATGCATTCGTAATGACTTATTAATTGAAAGGCAACCCTAAAGTTCAGAAAGTTCATAATCAAATCAATGTTTTTAAACCTTTAAGTAAAAAAAACAAAACAAAAATGTGGTATTGAGGCGTGGCTTCGAGACCACAGTCAGACTTCTGTAAAATATGTCAAACTAACTCTACTAACTTTTGATTTGTCACTTATAAAACAGTATATTTGTTTTTTTTTGGCATTTTTTTGTGAGCTCATTTCAAATCAAGTTGATATAAATCTTCAATTCCCAATTAAACTTCCTGTAGGACTCATCCATCACCCGCTGATTCCACAGGAAATAAATGCCAGGGAGGCAAACTTATAATGAGCCCAGTTCTTCCAGTTAGCCTCACCGTAGATCCACAGCCTGTAGCAGCTTATCGTTCCAGTCAACACCACTGGAAAAAAAAAAATCTGATTTAAAAAAAACAGCCACAAAGGCAACTCATAAAGAGAGAAGTGGTTTGGGTAGGTAGAACAGTCCTCTGTACAGGAGTGTTGAATAACTACCTGAGGTCATGCAGACAGAACACGGCGTTTACTCGTCTCACAGTTGGTAAATGTGATGGGAACCAATCAGATGAAAAGATTCCCATAGTAATGTAACATTTTCACCAAAGCTAAAGTTCTTTTGTGTCTGTGTTGCCATGAAATGGACCGGCGACCTGTCCGAGGTGAACCCGGCCTCTCGCCCCCAAACCGTTGGAGATGGGCAGTTATAGTCCATTTTTTTATTTGTTAATTACATCGATTTTAAGATGCAAAAAAAATTTTTATTCGAGAATTTGCTTTTTTTCTTTTTACATACAAAGGATTTTACCTTTTGAAAATCGTCCGACAATTTAAAAATGTTGCCGTGTGAACCAGGCTCTCCTTCTACTGGGTCACAGAGATGGTTTGGTTTTACAGTGGTTTCCATGACAACAGACGGCACCAATGTTGTCAGTCTATGTCAAGGTCAATGTCAAATTTATTTATATAACACATTTGAAAAAAGACAACAGTTGACCAAGTGCTTCACCATAACACCCACCGTCTTGAAGGCGGAGTTATTCACCCCCTTTATTTGAAGGGGGTGAATAAGACTGACATGACACTTTCATAAACATGACATAACACATGTCATGAACATGAATAAGCCTTCATGAATATTTATGACTGTTGTCATAAAGCGTCATTCGGTAAATTATGACACTTTTAATACAAAGTCAACATTATTCAAAATGTCTTTGTTATGACAACTTTACATTGGCCAAAAAATTATTACTGTTTAAACTTTACCTTTAATAACATAAAGTTACCTAATTTTTAAAGTGCAATCAGTAATACTTTTAGAACCAATTTATATCAGGCAGAAGCTTGGTAAACGGCAGCTCAGGGGAGGAATTTTGTCCTCGAAGGCGGCGCTAGATCCACTCAGTCATTTTGCACAGCTGAATGGTTGCCATGGAGATGAAAGGATTTCTCAAACATGCATGAAAGAATCAAAGCAACACTCCAGGGATGTGGGAGTAACATAACATGATGCAAAGCTCAAAAAAGTTGATTTTACTTAATTCTGCCCCTTTAATAAAGCAGACAGTGTTTCAAGCATGTACAACTTCAACCAGACTTATTTAAGAAAAAAAAACATACAAGGAGGTGGTGTGCTCTTTGTCCTATTTCTTGTGGAAGAGCACTCACTGCAAAACAGTAATAAATCAAATCCAATTCCCTGTCTTTTATAAGATTACCTGTTTACTGACAGCCAAACATGCGTCACCGCTCACAAACACTCGCTGCAGGTTATGCATCCACATGTGTTTGCATAAATTTTTAATCACGCCTGCCCGTCTCACCCAGCAGCAGGATGAGCGTACCTCCTGCAGCTTCAAAAACCGGCAGCCCCTCACCCCTCCTCCCTCACCACTAACCCACTAACCCCCCTCCCCGAACCCCCCTCTCCCAGCACCCCACCTTGATGAATAAGTAAACACATTGAACCAGGCAGAGATGCAGACGGTAAAATTCCCAGCTGGAGGCAGGAAGATTTGCTTTCTTCTGGAGGAAATGTTGTTTACTTGTTGAAGATTTCGCTGCTTACTTTCTGTGAACTCTATTAACATTTTCCTTAGAGTCTGGATCCACGCATCAGCTTTAATTCTGCTCTGGAGATTGCATTACACAGCCTCAATCATACATGGAGCAACTGTTATTAAAGTATGTGAAAAACAATTTGCCTTGGTCTTGACTGCTGGCAAACATATATATAAATATATATATATATATATATATATATATATATATATATATATATATATATATATATATATATATATATATATATATATATATATATAAAATTGTGTCCTTTCTTTATTGCATTTCTGAATAATTCAGGAGGCAAATTGACAAAAGTAGAGAAGAGTGTTTTTCTGGTCTGTATGGTCTTAATAGGGAAGGCTGTAGTGACAACCATTAAGTGTTTTCATTCTGTTTTTCATTTTTTCTTTAAAAAAAAACCTGCAATTGTTTGTGTGGAGCTGTTGTTTACGTCGCCTTGGAGACACCAGCAAATTGTCCGACTGCTTTTTTTCGAGTGGTTCGCTTATCTTTTATTATTCTTAACACGTCTCCAAATAGACTGTTGTGTCGCTTGTTTCTGCTGAGCTTGTATGTTTAAAATGACATCTTACAAGCAAAGCATGAGCCTGAAGGAAAATGCAAAAACAGTACAATAGAGCAGGAAAAGGCAATGTGAATATAGAAATGTACAGTTGTTGTCTGAATGGGCCCAGTTTTACACTGGATCCCTGTCTCTGAAATTCCATAGTGGTTTATGTAAACAAATAATGCAGTGCTATGTAAACGACATAAAGCGGTGAGGTGAGTGAATTGTCATCAGAGCAGACAGAGGGTCTGCACAGTGTAGCATGAGACTAAGGGTGTTTTCACACCCAATAGTCCAGTAGACTCTACTCTATTTGAGACCAAATAGCAACATTTGTTACATTTTCAGCTGGTGTGGTTCACATTCGCTCTGCACTGTCAAAAGAATCAAACTCTATGAAAAAATGTGTTTACTTCCTCGCCTGAGAGGGGCGAGGCAGCACCAAGAATCACTGAAGGAAACAACACAGAAAACCTCTGAACAAGAGATTAGCTGCGTTCCCATAAACATTTCCACAAATCTTTGTTGTTATTGTGCTGTTGTGGAAAAAAGACACAATCTCACATTTGCCATGTTTCCATTAAATAAGAAATGTATCTAAAATCATTCCTCAATAAGCTCATTCACAAGATGTAATTAAAAATCATGGCAGTTATGGATGTCCCTGCCATGATTGCAAAACTTTTTAAAGAGATTTTTCAGTTTCAATTTTTTTTTCCAATTTCAGACATTTTTTTTTCCAGTTTTAAAATAAAATTTCAGTTTCAAATCTTTTTATTTTTTTTTCAGTTTTATTATTTTTTTCCCCTTTTGAACAAAGTTTATGGCCCCAATCTAGCTCCATAGAATCAATCTTACCACGGTGGTATCAATCTGATACGGATATCAACTTTATAGCTGTACTGTTGATATTTTGGATTGGTCTCCCCACCTCTACTCTTGTGAGAGAACTGCTAAAACCACTGCTGGGTTAAATGAAAATGTTTAATGTAAGTGTACTAGGAGTATTAATATTCTTACGTTTAACTGTAATTGATTAAACACAGACTCACTGCTGCAGAGCTTCTTACAGGAGCAACAGGAGACATTTTACAAGACCAAAAATCACCTTGATCGTCATCTCACTGCAGAGAAAACTCACTGAATCCTGACAACTACTGATCAACAAAAACTCAAGTTGTGATTCATCTTTTCTTTTTTTTCATATTTTTTTCCTCACCATGGAATAAAAAAAATGGATCAATATCCAACCGAAACATAAGTAGAGAATCCCAAATCAGTCCATCTTCATTTTCTCATTTTGACAAGTTGATGCTTCATGCCAGATAACTCTGGAACATGTGATAAACCTTCTTCATGTTGTAATGATTGGAAACAGAACGCACAATTTAACTGTAAAATATGGGCCGAAATTACACATAGCTGCCTTGAAAGACAGGAAATTGCATTTTTTTGCACAAATATGAGTGATTACATCTAGATCACAGAAAAATGTGGAATTTGATTTTCAGCCTTGGATCCAAAAGGCTGACATCTTCACACAAGCAAAGTAAAAAGCATCATAAGGAATAATTGTATTCAAATTGTCACCAAATTAGACTGCAAAAATCACATGTGTGTTACTTTCCAAAATCCTCCATCAAAACCTGCTGCCTGCTTTCCTGCCACACCCACACACACACGCCCATGCACGCACACACACACGCACACCCCTACACACACACACACACACACACACACACACACACACACTGCAGCTCACTAGTGTCCTTCTGGGTTAATGCACTGCCTGGATGTCAACAGGCAAATGAACAGCACTGTTTACCAAATGGCTTTGTTGTTCGGCACACAAGCTTATTAATTCGGCATCTCATTACAGGCGCCGAGGAGCCATTTTCCTGGAAATTAATTGCATTTTTTTTTTTTCAGCACGCTCTTGTCATTATCATTCTTCGCTGCATATGGATTAGCTGTGACCATAATAGCCCTAAATATTTCTATTACAGGAAGCCTAGACAGAGTTGGAGCATCAGCCAGAAGCGTGACCATGTTGGTGTGAACACAAACGCTGAATTTCAAACAGGAGCTTTTGTGGAAATCAGGCTCCAGGTGCTTCCTGCTAAACAAATACAGCGGCCAACAGTTAGCGTAGCGTTGTTGATTCAAAGTCTTGAGTGTTTCTGAAACTGGGACGACGCTTGCTAATTTTACACGTTTAAATCATCATGTAGTATGGAAGAGGATTAGGGCCACTGATAAAAAAAGAATTCTGACTTTAATCTCAGAATAGCGATGGGCATTTATCGTATAGTTTATCGTGAGAAATTTCCTGTCATAATAAGATTTTTATTTATCGTTGTTGCAATAAATTCCAATTAATGTTTAAAAACCTCTGAAGCTATCCATGTTGTTGGGATTTTTATTTCTACAATTGTTCACTTTATTAATAAATAAATCAAATCAATAAATATCAATACATTTAAAAATATGATTAAATGCAGTTGCTGTGTGCATTTTAGTGATAAAAATTACACTTGTTTGTGACTGTCCCAAAGAAGCGTATTACACATAAATATGTTTTTCAAGAGCGTTACTTGTGCTTCTGGGGATATTATTAAAAAGTAGTAGTTTTTGTCGTCACTTTTATCGTTATCACTGTAGTACCGCAAAATATCATGATAAAATTTTATGTCCATATCATCCACTCCTATTTCAGAATTTTGACTTTGACACAGAATTAGAATTCTGAGCTTAATCTGTCAAAATCCAAATAAATAACCAAGGAGACTTCAATTACCATGTTACTATATGAAAATAATATGAAAAATAATCACATAGCAGTTTGTTCTTTTCTATAGGATTTAAGACTCTACAATTTACAAAAATCTGATTCTGAGGAAAAAAACATCGGAAATCTATAAAACGTCCAAATTTTAACTTTTTTTCACTTTTCCCAAAGGCCCTCTGTACTACAGCTGCCATAGCAGCATAGTGCTTAACACTGCTGTCTCAGAGGGTCCAGTTGGAGCATTTTTGTGCTGAGTTTTTATTAACTCTTTTATTCTGGCTCTTCCCGTTTTCTTCCACTGCCGCTTGTTGGATCAACTGGAGATCTTTAACTGCCTTCAGTGTGAGTTTTAGCATGGGCCTTGTTTTGGATGGGCGACCTGTCCGATCGGTGCCCTGCCTGTCGTCCACTCAGGCATCGGCACGGTGAATAGAAACAGCTTACCCGCCTTGTGGCGGGAGGGGGGGTGGGGGGGGGACTGAGAAAGCTGATCACTGAACAGACTGTAGCTAAATGCTAACAGGTCATGCTAGCAACAGTCTTTCTTGTGAGGAGTACTCACCTTTCAAATACAGTCTTATGTGCTTTGCAGGCATTTTATCATTTTATAGCACAATCAAGTAACGTTAATGGTATATATACTAAATATGAATGAAAAGAAATTTGACTTTGTAATTTAATGACTTGAAATTGGGCCTCTGTCTCTTTAAAAACTTCGGCTCTTCAGAAAACTCCACCTTCAGGAAGTCATCACAACATGGTTCCTCTATTAACCCTTAACTTTTTTTTTTTTTTTTTAACCAGCATTTAACTGAGAAGCAGCTCCAGTTCCACCACGTGTTTGCGAATTGTTGCTGGCTAGTCTGAAGGAGCTGAGAGGGGGAGAGCTGCTCTGTGAGGCAGAAACTTGGAAACTGCAGCTCCTTAGATGAGCTGAATCTAGAAGGCGGGGCTAGGTCCAGGCAGGCATTTTGCACAGCTGGTGGTTGTCATAGAGATTAAATGATTTCTTAAATATGCATCAAAGAATCATGAAAAATACGCCAGGTGTATTTTTCAAGAGGGAAGAACATAACATGATGTAAAGCTCAAAATAGTTGATTTTACATAATACTGTCCCATTAATATTCTCAGATCTAATTATATTTTTCAATGGAAATATATATTTTTTTCAGTTTCATTTTTAGTTTTCATACCTTTGGCCCCATATGTTTTTAGATCTGAAGGTTGTCTCATCAGAAAAAGTTATGGACATTTTAATTGAACTCGTTTTCACTGGATTCACATAAAAGTCAACAAGACAATTGTAATAGTTATTCTGATTCAGTAGTGACAATAAAAGCCCCTCCACTATATTTTCTCCTATGAATAATTGGTTATGTAATGAAGTCTAACCAAGTCTTATAGAATTGAAAAAGCAAAATTTTCTCCATGAACTTGTGGTCTGGTGCTACACACACACACGCCCACACATGCACACACACTCATGCATGGGATACTGGAGGGTATTGACAACAGGTGCACAACATTCTTTTTTCAGTTAGAGGAGGTCATTAAAAATTTATCATCTTAATTTCTGTTCCAAACTAATTATCCGAACAAATGAGTTTGGAGGTCTCTCCAACAGTTGTTGGCATTAGTATCTCTAACACTATTTTTTATTTATTTATTCTGTTTATAAGATGTCATTTGAGAGTTTTAAATTCAAACAGCCAACGCAAAAAGCCAAGCTTTCGGCTTTGTGATTAAAATACAATAGAATAACGGACCGGAGCCTGTTCATATGTAAGACCTGGTAGAGGAACAGTTGAAAAACGAAAACTAACTTCTACCAAATAATGACAGCTAGATTAAAATATTTATTATTAAATAAGCGATACCAATAAACAGTGACCCCTTTAAAGTGCCACCAAAAGTCACACAACACCGGCACTGTAGGACCAGAGCTTTCCGACAAGATGATGATTATTGTATGTTAGAGTCTGATAACGACCGGTTTGCTCCACAAATTCAACACAAACAAGATTGTTCCCAGGTTATAAATACCTGTAAATTATGCAGCGCGGAGAAAATGTACCGATTAAAGATCAGGTCTTGAACAGGAGGTGAAAAGTGAGGATAATAATAATAAATAAAGGCTGTGAGCTGAGAGCTGCATAGAGAGAAAGAAGTGAGTTTATCAGACCTCTGTGGGCTGCACCTAATCTCTGCCTGAGGCTATGAGGAAGCACAACATGTGGAACAGAAAAGATATTTATTTTATTCCACTGCATTGATTTTTATCCTTTTTAAAAATGTCCGGAGCACATCTTGGTTCTCTGTCCAGTTTAGCCACTTCAAACTGCTCTGGCTGATGTCTAGCCAGCTGTAAGATGTAAGTGGCAAATTAGAGGCAGAAACCTCTTCACATTAGCATTGGTTAAAGTAATCTGATCTCCGTTATCGGCTCCTGCAGTTGCAACAAGCTGCTCAGTATTCAGGATTAAAAGCGGGCCTTCGGCCCTCGAGCTAACACAATTCTCTTCTTCTGAAGCTCGGCGCTGGCGCACAGCGGGCCTGCCGTACATGTAAATTGCATCTGGAGTGTATTTACCTTTCAGGTCAAAGACGAACATGAAAGGCTTCTGCGGTCCCAGTGGCA
This sequence comes from Poecilia reticulata, assembly GCF_904066995.2. NCBI lineage: Eukaryota > Metazoa > Chordata > Actinopteri > Cyprinodontiformes > Poeciliidae > Poecilia > Poecilia reticulata. The sequence continues at coordinate 5,556,326 of NC_088835.1, forward strand.
GCGACTGTAATGAGGATGGGCTCGCCTCAACAGCCAGCGCTTTGACCCACATTAGCTCGCTGCTCCAGGCCCGTATGGAGGCACAGCAGACACGACAGTCTGTACAACTTCATGTCCTACTGAGTCGTTGTAAATGGAGAAAAAAACCGGAGGAGTAAATTGCCACCAAAAGATTTATGAAATTTTGAGATTAATTTTCAAGGAAATATTCGAGCTCCAAAAATCAAAAGTTAGCCAGAAAAAAAACATGGAAATCTCTGAGTTGGGAATGTCAAACATTTTCTACAAAAACACAAAAGTTTCAAATTTGTTGGAAAAAAAAAACAAAACTAATCTCAGAAATTTTCTAGGAAAAAAACATGGTCAGGAAAACAAGATCAATAATCTTCAAGCTTTGGAAATTTGTCAAAAGTTGTACTTTTTTACTTTGTCAATTCACAAATTTCTAAGGTTTTCTTTCTAGAATATTTCTGAGATTAATCTACATATATATATATAAATTTGGAGGTCTCTCCAACAGTTGTTGGCATTAGTATCTCTAACACTATTTTTTATTTATTTTTTCTGTGTATAAGATGTCATTTGAGAGTTTTAAATTCAAACAGCCAACGCAAAAAGCCAAGCTTTCGGCTTTGTGATTAAAATACAATAGAATAACGGACCGGAGCCTGTTCATATGTAAGACCTGGTAGAGGAACAGTTGAAAAACGAAAACTAACTTCTACCAAATAATGACAACTAGATTAAAATATTTATTATTAAATAAGCGATACCAATAAACAGTGACCCCTTTAAAGTGCCACCAAAAGTCACACAACACCGGCCCTGAAGGACCAGAGCTTTCCGACAAGATTATGATTATTGTATATATATATATATATGTGTAGATTTTTTTCTAATAAATGTTTGACTTTCCAATTTCCAAAAGTTCAATGTTTTCAACTTTTGAATCATAGAAATTTCCACTTTTTTTTTCTAAAAATGTTTTGAAATTAATCTAAAAATGTCTGAGTTTTTTTCAAGGAGATTTTCAACTTTTGAAGCTAAAACCATTTCCAAATTTTTCTACAAAATTTCTGAGATTCCAAAAATTTTGAGAATTTTTTGGTGGATATTCACTCCTTTTTTTAAATCTATAATAACCCAAATCTATAATAACCCCATGATGTGGGTCTCGTTAGTCTGAGACCCACATCATGGGTCAGATTATAGTTACTCTGTTTCTACAAGAAAAAGTTTGTAATCTAGAATACATTTTTAATAATTCTTTAACAGCCCCAGATAGCACACATTGTTAAATCAACGTAAAATTATAGTTGGAATTGTTGATTTTTGGTTGAAGTCGACAAATGATGGTGGATCAACCATCAAACAACCATTCACCTCTAGCCAAGTAACTAACGTTGAAACTGTGTCATTGAATCAATGTTGTTTTGTCGTTGAAATCTAATGACTGAAATGCGATCAACATCTGATCAATGTTGAATCAATGTCAGCTGTTTTGCCACACACCTTCTTCCCCTCCTCTCCTCTTCATCAGAGCTCTGGGTGAGGGTTAATTACGTTTTTACTTAAGCACTATGTGCAAGAGCTGGATGGTTGTTTGATGGTTGATCCACTGTCAGTTGTCGACCTCAACCAAATATCAACCATTCTGACTATAATTCAACGTTGATTTACCATTGTGTGCAATCTGGGCAGTTTGTTGCACCCCTCATCACCTCCTCATCTCCCCCTAACTCCCTCCCAAATCTCCCCCCACCCACCTGCTCCTCCCAGCCTTCCCCTCTTTATCCCCTCTGATAAAGAGGGGATCTTCCCTCCCCCCCTCCTTGAGCTCTGGGTCAGAACATTTTATTACTAAGTGGGGGTTAATCATGTTTCAAATTAAGCACTACATGTTGAGAACAGTGGGTTGCGATTCCTTTCTGTACATTTTTTTACTTGTCTGTAAATATTATTACTGACTGTGCATAATGTGTTGACACAAAAACATCTACAAGTCTCTACTAGGAGTTGTACAGTCTGACTCCCCCTTTTTACACTAGTGGTTTTTCCCAACCAAACAGCCACTTTGCTGCTGGCTTGTTTGCAACCAGTTTCTGAATTGAATTCTCCTCTGAGCAGTTTTATGGTAAGTTTTTCAATATTACTTTGATCTTAAATGTGTTTATTGAAAAATAACTGCATTGTTTTGTGCCCATAGTAATCCTGGTTCTTTTGGGGCAAAACAGATATTTTTAATAATTGAGGTCATGTCTCCTTTTGTATTATTTTCATCCTACCCACCACTCCAGGCCTAAGTATGAAATCCTGTGAGATTTTGTGGGATTTGAGTTTTTAAAATAGGGCGGGGCCTATTGTTTGGTCTGGGAGAGCATGTGGTGGACAAGGAAGTGTAAGGCTAGCTGCTCCAGGTGGGCTTTAAATTGTTGTGATAGTAATCACTTGTTTTTAACTTTTTATTATGATGTGTTTAGGGACGTGCTTAAATGTGCATTTGTTCCAGAACAGCTGAGTTACATGACTGCATGACTGTCTGCAGCCATCAAGAACCTCAGAAGGTTGTTGATCATCCACAGATTCAATCCAGGTGAGGCAGAAGAGAAACACTTAAAACATGTAAGGCAGGTGGAACACTGAACTAAACCTGCTTTTGACTGATTCAGTCTGTTGATTCTTAGATTGGTAACTGGTTAAACTGAACTGGACTATTATTACTTGTGTGGGATCTTTATCAGCATATAGACACTTTTTTAAGGAATTTAATCAACTTATTTGGAAATATTTGTAGTTGATGGAAGATTTAACCAGTTATTTGATGGAAGTTTATTCTGTATAAATTATTTTAAAAAATTCCAAGTACAGTATAAATCACATTTTGCTCTACTTATTTGTCTCTGGTGTGTTTAAATAAACCCTGATCCTCCCTGAGTTTTATCTTTAGGTTTTCTGATAAACAGCCTTTATTTTAAATATTGATTCACTCATTTTAACATGAGTGCAGCATCATAAATCCTACACTATACTGCAACTTGATGGGTAAATGTAGTTGTATGTAAACATTAAGATAAATATTAATGAAAGATCAAGATAAATATTTAACAGTGAGTGTACATGGGGAACTATATGGTTTGTATTTGTTCTGAGACCTGTAACCAGTACACTGTTTAATCTTTCATTGTCTTTCAGAACTTTTCAAATGTTTATCATCTTTCTAACCGGCACCTTCCTCACTTTTATTTTTGTGTTTTTCAGCCATTGCTCTGCATTTTGACCGAAAGCTGACTCTTGAGGACTGCAGCTAAACTGTCAAGAAGTGGCTTCATTACGCGCAAGAACGAGAGGAAGACATGGCAAGGAATCAAAGTGACGCCAACCAGAGTCAAACTGGGGTTACCACAACTTGTACTGTTTCCCTAGTTCTTACAGTACAAAGCTTAACCTCATGGACTCTGTTCTTCTGTAGACCATACACTGTTGTTTTGACAGCCAAAAAAGGAGTGAAATATGTTTAAAGATCTGTCCCTCTTAAATAAAATTTTATATCAAACCCATGTTGTCATATTTAACCTTTTGTACACAGTTAACCCATGATCTGCCAATAATGTAGTGTTTAACACCAGTGAAGAAACTTTTAGTGGCATGTTATAATGTAGATATATCAGACCTAAAAATGTACATAAAGCAGGAGCTTTCATTCAATATAAAATCAACAGAAATATGCCTGCAGAACCACTTTCAGATGAAGGTTGAATCAACATTGATTCCTAACTGATTCAATGTAATAACACAAATATGCATGTAAATTGACATACAGATGGTTGAGTCAACATTCAAGTGACCGACCACTTTCAATGTTTCAATGTCTCTGCCTAACATTGATTCAATGTTTCAATCATTCTGTGCCATCTGGGCCCTTGTCATGGATCTCGGGTCACGTCTGTGTTGTGATCTGTTCTGAAGTAAAAACCCAAACAGCCAGAAGCCGAACCGTCTTTACTGTTCAAACTCCACTTTGATTTGAACTGTGAGGGAATCAGGAGGGAACATCACTAAGTCGGTCTGACTTTATTTATTCAAGGTGACTCAGCTGGAGGCAGGAGAGAAAACGTTCAGACAGCATCTGTATGCATGAGGTTAAAAATACAGAAACTTAGAAGAAATGGACAGACGAATGACTGTGTCCTTTATGTTGTGAAATGCTGCTGTATTTTACTGAGAATATTGTGTAATGTTAAAATTCTGTGCCATCTGGATAATGCATTAAACATAAAGTGTAATAGAATTAAACTAAGACAGTTTTCTTGAATTTTAGAATGCATCTTTTCACTTTTTTTGCTTATGATTTAACTCTTGTTTGTGGATTATATTTAAATCTGTTCTGCCATTCTGTGACAATGAAATGTTTTGTGAAGTGCATGCATATGTAGTGGTGTGGTGACAGCAGAGCTAATTTTTCTTTTAGCGCTTTAGTGTTTTTGCTAACTTTGAAAACATTTGGCGAGCTTAGCTTCCCTTAAAGCAAATTTCCTGGATACATTCTAAAGCGCTAATTTACTCGACTGCTTCGTAAACATTCAGTTGAATAAAATTTGACATCCGTGTTGAATTTTGGTTATCGACCGTTAAGAAATATTCAAGTAGTTTATCTTCATGCTTTTATTTTGAAGTGGGTGAAGGTTGTTTACACAGCTGCTTTCTTTCCTCTCATCGTGACATTTATTATGTACCCAGAATGTAACACTATAACTGTTGTCTTTAAGAACATGGTTGAATTTAGCTGTTTAGCGTTAGCTTCTGCTAAGCAGGAGTATTTTAGGGTTAGCACAGCTAATGTTTTAGCTAGTGGTGCCCACAATTTGTGTATGTTTGAGTCTGTTTACATACATTTTAACTTGTGTGCTTTAAAGAAAATCTAAAATTTATTTTTTTTAATTTACTATGTCATAGTTGAGCAAAAGGTAAAAAAAAAAAAAAACATGAAAATACAAAAATTATCATAATATTCACCACCATGAAGAGTGGCTGCATGCCTCCGACCTGGGCTCTTGCCTCACTCTTCTCACTCATCTGAACCATTTGAGTCACATCTTATTGTCTGTGTCTGTTTTGAACCTGCCACCCACTAAGGGCAGAATCGATCTATCATCTCGCCTGACTCACTCTTTCAGACGGTGCCTGCCCGGGATGTGAGCGGTGTATGTGCATCTGCTACGAGGCCACCTGCTGTTATTCATAATGCCTTCTGAGTTTCCTCTCAGAGAAGTTGACAGGAGAATGCTGACAGTTTTAGTCACACAAAGAGAGAAGGAAAGCTGTAGAAGCAAAGCTGGAATCAGTGATGCATTTACAACAATTTATTAATGCTGCATTATGTATATTTTATTTAAAAAACATTATCTTTTAATTGATCTATGTCTTGATGGTATAAGACAGATAATCTATGAAAAATCAATGTCCTTTGCCTTCTCCCAGTTCTCCCAGTGCTAACTGCAGAAATACACCACTCATTCAGAAACAACCAATCAGAGCCATAAGGAGGGTCTTAGCGCTGTCAATCACTCTTGTGCTCATCTTGTCCCACTAGCTCTCTGCTTACAATTTAACAAAGAGTTCAACTTTGCTAGATCTTTTTGATGAGCAATGACAACATAACCTGCTACAAATGCTAAGGGTAGTTAGCATAACCACTGATGACGGAGGATAAACCAGTTTTCCCGTATGTGTACATTGTTTCTCAACCACTAGCATATTTAGCAGCATACAGAAGGTTGATTGACAGTGCTAATTCCCGCCTCCTGGCTGTTATTGGTTGTTTGGCAGACTTCAACCATAGCTCAGTTAGGAAATGGAGAAAATTGATATTTTATTTTTTGTCTGAGGTTATCATATTGTCAGACATGGTGACAGTTTGAATAAATATGGGGGGGAAAAAACATTTTTATAAAAGTTACACTCTGCAGCTTTAAGTGTGGAAGTCCAAGCCACTTTTCACAGTGGAATTATTCATTCTGACTCGGTTAAGGAGGTGATATTTCTTCTCTCAGAGTCCCGGCAGCCCAGTCCATCCCTCCACCATTAACCACCTCTAGCTGCCTGCATTCATCCAGTCGATAACAGGATCTCTCCATGTGCGTCCCTCTGTCTCCGCTGCGAAAACCGTCCCATCCATCATTTTCTGACCAAACGCATTACACGCAGGGTTCTGCTGAAAAGGCAGATTCTGTTTCAGCATCTTGTCCTGTTCCACTCATTCCCCTCTCCAGGGCGTATCCTGCTCATATCCCAGTGACCTACTGGTTACCAGTGCTGCACAGTGGTATTAAGTTTCGTTCCCAAAAGGTCGCTATTGAAATGAAAAGATTACTCATTAATTTTTCCACAATCACACTTTCATTACAGGCTGGTTATTAAATCTTTAGCTCTCTAGCCCAAAGCCTATCTCGTCTAACCCACTGCAGTCTTTCTGTTTTTTTTAACAAATTACAGCTGACTTGTTTATCCGTTTATCTTTCATCCATTCTCACTTTTCACCTTTAAAATGTAATTTTTATTGCTTGTTTCATAATTGGTAAACGTTTTATATTGTTATGGTGTAAACTGCCTTGTTTCAAGCACTGAAATATGTTATACAAATAAGCTTACCTTTCTACTGTAAATAAAACAAAATAAGAAAAAAAGGCGTTCGTGTAAAAAAGTATATTTTCGAAGGACTTGGATTTGAGGAATAAATTTCAAAAATTAACATATTAAAGGTCACATTGCCAAGAAAGAAAATGAAAAACTAAATTTCTACCATTCAGCAGCGGAAAAAAAAACTATTTTCTAATTGAGTTAAAGGGGCAAGTGTTCTGTAAAATCTACTTTTTTGTAGATTTTACAAAAAAGTAAAATCTACTTTTCTGATGAGGGAATAATATTATTCCCTCATCAGAAACATATTTGGAGTGTTGCCTCGATTCTTTCATTCATGGCCATTAATCCCCATGGCAACCATTCAGCTGTACAAAACACCTGGTTGGACCTAAACCCGCCTACAAACCGCAGCTCCACCTCAGAGCTGCAGTTTCCAAGCTTCGCCCTCCCATCCTACTTTTCCTCTCAGCTCCTTCAGACTAGCCAGCAGGAATTAGCAAACATTTAGTGGAGCTGCTGAGCTTATTATGGGAGCTATTTCTCAGTGTAATACTGATTAAATGTTATTTAAGGGTTAAGAAAGGAGCCGTGTTATGATGACTTCCTAAAGGTGGAATATCAGAAAGAACAGATGTTTTGTCTGAAGTATTTGCTCTCCTGCCTTCACACACATATGAATGTGAGCGACGACTCCTTCTTAATCCATCAGGTTTATTTCAACCCAATGGATTTGTTGTAGATTCTTCAGATCAAGATGTTGCTTTCTACTCTTGAATCTTGAATTTTACAGGCCTGTCAGTATTCAGGTCTGGAAGCTGTGGGGGAACTTCAACCAAAAAAAATTAGGTCAATCACAGTCAATTAATTTTTCCACATAGGGCCAGGTTAGTTTAGATACATTCTTTTCTTAATAAATGATATCAAACATTTAATAAACTGCATTTTGCATTGTCATAACTTGAAATATAGAAAGAAAAACATCTGAAAAAAAAAAGAAAATCAAAGTTTTTTCAGCCAGAGGCGTCTTCCAATTCGCAGTAAAACAGACTGCTACAGCAGGATCCTTCCTGTGCACAACCATCAACGTCTACAACTCTTTGAAGAATCTCAAGTTAATAATATTTAATTCCCCTTTGGGAGCAATAATTACTTTTGAATTGAATTGAACAGTTTCATTTTAATTCTTAAAATCCAAATTTATTTGTAAAAGAATCTGAGGATAATTTAAAAAAAAACTTCAAGCAGAAATTTCTTTCATGGTTTTATTCTTGTGTATATCCTAATTTTCAGTTTTGACTTTATTTTCTGAATAGTGTTTGAAAAGCATCAGGTTAACCTGATTGGACCCATTTGGTTTCCATCTAGCTTCGTGTGCAAACAGCCATCACCAGCTGTTAATCATTTTTAAGTGCTCTACTGCGTTTTTTCCCCTCCTTTTCATAAAAATTTCAAACAGCAGCTGTTTCGGGCCCCATCAACTCTCATTTCTTTTATTCTTTCAGAGAGACTCTGTTTAACGCGCAGTGAAGAAGAGAAACTCTGAGGATGTATTACTATTTGAAATGCTGATAATTTGCTGACAAAAAAAAAAAAGAATTAATAAAATAAACACCTCAGCAGAGTAACATTTGAAGTAAAGGCAAATTGCCCCCCAACTCTCCACCGCCACCCCAAACCTCAAATGTGGGACTTATTTATCCCACCGAACGCGGCTTCATTTCCATATAAATGTATATGACCTATAGGAGGCTTGTTTGTTGCTCAGATTCGAGGAGAGAAAGCAAACAAAAATCTCATTTCTTAGAAGGATTCTCCGTGGCAGAGTGAGCGGGCGGCCATTACGGTGCCTGGTTAGGTATTCCTCGCTCGTCTCAATATCAGATTTCGCAGGCTGCTGTCTCAGATAATGGTGTGTGTGAATATGTGTGTGTGTGTGTGTGTGTGTGTGTGTGTGTGTGTGTGTGTGTGTGTGTGTGTGTGTGTGTGTGTGTGTGTGTGTGCATGTGCATGTGTGTTTTCCTGTCAAGGCTTTCATAATACTGACTTGTGACAGCCGTCATTGTCTTTCTACTTTACTCTCTCAGGTGCCACCTTGGAGCTTTTTCATGACAGAAAGCCAAAATGGCTCATTCCCTCCAGCAGATGGAGGATGCTCTGCTGGCTAGAATGGAACCTGAGTAATGAATGAATGAATGATAAGGTGTTTGGTTTTTTTTAGGACTGAGTGAGATTTTTTTCTGCATGTAGTAAATAGCTACTGTACCATGAAATGAAGATTTCTTCTGTTTTGCTGAACAACCAGCTCACTCTGGTGTTCTCTCCTATCTTTTGCTGTCGCCGTTTTTGCGGACTAGCGAAATGCAGCATTATACCTGGTGCCTCCAATCAACTCAAATCAGAAGTTTCCAGTCCTGACGTCATCATCTGGGCTTTCCTTTGTTGTTTAAAGAGGTGGCAATCACTCTGTATGTAAACTTTTGAGTTTGACACAAATAAACAAACCTGACATGTTATTTTTCTCATTATTGTGGCATTTAGCTAATAGAAATAAGTTGGGCAATTCTAACTTACCTAAAACCAGAGAAGTTTGGTCTGATTTAACTTCAGTGGGAAAAAGAAAAGGTGAATATGTCTTCTTATTTGATGAATATAAACTTCTAGTTACCACTATATTTTTACAGAACTTCCCATCAAAAGATCAGTCCTGTAAGAAATCTGTTTAATATTATCATATCTCGGGCCAGGAGCGTTAATTTCCTATCAGAAAATCCGTTTAAGAGCGTCTGGACAATCATCTGGCCTGTAACAGCAGAACAGATGACTGACGTCTCAGCTTGTGAGCGGATTAACAAAACGATCCATCATCATCATCCATTTAGCTTCGTCCAGTGAAAAACCTTCAAATCAGCCTTCTGCATCGGCCTCAGCCCCCAACGGTCACATCTGTCATGTTGAGTAGCTCATCAAAACGTAATTAAAGATGACGATCTGTCCAGGCTTTGATTGATGCCTCGGGGTTGCAGCTTATTATTATTCTGATTAACGTTAGAATAATCTATTTTGTTAGATATGAATAACTGGCATCCAACCGTAAAGACAGGAGTTGTACAGGATAATGAGGAAGGTTGATGGAATACCTTTGCAGATTCCTTTGTTCTAAGTTTTTTTGGTTCTTTTGGCCATTTTCTGAGTTTTCAGTTCTTTTTTTTTACTTTAGTGTTTCTTCAATCTACAAATATTCAAAAAGATTAAATATCATTTGCACTGATGTGTCTCATATTCATGCAACAAGTTAACAGGAAATAAGTGTACGTGTTGAGATCTGACTAGGAACCCTGTGATTTTGATGATTGGCACTAAGCTTCACAGATCAAAGGGTTTAAAGGTTTTATATCTGCTGGAGCCTGAAAGAGACTGATAGAACATTTTAAAGGAAGGTTCTGTAAATTTATAAAACATCATCATAGCAATGGGGCACCGTTTGTAAAATTACACAATCATTTGGATTAGCCTGTCGTAGGAGAAACACATATTTTCACCATATTAGTCATTGTTACGCCCCCAAGGTCTAGGGGTCCAGGGGCGATAACATAAAATGTGCCCAGAGGAACAAATGGGGTATAAGATGATTTATTACAAGAAAGTTTTTCAAAACGATACAATTTAACCCAACTAATGCAAAACAAAAGGGGTCAACAAACTAAAGAATATTAAGTGCAAATTAAAGTTACAAAAGGATCCAAACAAGTCACTTCAAAGTAAACTCAAAATAACCCAAAATGGGAAAACAGGGAACACACAAAGGGAATGTTAAGGGGAGCACAGAGCCTCCCAAACACGAGCTTCTAGCGTGTGAAGTGAAACTAAAGCAGTCAAACTACTTAGCAGAACAAGCAGAAACAAAACAGTTCAAAATCGCCACAGCAGTTGTACAAAATAGTAAAAACAAACTGCCTAAAGCAATTGCTAACACCAAACAAAGGGGACAGCTTTACAAAACCTCTTCAAACTAGCTGCCCCTCTAGAGGAAGGATTCAGGAGCCCTTTATAGGGTGCAGGTGGGCCTCATCAACATTTGATTGACTTGAAAATCCTCTGCTGGTCCAATAGTGGAACTGCTCTCCGACAGCCTTCAGGCCAGCCAATCAGGAAGGTGTGCTCCCACAGCTGAATCTGCATAACAAAAGGAGCCTGCACAGCCTCAAGAGGCCAAGGGTCGTAACAGTCATTCATTTATAAATGTCATGGTTTCAAACTACTTACTACCAAACTAATAGCTAGCAAGCTAAAGCTATCTTGCTAAATATTAAGTTAGAAGCTAAATATTTATTTAGCCAGCTAAATAATTAGTGAACCAACTAAAAATGTAGCTCCAAACTAAGTATTTAGTTTCAAACTAAGTATTTCAAACTTAATAATTAGCTTGAAACTTAGCTAGCGAGCTAAATGTTTACCTCCACTCTAAAAATTAGCTTGCAAGCTAATAATTTGAAGCTAAATATTTATTTAGCAAGTTAAACATTAAGTTAGCTAAAAATGTACCTCTAAACTAAGTATCCAAGTAGCAAGCTAGATATTTAGTTTCATACTAAATATTTAGCTAATTATTTAAATTGGAGATAAATATGAATATGTAAACTAAATATTTAGGTTTCTAATTAAACATTTACTTACATTTATAAATGAATGAATGAAATTGTGAAAATATCAATCTGAAAAATGAACTCCCATTTTTTTTTTCTTTCATGACTGGCTATATAAACTAAACTATCGCTGTTCATTTTTGACTGTAATTTTACAAATGGCTGACCATATGCTCCTTTCCCTCTAGTCTACAGATGTCAGATCACACTAATCTGTTTTCCTTCAGAAGCTCTGCTTTCTAGCTACCATGGTTAATGATGTAACCAGCTATTCTATTCTATTCTATTGAAGATACCACTGTTACCACCAGACATTCTGGTACTACAGATTTTCTTACAACTATTATTTTAGTTTTGCTTCAACTGCCTTACCACCATCCTTCTAGCACCATCATTTAGCTGACCTTCTCATTAAAGTGAATCATATTTTCACAGATTCTTATCTTTAATATTCTGTGGCAATAAAAGCCCAGAGCTAAAAAGGAGCTGAAACAAAAACCAATACTATTCCCACTTACATCACTTCTCTTTATTTCCCAGCAGTCACAGCTGTGGTCATGAGGTTGCTGTGGAAGTCCGTGGACAAGATGAGGTGTTTGAGAAAACGATCCACGCTCCCCGTCCTCACCTTCCTGCTCACCGCGCTGCTCTTTTTCAACCTTTACATGAATGATGGTTACGTCCTGGTACGAGTCTCAATTTGGAATCTAGCGTCTAAAACCTCTGCCAGTGCCATTCCTTGTTGATCTTTTGGGTTTTTTTGTGCTTTAGGAAGGTGAAAAGAGACAGCTGGGGGAGACGTTGATTCATCCTTCAAGCTCTGACAGATATGTGCACACATTCAAAGATTTGTCCAATTTCTCTGGGAGTATCAATGTGACGTATCGCTACCTTGCCGGAATTCCACTTTCAAGAAAAAGTAAGCAATATGCCAGGCATGCAGTTGAAACCAGATATTTACAGAAATCATATAAAACCATTTATAACTTTCTTCAAAGCCGGAGGTTTTAAATATATTTCCTCACTACTTGGCAGAATTGCCTTTTAAACCATATGACTTCATTCAAATGTTTTGGATCTATGTTAACAAGAATCTCAAAGTATTTTCCTGGAATTTTGACCCACTGCTGTAACTCAGTTGGGTTTTTTCTCCAAATGTAGCAGTGGCAATTATAGACAAACACTTAGATTAAAGGACATGTCTCCAAAAGTTAAGGCCTATGTTCTTATTACAATGTATTTTCATAAAGTTTGTGGAAATATCTGGTGTCAACTGTATATCATCTTGAATATGTTTGTTGCTAACTTGAGGGTAAACATTTTATTTGTGAGATAAGACTGATTTCATTTCAGAGTATCTTACCATTGGGTTGGCATCTGTCAAGAGAAAAAAGGGAAGCTACCTGCTGGAGACGATCAAATCCATCTTTGACCAGTCCAGCTACGAGGAGCTGAAAGAGATTGTGGTTGTGGTCCATCTGGCAGACTTTGACTTGATCTGGTGTGAGAATGTGGTGCAGGAAATCACCAGAAAGTTCGCTCACCACATCATAGCCGGCCGCCTCCTGGTCATCCAGGCCCCAGAGGAGTTCTACCCTTCTCTGGACGGCTTGAAGAGGAACTACAACGACCCAGAGGACAGAGTCCGTTTCCGCTCCAAGCAGAACGTCGACTACGCTTTCCTCCTGAACTTCTGCACGAACCTGTCGCACTTCTACATGATGCTGGAGGATGACGTGCGCTGCTCCCGGAACTTCCTGACGGCGCTGAAGAAGGTGATAACCTCCAGAGAAGGCTCCTACTGGGTGATGATGGAGTTCTCCAAGCTGGGCTACATCGGGAAGCTGTACCACTCCAGAGACCTACCCCGACTGGCTCACTTCCTTCTCATGTTCTACCAGGAAATGCCTTGCGATTGGCTCCTCATCCACTTCCGGGGCCTACTGGCTCAAAAGGACGTGATCCGCTTCAAGCCCTCGCTGTTCCAGCACATGGGCTACTACTCGTCCTACAAAGGTGTGGAGAACAAACTGAAGGACGACGACTTTGAGGAAGACTCCATAGACATCCCAGACAACCCCCCGGCCGGCATTTACACCAACATAAACGTCTTTGAGAACTACGATGCCACCAAGGCGTACAGCAGTATAGTTGATGAGTATTTCTGGGGGAAACCTCCCTGCACCGGAGACTTTTTCATCATAATCTTCAACAAATCAACAAAAATTAGCAGAATCAAAATAGTGACAGGGACGGAGGATCGGCAAAACGACATCCTTCACCACGGAGCTCTGGAAGTAGGCCAGAAGTCTGTGGAGACCAAACAGGGAAGACAGTGTACAGCCTACATCACATTAGGAGAGTTTAAAGTGGGAAACATTGAGATTAATGATGTGGACCACAAGATTGGCTTTGACATCGAATGTGTCAGAATAGTTGTCACGGCTAGTCAGAAAGAATGGCTCATCATCAGAACTATCAGCCTCTGGACCACACCGCCTGTTGGTCAGTTAAAGTAGGGACGTTGAGGTCATTCTGTACTTTTTAGTTTGATACAAGTTCATTTTGGACTTTTACTGTGCTGTAAATTTAAACCAATCCATATTTTCATGGGTTGCTTAAAGATTTGTATATTTTCATTGTGATGCATCAACAACAGAACTGCTGTGTACATAAGGTCATTTGTAATACAATGTTCATTTTCTGAGGATCTATTTATAAAAAATATTTACACATTGCTGGAACTGTCTGGCTTTTTTTTAAGTCTTGCTAGTAATTTTAAGTTAGATCATAGATCTTTAAGTTCTCAAAAGTGTAAGACCTTACTTTAAAGAACAGTTATTTCCCAAAGTTAAAGGTTTTTTCAGCGTTTGCTTTGTCCTTTACTGCCATCTGGTGGTACATTACAAAACTCAGAGATACTTTTTAAATCAACATGTTTATATATTATATTATATTATATTATATTATATTATATTATATTATATTATATTATATTATATTATACCAAAAGAACATGCAAACTCCATGAGGAAAAACATTCTATCAACCGGTCTATCAGATATGATCTTAAATAGTCTTTGGTTGTACCATTACACAATGTATAAAGAATTAAGGGATTTAAATACTATTTACATTTATGTAAATTAGTTTTTTTATAATGTCATAGAAATACAAATACAAATAATAATAATAATAATAATAATAATAATAATAATAATAATAATAATAATAATAATTTTTATTATTATAATAAAATTCTAGTAAAATAACGTTAAGGGGACTAAGAGGAATGAATACGTTTGTGCGGCACTAGATAACTTCACTAGGGTTACATTTTAATCATATTTTCTCTCTCTCTTTTTTTTTTTTTACTCCTACTTACAAACGGTTGCGGCAGGAAACAAATGAGACCACAACTGCCTGAAACGACTTCCGACAATTTACTTACAATTCAACGGGTTAAACCACATGAACAAGGAGGTAAATTATGAACAAATACTGAAAACCTTCGAACAGAAATGACCCAATTCACCTGAGGCGAACAACGAAGTGACGGTGATTGCGTCATCAAGCCGCGCCGCTGCGTGTTGTTGTGTTTGTCAAAGCAAGTTCTCAGCGAAGGCATCAACGGAACACTCAACTTTTTGGACTAAAAGTGTGGTGAGTTTGAATAACGTAATATTCTCCGTCATAATTTCCTATATGGTGACAGCGTTTCTTGTTCGTTGCTAGCATGTAGCCGACTCGCTAAGGTTTTTCAGCAGAGCTGCTGCTTTTTGCTAGCTGATAGCTTATCAGTAGAACTTCGAATTTGAACTGTGCTTCGGTTCAGTTGAGTTTGGTCCGAAATGAATGTTTTAAAAATGATAAAAATTGGAACTGGTTAGCTGGAGCTGAGTTCGCTTTGTAGCTTATTTGGTTTCAAATGGTTCTCAGTTGGCCAGCAGTATGTATACAACGGTCCATTAACATATTGATAGTAATAAAATTTTATTTTTTTAACATAGGCGTTTATTTACAACAACCGCTTAAAAATACATGTGTTGGTAAAGTTTTAGATAAACTATGCAATCTTATTTACCATGGGGCTGCGTAGTATTGGAAAATCTGCCAGCTGAAATATTGCTGAATGCCATTGCATAAAATGTTGGTACATTATCTACATTTCAGTCATTCTTCGCCTTCTCAGCTGTTATTACGATATTAGTGACACGATAGACTTTAGTTTCTGGGCTAGGCCATCTTATCACGTGCGTCAGGTGTAAGCTCCATCCATTTGAGTAACTCTTCATTCCAACAAAATCCTTTGTTACACGCTGACATTATGATTTTATAATATTGGTTCATTGTGCAACCCTAATTTGTTGGATACAGTACTGTCGGTGTTTTCATGTCCTGAATGTTTTTGTACAGCCACACTAAAGGTGTTTGCAACAAACCACACAACTAAGTAATTACACACACCTATTGTCCTCTCTCGGCCTCTCAGCTGTAAATATTGAAACTATTCAGGATTTCTGGGCTGTTAGGTTTACTAGACATAGAACAAGATATGATTACTACAAGTCTGAGTATCTGTTAGTGTTTTGTATATAATTCGGGGTTTCCCCCAGTGTATTATAAGCCTGGTGGCCCACCAGGCTTTACTTGTGCCCCCACTAGTCTAAGCATTGCTTGTTTATTTAAGTTTTTTAACAATGTTTACATGTTTTAAGATGTTATAGTTGGTGTTCAGGTATTAATCTTCCAATCTTTCAATAATACATAATTATCAAGTGATATTTTCAAATTTCCTGTCAACTTTAAACATTTTTAAAATCAAAAACATGACGGGCCGCTGGATGAATGACTGTCCTAGCACCCAACCAGCAGGCTTAGCAAGTTTTCTGGGGCAAACCTTGTAATTTGATATAAATATCTATAATATGATCTAAATATTATTTTTCTAAAACTGAAAAGCAACCGATATTCCAGTATTAGATGTTCTTGTATCATATTATTCAAAGGTGCTTGTAGCAGTCTGTGTTGCAGCAAATCTGAAGAAGCTTCTGCTTGAAGACACTCGTTGTAAGGCAGTCTCATAAAGAAGCTCAGGGTTATCCACGATGTTCTTGATTTTATGAGAAATCCTCCTTTGCACCGTCATCTCCAGAGGTTACACAGTCGTCCACACACACACACACACACACACACACACACACACACACACACACACACACACACACACACTCCTTCAGTCTCACCCTTATCCTGGATAAGGTTGATAGAGCAATCACACGTCTCTATGGTCGTCATAGAGACGGGTGATTGCTGGGGCCTCCACCTGTGTTTCTGACAAAGCAGATCAGAATAAGAATATAAATAAGCCTGTCAGAATAAGCAATGACTCAATTAGTCGCACGATAAATAAAAATGAGCTCCATCATTTCTATTCTGATAATTCATATATTTTTAAGGGAAATTTTGTTCACCGAGACTTTATGATCCATTTTATTTCTGGTGTGGGTTGCAAGCGCTTTTTATTTCAATGTTTTTTCTTATCTTTGGTTGTTATGTTTTATTTTGGATAGCTAAAATATCTTCCAGTTCCTGTGTGGAATGTTCTGCACAAAATTAAGTTTATTGAGAGGGTGAACTAGCTTTATTATGCCTTTATCAATAAATGACTTGAAAATGGTCTCAAAACAACAATATTGCAACAATCACCAGGACAATTTATTGTAAAATTTGTTATTGTGACAGACATAAATATAAAAACAGAAAACAAATGCCTCATGAATTGAGTAAATTACATCTTCTTAAAGTCCAGAATATCATTCAGTTTTTGTTTTTATGCTCTATAGATTATTAAAATTTTAGCCAGCTGACTTTTGCTGATTTATTAGTCGGTCTCTATATTTTGTTCTAACTTGCTAGCAGTCAGCTCCTCAACTGACATGCCACTAGTGACTGGCAGTTGTAGTTTTAAAACCCAATTGTATACATTTTTCATTTAATTTCATTCAATGTGTAGTTTCACAGGACCAATAATATGAGATTCAACTGTTAGGCTAGAGGTGGTACGTTTTCAGCCTCCTCACTACGACTGTTCATGTTTATCACAAATATTTCAAAACAACTGAATCTGACCTTCCTGTAAGTACAGGAAGTGTGTGGCTGCAGGCTGCAGTGTGAACGCAGCCTTAGGGAGCATTTGATCTGTTTTAACAAGCTCGTTTTGCCAGCAGGTACTGCAGAACTGAATGAAGTGCTGCCCCCTGCTGGACAGTAAAGTGCTGCTGCTGCTTCCAGGATGGGCCAGCAAATCTCAGGTCAGATAAACCATCTGCCTGAGAAGCTGGTGAAACATGCTGGACTGGTCCGAGAGAGCGGCTACCTGACCTACGAGGAGTTCCTGGGCAGAGTGGCTGAGCTTAATGACGTGTGAGTGTCGGCACTGGCTCTGTCGTTTCTCTGGACATACTAATAATGCTATGTGGACGTTAGTCCGCAAACAGGAAGCAAGATTTTGACACTTTATTTTCAGTTCTTAAAATGTAAAAAAGCCATGAAGCAGATCAATGGGGGGGGAGTGAGAAAATGACTCAAGATTTTAATGTTTCATTTAGTTTTTCCACTCAGACAAGCATTAGCAGCTGAAATGTTAACAAACTAATCAAGGAGGCCTACTCTGGTAGTCTGATGCAACGGTGTATCAGACTACATTTCCACCAAAAAAGCTCAAATACTGAAGTTAATGTAAAAAATATTCTAGTTTCAAAAGTCGAAAACTTTTTGTGTCTTCTATAAAATTTCTGATCTCAGTTTCTCAAAATGCTAGACACCAGTTCGACCTGAGCCTGGGTGTCGAGTTCAAGGCGGACTCCTCTCTAAGAAACAAAATTCTGTCATTTTCAGCACACATTTACATCAGTGACAGCCGACTTTGGCACTTCGGATGAAGTTTGTCGGAAAGTCTTCAGGCCGAATCTGTTTTATAGGTGTACGATGTTTTCTCTCCTCTCAGGACGGCCAAGCTAGCTGTCGGGCAGCAGAAGCACCTTCTGTTTGAAGTCCAGCCCGGTTCTGATGCCTCGGCCTTATGGAAGGTGGCCGTCCGGATCGTCTGCACCAAGGTGACATCCGGAGTAGCGCTGGTCCACATTCCACTGTTTGAATTCAAACTTATTTCACAAAGGACGCCACACCAAACAATGCTACATGCTAAAAACAGAGCAACCGTTGTTTTCTTGCAACAGGCTAATTTTACAAACCCAGTCCTTTGTTGAACCTTTTTATTTCTAAAGAAATTAAAGTGGAAGATTTCCGTCACATATGCTCAGTTACTGTGACTATTAACAAAAAGAAAAAGATGAAAGTGCATCTTCGAGAGAAACGAATTCTCCACAACTGTTTTATCAGAACACATCGGATCGCTGTAGAACTATGGAGATAGAATATGTAGATCAGGGGTGCCCAATACGTCGATCGCGATCGACCGGTCGATCGCGGAAAGGTTTTGAGTCGATCTCGGCAGGTGACTGAGTCCAGCACTTCCTCTTCTGACAGCCTGATCAAAAATATTCACTAAGATCCAAAACGTTTGTTGCTTCATTAAAAAAAGAATAATTATAAAAAGTCAACGAAACATGTTAAAATTAATAATCTCAGTAATTATTGTTTCAACAAGGTGTTGCGCAATCCAGTGCGTTTCGGTTCCATTAACAAAAAAAGAGAAAAAAAGGCGACTCACAGACCGACTGACGAGCAGAGCAGGAGTTTAATTAGCTACTCAACCACCGCTGTGTTCATGAGAGGCTTATTAATAATCGAGAAATAAATATCAAGCCTAGAAACCTGATATCGTAACGGACTGAATGTTGTGTTTTTAATGTAATCTTTGCTCAGGCGGTTACCACGGCAACGAGTGTGCTTAAACGACAGAGAGAGAGAGAGAGAGAGAGAGAGGGTAGGAGGGGTTTTGAGTTGATGTCTTTTCGGATTGTTTTGCCTTTGTTTACCTTTGCTGTGGCTCATTACACCTGCTGTAGTTTCTGAACGTTCAATAAACGTTCAGAAATGTTTATTGACTAATTACCTAGTTCTTTGTGAGCATACGTCACAACATCAAATAGGACAAACCTCCTATCAGTCTGTAGTTTCTCATACTGAGGTCATCAAACCAAATTTCAGGTCTACCATGACTGACTGACACCTGCTGGCCTCAGGTTTGCAACCAGCTTCTGACTGAGAAACCAGTAAGCTGCTCCCAGTGTCAGAATGTCACTGAGGAAGAAACTGGATTAGGTTTTATGTCACTTTATTATTTCTGCTATAACTGATATATATTTGCATACAAAATAAGTCAATAGAGTTTAATTTGCAATTTTTATGTCATGAGGTAGATCTCAGGCGGCTGGTGAGAGAAAAAGTAGATCTTGGTCTCAAAAAGTTTGGGCACCCCTGATGTAGATCATCCAGTAGGACATTGTGCATGTTTTAGTTTCTTGTTGTTTTTTTTTATTCTATTTAGAATTTGTCCCCAAATTTTTATTCTATTTGTTGAATTCGTCCCCAAAGTTTAGAAGAACAAACAAAATGTCTCCACTTTCAAAAATATTAAGAACGCACCAATAAATTGGCCTTGATCTCCTTAACCTTTGTGTGTGATGGACGATCTGGTTTGAATTTGTCGACTCTCAGATAAACAAGGAGAGCGGAGTGGTGGAGGCGTCTCGCATCATGAACCTGTATCAGTTCATCCAGCTGTACCGGGACATCACCAGCCAGGCGGCTGAGGTTCTGTCAGCAGAGGGCGCCGTCAGGGGCTCGTCCGCCCAGCTGCCCTCCACCGACTCCTGCCAGGCCAGCATGTGGATGGGGAGGTCAGTACACAGGAAGTGGCTCTTTTTCAGCAGGGAGCTTTCACATTTTTAATTAGTAGGAAAAAAATAAGTTTAAAACCATATGTCGTTTCCTTTGAAGTGTTCTAAAGTTATAAATAGTTTTGCAAGGCGCTGTAGAGCTAAAGTGGTGTGTTTTATTGAGTGCAGGGTGAAGCAGCTGACCGACCAGGAGGAGTGCTGCATCTGCATGGACGGAAAGGCCGACCTCATCCTGCCCTGCGCTCACAGCTTCTGTCAGAAATGCATCGACAAATGGTGAAGCTTGCTTAATTTATTTTACTCACACGCAAGAACAATAAGGTTAAAAAAAGCAACACTGAGGCGGTGCACTTTTACAAACTTTTTTTTTTTCTCCTTTTAATCTTTAATACAGAGTCAGAATAAAAGACGTTCCCAAACGGGTCCCTGAGGAGCCCCACAAACTAATGTAGTTCTGCTAGCAGTGTCAGGGTTTCCCCCAGAAAACCTGGTGGTTGGGGTGTTGGGTCAGTCATTCATTCAGCAGCCTGCCGTGTTTTTGAGTTAAAAAATGTTTAAAGTTGACAGGAAATTTGAAAATATCACTTGATAATTATGTGTTATTGGAAGATTAATGCCTGAATACTGACTATTAATTCTTAAAAAAATGCAAACCTTTAAAAAGAAAAAAAAAACTAGAATAAATTATCAATACTTAGCCTGGTGGGGGCACAAGTAAAGCCTGGTAGACCGCCAGGCCTATAGTACACTGGAGCAGTGTGACTGCTGATATAAAGGCATTGTTTATGCCGTAGTCATCTATGGTGGCTTCTCGTTGACATCGCGTGGCATTTTCTGCGTTGCCAGGAGCGGCCGCAGCCGGAACTGTCCCATCTGCCGGCTGCAGGTGACGGCTGCCAACGACTCCTGGGTGATGTCAGACTTTCCCTCGGAGGACGAAGTGGTCAGCTACATCCTGAACCTGGCCGATGAGGCGGGCCACCCACACCGGCCTTAACACACCACGCAGAGTAAGGGAGGCCTAGCCCTTCACCTGATTAAACACACAGTGACACTTTGACTGGGAGATCTTCATGTTCCACGTAAACAGCAACCAGTCGGGTCTTATTTGTGTTTAAACGGCAGACACCAAGTTACTGTTCAAGACCTCAAATTCCCAGAATGCACTTGGCAGCCTGAGTATTCCTCCCTGTGTTCTGTGTTGTTCCAAACCGGACTGTGCTCCATAACACACACACACACACACACACACACACACACACACACACGCATACATACAGCTCTGGTGAGAAGTTCACATGTACCCGTCATCAGCATGAATCATTTTGGGCTTTTAATGACGAATCTGAACTGGTTCAAATATACATTCAGATACAATTCATATGAATTCATATTCAAGAATAGTTTGTGGATCCTAAGGGGAAATTAAAGGTGCAGTACTATGTAAAATGTACCTTTTTTGAGCATTACATCATGTCATGTCGTCATGTTATTTTTTTCATTAAAAATGTACCTGGAGTGTTAACTTGATTCTTCTATGCACATTTGGTTGCCATGGAGATTCAATGATTTCTCATTCAGCTGTGCAAAACGCCTGGGTGGACCTAGCCCCGCCTTCGAAGACACAGCTCCTCCCCAGAGCTGCAGTTTAAAAGCTTCCGAGCTTCTGCCTCACAGAGCAGCCCTCCACTCAGATCCTTCAGACTAGCCAGCAGCAATTAGGCACCTGGTGGAACTGAGCATCTGCTGAGCAACTTCTCAATGAAATGCTGGTAAAGGGTTAATAGAGGAGCCATGTTGGGATGACTTCCTGAGGGCGGAGTTTCAGAAAAAGTGGGAACTTTCTTTTAAGTCGTATTTGATATTTTTGTCAATTTTATAACAACTGAAGTTAACATAGTTACTTGATGTGGCTAGAAAATACATAATACTGTCACTTTAAGATTCTTCATAGAGTAGATGTAGATGTGATGTCTGTGGGCAGAAAAGATCTCCGGCTTTTCAACAATTTTCAGAAAACAGTAAAAACCAAACAAGACTCTCACTGTGCAAGAAATTTCTATTTATCTGCAATTTGGATAAAATTGTTAAAACATCCATGCAGATCTGGAAAAAAAAGTTAACTTTACCAGCCTTTAGAGACCTACAGTACTGTAAGGATATTCAATTCAATTAAAAATATTACTTTATTGATCCTAAGGTGAAATTAAATACATATATTGTTGCATTTTAGGCAATAAAATCTATTTTCTTATGTAAAAAATAAATGTAATTATTTATTTGCATGCTTTAATGTATTTCTAAAGGCTTAACTAAAATCATACATTGCAGCCCTTAATCAACAGAAATATTTTGTATTTTGTTGACCTTATTCAGCTCCTGTATGTTTTTTTTCTTTTGTTTTTCTCGCCAGTCGATCTCCAATCTTTAAAAAGTCTGACCTACCAATTCCGATTTTGGACGATTTTTTTTTTGTCTGAGAAGTTGCTAAATGTAGCGAGAGAAGTTGCTAAGCAATGGGAGAAAGACCTAAAAGCCCAAAATGAATGACATTCATGCTTGCGTCAGGTCCTGTTTTCTATTTTCCTGCTGAATTGTAATAGTTTGGGCCGAGTTAGCTGAGCTGTAGCGCCACTGAAACCAGAACTGACAGAAACCTGATGTTGCCTCTAAAACAGGTGGTAATATTTGGGAGCATAAATGTGAGTTGGAAAGTGATATTGTTCCAACACTGTGTTGGAATGACTTGGATTAAACCACTTTGATTGCTGAGTCTGGAGGCCCTGTGGCAGATCGTCCTTCTGGAAGCCATTAACTGTTAAATAAGTCGCAAAAAAAAAGAAGATAATCTTGGTTTTCCCATTTCTTCCCCCCCGCAAATCAAAATCAGACACATTCCTGTTTTCTGAACTTCCAAAGAAAAGTGATCTAGTCAAATTTCTTTCCCATCTGCATGTTTGTTCCCCACTCGGTCCCAAATGAGCTCTGGGATGTGAAGCTGTGAAGGGACATGATTCAGATTTTCCTTCAAAAAGTGTTTTGAACGAATTGGTTCGAACTTTAATAGAAGGAGTTGGCTAACATGACAGCTTTTCTCACTCGGATTCAATCCTACTTTGCTTTCTAAGATGTTCTTGCTTTTTTCATTGTACTTATGTGTGTACATAGAAAGATGTACTCTATATTATTGTATAAAAATAAATGAATTCTCATCTCTATAAATATGTTTGCATGAGTAAATCTGCTGTTTTCTCATGTCTGCTGTTACCAAGTTTCCTTTGAGGCAGAAATTCATTGAGTTCTGTTAGAGTATTTCTGAGTGATTCTGCTCTCTGGTTAATTAACTGTGATTTATGTGTAGAACACCAGACCTCAGCTTCAAAAATTAAAACCATACTATGATGGCGTGTCATTGTAGATAGGGTGGAAAATAGAGAGTAAATTAAACTCAGAAACTTTCTCGAGAAAGTGAGCAAATTCCTCAGTTTGAAAGTTCAAAGTTTGCTTGAAAAAACTCAGATTTTGACGTTAATAAATCTTAAAGGAAAAAAAACTTGGAAATTTCTGAACTCTGAATGTTTCAAAGTTTGTTTTTTTTAAGGAAATTTGCCACTTTTCAAGCTCAAATTTCCACGTTTTTTTCTGAAATATTTCTGAAATTACTCTCAACAAATTCAGCAAACGTTCAACTTTAAACTCAGAAATTTGTAACGTTTTTTTTTCTACAAAATTTCTGATTGGCAAAAATGTACTCCTCCTTTTTCCCCCGTCTGCAGTGGCCCTAATACTCCATTGTATCAAGTTAAGTCTAGTTTTTAATATAGTACTGTCTGTTTCAATACTCACTTTAAGAACACATTAAAAAACCCATTCTAAAACATTACCATAATAATACTTAGGGTATTGAGTATTATTACCAAAAACCATTCTTTAAACGTTGTTTAAACAATGTTTTATGTTTAAACATAGTCATGAACTAAACACGTATCTCTTTTCAAAGCTGACTTTTATTATTATTTTCTAGTTTTATTGCTCAGCACAACACTCGCATATTTCCTGATACATGATAGCTCTCATTGTGAAGTATATATATTCAGTAAGATATTTATATTTCACAAAGATTTTAATGAATTCTGTGTTGAGATGAATTTGTAAGAATTTTTTGATGGTGAGTTTTTGATTTGATCACTGAGCTTTTGTTCTTTTAATGTTCTCCTAAATTATAAACTTTTTTATATTTCTGTTTTATTTTGTTTTCTGAATGTTGAATAAAGTTAATTCAATGCATTTAATAACTTTAGTTTGCACATATCTGACACTTGATTTTAGATACTTCTCTATTTTTTTGTATTTTCAAATTAAGGTTGTAGCATTAACTGTAATTCCACTAACTGAAGTACTTTTTTTTGCTGGAGGTCTTTCAGTCATATTGCTGTATGTTTGGATGTGGATGTAATGAAATCGAAGCCTTGTTAATGTACTGTTAATAAAGAAGCTCGACTTTGCACATAAGCACTCCGTCACCTTGCGTATTTACTTAGTCATATTCTTTATCTGCGAATAGCTAAAAAGTCTTACATTTATGTAGGTAAAATTAATGGCCAAAAATTATTTTTTCAGGTTTGAATTTTCCTCAGGCAAAAGTCTTGAGCCGCGCGCAGACATCTACATTGGGTTCTGTAACTCGAGACGGCTTGCGGCTACTGCTAGCTACCTGCTAATTTAACTTTACTAGCAGGTACCGCTAGCTAGCTGCTAATTTACCTTTACTAGCATGTACCGCTAGCTAGCTGCTAATTTACCTTTACTAGCATGTACCGCTAGCTAGCTGCTAATTTACCTTTACTGGCTAACTAGCATTTTTGTACCTGTAGTGGGGAAGAGCAGATTTATCGCCTGCTGGCAACTTCTGCCGCCAACAGAAGCATTGGTGACAGAAGTGAAAACCTGTTTTCTTTAAACTCAATTGTCATTTTTCAAACTCGCATATTAAACATTCTCATCTGTTTTACAGCCTTTATTTAAGTTGTGGAAAAACAGAAATTAGACATTTTTAAAAAGAATTATCTAATCAATTTTAACTAATGTTTTCATACTCTGTAAATCTTAAGTCTTTAGTAAAATCCTTGCAACAGCATAAAATCATTATTAATACTTTGATAAAAAGTGACATTTCCCTCAATGAAATTCATAATCATACAGACGAGTTGCTGTATGATAATTGCACGAATGTACTCAAAAACTAAACATAAAAACCTACCCAGATCAAAAGAGGCACATAAATGGAGATATCTGTGCTGGTTTCAATCCAGTCTCCAGACACACTACATACATTCTTTTTTTGTTTTTTACCTACCCCCAACATTATGAGAAAAAAGTGGGGAAAAAAACCCCAATAAACTGAATTAAAAAAATATAAAAAATCTGCCACCTAGTCGGTGTCCTGTCGTCTGAAGACGCAGCCCAGGCATTTGAGTTGGACCCGTCGGGTCTACAACTCGGCTGGGTTCAGAGCGCTCTCCGTCTTCACGGCGTCCACCAGGAAGCTGAGTTCGTTACACAGAGTCTCGTGGCGGTACGCCATGCGGATCTGGGCCACGTTGGTCCGCCGGATGTCGTTGCCTTCTGGTCCGTCTTGAAGGTAGTTGGAGCCGAGAAAATGTTTCTTCTCCTGTGGGTTTAAAACATGCAGCCCATGAGTGAAGGAACATTCATGGTACAAAGTTTTGTTAAGAGGAATCACGAGTCAGGTCAGCGATCTGGACATAAACTACAGGTTCATATCGATACAGAGACTGTATCGGTATCGGATCGATGCTCGCATGGTAAGATCAATACTTTAGTCTCAGATTCACTCTTGAAGTTTTATTTTTGGTATTCTAGTTTCTTAACTCTAACAAAAAAAGTATTTATATTTGCTCTAAAATGATAATTATTTTGACTTTGTTTTTTTTCCAGAAAAGATGCACAATTTAAAAAAATTGTGCACAATTTAAAAAAATATTTTTTTTAATTGTTTTTTATTGTGAAAATGTGTTTTGTCCAAATTGTTTCTTTTTACTTAGTAAAAATTTTTTAAAGCAAAAACATTGGAAAGTCAGAGGTGTGATGAAATTTATTGGTATCAGCAATACTGCTGCTGTATTTACTTAGCATCGTATCGATATCAAAATATTCAGCATTGCATATAAATCGCACATATATGATGAGATCAAATACTTTACAGTCCGGAACAGAACTTTTTCGATAAAAGTTTAAGATTGTCTGGTTTCGAAAGGGCTTAGGAGTAAAGAATCAGACAATAAAATCAAAATAAATAATTGGATTTTCATTTTTCTATTCTTTAAAACCAAGTTGAATGTTCCTTTCCAGGGTTAAAGGCAGTACTAGTTTTGAGCACAAGATGGCAGTCTAGGTGTTATCAATAAGAGGAAATGTATTTACTTATTTAATTTAAACAGAAAATGAAAAGTAAAAATAGGAAAGAAACTATAAGAGAAATAATGTCATCTGAACGGACGTGCAATTTTACACAATATGTTCAAAAAGGAGCAGGTAGAAAATAAAAGACTCCTTTCATACACAAAGGATTCTCTCCACACATCAGATAAATCTTAAATAAATCATGACTGTATCATTATTTACACATTATTAATATGAGCTATTGCATCTACACAACATTATTTCCTACCAGTGCATTTTTGTAGAAGTTTTTAAGCTGGTTTATATTTGTACTTTGCCCTTGACCAACATTCTTAAAACCAAAGTATTACTGTCTTATATTGTGGTTGGAATAATTTACATGTTTATATTTTGAATGTCTTTACTCAGAGTTAAGTGGAACTGTAGTCAAATTCCTTATGTGCACAAACGCTGCAATCAAAGCTGATTCTGATGAGTATTAGAGTAAAGGATACGCGTATGTCTCTGTCTTTAGGCATGACCTGTAGTTGTGTCATGTCTTCAATGCAACAGTCTATAAAACAGCCAGAAAGTTGAAGGTTTCGTTGCTTTTAAGACGGAGACGATCCGTGTGTCCTTACCTGGTGTGAGAGTCCGCTCTGCAGGACGCTGTTCCTGGCAATCTCACACAGATCACATGTGCTCAGCTTCCACAGCTGCGCCGCTATGGCGTACTCCTCCATCAGCGCTTCCTGGACATTTATTTCATGAGCATATTAGCAGCCAGACAAACAAAATGCACCTCAACACTCCTGCAACACCCAAAGATGCTTGAACACTTGATAACCCTCTGAGAGAAAGCAGTGTACCTTGGTGTAGTGGAACTGCATGGGATCGTCGGTGGACAGCGACACACACAGGCCTTTGTGCAGAAACTCTCGCAGTGGGTTCTTGGAGTACTGGAGGAAGAGGCTGTTGTTGCTCAGCGGGGACATGGCGATCGGGACCTGGGCCAGGTAGTACAGGTACTGCAACACCGGACTCTAAGGAAGACGAGGACAAGCATCAGGGATTACCGCTCTAGGTCAACACTCGTTCGTCTGTCAGACGATCCAGAACAACTTGCGTGTAAAGAGAAATCGGTGGATTTTTCAAGAATTATTTGACACCTTACTGAAACAAACATGGGATGAAACCTTCAAAACAAAATCTGGTGTTTAAGGTATGTAACAAAAAAAATAAAAAATCAATCTCTCAATCTGTCTGGTTTACCGACAGACATGTGGAGGTGTTTTATTGACCGGTAAACCAGACCAGACTTTGGTAGAAACTGAACATATTGCAGCAAAGTTGCTTTAAATCTGTTCCGTTATTGAACATGCTGGATATGGAAACGTTGCAAAAGATAAGAGTTTACATCATCTAGGGCAGGGAGGGAAGATCAAACTCATCTTCAGTTTTCAGCCACATCAAGATCATGAATCAATACAACTTTATGGGTTGTATTGAATCAACCCATTAAACATGTTAATATTTAACTGTCTGCATTTGATACATACTTCAATAATGTTGAATATCTTTTTACATTGATCAGTCCCTCCAGGGTTTTTTGAGTTTTTGCAATCAAAAATTGCAGATTTTGTGATGGTAATTTAGGAATATTTTCAAGGAATTTTTAAATATTTACAAATGTGATGTCAAATGTGACTTTGTATTACTTGATAACAGACTAGAACTTGACATCAAGTGAGGTTGAGGCAAGAGTGTCGTAAAGGTCAGAAACATTGCCACCTGCAGGCAGGATGCTAAAATGTTTATCAAGACATTGATGTGAATTTTGACCAGAATTTTCTCCCTGGAAACAACAAATTGTGCTTATTGTCTGTGGCTTTATGAATTCTTCTACGGTCACCGGCCGTTTCATGGCAGGAGGGCTGCACCTTCTTGAGGTTGAGTCCATGGGA
The DNA here is from genome assembly GCF_904066995.2 of Poecilia reticulata. Lineage (NCBI taxonomy): Eukaryota > Metazoa > Chordata > Actinopteri > Cyprinodontiformes > Poeciliidae > Poecilia > Poecilia reticulata. The sequence goes on from NC_088835.1 coordinate 5,584,841, forward strand.
GATGTTGTCTGCAGTCAGGAAGGCAGAGACCAGGTGGGTGATGGAGCCGGCCTCTCCACAGTGGGGACGAAACTGGAAGGTGTTCAGGCCTCGCTCCCTGTGGACAGAAACATTTTCAGAGTCACGTTGCCGGGAGCTTCACTTTGAATCTTTTCAATTGGCTAAAATCTCACAACTCTTTATCGTGCTTTCAGTATGCCTATTCAGTGGCGCAACTACGCATTATTCAGGTGGATGCGAAAACATATATCGGGCTAAGAGCAAGGTGAACTTATAACAATCTCACTCTCAAAAATGTTCACAAGGATTTCCTCATCACACTTGCGTTAAGGGCTTATTTCCACAAAAGGTGATGGTCATGTACACAAGAAATAAAGATGGGAGGTGATTGTGCTAGCAATTATCTGCCACTATCAGCCGCGAGGGCTAACCAATATTAACAGCAACAACTTTTAGCAAAACCCACTGATTTAATTTGTGCGTGTTACCTAAACAAAAGTCATTGTTAACCCTTTTTTTTCTCTCTATAATCGGCTGCACCAACAGGCTAAACTTACTTGCGCAGGTTGTTGAGCACCATGATGTTGGCATACATGTAGAAGAGGTAGTAGGTGTATGGAGGGTTGTTGTCTTCGATCCACTCCTCAGGCTTCGGGCTTTTGTAACTGAACATGTGGTCGCTGTGTTTGGACTCGTCGTCCACACTGTCGAACCCCGTTACCTGCAGGGCGACGGAGGCAACATTCACCATTATGCTCCACCAGATGTGGAGAAATCTTCTACAGTTTGTCTTTCCGTTCAGTTGGGTGTTGCGAAAGGACGTACGTATTTTAGGAACACATGGATTATTTTGTGCTTTTGAGGGTTGATGGTGGCCTCGAAAAGTGGAAGGAAAATGTTCTCAAGTATCTTGGCAAAGTTCGGCACCAGTTTCTTTGACTTGAAGATGTCACTGCAAGACAAGTAAACAAATAAACCCATCCTAGCAAATGAACAAATCAGACAGTTGCCTGTAAGTAATAGTTAAGTAACTGATCTTAAGTTTCTACATGATTACACTTTCGAAATGGACCCATGCTGACATCATGGTGTCTTTTGAGGGTAACGATCTGTGCTTTGCTCTGTAAGTAAGACTGAGTGCTTACTAGATCCTTGGAACCTGGATCATCCATCTCATGTTGGGGGAGTGGACCTTCTGCTGGATGAACCATGTGGCGAGGTTCTCCCACTCGCTGGGAGATCGGCCGTAAATCGACAGACGGGGCTCAGCATACTGATACGTACTCTCCTCCAGCTCGGCGGCAACTTCCTGAAACAAACATGCAAACCATACAGGAAGCCAGTGATGCTTTTTGTTAAGACAGAAGTAGGCACTTGCAATCACTCAGTATATAAAAAAGCAGCAGTAGTGTCTCACTATACTATGATGCAGAATGTTTTTAAGAGGTTTTATTGGCTCTAGTAGCCTTTACTTGAGAGGTCAGACAAGAAAGTAGGTAATGAGAGAGGGGAAAGACATGCGGCAAGGTCACCAGGCTGGGAATCGAACCTGTGACGGCCATGTACATATGTTGTGCATTGCTCCTGTGCCACCCTAGAATGACTTTTTTAATTAGAAACTCTAAAAAAAATTTCTAGAAAGATTTTAGACATGTAGGTACAACCTACAGGGTAAGTTCTGTTTCCTTGGGGTGTGAATATGATGCGACACAGTGGACGATTTCTCTCAGCCACTCTTCAAAGCGGTAGGTTAACTTACATCAAGTAAGTTAGTTGATGTAAGTTATCTTCTATAACTTATGTCAATGACTTCGGTGGTTAAACGTTGGGTTGCAGGTCTGTCTGTCTGTCTGTCTCAGTCCTTGAGTTCCTGGAAAAGACACTTCATCTGGTTTTCCTGCTGGTCATTAGAACCTCACCTCTGTCAGTTTGCAACTACAGTGTACAAACTCACCACCATGAGAGTGTGGATGAATGGGCCAATGACTGAATGTAGTGTAGAGCGTTTCAGGGTCCTCTGGACTACTAGTACACGCCATTAAGCATTTATGAATCTGCAAACGGCTACAAAAAATAACTGCTCACCTAAGCATTTCTTTATGTATGGTCATTTATTAAAACAAAATCCCTGAAAAGACCTTAAATTTACCTTAGTTAATCTTAGGGTCACCAGTTTGAGATGAGATTTATTTTAAGGTTCTTTACATAAAGTGCCAATTATTGAGATTTGTCTCGTAAATAGAAGGCAACCCTTGATGACTTCTCAATCCCATATAATATCAATATGAGATATATTGATATATAATATCAATACCTTTCTAAAGTAATGGCCGATGTCATTGTTTTCTTCCCAAAAACATTATTTGTAAAAATAGGTAGTGATTTAATTTTTTCAAAATCACTTTTGCTAGAAAATGACAGCGATTATTATAGGAATATGACAACATGGACTAGAGTCCCATTAAACCTCAGTAGAACACCAGATCTGTCCAGCAGTAACAAATGACATCATCTTGCGTGAAGCCTCTATTTGGGGGCATCGGTGCTTTTCCTCACCTTGACGAGACGCGCAAAGTACTCTCCTTTGATGTAGTTGTCGGTTTTCAAGTAAATCTCGCGCAGCTCGCTGGCTCCAACAGGGTTGTACTTGGAGTTGAACTTGTCGAAGCGGTGGAAGGTTTGTCTTCCCTGCCAGTCACAAGAGAGTGTGTGAAAGACAGTAAAACAGAACTTGGCATAAAACAGACATCAGATTAAACTCCTTTGCTTTCGTCCTGAACAATCAGAATAACAATCCATCAGTACATTTCCCTTAATTTGCAGCCTGATCAGTTAACATTAAAGTGGTTTTCCAGATGTTTTGACTCTTACTGCGTGGACGTCCAGTGAATCCACAGTCAGGTCATAGGGGTCCATGCTGAGCTTCTTAAAGACTTCTTTGAGAGTTATCTTCTGGTTGCCTTTTTCCAAGACCACCCGGTCTGCCTCTGTTTGGTACGATAGCTTTATGAATTTCAGCAGATGCTTCTGATTCATGCAGGCAGCAGCGTGTATATGTGTGTCCACCTAAGTTTGATCAAACAGGAAAGTTGGACATTGCGCCGTTGCTCGTCTAGACTTCAAACGTTACATCGGATCTAACGCTGGACCCGATGTCAAAATTGCAGACTAACCTTTCTGACGTTGTAGAAATCTCTATGTGCAACGCTTTTTAACTCTTTCATCTCAGCCATTTCATTTAGCATTTCATGAAGGTAGAATTTAGATTCCAAGAAGTTCAGCCGTCTGTGGCAGTAGGTTTTCCTGCAAAGCAACACAAAATACAGAGAAAGATTTTATGTGTTGTTGGGAATTACTGGGTATGAGAAACTTCTTTTAATCACTGAACTGCAGGGACGCAACCCTCTAATAAACAGGGATGATCCACTTTTTCACTTTCAATACCAATACAGGTATCTGAGGTTTAGTATCGGCCGATACTAATCCGATACAAAAAATGTGTGTCGAATTTCTTTTTTTAAACAGATATAAATGTACTGAATGACAAATTTATTTCCTTATTCTGCACCAGCAGCAGCAACACTTAAAAACCCCAATAGTATCACAAGCTTAGTTAAAACATGTAAAAATCACACAACTTTAAACAGGTCAGTCAGTGCAGTTAGGAACGTAACAGAGTAGAAAGCCTAGAATTAGACTGAATAGATCTGCTGTTATGGATTGACTACATCGTCACCCATACCCAATCTAGAATTTTTTCAATATCAGAACCGATACAGATATCAATATTGGATCGGTGAATCTTTACTAAAAACCAGTGGTGGGCACAGTGGAGCTAATTTATCATTCAGCGATTTGCTAACTTTGAAAAGGTTTAACACATTTTGCTTCCCCTAAATTCATTTTTCCGAATACATCCAAAATCACTAATTAACTTTACTGTTTTGTAATTATTCAGTTGGACAAAGTTCACTGTTTGTGTTTAAGTTTTGGTTATTGACTGTTAAGAATTATTCAAGTCGTTTATAGTTGTGCTCTTATTTTGAAGTGTGTGAAAACTGTTGATGCAACTCTTCGTGCGTTTTCTTTTTTTATTGAGCAAATGGCAAATATCTAAAAAAGAAACAAATGAGGTCTACAAAAGAGCATGAACAAACAACCAGCGTTAATTAAAAAAAAAAAAAAGCAAATATTCATAAATTACTTTGAGAGCCTCTTCACATTCCCCACCATTATTCTACAGATTTGGAATAATAAAGTTTAAAATTATATGAAAGTTTAAGCCCTACCATGGTCAGTTAGGTAAAATAGCTTCATCACTACCAATACTCAAAAGTCAACAACTGTAAAACTGAAACCATGAGGTCTGATCCAAAGAATCATTTCCTGAAGCACAACTGCACAGTTAGGTACTCAATCACAAATCTGATCATTTTGAGGGCGATATATTGTTTCACATATTGTTTCGCTGTAACATGGTGGATATCAGCATGGATGAATTCAGTACTTTAGCATTAGCTTCTTCGAAATACTTGTTGCAAAATAACTTTAGTGTAGAATTTACCCCCATCATGGTTCCCATCTGTTCCGACTTGCTAAACTATCATTTATCTTTGCCTGAGGTTGGGGAAATGATTGACGCTACCAGCTAAGACGTAACTCCCTCCATGACCTCAGCTTTGTGGAAGATGTTAAAGTGTTGGCTCACTCACGTTGGCCCATCAGCTATCATTGCAAGTACGTGGCTCAGATCGATGGTGAAGGTCTCCAGGTCAGGGTATGGCAGGCTGAGGGGTTGCTCTTGCTTCAAGGCCTCAGCGTTGGCATAAACATTGACTATTCCATCCTTCATCTTCAGCTCATAGTTCAGGTCCTCAGGAATGCCCTCCATGGAGTATGGGTCCTCTCCTTCTTGGGGGCTAGGCCAGGTGTCTGCACATGTTTGGAATAGACGAGCAAAACATTAAACCAGTGGTTCTTAACCTGGGTTCGATCGAACTGGGTCTCAGGGGTTCGGTGGAGCCTCTGCCGCGGAGGTAAAGACACTTGTGTAAAGTCGTGATGACGCCCCGCTTTGCCATCACTTGCTGCAGAGGATCAAGTTACATTGATTAGCCAATCAGAGCTGCGGAGGAGCACTGATTGAAGGAGTTCAACTCTCAGCATTGATTTGAACTTGTGTCTTTAATTACTTCAGCAAAACTCAAAAGTTTTTTCAAATTCTGTAGCTTTCGGTGTACTTCTAAACCTGCTCCTTAGTCGCATCTTTTCAGGGCTGCTACTGCCTCTCTTGGTGGTAACACAACCAATATTATTACATTACTAAATTAGAATACCGCAAAGTCTTTATTATGTATTAGAAATTTTTCATTCTCTTAACAATGTAGAACTAATTAAATGATCTAAACAAAACCTTAAAGTGGTTCCAGTTTCTCTCGATGGCCAACCTGTTGAAACTGTGGCAAATTTTAAATACCTTGGGTCGTTCCTGGACAGTCAGCTCAACTTTGCTGAAAACACTGACTATATTTTGAAGAACTGTTCTGAGACGCTACCTTTTAAGAAGACTTAGTTATCAGTCTTCTTAAAAGGTCTTCAAACTGGGGGAGGAGGGGTGGGGGGGGAATCATATTTTATTTATCACTACAGAATGGTTCAATGAATGCGTATATGAAACTGGTGGGTTCGGTACCTCAAAAAAGGTTAAGAACCACTGCATTAAACAATGCTGCTTTAAAGTAAAACTGGATTAAAAGAAATCACTGACTGAAAAAGACAGAAGCAGTCTTTCTGTGGGAAAGTCAGTAGCTGCATTTACATTGACCATAAAGCTGCACAGTTTAACATTTTGAAAATAAATTCGCTGAATGGAGACATGCTAATAAAAAAAAAACAACAAGTCATTTTTGGATGAAACATTTTGGCACTAGAATAAGGTGGGAGGTTTTTTTGGCCATATCGAAATTAGTTTATTTATCATTTCTTTCTCTATATTCACTGACTGGTAAACTGTGGAATGTGTTCACTATTTTAAACACCTGAAGTTAAATTTACAAAATGAGTACAAAGTAAAAAAATCCAGTCTGCTGATCCAGTCTGAGCACTTTGACCTACAAAACATTTCCGCTTTTACTTTTCACTCCTGGCTGTTATCACTACCTTCCTAAAATAATGGCCTAAGGTGATTTTTGCCAAAAGTGATTTTGACAAAAGAAAAAAAAAAAACACACTTCTGGCAAAAAAAATGACGGGCAATTATTTTAGGAATGTCACAATCTCAGATTTTAATGAATGTCTTGCACTGCAAATCGCTGAGATTTTTAAACATTAACATTTTGTCATCTACTAAGAAGTGAAGAACAAAAGCCATTGTCAGCAACTTAAGAACTTGTTTATATGCAGTATATCGCCAAAAGCATTTGTCCATCCGTCTCTGCTTCAACTCCTCTGGAACAGCTTTTGGCATGGGTCTGTATGTGATTTTCTTTATCCTGTCTTCCGAAAGCGAATTCATGAGAAGAAGGACTGGCTCTCGGTTTCCACCATTATTCACCCTGGTTGTGTTGCATTTGACTGAGGACAGGAAGGAGTCAAGTTCCAGTCAAGTTCCTCCAAGCCAAACTTGGTCATCCATGGGTTTATGGGCCTTCCTTTGTTCTCATACAGCTGGGAGGATGAAACTGTCTCAAATATTTTGTTGTACTGAAATAGGAGTTTCTTCTATTTCAGTACAATAGAAGAAACTCCTTTTGCATCTCCCGTTCCCTCCTTTTCAATACACTGCTGCATCCGATGGGTTTTTATTGCAGAAGGTGAAATAAGCTTCCGATGCAGCTGTTCACCCATAGAAACTAATCCCACAAAGATTTCTATGCACTCTTCTCAACCTTGTATGAAAGTCACATTAAGTTTGAAGGCCTGAAGGCATTAAATTTGCAGAAATTTGGCATAAACTCTGATTTTACATGTCTTAAAGGGGCAGTATTTGTGTTTTCTGAGAACATAGGCAGTACCATTCTATAGCACAATAAAACACCCATGTTACCTTCAGCTGTAAAAAATAAAAGAAGCTAAATATCTCAAATATGACTTTAATATAACTTTTTGTAATTTAATGGCTAGAAATTGGGCCTCTCTCTCTATAAGAAACTCCTGCTCTCTCTGAAACTCCACCTTTAGGAAGTCATCACTGCAGTGCTCCTCTTAACTCTTTAACAATGGTTTTACCAGTGTTTCACTGAGAAGTTGCACCAATAATAATCTCATCAGATCCACAGTTCCACTCGGTGTTTGCTAATTGCTTCTGGCTAGTCTGAAGGAGCTGAGTGTGGTAGTCGAGGGTGAGGTGTCCTCTGTGAGGCAGAAGCTTGGAAACAGCAGCTCAGGGGAGGACCTTCGTCTCAAAGGCAGAGCTAGGTCCACCCAGACATTTTGCACAGCTCAATGGTTGCTATGGAGAATAAAGAATTTCTCAAATATGCATGAATAAATCCTGGCAACACTCCAGCTATGTTTTTGATGAGGTAATAAAATTATAATATAATGTAAAGCTCAAAAAACTCAATTTTAGATATTACTGTCCCTTTAATTCCTCATGGTAGGGTTTCTGTTTTTCCCAATCACTTCAGCTTTGCCCTAATACCACTAAGAATTGATTGTGGAATATTTAGTAATAACAAAAATCATGACTAGACTTGCACAGGTGCCATCCAGTCAAGTTATTTCACTGAAATTTACTGAACTCCTTAGATTTTTTCATAAATGTCTGTAGAAGCAATCTGCATATTTAGGTGTTTGTACTTAGGTCAGATGGTCCAATGATCAGGATTTTCATGCCTTTTAAAGAGTAACTGTTTATATAAAGTTACTCTTATGTTTTGCAGAAAAAAAAAGATACAAAAAACTGTCCTAGCTTTCATCATGTATGAGTCAAGTCTTTGTACTCGGTAAACACTTCTGGTTGTGTGTTCATTCATCTCGAACCAGGAATAGCCTGACTGGCCTTGTGTCAGACACACACTGATACACATAGAGAGGAGCTGAAAATAGCAGTGAAAGATACTACTTTGCATTTTATCTTTACATACAATGCTTGAAATCGAGCTTGAAACAACAAATGGAAAGAATTTATCCCTGTGCTTCATACATCGTCAGTGCTCGAGTTGCATCTGATGAGTTTAAGAGCGGATGTCTGAAGATTAGCATCTGCAAGAGTGGGAGTGCAAACTCAGTAAATGTAGTGAATGCTTTGATGGAGTAACATTAGTTTAAAGATCTTACTGTACCTGGCAGAACCTCGTCTTCTTCGCTCCACTTCACATTCTCTCCATCGCGGAGGTACTTCGCAGTGGTTCTTGGGAAGCGGTGGTACACCAGCTTGGAGTATTTCTCTCGGATGACGAGGGCCTTAAAGAGACTCCTGGCTGCTTGTTCGTAATCCTCAACTGTGACCTGGAAACATTAAACAAGTTTAATGGAGAATTCACACCAGCGCTCTAGCGTGTTACTAGGTAAACGAGTAGAGTTTCTAAGGAAACTCTAGCTCCACCTAAAAGCCTCGGTCTTGGTTCGATTGAAGTGAATTTTGTTGCAGTTCGGATGCGTATGTGAAAAACAAGTGGACCGGAGAACGCTCAAAGGCAGGAAGTGAACTACAGTGCAGGGCATTCTAGGTAAATACAACCAAAACAAATGTGAGTGTTTCAAAAGCTGGAGAAATGGCTCCTTTTGTCTATTACCAAAGACAAAAGAGAAATCTTACAACATTCTACAGTCTGTCCCGTCCTTCTTGTGTATATAATTGTGGCTCCCAGGGATTTTACACACCCTTACAAGGAGTGATCTGGGTCTAGAGAATAAATGTAATATTTTGGGTCATTAAAAGTAATGATAATTATAGGACAAACTTAGGTAGCAAGACAAAATGTTGCAGGTCCAGTGATTTTCCCTTGTCTCCTTTAGCCCGATTCATGTTTTGGTTGTATCGTTTCTGGTTTGGATCTTCAATATTTATCACGGTGGCTTTTTCAATACAGACTTGTGTTTTTGCTATGTGTCCTTAAGTAGTACGCACCCCAGCACAGTAATCCCCACTGATGGTAACTCTCTGGTACTCCGGGAAGTTTTCTGGGATAAAGGCTTCGGCCCCTCCTGACGTAGTCAGTGGAGACGCCCTCCAGTCATCCTGTAAAGACATGGACTGGGAGCGCTTCAGCAAGAAGGTCTTCTTCCTGAAAGGGGAAGCAACAGGATCACATGACAAGCTGCAAGCTCACCTTCATAAAACTGTTCTAGTTCATAAAACTTTAAGTTTTCACTGTTGGGTACAGATGAGTTGAAGGTTTCCGAACAGTAACCCATGATGTACCTCTTCACTGATTCCTGAGATTGCTGCTCGGCCAGCTCCTTTTGCATCTCCCGCTCCCTGTCCTCGTGCAGGCCGATGGGACAGTCCTCCGGCACGCTGAACAGGGCCATGGCGTCCTTGGTGTCCTCCTCTCTCAGGGCAGAAGCATACACTTTCTCCGCCATGAGCCGGATCTTCTCATCCGCCACGCTCAGAGACATCTTCGGGAAGAGCCGGGCTATGTCTGGAAAAAGAGTAGCATTTTAGAGAAGCTCTTGGATTCATGTCACAAACTATCACAGGTAACCATTTTGTGGTAACCAGTGATAGACCCTGTCCATGGGAGCCCGTGAGCTTTTACCCAGTACACAGTCCTGCAAGGTTGCACTGAAACCAACTGCACTTTTACATGTTTTTTTTTCTGTGTGTGTGGTTTCGGGGACTGACAGTCTGACGGGACAACCCCATCATTTCTCCACTGTCCAACCGTGACATTTGCTGCAATCCTCCTGAGCTTTGTGCTGAGACCCCGAAAGAGGTAAGGATCATTTCGTAAGAATCACATGTATATTTGTATTAGTTTTTATTTATCTAAGCAAGTTGCCAACATACTAACATTATTTTAGAGATGGCAGTAAAAACATGTATCAAAGATAAACCAGAGACATCTGAATTTGAGTTTGAGGTGGGAGTTGGTGGATGTTTTGCTGAGCTTCATCTGACCTCTAGTTTGTAAACAACTTCCAAAAGGCTGTTCATGTTTCTGTCCAACATCCCGGCCAGGTTACAGTCAACACATTTTACACTGCCGCTAAGAGGCCCAGTACCGGTGTTGAAAACGTAAGGCCACAATTTATTTAGTGGACAAACGGAAGCGCATCCCACAAAAAAATATTTTTCATTAGGAAAAACATGCATTTTTCTCTGTCCCTTTCTAAGTTTTTCACTGCTTTGTGTTGGTCTGTCACATAAAATCCCAGCAACGTACTCTGAAGTTTATGGGTACAGCAGCTGGAACAATGTGGAAACTGAAACATGAACACAAGACTCCAGATAAAAACATGAATATAAAGTTTTAGAGGCTCCTGGGAGATTACTGCAAGTCCATTTGGACTGCAGCACACTTCCAAAGACATTATAATAAAACAGTCTGGTTTATTTAGGCTGGTTTATTTAGGCTGACCTGGATCTCTTTCACATCTGTGGCATGGCGCCTGGTGCTATATTTACCAGGCGCTTCTGTGAATTTGTATTTTGATCAGATCAGAAGAACAACAGCAGAGTTTTTTTGTTTTGTTTGTTTTTTTTAGACGGCTCAGCTGGCTGGCCAAACATTCCCTGCTGTGAAAGCTTCTGTTGCTATCCAGAACCAGAAGGAGATGTGTAGCTATTCTGACCTCCGTGTCATCACTGTTTCTGGCGTTAATGTTTGTGCCAGTCAGTGGGCCGCGTGGAGTTTCAATCAACAAGTAGGACATGAAGATGTGTGTACGTCCCAGAGTATTGGGTGACACAGGCAACGCTGTCAGAACTTTGAACGCTCTTGGCTCCCCAGAGACGACCGCAGGACTATTTACCTTCACACTGACACACTTTCTAAAGCTTTCATTCTGGCCGAAACAAACCTCTTGTAAAAAATGCTTAGATGTGTTGAACATTTTTATGTGTTGTTAACTTACCACCAAAGATTTTAAACTATTAAGGTAGTTGAAAGGATATTTTAGTGGTTGAACTAAAGTAAAGCAGTGCAAAAATAGTGGAAGAAAAATGACAACCACACATAACACTACTTCACAAATAAAAATCTGAAAGGTGCGGTGTGCAGACGGAAAGAGAGGAATAGACAAAGAAACAAAGAAAGAAACAGAAAAAGCAAGAAACAAAGAAATACAATTACAAATAGAAACTTTTTAAAATAAAAAAAAATCAAAAGAAAGAGAATGAAACCTACAATAACATGGTGTGCATGTAAACTGAAAAGGCTGGACGAGATGAGCATCAACCAGATCAAACTCAAGACTGACTCCAGAGGAGCTGCAGAAAAAGTTCAGCTGTTGGTGGAAGAAAACCATTCCAACTTTAGAGCAAAGGTTATCACAAACACATGAAGAGGAGAGCAAAGTTTAACCATTGGACTGGAAAAAACTCAGCACATCACTGTGGATGCACCATCACCATGGTGACAAATAGTGGTTGTGGCATCATGCTGTGGGTTATGAGGGATGGGGTCAGATCTGATGGGATGATGGAAAGAACTAAACACAAAGCAAGACTAGAAAAAAAAACCCTGTTAGAAGCTGTAATACAGGGGAAATGGATGGTGTAGAGCAAAACATTCTCATTTGACTGGAATGGCCCAGTCAAAGCATAGTGCTACATCTGTTTGAGAATACATGGCAAAACTTGAAAATGTGTGATCTAGAACTGCAAAGCTCAGAGATGTAAATTGCCGAAACCTGTGGCTGTTTGTGCCGTATGTTCAATATTCAAAACATTTGTGAAGCTACCATACATGAAATGATTCCCCACCTTATACAATATGAATCATCACGCTTTAACCGTCATGAAACTGAGAATAACATGTTCCTAAAGTATTGCGGCCTTTCGCTCCCGGCCAGTAGGTCATGAAAGCCCATCCTGACCAACACTGATAAAACTGCCATCACATTAGCATCACTCTACAGATCCACAACACGTCAGATTCCACTCCGTCTCTTACCTTCTGCAGTGATTTGGGCCATGTTTGTTTGTTTTTCTCACTCTTTTTTTTCTGCTAATTCAAACACTTCAGCTCTCATAAGAGTGAAAATCACTATCTAAAAAATAAAAAAATAAAAATGTCAGCTTCAGGTTGCTGGTTCTTAACACTTATAGAGGGTTTCTGCAGACACCTGGCAGTGTCCTGGACGTCGGAGGGTTTTTTGTTTTTACGCCTGTGATGCTTCTCGTCGAAGCGTCTGACTGCGACTGGGCTCGGTCCCGCTTTGCTCCGCTGTTTATGCCCTCCAGTGACAGCGCGCATGAAGCAGCTGCTAGCTGCTGCTGTCTTAAGTGTCCCTTTCTATCCAGCTATTTTCGGATGTTGAGAGCGTCATAGCAACATGGGCCTCTAATCCGAGCTGGCATGGCCGAGCGGGGCTGATAACAGGGGCGGCTGTCTGTGGTCCGGGTCAGTGGGAATAAAAACGTCGGGGCTCTTTAGGTCACGTCAAGGTCCTGAGAATAGATTTCAAAACATAACGCTTTGTGGAGAAGAAACAAACTCAAGGGCCCAGATTTCCACAGGGAAATTTGGGTTTTTAGAAACATGCCTCTGTTTAATGCTGAGAAGAAATGCTGTCTGTTGGATATTTTGGGTGGAAAAACAAAATGACTATAAAAGACGAATCCAGAAAACAATGTATTACTGAAACGCAAGGGAAAGGAACATTACGCTACATTCACACAGTGGATGAAAGCAGCTCAAATCAGATTTTTTTTTTTTAATTTATTGGCCATATGAGATCTTTTCACGCAAGCCTGAATGGCACCAATTCTGATCTTTTCATCCCCCCAAAAAATCTGATTTTAGCCACTTCCAAATGTGGTGCTAAATTGGATACAAATCCGAATGTTTCCAAGCGCCTGCTGCCTGAATGGCATTTTATCCGACATTTATGTCACTGACGTGAGACAGGCGTCGCAATTTGGCACCGGAAGAAGCCAGATCAGACATATTTCAATGTGAAAATCCTAATTATGAAATTATGAAAAAAAAGTCTGTAGATGTGTTTCCACTGACCATAAAATTGTGTAAACTGGAATTACAAAAAAAAAAAATTTGTTTAATGAAAACATGTCAATTCTGAAAAATCCCACGATTTTTGATAAAAAGTTTTGGAGAAAGGATGAGGTGGGGGGGGTTTTTCCGGCCATATCAAAATAAGTGTATTTCACAAAACTGAGATCGAAACAACCATTCAGCTGTGCAAAACGTCTTTTTTTGCATAACATGAGTCATGATCAACAACTGAAATGTTACCACTGGCAGAAAAAAACAAAGAAGACAACAAGAAGTCAAAATATCGACAAAGTTTTGCACACATTGTAAAGGAAGCAGCTTTCATCACATCACAACCCCACCACTCCTTCTCTACAGAAATTGCAGTCAATGCTCAACAAATCAGCGTTACGATTAGTCGTGCTTTATTTTTCTAGCTTCCTTTGTCTTATGATCTTGTGACAATCCTGTCTGCTCCCATTGCTGAATAAATTTTAAAATCCATCCATTATCACTTCCATTGCTGCTGTGTGACGTCAACATTCTTCTTCTGCGCATGCGGGTTCTTCAGGGAAGTAAACCATTACTTCCCTGAAGTAATGGTTCAGAAGTCTGACACTGATCGTAAACAGTCGGATTTCATGACCTGTTCATAGACTCTACTCGACGCCTTTTTCATAGTGACCTAATTAGGATATACAATCCCTGGCAAAAAACAAACAAACTTGAGAGTGACTACTCGAGGCATTTCAGTCAATATTTGTCAAAGAATGAATAACCGTTGGGAGTTTTATGAACTCCCACATGATACTGAGACAGGACGCTGCCTGTGCAGTAAGTCCAGTCATGAAACTTCCTCCCTACTACTCTATAGACATTTGTTGGAGGTATTGTAGACCAACAGCCACTCAGCGGCTGAGTGGTACGCAGTGTGAAAACTTCAGAACTGAGTCAGGTCTGTGCATGCAGAGGTTGCCAACTTTCTGCAGGGTAAATAGCCCAAGACCAACTACATCTGCCTTTCAGATTAGCTCAATAACAGCTTTAGGAGATGGGTTTCCATGACCAAGCAATTGCTTATGAACCTTAACATCACAAAGTGCAATGCAAAGCTTTAGCTTTAGTGGCGTAAAGCAAGTTGTTACTGGCCTTTAGAGTTGTTCTCTGAAGTAATGAAACACCTTTCTTGGCTTGGCAGGCCAAAGAACAAATATACGTTTGCTAGGCGGCTGTCAAGAGAGACGCGTTTAGCTGACATCATGTGTAAGGTTGGCTGGGTGGAGGCTGGGTGGAGGTTGGGCTCGGCACCGTTAAAACAATAAAATGAACTCAATGTCTCCAACGCTGGAACGCCTGAGCTGCCTTGACGATGGCATACATCTTGTATTTCACAACTTGAAAAACCTGTTCAAAGTGCTATGCAGTCAGAAGGTCCGTTGTTTCATAATTCAAACTTTGTGATAACTGTTTGAGGACGGCCACTTCCTGTTTCAACGTGAACATAGCAAGCGCCACAGGGACGGAGATGAGCAAGTCCAAAGAGTTGGAACGTCACTGACCTACAGAGAATCATCAGGATAAACCAGAGCAGGGACTGTTCATCTAATATCAGTGTCAGAACAAAATACACTTTTTTTTATCACTGTCTGAAGTTAAATCTGACCAAACCTCTTGTTTAAGTCACAATTATTATGAGATTTTTATTTTTTTGTAGCCATCTTCGTTTGTATACGTTTGGTCTGTATTGGGGATAAATGTCTTCTAAACTGTTTGACTTGGGTTTTTGATAATATAGAACAGAGGGTTAAAAACTTATCTTTAGAAAAGTTGCATGAACTCATCGACATGTACAGAAAATTATCTAAATTTCACCAACTTAATGTTTTACATTGAAAGCTGAAAAAAAAATCTGGTGCAGGACTAAGCTCCATTCTGTAAATCTGATCTGTGAACCGTTTTATGACCATGTTTGGACATGATTGATAATAGAATATTATATCTCAGTGGCGAAGTCCAGCCGAGATGCAACAAAGTATGAATTCAAATTGTTTTTGCTTCATGGATCCAAAACGGTTTCCTCTTATTAACTTAAGGAAAATGTTATTAATTACATCCATGTAAGTGAATCTTGAATATTGCTTTTCTAAACCAGGATATGCTATTAAATTAAGCAGTTTAATATCATAAATGTTTTTATCAAGAATTAACGATCCTACATTTCTACCAGAAGCAGAAAAAGTCTGGATGTACTCATTAAAAAACACTCATTGATTGAACATTTCAGTTAGTTTTAGATAACCTCTTGTTATTAATCATAGAAACAACTTTTTACAGGTTTATGTAGATGTTCCTACAGTAGAAAAACGACTCACTGAGGCATTTATGGCTGTTCTGTGGTATGTTACAAAACAGCACGTGCACTTATGTTAAAGTACATTCCTTATATTTTGCACACATCACCTGGTGTGGAATGTCAGTCGGTGGCTGTATTTACATGAACATAACCCTACAGGTTAATGCAAAACATACCGTGATGCATCACCAGCATGCACTGTTATGACAGTGAAAGAAACCGTCAGCCCTGATGTAAATACCTTTTCACTATTGCAGAAAGATTTTAAGCCTTTAGAGATTTCTGGGGTTTTTTGTTTGTTTCTGTCACACTTAAAGGGTTTAGATCATCAGTCTAAACCATTTTGGGCTTATGTTGAAAAGTAACTATACCTAAGGCAGAGAACTGGTTGTACCAGACCTTTGACAACAACAACTGCCATCAAGTGGTGGAACAACTAGCAACAGGTTTTGTATAACTCTGTAGCTGGAATCCTGGCACACTTTAATTCAGAGACGCTGAAAGGTTTTCCAGCCTGAACAACCTCTTCAGGGTCACATGACAACATTGAAAAAGTCCAGACTTTAAACAAGGCAGCTGAAGAAAAAACTACTTTTTTTGGTTGAGACATTCAATAATGGGTTTACTGGTGTGTTTTGGACCCCTGTGTGCTTGGTCATGCATTTTTCTTCAGAATTGTCTGAATGCTAGACCGTCACTCTACCGCATGTATGCTCTTCTAAAACTTTTCATGGGTGCTCAACCCGGTTCTTTTGTGACCCAAATGAGTCGCTGATGCACTCTTTGTTTTGGTAGTGCAGCCACTCCTTCAACGGTTTGATGTTTTAGCTTTGTAACCCTTTCCAGACTGATGCATGTCAGTGATTTGTACATATGATATGGTGTTTGCATTCGGGTGTTTTCACATAAACACTCTGTTGGGCTACGGTTGACTCTAAATGCATCTTGTATCGAGTAGTACCATGTAGTTTTTCATTGATGTTGAACTCAGCTCTCCGTTTAGCTTTTTTTTCTCTCTTCCTGCAGGTGTAGAAGAAGACTTCTACGGTGTTGTCTTGTATTCTCTCTATCTTTCTTTCTTTATCTCCTTTCTCTTTAAACCTTTTCCCTCAGTTTTCTTTCACATCTTCCTGTCCATTGCATTTGAAATAAACCCAAACTAAGTTTTATTCATAAATATGATTAAAACTTACTTTGGGTTAAGTTTTAATCCAGAAAACCCCCCCGAAATTTTCCACTTGTGAAAGTAAATCTTTTGGGCTTCGCCTTGGCACTCAGACAACAATTCTGAGTGTTGTCTGAGTGCCAACACTCAGACAGCATACGTTAAAAAAATAAAAGTTTTGTTCCTCTTTATATCAGACCTAATGTGTTGCTTTTTAAAATCTTTTGTCCATATTCATGTTGTCAGATAGGTTCTACTGAAGTGATTTCTTGACTACAGGGCAATAACTTTTCTACAAAGGTTTTGATAACTTTTTTCCCGTTAGTTACCTTGATCTGGGACCTGAAACATTATGTGTGAGAAGAAATGTGTTTGGTGGCAGGTACTTTCTCTCAACATTAAATCCATGTGCTGTCGGTCTGTTTTGGAAGAGCTAAATATGGTAAAGTATAGACATGTCACCATCGATTCCACCGGGTGTTTATTCTTTGTCAGTCATTGTTCATAAGCATGAAAAAAAGAGTCCAAACAAGAACTGAGAGCAAATACATGTCTCTTAGCTCGCAGGCTTCTAGTATAAACCGAGCTGAATCCAAAGAATGCCTAAGATTATACAAACCAACATGAAAAATGTTGCAACTAAAAACCAGCATACTCTCACATGACTCATTCCTGTTTTTGGCTGCAGGCTTTGGGCTGCATTTGTTGATGAAAATACATTTTAAAAGAAAAGAATTACGTTAGTCTGTATGAGTGGCACAGAGTGCAGTTCCCTGGTTTCTTACATTAAGGGTCACCTGCAGTATGTTGAGCCCAGCTGTTTATTGAAGAAACAGAGTTATATTTCTAATATATCTGATTTATGAGACATCCATGCAGCTACATCTAACAGGAAACCACACACTCCTTCACGGGAGCAGAGCGTCTTCATGCGTTGAGATGACAAAAAAAAAAAAATTGTCTTTATTTCTCATGTTTACATGCTGCCAACAGCTTACAGGCATGTTCCTGTTGCGTATTAATTACTGTAATGAACAGAGCAGGGATGCTGACTAGAGCTGTAATGTTCTGTCACACCGTGTATTTTTTATCCTCCCGCCATGCGTCCCATACCCCCCCCGACCCCTGAATCGGGAATTTTGACTTACCTTTCCCTAAGCATGGTGTGGACTGCTGCTTGAAAAACGGAGTGTCCCTTCTCTTCATTTTGATTCACCTAAAAGATGCAAAGCTTTGATTAATACAAATATATGTATAAGTATATGTATATGTATATATATATATATATATATGTATTTTCAGTCTCATGCTGGCTTATATTTATAACACCTAAACTCTTCTACCTATTTATTTATTCACTTCCCATAAATATGGGAAATACAAAAACACCAAGAAATGTATTTTATACTCATTTTAAATGTTGGATCTATTCTTTGTTCTAAAACTTAAAGAAGTTTGTTTAGCTTTTTTTAAGAAATGATCAAATAAAATCATTTCATAAAAGGAAATCTGTTTTTACTTCAACAACTTGTCTTTATTCTAGGAGGAATTTTGCGCCTGCAGACAAATTTTATTTTTGCAGGAATGATTCCAGAACTGGTTTGTTGTTGGAGGATAAAACTCTGGAGGAAGGATTTCCAGCTCCAGGCACTGACTGTTCTCCAACGTTCACATGTCTGAGTCGTCTCCTGAGCATGAAATCATCTTCCACGTAGTCCTTCTATGACCTCATTTGGTCCAGGTGTGTTGAAGTACAGCCGTCTAACAGCTGCAGTACATCAGCCGAGTTTCCATCGAGTAAATTGCGCTATTTGAAATTTTGAAAATAAATTGGCTTTATTGAAATCTGCCAATTTTGAAAAATTTTTCGCCAAGAAGTTTTGCTTCTGTGATGAGGTGGTTTTTATCATAAGATGTGTTTTGTTTTGTTTTTTCAAAATTGCCGTGTTTCCATTAATCAAATTTATTTTTGTAATTCCAATTTGTGCACTTATATATTCAGTGAAAGTGCAGCTTTAATTGTAATGTTTTATGTTGGCCTGCCGAATACAATCCCTATGAAACACATTCAGGTTTGTGATTGTAACGAGACATTTAGAAATGTTCAATCTCAATACTTTGGAAAGCAAATAATGCAGCTAATAAGGAACAT
This sequence comes from Poecilia reticulata, assembly GCF_904066995.2. NCBI lineage: Eukaryota > Metazoa > Chordata > Actinopteri > Cyprinodontiformes > Poeciliidae > Poecilia > Poecilia reticulata. Next base: position 5,603,617 of record NC_088835.1, read on the forward strand.
GACTGCATACATAAAATGCAATCTCACATTGCAACTCAACACACAGAGCAACGTGTGATTGGGAAAGCAGACTCCGCAGAACAAAAACTATGAACTGTGTTTAAACCAAAAGGTTTAGTTGGCTGCGTTCTGTCTTTTCCTCATGCTGCTTAGCAAAGTTTGCTTGTGTTTCACACAACAAGCCACCGTGCTGAACTGTGGCTTCTGTCTGGCCACTGTTTGTGAAACAGATGAGAAGACAGAAGAAGACAGAGGAAACCAACGCTGGTTCATTGAGAAAGTTTCACTTTGAGTGACTTGTCTGGTTTTAGAAGAAGTTCCTGCTTTTGTGCTTTGCCACTTGCTTCTGTACCTCTAGCACTACGACGTTAGAAAGCAGCAAAGTCACTGCTTATTTAAATAGATATCTTGGGGTTTGAGTGGAGTTTGGCTTCTCATAAGAAGCTTAAAAGGAAAACTTTTAATCCATCTTCTACTTCTTGGTAAGGCCTATAGCTACTGGAGGTTTGGAGGTAAACCTCTAATAGTCCCTGATGGTTGTAAACAAAACCATGAAGCTGATGCTAACTTTAGCATCATCAGCGTTCTCACAGTGCTTATTAATAACTCAGGCCACGCCTAGCATTCTGGCACACTTTCTTTTCTATACCAATAACCCAAAATGCTTCCAGATACCAGATTTAAAAGTGCTGCACTTGTCTTCAAGTTTTGTAGTCTAGTACTGTCAACCAGCCTGACTCTGACTCTTTAGTCTATCAATGCAACGGGGCAATGTCTCAAACATAAAATTAGGCCAAGTAATGCTCATTTCCTTTGTCAATTTAGCTTAAAAATAATATTATTTTATCCAAATGTTTCTTCTGATTGGATTCCAATAGAGAATTTGTGAAGAGAGCCAAACTTAGGGTGTTTGTAAGGAGTCTTTCTCCAGCCACTAAGAGTTTGCGCTCATCATAAAAGATGAATCATCAGTGAAAACCGGTTTAAAGGTTTAAGAGTTCTAAGAAGCGTTGCTGCAATGCCAAGAAAGGTTTAGATTTTTGAAAACAATACATCTTTTCCCAATGTTCCAGTTTTGTTAAAATATAAGAAAATTTGAAGGGAAATAAGTGATTTATTTCCCTTCCAAAACAAATTGTGTATTTTCTTATGTTTTGGTCGTTGCATGTCTCATTTACTATCAGAAATACATTTTAAAATTGAATCTAAGGGCTGCACCTTGGTAGAACTTGCTTTGCAGCAAGCAGGGAACATGGATGAATAGGATTTAACTCCTATTCATCCTTGGGGTGTGAATAATTTTGACCTAAATCTAAATAGAGCAGAGTGTGAAGCTTAAAGCAGACATCTTCTTAAGTGGAGCTCATAACATTAGCGTAAACCGACTTGAGCAGACGATGTCCCATATTGACTGCAACTGTGAAAGACTTCTTGAGACGAGACATTTCATAAAAACGTGAGATCTGGTGGCGCACCCCTATTCGTTACAGCAGATAAGATATTAACAGCTAATACCCTCTGCAAAGAACCCCACTTTTAAAAAAACATCTAACCCATTGTTTTAATGGGAACTCAGAGTCAGATGTATGGCAGATACATTTAATCCCATCATCTGGTTGGAGCATGCTTACAGTTGGTTTAGATGCCAAGTCCAACACGTCACATAAGACACACATTCATGTACAGGCACATTTCATGTGCAGGGAGAACAAGCAGCCTCTTTGTTCACCTCATGTTAAATTGCAGCAATAAATGTGAAAAATGTGTATAGTCAAATTTCTAGCCTTTCATTACATTACCTGATCAGAGCTGTTTACTTTGATTGGAAAGGCTGGTTTGTAGAATGAGGCTTTTAATGCTGGGATGTCCAACTCCAACAGCTAGGTCACATTTAAATCCTTAAACCAGAGAAAGTGAACGCAGTTCGCTCCAGGTTCATGGAGCAGACTGACGTAATACTGCCCCTTCCCCACTTATTGCTGCATGATGCTGGCTGCTTACACACTTTTTCCTCACCTACAAGAAAGGTAAGTTCTACTGTTTGGATATAATTCCATATCCGAAAGAATCAAACATCAGCCATAGCCTTGAAACTAAACCTGCTCTTTGCTTTCCATAATAAAAAAATAAAAAATAAATGTTTTAATAATAAATTTTAATTGCAAATTATAAAATCGAATCTATTTTTCAATCATTCATATAAAAATATAAGCTAAAAGAACTTATTGAATGTACTACGCTCATCTTTCTGATTGGCTCTCACTCCAAGTAAGGAAGCCGCGTTCTCCTCGAGCTAGCTTAGCTTGTTATGCTAGCAAGCGCGAAATGGAGACGTTTTGTCAAGAAAAATACCGAAGGAATTGACAAGCACTAGACACTGCGGCAAAAAATCCTAACAACTCATGGCCAACTAAAGGCAGAAGACATATATGATATATGTTATGCAAGAATAAATAAAAGACGTTCTTGCATAACTCGGTGCATTTATATAACGTAGGACATCAGACACGAACACGGAACCCATAATCTTCAATGTCAGCCTCACTCGACACCCCCATCTAGTGGCGTGGAGTGATGTGACAATATATAACACAACATCATGAGGCAGAATTTATGCTAAACGGAAGCTAATAATACTGTTTGGAGGGCCATGATGAATAAACTACAGTTGCCATAAAAAAAGTCAAAGCAATGAGTGACAGGTCTCTTAGGCAACAAACTGCAGATTAGTCAGCCGAACAAAAAGTCTCACAATTTAACTTGCTTAGTTTAACTCCATGAAAATCAGAAGAAAATAAATAATGTTCTGTCCAATGATCAGCCCATAAAAATTACAAAACTTGCAATTAACTTTACATGTTTTGGCATTTTTTTGCTGTTCTGTGTATTGTAATCAAAATTATAAAAGTAAAGGTTACACGTTGCACATAACATTAAGATAACTCTAACAGCCAATATGTTATATGTTTTTTTAGCAGCAGGAGGAACAGAAGCAATAAATGTTTCAATAAGAGCAAAAAGATCACATTTTACATTTTTCTCTTTTGTATATTTAAACAATGAAGTAACCAGTCATGGTTGTGTGTGCTTACACTTAAATCTATTACACTGCAAAAACACAACATCTTATCAAGTAAGTTTGGTCTAGTTTCTAGTGCAAATATCTTAGTAAACGTTAAATAAGACACGACTAACTACCAAGTAACTTTCCAGCAAAATTTTGTTTTAAATAAATAATTCTTTATATTTTGAAAAGTACTGTTTGCACTGGCAGATTTTTTTTTCCATTTTATAAGAGTACTAGCATTTTTTCATTATTCATTATGTTAAATGACTTAAATAACTTAAAACAAGTCTTTTTTGTCTTGTTAAAAAAAGTTACTTTTAAGTTAGTACACTTGATGTCTCAGCACGATCTAGAAAAACTCATCCATGTGTTTATGTTTAGCCGCATTGATTACTGCAACAGCATCTTCACAGGTCTGACTAACAAATCAATCAAACAGCTGCAGCTGATCCAGAAGTTGCTGCTGCTGCTGTTCTGACTAAAACCAGGAAGATAGAGACATAACACCAGTTTTAAAGTCCCTACACTGGCTCCCTGTAGCTCAGAGAATAGACTTTAAAATACTGTTGTTAGTTTATAAATCACTGAACGGTTTAGCACCACAATACCTTAAAGATCTGTTATTGTTGTACCAACCGTCTAGACCCCTCACATCTTCTGGTTCTGCTCTGCTCTGCATCCCCAGAACCAAACGAGGAGAAGCAGCATTCAGCTTCTATGCACCACAAATTTGGAACAAACTTCCAGAAAACTGTAAAACAGCTGAAACACTGGGTGCCTTTGAAAATCAAATTAAAACCCACCTGTTTAGAGTTGCTTATGGCTAAATTAGGATTTGAGTGTGGGTTTTGATGTCTTCGATGTTTTTATGTTTACTTTTTATCTATTTATTCTCACTGCTTACGTTTTAATGATGTAAAGCCCCCCAGAAAATGTCCCAGTAAAACGACGTTTAACTAAAGTCCTACGGGGTTTAGAGTCCCAGTTGAAGGCGTTTCAACTAAAAAGGTTGGAGTCCTTGTCAAACGGTGTTTTTGACTAAAATCCCAGAGGGTTGGAGTCCCAGTTAAACGACGTTTAACTGAAGCCCTAAAATTAGTGCAAGTTTTAATGTTTTTATCTTTTTTTAATCGTTTTCAAAATCTTTTTCTCTTTCTCACCGTTTATTCAATGTCACATGCTGTTTTTATTTTAATTATGTAAAGCACTTTGAAATGCCTTGCTGCTGAAATGTGCTATACAAATAAAATTTTATTGATTGATTGATTGATATGATATTTGCACTAGAAAACACTTAGTAAAAGTGTTTTTTCAGCGTGCCCAACATTTGTTTTTTAAAGAAGCATTTTCACATCCTTATTTGGTTTTTTGCTCTTCTCTTTGCTGTTTGGTAAACTGAGAACGACAGAAAGAAAGATTTTGTAAATATTCTCTTTTTCCTTTTTCTTTTTTTCTACACCAAGACCCAGAAGGTGCAATAACTAACTTCTGTTATTACCCTTCCTCCTCCCTCATGACTCTGTACTTCTGCAACCACCCCCGTCAGAATAACGACAGTTTTACTCGCACCATTAAACACTGGCAGTTCTATAGGTTTTTAACTCTCCCAGGAATCTTTGCAGGGTTTTTTTTTTTTTTGTTCTGGAGCAAAAAATCCGTTCAGACGTGAGATTTGTCCAGACTTGTTGGTTTTGTTCATCTGGTTCTCCATTGCATGCAAACTCCAAACGATCCCACGGGTTAACACTCATGCTGTTGTTGTCAAGTTAATTTTGAGTGAATAAAGTTATATCTGTAAGAATCATATTCTTAAGAAAAATAATCATATTCTTACAGATATAACTGTATCTGTAAGAAGACAGGCTTGTCTCTACTTTTTTTGTGTGTGCAAACTGGATCAAGAACACGCCCACACCCAGAACAAAAACAAAAACCTCCAAAAGTTTTTGTTTTGATCCACTTGTCCTGACAATCACATCCATCAGACTGACCTTTTATGTGATTTCTCTAAAAATTGGAGAAAAAAAAGAAGATCTTTGCTCCAAAAAAAACAGAACTTCCGATCCATTGATCTCCTACGCTACAATAAAAGAAGCAGAACTAAAAACGGAGCTGCACATTTTTACCTTGGATGCAAATTACAGCCACGTTTCTTTGTTTGTTTGTTTGTTTGTTTGAATTTTCATTCAACGGACTCTGCCACGGAAATTCATGCGAATGTGAGAGTGATGAAAGCCTTACAGTACAGTCAGAATGCCGGGCGTTGCTGTGTACTTACTGCTGGATGTTGTCACTGCAGGGCTGCGTGCGGCGCTCAGACCTCTCAGCACGGCTCAGACCCTTCTGAGGAGCAGCCTCTAGCAGACACACAGCCGTTTCACTCCTACGCTGCCAGCCTGACCTGACTGGTGATATGCAGGAACACGGAGAGTTTCAGGAAGTGAGGCGCGATCATGTCAGGGCGGTAGAGGAAGTGCCGGAGGAAGGCTTACATCTGCACCAGCGCTGTTAAGTCTGTTAAGTGGATGACAGCTATTTTTAGACCACGCCCTTCTCTGTGTTGCTCTCAGCCTGGTATTGTTGGGTCATTGTTGGTTGGGCTGGCTGTGTTCCTCAGGTTCATGTTAGGAGTGTGAGTTGGCATTAAAGCCGTGGTAAAAAAAAAAAAACAGAAAAGAAAAGAAAAGAAAAAGATCTGTAGTCATGACAACAAACGAAAATACACCCTCTTTCAAAACACAGGGTTTTATAGTTCTCCAACTGGTTCTAAAATGACCTAAATTTCTAATTTATGTGACATATATAGCACAGTCTGCACTCACAGACTGTGTTACGAAAACAAAAGAAAAATGTCAATGAGCTATGTGTGAAAAAGTAAGTACAGCCTTACTGTTTCTATTTGAGAATCACACGTTCATTTAAAACATGCCAGACAGTGGGCCCGGAACACCAAGACTCGTGACCTCTGACCTACGAGGAACCGTTTGTAAAAATAAAAGGAATTTGGGTAATTTAGCCTGTGAGAGCATGGAAAAAAGGGGGTTACATTTTCAAAGTTGTATTTTTATTAATTCATTTATAAATGTCACAGTTTCCAACTTTATGAACTAAATATTTTGCTTCAAACTAAATATTTAGCTTGTTAATATATTTGGTTTCAAGCTAGCTTAGAAACCTAGCTTGAAACTGAACTATGTAGTTTGAAGCTAGCTTTGTTTGGAGCTAAATATTTAGTTTACAGCCCCTATAAAGGGTCACTGATCCCTCCTCTTCGTCCGCTTTGTATTACGATCAACTCTCATTTTTCCTTGTCCAAGTCTTTGTTCAGTTTCTTGGGACTGTCCCAATTTCACCCTCTTCCTTTTTTAATTTCCTTCCCTTGCCTCCAAATCTTCCCCTAACCACGTCATCGTTTAGGCTTTCCGGCCCACCTCATCATCCTTTTCCCCTTTCCCAACAACGATCCCATCAATCTCTACTTCAAACACGCTGGCCGATCAAAAGACGTGTCGCCCCCATCATAACGTAGAGATGAGATCAATTGGCCAAAGCATATTTAAAACTATGTCATTTGTTGAGTGGGAGAATGTGAAGGCGGAAGAAGCAAATAATGAAAAATGAAGAAGTTAAAGGATTTAGAAGCACACCCTGCATGTCTTCGGTTTAATTTTGAGAGCAAGTCCTGAACGATGGCTCATCATGCTTCATTCTGCGTGTCATGCATAATTGCTTTTAGATCCGTTCCTATGGAAACTGTGATGCTCTTTCAGCCTGACAAAAAGGGATGTTTCATCACCTTTGCCTCCTCAGGTTTTGGCTCACCATTATGGAGTTTGGATGCAGTGAGAGCCCCTCAAGGGAGCTAGATACTTGGGCTTCACAGGACAAAACACACAGCTCAGGAGAAATGAGGACTGCAGGAGCTTCATTTTAAGAAAATGTCAAGTAAAACAACAGTTCTGGAATCATTCCTGCATTATAGATGTCATATATATATATATATATATATATATATATATATATATATATATATATATATATATATATATATATATATATATATATATATATATATATAAATTTGCTGTTCACAAGTCAAACAAACAAAAGCAGAAGACAATTTCTCATAACAGAAAAGAAAAGTTTTATCTCCTCATATACAAAAACTCCTAAATTACTGTGTGGAGGTGTTGATTGACATGTCGCATATATGGGACAAAGCTGTGACCAAAGTGCAATATAGTAATATGACATTCAGGAACGATCCGATTCTTCTGGATGGATTTTGACCAAGTCCTATAGTGCTGAAGCTTCACTGAGAGCCGTTCTTTGTTCTTGTAATGCTCTGTGTACACTGCAGTAGCTATTTTATTTCATTAAAATATCTTTATATTTAATTGGTGAATAAATAAAACAAGAACATAAGAACACAGAACATGCTCATTGCTCTTTGTTTTTGTCACCTGTCATGGTGTCAGACGTTGCAGCAGGAGGGAGGATGAGAACAGTCACGGTGCTCCTCCTGCTTGGTTACTTCTTGCTTATTGGGCCTTGGACAGTGTTCATAGTTGAGCGTTGTTAATTGCTATATTTAATGGTGCAGACAATTATTATTTCTGACATTGGCAATATGGGCAACCGCCCAGGGTGTTAGTTTTTTAGGGATGGCAGGAGACCTGTGTGTATTGTGGCACAGAGATGAAAGCAAAACAGAATGAAGAGTTTGAATTGTCACTGGTTAAATTTATTTCAGCTCTAAGTATTTAATATCTAGGTGTTTTTATGGGAAAGTGAATCTTTTAGATCAATTTGAGAAGCAATTTTGATGGGTGCACTTAATTTTATTGTCATGTAGCACGGGGTGCTGGTTTTGATTTGGTCTTGGGTTCAGTGGTCTAGACTACAACTCTGCTACGAGGCTCCTTGGTTCCATGTCCTCCTCTGCCAGTTGGATTTCTTTCAAAATAAATGTGTGGCAAAAAAAAGTGAAGTTCATGTTATGTTAGGACAGGAGACAAGATGTTTCCATCCCTGAAATTATGATGCATAGAATCACATATCTAAGTCTAAACTATGTTACAGAGTAAACATAATAAAAACATGCTTTATCTGTGGCATTGTTCATTAAAATGGCACATTTCTGATGTATTAAAATTAAATACGATCGGTTCACTTAATATTAGTGATTAGGCAATGCATTCAGCAAGTACTTTTACTTTTAATACTTAAGTATTTTTAAAAGCCAGTACTTTTTTACTTTTACTTAAGTAAAATGTTAATGTGGTACTTTGACTTTTACTTAAGTACATTTTTTTGAGTACTTTCTCCACCACTGCAAACTACTGACAACATGTCGCAGAAATTCCAAGCAAAGATTTTATATTTATTTGCAGAAAATGAGAAATGGTCAAAATAACGAAAAAGAGGCCGTGCTTTCAGACCTCAAATAATGCAAAACAAAACAAGTTGTCATTCATCTAGAAACAACAATACTAATGTTTTAACTCAGAAGAGTTCATTTATCAAATAACTGCCCTCAAACAGCAAAACATTTTGCTGCCATTTGTTTCACAGCATGCATTGCATTGACGTTTTATCGACTTTTCAACTGAGTCCCGTCACATTGAACACCGGACACAATCTTTGTAGGGTGAAAAGACAAAATTATCTAGTTTATTAATGCAGCCTGATTAAATTTAGTCTTATAGCACCACCATGTGGAATGTGAAGGAAATGTTTCCTTTTGTTCTCCTACAGGTGACAGTTTCAGACCATTTGTTTTCTCATTTCATGTTTTTATGTACATTGTGTGCCCAGTATTGTTCTTATGTTATTTTTGTGCAATAATTTTTGGATTTGTATCAGCTGATCTGTATGTGTAATGACTTAATGACTGAGAGTGTGGCGTAAGACTACTCTTTACCCAATGGAGATTTAACTGACTGTAAAACATAAAAATTTCTTTAAAAAAAGAAAAAGGGCTTCCTTGAAATTACCAGAAATATAGAAGCTTTTGATGAAGCTTACCGAAAATTGTGTGCGCTGTAAACAACCATGTGTGGAGGAGGGCCACAACATCTATGCCAGCAATAAAACATCTCATACATTCCTTATGCTTCAGGTCAATATTTGGAAATGTAGAAAAACAAACTTATGTTTTTGTTAATTTCCTTCGTTGCAATTGCCAAACTACAACCCAACAGAGGCAGACAATAATTGCAAAACAGCACAAAAAATCAACATCGTCATTCACAACTTCTGTTCGTTCACTGATTGGCCCGGTTGAAATTCAGCCGGAGAAAATGAGCTCATTTGGATAAATCCCAGGTGGAGCACCAAAGGGAGATGAGAACTGAGCGGAATTGCACAATGACCAGTGTACCAAATACCAGAATACTTTCTCCAAATTCAGAAGTTTACTATGACGTGAAACAATCTGGGACGATACTGTCAAGTTTATATAAATATGTCACTACATTTGTGTTACATGGAAACTCACCTGTGGATGTATTTAAGGCAACTCTTCAGACAATTTTTGTTTGTGTGACATCATGGAAAAATCCAAAGAAATCCGCCAAGATATCAGGATTGGAAATGTGAACTTCCACCGACATTGTGCATCCCTGGGTGAAATTCACAAATGCCTAAATTTCCAGTTCCAACATTTAAATGAAAACAGTATGGAAATGTCCACACATCAAACTGCATTGGAAGGAGATGAGTTCTGTCACCCAGAGATGAACGTTATTGGTTCAAAAATGTGCTTATAAACCCCAGAACAAAAGCATGAAAAACCTTGTGGCGATCCTGGCAGAAGATGGACTGCCATTGTCCCCAGTATATCACGTCCCATGCAGACATGAATTGTAAATGCACTTAGGACCAAAGATCTTCATTTTTTTGATATGTGTCTTGTGGTTTCATTCAAACTAAAACTGAAGCGTTTTGCAAAAATAACCATTATTATATCTGGAGAAAGATGGAGAGACTGGTACACTTCACAAAATTGACAATAAAATGATGAAGAGAAAGTGTTTGGGTGGTTGTCACAAACTAGTGACCCAAATGCTATAGAAAATTTGTGGGCAGAGCCCAAAATGTGTGTGTGAACAAGGTGGCCTAACAACCTGGTTCAGTTTCAGCAGATCTGAAGAGTGGATCAAAATTCTAGAAAACCACTGCAAGAAGCTTTTTGCAGGAATCCTAAGTGCTTAAATATAATGCCACTAAACTTCTTTTCCTGTGTCTTGGAGATGCTCTACCTCACATCTAAAAAGCTTCTTCAATTATGACCCCAGGCTGGAAGTATCAAGCTTTTAATTGCACATTCACTTCAGCTTTGTTTAGTCCACTCTAGTCAAACTCTAGCTCATTTCCCTAGACAGTTCAGTTGACAATCAAAAGTTGCCACCTATCAAACCCATCATGTGAGTCGTTTTGGCAACAACTCAAAAGTTTGAATGGCTGTAAAATTGACTGGGGCAATGAGGCAAGACCACTTTTTCTCTCAAATCAACCGGGATTTAATCAGCTCTTGGTGCTGTTCATGGCAGTAATAAACAAGATGTAGAGGTTGCAAAACTAGCGTGGGATAAAGTCCTCTCAACCATGCTGGAGGTTTGAACAGATGTTCACAATGTCAGAACTTATTCAGCAATTTATTTTGACAATTATGATTTTCTGGCTTACATCCCGGACACATCCCCAATTTGTTGCAGCCTGACTCTAGAACCATAATAAATGAAGTGAAGCAATCCATAGGATAACTTAAAATTGAATTGAACAAAAATCATAGCTGGCTGTAGAAGAGAGGTAAAGGAGAGGGAGAAAAAGAGGAGAGAGCAACAAAGGGGAGAGAAGAATGAGAGCAAGTGGTGCATCTTAAACTCCATCTGAAGCTCTTCTGGAGATAGTGGCCATCTGCCTCCATTTTTAATCAGCACCAATTAGGAGCTCTGAAACAGAGATGTTAGAGATGACAATTTTGCTTCATTTTCTTTGTGTGGATTACTTGGGTTGTTCCTGACATCTGGTGTGAATTTCATGTCAGCGGCCACGTTGGAAACATTTAAACTAAGACGAACTTTAATGTTTTCAAGAATTATTTCAGTCGCAATAAATATCTAGAATGAACTGTACAGTTCCAGTTCCTGTACTTTCTTCCTTTATTCCTCCCCAAAAGAACATTTTCAGGAAAGATTAAGGATTGCTCAACTCCAGAATGATGTTCCCCGTGGACAGATTTCCTTTTAGTACATGTTTTTCTTTTGAAATGGAGCTGATGAAGTTATTTTTAAAATGGAATGTGAGGCGCATGCTTTGCTCCTAATGTAAGTCAGAATTTTTTTTTTTTTACAACACACACTGTCCCAAAATGACACCCGTATGCATCTGAACCCCCAGAGACTGAAGCTGGTGACCACTTCATTTTTTAAATAGTTTCTGACATTGGTTGAAAGCAGAGCTGCTGGAATCAGTTATAATCTCTGGCTTTGCCACAATCCATGAATGAAGTTTAGTAACAGTCGAAGCTATTTGAGATTATCCGTACGCAAATCACATAATATTAAGATGTTCAAGGATTAACATGAAGCATTTCCCAAAGTGAAAGACAAGCCTTTATTCAGAAATGTAATTCAAAACTAGATGGCAGCACAACACCTACTTAGTTCTTTAGAACTCTTCAACCTGTAACACAAATCTGGAACAGCTAAGCTTTAATACAGCGCAGTAATGTTATCACATTTTTTTTTCTGCTTACAGTTATTCACTCAGGTTACATACAGCAAAAATATCATTCAAGTTGAAATAAAAAAAAAAAATACATATTTTTAATATGTATAAAATTATATTGTTTAAATATAAAATTTATATTCATATATACATGTTGACAGTTAAATAGTACTAAATAGCAAATAAAGGTTTGGTACAAGATGTGTAAATTGCACATAATGAGCAGTTCCTTTCCTTCATTTCACTTCATTGATGTGAGCTTCCAGAGCTCCAGTTGCTTCGCTGGTTCCTCCCCAGTTCATGGCTGGTTCACTTTAAAGGCTGAAGAAGAGCCACATTCTTATCAGGTCCCACAGGTTCTGACTCCAGCACATCAATAAATCACACTGTTCAGACACCAACAGCTAAAAAAGCCTGCATGTATCGTTTCCAGCCAAAAGGGAGGCTAGAGCTCCCCCTGATGGACTCCACGGGTAATTAAAATTAAGATCTAAGTCTGTGGAAAAGTCTTTATGCAATCAATCAAAAACAAGGTCCAACGCTAATTGTTCTTTGCCTCTACAGGTGTGTTTTTCTCCCTGGAGCATGGTTTTTCACTGCTCGTTGCTGGTCTCTCGGTCAGGAGGGTCAGCTGAGGGTCGCCCACAGTGGAGCGCCGGCGGCGTCGGCGTCCAAAGCCACCAGGGCCGGTCTTACCTTGAGGAGAGCAGGGCTTGGGAATGTTGCTGTTGTACACGGCTTCTAATGTGACGTGAATTGAACAGGTTGCCAACAAGCAGCCAGGGGATCTTTTGGATCTGATGTTCCCTCCAAAGCTGAAATAACGGATTCACAGGTTAATGTCATGTAATTTTTGGATTTCATTTTTACACAACTTGGACTGTTTCGATCAAATTTGGATATATTATGTATTTTTGGGGAGATAAAATTTTTAAACTATATCAAAACTATAAAATACATCATCATGGCAACTACAATTTTTTTTACTCACAAGTGTTAAGTCTTTAAAATCTTTATATTTTATTGGTTTGTGCTTGGTCAAGACATTTCTTTTTTCATCAATTGTAAATTTACCATTTGCATAGAAATAACTTTTATATAAATGAATAAAATTTTGACTTTTCTGGAACCCAACCTTCCCAACTTCCAATTGGAGAGTACGAGTTGAGGGGAGAAGAAATAAAAAGATTAAATATTCCTGTATGTCAACTTGCATATTTACAAAACGGGCCTGGGCCTGGTAAGGATATCAACTTTGTGGGGGATTAAAAAATACTTTTAACTTCTAAAATGGGAACTTAAGGAATTAAATCATAAACTCAAAATCATTCATATATTTCCGAAGGCAACAGCATTGTTGTGTCTAAGGCATCCAAATGAAGATCAAAAACCCAACAGTATTATTATGGATTTAAGGCTCATAATTGTCATTTGCTTTTCTTCCCAGACAGTAATCCGAAGTACCAGTGCTGTCAGTGGGGTGTCGGAGCAGCATCTCTTCTTATTTACCTTGCTGATTGTAAAGATGCTTCTCCATCCTGGTTCTGCTCTGGTCCCACAGAGGTCCGCTCTGCAGCTGCACTCAGCTGGGTGTGGGGGTCCCTGCTCATGTGGCTCTGCAGCCATTCTCTGAACCTGCAGCAAACATTTACAGAAACAGGAGGGAACAACATCATTTACCAGTCAAATTAACATATCTATCGCCAATACCACAATAATTTTAGTAGATATTGAAAGGTTCTTTTTCCCCCCCAAAAAAATCAAGCCTTTAAATCCAATTATTCAGCTTTAGTTATTTCCTAATATATGAGCGACCATCTCGTGAACAAAATGTCCTCTGCTGCTTGTTTGTGAGGCAGCTCACCTTTTCTTCAGGGCGCCGTGGGGCTCCACAGGGTCCCCTCTGATTAGTGGGACCACAGTGGTGAAAACACAGCAGCACATCACAGTGTGGAGAGACAATCTCATTTCGAAGCTGTCAATCAGAACATGTAGAAACTGCATTTAGCTTGCTCAAGATTAACAAGTTATGACTCTTTACAGCTTCTAGATTTAATGTTCTTAATATTTAGAACGGCAATTTAAAATCCACAAAGTGTTACTCACCACAGAGTCTTTCTTAGGACGTGATATAGAGGAATCGAAGTCTATTATGAGTGAAGTTGTTTTGTTTTTTTTCTTCAATGCTGTAAAGGCTTTGCCATGGGTTGAAGTCTGAAGATTACATTGCTGACATGAGGGGCTTTATAAGAGGAGGGAGGGAGCTGTACCTGAATGCCAGACCCAGTGGGAGGGACTGCTTGACAGTTCATGTCAACCCCGTCCACCCCTCACGAAGACACTCAGACCAGAAACATGCAGAGACCGACTGCTGCAGGCGGACCCACAAATGGCATGATAGTTTGTGGGAATCATAACTTCATCAAAGTTATTGCTCTTTTTGTCCTGCTCTGACATGTTACCAGAATAGCATGCCTTTCACACTTTGGCCTTTGACATTCACAGCCAGGCTGCACCAACTGTGGTTTTCTGGCCCATCTTACCGATCTTTAAGAAGCTTGACCTGCCGATTCCGAGACACACACACCAGGCTTCATCCTCTCCTAAAAAGCAGAGTTCAGCTTTCTCGGATGTTCAAACTCATATTTACAAACTGACACTTGAAGCTGAGTAGAGAAAGATTAACTGCAAACCTGCAGATGTAACCTTGTGGGGAGCAGTCAAACCTCTCTTACAGTAGAGCAAAAGAGAATAGTAGAAGATTTTTAGATCTTTCCCAAGATCGGCTTCACGTGTAAGTAATAATATATTTTGTTTGTCTTTATATCTTGACATCTCAAAAGGAGAACAATCAGTCGATTACCGATCTCCCAAAATTAAGAAAATCAAGGTTATTGCTGGACTCCTAATTTATGGTGATTATGAAGTATTTATGTCCCTCAAACTCTCGCATCGTGTTGCTTTACATCCACACATTTCATTATATTTCATAGGCATTTCCTATGATAGCACAATTGCATTTGCACATAGCTGTCAAGTGAAGGTTGTGATTTGCTTTTCTGTTCTGAGGTGAACATTAACCTGAGTCTTGAGTCTCCTTTCTTTTTTCTGTCACTTCTAATCGAGGGAAACTAAAGTATCCCTATAGAATGATGGTGCCACCATGGATTACGTACAGTTCAGTCAATCAATCGATTGACAAACTGAACTGTTCGTTGACTGGGCCTGATATGGCTCTTTTTAACAACGCTGTTCTTCTTGCCAGTCTTCCATAAAGGCCACATTTGTCAACAGATTCTTCCACCTGATCTTTACTTGCAACTCCCCCAGAGTTATCATGGGCTGGTTCTTTGATTAATGCTCTTCTTTCCAAGTGTGTTGTAACTTCTTCAGCTATGTTTCGCCAAGCCGTTTGTTTAGTGATAATGGAATTTTATCTATAACACATTTTTACATGTAAATCTCAACATGCTACGGAATTAGAATAAAAACATGGATGACAGATTGTATATGGTGGAAAGTCCAAAGCTTGGTGTGTTGTTTTTAAATTTATACCTGCTTTAAACTTCTCCATAATTCTATCCTTCCTCTGTCTGTGTTTCTTGGTTTTAGTCATCTAAAACAATCATTAGCAGGGGGATTTACTGTATATAGAGTTACTATAGTAAACCACCTAATTATAACTAGGTGGTTTCTGAAGGCAAGTGGCTGCACTGGATTTTAGTGTGGGCTATATGGAAAGGAAAAAAGTTGGTCTACATAGTCAGGTTTTCATTATCAAATTTTAATAGGTATATATTCTTCAGCTTTCACTGCACCACAGTCTGCTGGTAAAACCTTGATAAGATTCTGTCCTGACAGAAGCTTTTGGTTGTGATTAAAACATAAAGAACTTTTTTTTCTCTCGGTTGTTACATAGGGACTGTTTCTGCGTGTGTCTGATAAATTCAGAGTGTAAATGAGTGTTTCAAATGGCTTAGCTTCACTCTGACCCAGTCAGGTGTGATTTTAAATTTCCACACAGACTCCATTATGTATAAATTAGCTCATCGTCGTTATGGAAACTACACGCACTGCAAAAATTAGGAACACAAGCTTTAAGCTAAACAGGCGCTCCCCAACATAAGCTAATCAATTCAAACAAACCGGATCTCTCCATTAGCAGCTAAAGTCCATTAGCAGTTTCTAAAGTTTTATTCCAGGTATCAGAGAGTGATGGCTGCTATCTCAAAAGTTTGTTGTGCTAACCCTAAAGCACTAGTCATAGACATTAGTTCCACTATAGCTAAATC
This sequence comes from Poecilia reticulata, assembly GCF_904066995.2. Classification (NCBI taxonomy): domain Eukaryota; kingdom Metazoa; phylum Chordata; class Actinopteri; order Cyprinodontiformes; family Poeciliidae; genus Poecilia; species Poecilia reticulata. The sequence continues at coordinate 5,619,709 of NC_088835.1, forward strand.
GCTACAACAAGGTATTTAGCAGAAGCTAATGCTAAAGTGTTAAACCCAATGATGTTCATATCTACCGTGTCAGTGATACAACTGTGTGTATCACCCTCATAAGGGACAAATTGCACACCTACCTGTCTGGTTGTATTTCAAGAAGAGATTCTTTGGAACAGAGCAAGACTATAAAATGTCTGACTATTTGAAGAACAGTCGATAAAAACTTCAACACAAATGTTCAACTTCAGCTACTAAAGTTTATAAAAAACCGTCAAGTAAATTAGCTAAATTAATTTAAGGGAAGCTACTTGTGCTAACCGTTTTCAAAGTTAGCTAAAACACTGAACAAAAAAAAATTATCTCTGCTATTAGCACATCAGCTAAAGTATGTTCATCACTGCCTCCACCCAAAGCAATAGTAAATAAAACAGTAAAATCTGATTAAAGCAGCTTTAATTTAAGATTGTTTCTAGCAGTTATGGTTTAAAACCCACAGAATGCCACGCTAATCCCAACCATTGATTGTCCATCAGAAAACAAGGTGACAGAAACACAGAGGTGGAATCCAAAATACACAGAAGACAAAGCAGCTGCCACAGCTCACCAGAAAGTCCGGTGGATGTTAGAGAAGTCTTTGTACCGTTTTTCTTTGGTAAATATAGCCCGCACACTATACTATTGCCATTGCTTCTTCCCAGCCGGCCATGTTTACTTACTCTGAACTCACGTTGGGTCATGAGAAATTTTGAAATCTGAGTGACAGTGAATGAGTTTGTGTATGGTGTATGTTGCTCCTGCCATGTGGCTTCACACCACGCACTCTACAACCAAACCCATTATACCTAAGACTTTTTATCGTGTGTGTCGTCTCTCACACACCTACAAATTGGTTGATAATTTTAAAATTTTGCAATGTGAACCAGGCAACAGTCTCTTTGTAGGAGAGTTTTTTTCACCCAAAACAATAATTCCGGTTCTGTCATAAGCTGCACTATTCATGATGTAAAATGTAAAACCCTTAAAGTAAAAGTTGGTGTGCTTCGTTTTAACTGTCATTGTAATTTTAGGAAAAGGGAGAGTGTTGAATTCCTAGGGCTCATCCGATCTAAACTCTCACCGTTCCAAAATCAGCCTTACCTCCTTCTTAGTGGCACTTAAAGGCATTACGTAAGAACTCTGGAGTAAGATGGAATTTTTTTGCATGCAGCTCAGTCAGCTGCTCTCGTATGCAAGCAGTTGTCCCGTTGACATGGGAACTGATCAAAACAGATGACGAGTGCCAGAAGGACCAGAAGAAATCACTTAGTCAGCACGACATCCAAATCAGTGTGAAGGTTTTTGAAAAATACCAGTGAAAAAAAGAAAATCACAACATGGGATTAGAATTCAACCAGAGCCGGGTTTGGGAGGGTGTGAGTCCCTGGGGCGCCGGCAAAATTAAGGCCAGCGAATATAAATAATGATGGTACAAATCAACTTGATGGTGATGAGTCACACAGATCATAATATTAAATGTAACCAGAGGTGCACAATAACAGGAAAACAATTTTGCTATGATGGCCTTGATTATCATTAACCCGCTTTTTTATTTTTACTCTTTTTTTTATATTATTTTATTTTGATCAGTCCAAAATGTCCACAGTTTGCTGTGAGCTGTAGCATTCTAGCTACTAAAAATGTACATCTGATCTGGGCATCAAGACCAGTTAGTTGACACTATTGAGACTAACTAAATATTAACAAAAAGCTGCCTCGGTAATGGCTGCACAGTGGCGCGGTTGGTAGAGCTGTTGCCTTGCAGCAAGAAGGTTCTGGGTTTGATTCCCGGCTCGGGTCTTTCTGCATGGAGTTTGCATGTTCTCCCTGTGCATGCGTGGGTCTTCTCCGGGTTCTCCAGCTTCCTCCCACAGACCAAAAAAAAAAACATGACTGTCAGGTTAATCGGCCTCTCCAAATTGTCTGTCTGTGTGTGTTGCCCTGCGACAGACTGGCGACCTGTCCAGGGTGTAACCCGCCTCTCGCCTGGAACGTTAGCTGGAGATAGGCACCAGCTCCCCTCCTGACCCCACTAAGGGACAAGGGTGTAAAGAAAATGGATGGATGGATGCCTCGGTAATTGCTGGTATCAGTCTTGCTCAAGCTAACACCAGAATCTCTGTCAGTCCGTTTTCTGCCAAAAACTTAAGAGAAAAAACTCAAAATTTCAGTCCAAAATCAGATTATTTTATTTATTATTTTATTTAAGCCATTGTGGGTTCACAAAGACCTAAAGCTAAAATGTTTCGAAGCAAGGCTAGTGTTTAGGATCACTGAAAAGTCAACATGCAAAGAAAACAAAACCGTGTTTGACAAAGATTAAGGATAGTCTGACATTTCCAGCTGCTGCAGTAAGTTTTCACACTGTACTGCATCAAACAATCCAAACCCTTTAAAAAATCAGTTTCTCTCCTCACCTGTGGTGGTGCTGCACCAAGAACCACTGAAGCAAACAAAACCACTAAAGAAGACACTGAAAGCAACTTTCTTCTTCGTGGAATATATCAGTTCTCTTTTGTCTTAGGCTGCTAGCATTTCTCCCACTAACACTGGACTTGTACGCTTGTTTTAGTTGTATTTACCCAGAATGCCTTGCGCTGTAGTCCGCTTGCTGCTTTTGGTGTGATCTCTGGTCCACTTACCGTTCACATATGCACTCAAACCGTGCCAGAGTTCACCTCTACTGAACCGACACCAAGGTTTTTTGGCAGACCAGATTTTGCTTATTTTGCCTGCAACAAATGTTTGCTGAAGGTTATTTAGTGTCCTAAACATGTGTTTGTTGCTCTAAGATATTTAGAGCAACACATGTTCCATCTTCACAACAAGACCAAAGCATGGCGAGTTATTTGTCCCTGCAGGGTGGGCTTCTCTTATCTTTGACTTCTCGTAACTCAACCATAGCTGCACGCTCCAAACATGTTTACATAGAAATAAAAGACCTGACTTTTGAGTTACTGTCTCCGCTGGTGGTGCTCTGTAAATTCATAAAATTAATCCTCAGTCATGTTGTTGACTGATTTTTTTTTCATACCCAAAAGTTTTCAAGACATAAAAAAAATAAATCATGATTATGTTGGCACATTTAATAGCTTTTTTGTTCACAAAAAGATGCGGGTGATCCAGCAGTTTCTTGTTAAATTGATTGCACTGTTGAGGACATGTTGGTGAAGATATTTCTCTAATTATGAATTTTAATTTCTATAGGTAGTTTACTGCTGTGGAAATGCTCACATGTAGACAGAGATAGGCAGAGGAAGCTGTAAATGATGGCAACTGACGGCTGGAGGAAAAGTTATAGCTCTCAGAATCAAGGAAAGCCGTGTCATCGTGACCTTATCGCAAACCCAAAACATCTGTAAAGTCATGGAGCTCGGTGTCACCAGTAATAGCTTAAAAAAGGTTTATGAGTTAAAGCATGATGGTGACAGTTTGACGGTGCGACTAGTGACTTCCAAGTTTCTTAGGAATTTGACTTTTACACCAAGGGGAAGTTCTGACACTGACTGGATCAAATTCCTAAAAATTGAATGGTTAGAGGTTTTATTAAAGAAGATAGTAAAAATCTTCACATTAATCATTGCAAGCTAAGCAACACTAGCTAACAAAATTGTAAATGTGGTACAGTGCCTTGCAAAAGTATTCATATCCCTTAAAATACACACAGGTCATGGAGTCAGGAGTGGTTGGTGTACAAAAATAGTTTTGTGCACAAAATGTGTGTGAGAGAGAGAATTGCTTTTATAGCATTTGTTTTCAAATAATGCTCTTCTACATATAGAATCATTTTGTTGACAAAATGAAGCCTGGAGATGTAGGTATTAATTTATCGCGGAGCACCACATAACAGGTAAAATAACGCCAAAAAACTCAAAACCACTCCTATTCTTCATTTTTCTCTGCCCGTGTCGGCTACGCTATGCACAGACGTTGCCATAGCAACTGATAACGCCGCTAATGCATCACGACTCAACACCAAAAAACACGCAAACCTTTCCCACACAAAGAAAACATTCAATCCATTACAGCTTTAAGTTTTCAGGTTTGATGTTTATTACTAAAAGTTGCTATAGTTCTGCTACTATTGCTATTAGCTAATCTACAGCAGTGGTTGATTAGCTAATTTAAGCACCTGTTCTACTGATGATCCGAGTTAGTGTGCGAGTCACCTTTTTTGTTTTTATTGAACCGAAATACATCAAGCTCAACAGCAAATCTAAGTGTTACGGTTGTCAAAGTCAAGCTAGCATAACTGACCTACTTCCTTCTTCCTCGCTATTTTTTTTATTAAAACTTTTTTCCTGACCTTGTTATCTAATTGTTGTCATGTTGACAATTAGTAGTAAATCATTGTGTCTCTTTTTCTTTTAAATATCATACATACATTTAAGAGTGGCGCAGTTGGTAGAGCTGTTGCCTTGCAGCAAGAAGGTTCTGGGTTCAATTCCCGGCCCCGGTCTTTCTGCATGGAGCTTGCATGTTCTCCCTGTGCGTGCGTGGGTTTTCTCCGGGTACTCCGGTTTCTTCCCACAGTCCAAAAACATGACTGTCAGGTTAATTGGCCTCTCCAAATCGTCCCTAGATGTGAGTGTGTGTGCATGGTTGTTTGTCCTGTGTGTCTCTGTGTTGCCCTGCGACAGACTGGCAACCTGTCCAGGGTGTACCCCGCCTCTCGCCCGGAATGTTAGCTGGAGATAGGCACCCCTCCCGACCCCACCAAGGGACAAGGGTGTAAGAAAATGGATGGATGGACATACATTTAAGATTTATCGCATTGTGTTGACAACCGCTACAACCAATGCTAGTCATCATTGGCCAGCAGGTTTTTTGCCCTCTAGCAGGAAGTCGGGTGCTCGTGACGTCACGCTGCAACGTGTCTGTGGTCATATAATTATATTTTATTATGAAGAGCATAGCCCATAAAACATCTCCAGCAGTTTCTCTGACATTCATTTTCACTTCAACATGGCTTAAACACACTATTCTATGCTTCATTTTAACTTCTGAAACAACCCAATATATCTTGTGGTAGGTTGTACCTTCGCATATCTTATAAAATAATCACGGTGGGCCACCATAACCAAAAACGCCAACGCCATCTTTTGGGTCCCAAGGCTTACTTGTAGCATCCTGAGGAGCACAACATCAACGCTGACCCAGTTAGGATGCTCTACCAGCCATGTGCAACCGAGCAAACAGCCAACGCCCTGGAGAATGAAATCGTTGGCGTGCACACCTGGTGCCTACCACACTAATGAGCCAGGCAACGCTGCAAACGGAAAGACGGAAGGCGGGTGGCAGGCGGAGGGGAGCCGAGGTGTGTTCATGGGCCCAGCACGGGTGGAAAATTGCAACTACCACCACATAAATACTACTTCAAAAATCAATAAAACAACATCATTTTTTTATTTATTTAATTTGTCATTTTCAGTAGCCACATTTTCAGTGAAAATTATGAAGTACATGCAATTATTAATTAAGCTTGTCACGATGAATGGCAACCATAGTGGTGTCATTACACTTTCTTGAGATGCACATGTTCTGCAGGTCGGACTGCTCTAGATCTTAAATATTTCTAAGAACAGGAGAGATGTTTGCCCACTGTGCATAAATCTGAATTTATCTTACATGCAGTGTTTTCTGACTACAGCGCTAAAATCAAAGCAGACATTTGCTCTAGAGTGCATCAACAAGAAAACAGCTTAAAGCTACAATATGTAATTTTTAAAACATAATTTTTTAACTTATTTCTTAAAACTGTCACTTTGTTATGACAGTATGATACAAAACAGATCTGTGGAAAAAAAATCACTCTCCTCCACGTCCTCCCTGGACTATTACTGCTGTCCAAAGAAATGCGCCACAAAAACTACCAATCAGAGACAGAGGGTGGGATCTGATGCTGTCATTAAACCTCATGTACTCGCTGCTAAATGTGTAGCACTTACCCGGCGCAGAAATAACTTACTGTTACAAGAAAACAGTTTATCCACCGTCATTGGTAGCTATGCTAACTAGCCTTAGCATTCACTACATGCTATGCTAGCTGCAGCATAGCACAGAGCAAAGGGGGGATGAGCATCACCATACGGAGGATGATTTACAGTGCTAAGTCCCGCCTCCTAGCTCTGATTGGTTGTTTCTAGTTAGTGCTGCAAAAAAGCTAAAAAAAAATTCATAGATTATTTGTGTCATACCTTACTTTCACGACATGGTGACAGTTTTGAAAAATATCTCAAATAACATTTTTATAAAAGTAACATAGTGCAGCTTTAAGTAACATGTGAGCTACTGGTTTTAATCCAGAAGAATAATGTCAGAGGAACACAGCACTACGTCTCTGGAAAATAGCTCATCACTCTGTGTTTGGACGCCGTCCAGATTTTTAGTTGTATGTTCTGCATGTTGATCATGAGCTCCAGAATTTTATGTTACCTAAACAGGGCTCTGAAGGTACAAACTGGTTAGATTTTAAAATTTACTTTTCAGTGTTTCTGCATGAACTGATTTCATTGTTAAAAAAAAAAAAAAGAACAGAGACGAACAGAGACAAGAGTAGTTTTCTTTGGATGCCGCTCGGGATGAAGCTGCGGTGGATTTCCACACCGAAGGGTCAGTAGAACACAGCATGAGCTCAACACTGGCAGGCAGCCAGCGTGTGATATTATTAGTTACTTTGAGACTATTTATAGTTCCACATTTCATCCAGCGTTTTTATTACTTCAGAGAATGATGTGCAGGAAGTGTGAGGCTCTCATTAACTCGGCTGCTCTGGAATGTGACAGAAGAATTTTTTTCCCTCTCTCTCTCTCTCTTTGCTCTGAAAGAGCATTTCCTCAAGATGATTTTTTTTTTCAGAAAGGCAGCCCAAACATTCCTCTCTGCGTTTTTTTTCCTTTCGTTTTTCCGAAAAACAATGCAGAAAGCAGCAAGAGAAATAAACAAATGTCGTGCATGTGTTTTTCCTTTTTTGGTGGAGAGCTACAAGTTTAGGAATCGTCAAGTGGAAAATACCAATTTGCCCAAGGGAAAAACTATGTTGCACATATTCTGACAGAGAAATAATAGCCTGGACTGTTTAGCTGAGGCAATAATTTTAATCTTTTTTTTTTTACTTTAGCCCAGATGTTCCTAGAAAAGCCAAATCCAAATCTTAATATTCTGTCAAGCAGACTTGGTCTGGGTTTAAAGTTAGATCTTTCTGTAGACTTAAACATGGCGGTTACCTCTACTGGCTCTGAAAAAAAAAGCATCAGCAGGTCTTTGGCACTAAACACTAAAGCTGTGTTTACTTTTTAGTGCTGTGTTTATTTTTTTGTGTTTATTATTAGTGTTTATTTTCATGTCCAAAATCAAGAAATATGAGAACATGTTAAAAGGTAAAATTTATTTCTTTGAGCATCAAGTTATAATTTATATATAACTTATTCCCTTTAATCTCCCATGGCAACCATTCAGCTGCACAAAACGCCCAGGTGGACCTAGCCCCGCCTCCATGGACAAAGCTCCTTTTCTGAGTTGCAGTTTCCAAATCGACCTTACAACTGTGTCCTCCACTCAGCCCCATCAGACAACCCAGCAACAATTAGCAAACATCTGGTGGAACTGGGCATCTTTATAGGAGCTACTTCTCAGTGAAATCCTGGTTTTAAAAAAATGTTGTTAAAGGATTAATACAAGACCCATGTTTAGATGACTTCCTGAAAGCGGAGTTTCAGAAAGAACGGGAGTTTCTTAAAGAGACAGAGGCCCAATTTCAAAGTGTTAAATCACAAAGTCACTTTTTAAGTCATATTTGCTATATGTGACATTTTAATAAGAACTAAAGTTACTTGATTATGCTATAAAATGGCAATCTGTGACTTGAAAATACATAATACTGCCACTTTAAAGAAAGCGAGCAAGCATGAGGCAGCGAAGAACAAGTGATCATTTATCCAGGGCATGAGAAAGTTGTGCTAGTGTTTTCTAAGAGTAGCCGCTTAGAGACCTAACAGACCAGGATCTTACCCAGATATTTAAAAGCCCAGCCTTCTTGTAGTGAACCAACATAGTGAGGGGATAAACTTGGCAAAAACTGTAATTCAGAATAATTCTGTCAGGAAGCAAGCAGAAAGTCATTTTTGTTCTTATTGTAAGCAGCATTGATGTCCTAATGCTTTCCAAACAACAGTTGTTGTGTTCTGTGTTTTCTGTGTAGTTATTTTTGAGGTTTTCTGCGTTTAGTCGTGTCCCAGTTCTGTCTTCCCAGTTGATTGCTTCCCAGGTGTGTCTCATTCCTTGATTACCCTCCCTGTGTATTTAAGTCCACCTGTTGTCTTTGTCTCTGGTCAGATCCTCGTCGTGTGTTACCGGTCGTGTTTGTCATCAGCCTATTTCCCTGTGGACTTTATCATTAAAATAATCATCTTCATCTTCATCCTCATCCTGGCCTGCCTGCGTCTCATCTCACCTCACCAAAACCTCGAATCATGACAACAGTGTTACTAAAAATGTCTGCTTTACATCATGGAGCTGTGCAGAGGTTGTGTATCAGATTGGTAGTGAATGGAAGTAGCTGGAAGTCTGACTTTTCTAAACATGGTTCCTGTTTTACTTGTGAGGGTTTAACTTTGCTACTATTAAATAAACGTTAATACACTGCTAATGTGAACACCCCTTTAGTCTATCTAGAGTTAATGTTTCTATAACAATGTGTTGCTTAAATCAAGCTAACACCACAGAGTCACATTCAAAAAATTACACGATCATTGAAACATTTATTTTGAAAACTCGGTAAAACATGTTAAATAGAATAAGTTACACACAGTGACATTTTCGAACCTTAAGTACAGCTAATTAAAAATATGACATTTATAATTGTTGCAATATGTTGCAGTAGATCAATAAGAGAATATAAAAAATGTGGACTTATAGAAAAGTATGTTATTTTCAGAAGGTGCTTTTAGTCTGACAGATGAGCTTCATTGGAATTCATGTTTTAATTTATGTAATGTGACTGCATGTGGCCATGGCAAAACAATGATTTACAATCTGTCATTCATTCGGCTCAAACAAGGCAAAATGAATCACTGCTGTAGATAATTACTGTAGATAAACATAAAATAGAAGCATTTGGAGATGGCCGTTTGTGGTTTTATTTCAGAAAATGATTTGTGGACATTAACAGATTTTTTTGTGTTGACTTTGACGTGAAATGTGAAAAATAGATTTGCTTTAGGTGTATAAAGAGAAGTATGTCCTTTAAACTCCAAATCTAAGAGAGAAAGGTTAAAAATAAATAAGAAGTCCTTAAATCCCCCCCACCAGTGGTCAGTCTGTAAATTTAGCTCACGAGGGATTAGCTTTGAAATGCAGCTTTAGGCAATCTGACACGGCTTTCGAAACTCCATGACTCATAAGAGCGACTGACATATTTGAAGAGGAATCGGTGAAACTTGTTTCTGGTTTGTCTTTTTGTTGTGTTGAAAGTGCAAAACACACCAGGGATCCGTTTGGAGAGTCGTAGCATTCCACCGGAGGTCGAGCAGGACGGAAAGTGGATTCCGATTGCCAGAAATTTCAGCACCTGTAAGAGAAGTCTGACAGTGATCGACATCAGCATCGCGTTGAGTTCTGGTTGAAAGGCAACATTAGTGTTGACCAATGACCAATGTTGTTGTCAGGAACAGTGGGTTCCCGACCACTTTCAGTAAAAACATGCCTTTGTGCACCGACAGACATTCTGCGCCTCACAGTATCCTTACACACATGCACACACACACACACACACACACGCACGCACGCACATCCTTTGTACTTCCATAAAACTGATGACTGTGTATTGACTTCCAACTTACAACAATTATATATTTTAATTTAAAAAAAAAAAGCTATGATAGCTTGACTTTGACAACCTTAACATATAGATGTGCTGCAGAATTCTGTTTGTTAAAAAAAAAAAACAGAAGGCAGCCTGCACACTTACTAACAGGTCAGTAGCGCAGGTGTTTAGCTAATTATCTAATTGATTTAGCTAGTCAGGCGATCACTTATTAATAATCGCAAAATAAAAATAAAGCCTGAAAACATAAAACTGCAACAGACTGAATCTTCTGTTCTTTGTGTGGGAAATGTTTGTGTGATTTTTGGTGTTGAATCCTGATACATTAGTGGAGCTGTTGTCAGTCAGTTGCTATGGCGACAGGTCACGTAGCCCAAAAGGGATACAAATGGTTTGTTTTTTAATGGTTGTTCTGCGTTGTTCTCCCTTTGCTGACATAAATGAATAACACTTGCATCTCCAGGATTCATTTTTTAAAGAATTGTTCTACAGCGGCAAAGCGTTTCATGGATAGCAAGTAAATGAATCGTCTTTTCGCTCTGCAGCGTTGTGTGCATGCGCAAAATTTCCAGATGTAAGCAATAACATGCGACATAAACCCGGACTCTTACCCAAAACCTAATCATTACCACTACGTGCCTAACCCTAAAACCTAACTTAAACTCAGTTCACATCTTAGTCCTACACCCAAACCCTAACACCAAACAAAGCTTCCTCTTAGGAGCAGTGAGTCTTCACTAGGCACTAACACATACTCTAGGAGATTTTCCTAAAGTTTGTGATAGGAAAATGTCCTCACAATGCATCCAATACAAGACCACACACACAAAAAAAACTTTGCATGCCAGTTTGTTTTCTTCCCCCCGTTAAACTATAATGCTTTTTTTTTTAGGAGTGAACAGTCACCTTTTTCTTTCATGCTTACGTACATTCTGTACTTTCTCATGCTAATGCTCTGGTCTGATTTGTTGGTTCGTTTACTGCTGGAATGTATGCAGGAATGTGCAATATGTGTTTTTATAGAGCAATAAGTGTTTTATTTTATTGTGCTCACATGGCTTATTTGTGGCGTTTTTAATTGTGGAAGCAGCTTTGTTCAGTGTTCAATGTCTAAGATTAAGTATTTACCTACCTACCTTGAGTACCATGTGAACATATGAGGTCACATTGTGACAGCGTGGAAGTCGCCACGACTTCCTGAATGCTCAACAAACCTCTTCTGAGAATCACAAGGCATCAAAAACGATATTCAGTTTGAACACTAGAGATTGGACCCTTCTCTTTCTGGTTCTCAGACTTTACATCTGCTTAATACTTCCACACACACCCCACTAGCCACTAAAGTCAAACATAATCATCGTCTTATACTCCCTCGTTTTAAGGTACCGTAATCGTCGTTAATCTCTTCATCGCCGTTGGGTGTTACATTTTTCACCCGTCTGCAAATAGTTGCTACAGTTTTTTTTTTGTTTCTTTTCTCTCGACTTGGACGAAGGCAACAAGCAGAGCGAATTCAGATTTCATTTCCAAGATGCTTCATCACACATCGTCTCCCTCAGTTCCAAGTGATGGATCCCCCCCGAGGGGCCCATGAACGTGTTTCGAAAATAGCATGTTTACTATTGTTAGCCTTCCGACGTTAAAAAGAAAATCGTAATTAGAAATTATATTTCCTGTTCCATCGCATTCTGCAATCATGAGTCATGTGCAGCTTTGCGTGCTGAACCCCCCCTGCACCTCCCCGACCCCCATTCAGATCCTAACCCGCCCAACGCTGCATTCACAGTGGATCGAAACAATAAATCTGGCTTGCATCTCTGGCCATCACTCCCTCTGGTTTCCTCAGCGAGTGATTCAGACCCTCTGAAATGTTACCCTGGAACTGCAGTGTGCTAAATGCTTGTGTAACACATCATTAGAAATGGGGGATTATCTGTAGCTTTGGAACCAAAGGATCACTTTCACATTGTCTTCATTAGAGCTTTACGGTTTAAGGGATATTTTGTCACTTTCTAAATGATGATTGTGAAACTTGTGGATTTAGAACATATTTTCTAAAAGTTTGGCTCTTCAAGCTTCCCAGCAATGTTCAACTCTGGCAAATTGGTCATTGTCATGTGTAAAAACAGATGACATTTGGTACAACATGTAGGTCTCCGCAGCATATCTTAAATGCTGTCGGTACAGAACTACATATTTCAGTTCAATACGACTGAAACGTGCGTGTCGTATAGAACCGTTTGATGCTAGCAGCGTTGTTCATCCAGAGGCTGAACTTTACACACCTCTGCAAATTTGCTCCATCTCAATTATGAAACCAGCAACGTGCAAAAATAAAATGGAAATTGTCTGACATGAAAATAAAAGTATGCGCGTCAATAACTTTTGCAAATATGCCTTTTGGCATATTTGTTCAAACTGTTGTGACAGTTTGTTACGAGACAGACAATCTGTGAAAAGATCAATCTCCTCCCTGAGCTGCTACCGAACCACTCCCGACCAAAAACAACCAATCAGAGCCAGGAGGCGGGTCTTAGCGCTGTCAATCGCCCTTATGTACTCGCTGCTAAATGTGTTAATGATGGAGAAACAACTTACTGTTACAGGTAAACCATTTATCTGTCGTCATCTGTGGCCATGCTAACTGGCCATGCTAACTAGCCACATTAGGCTCCGGTGTGGGGAATTAGCTGTAGCATAGCAGAGTGATAGGGAAAGCATATAGATACAAATACATACATACAAATGTTTTCCAGAGGTGTATCAGGATGATTGACAGCGCTAAGACCCTCCCTCCAGGCTCTGATTGGCTGGATCGATGCATTTGCTCAGATAACGGTAGGATGATTTTTTCACAGATTATCTTTCTCATAAACTGTCACAACATAACAGCTTTAACAAATACGTAAAAACAAGAAACATTTTTAAATCAAAGTTACATACTGCTGCTTTAGCGTGATGCTCATACCAACAAAAAGAAATAGAGACGACATTTAATCCTGAAATCGAGATCTATGATAACCAGTCCAGTGTTTTTCTAGCTGAAATCACAGGATAGCATATAATATATAAGTCTAAGACCACTGCTATTCCAGTGTTATTTTAATTGTTGTGACACTGTTATTTTTTTAAATACAAATTAAAGTCTGTTACTCATCAAGCAACTGTAAGCAGTGCGTCTTCTCTGGGTTACGAACAACTCTCTCACCTAGGAGCTGCGTGTGATCGCTCAGATGCTCAGAGTTATTATTCTCGCTGCACAGCTGACATTTTTCTTATGGTAACAAACGTGAACGGCGTCCATAATGAAACCCAGAAAACATCTCGCTGTCAGTGCACATCCTGCACAGCTTGTTTAATGACAATTTAGATCCAAATATGTTTCTATTCACGCACAGTGTAAACAGGTAAAGTTCTCGTCATATTCACCATTGATCTCTCAGGTTTTTTGCACACAAATAAAAAAAAAATAGAGGATTTTTTATTTTTTCACGCTGATGGAATGAAATGGATGACATTAGTTTATAATGCTAAATTAAACAAAGCTGCCTGCTTCAGTTTATGCTTTCTGGTATTTTTGCATTGTTTACACATATTTTTTCAATGATTTGGACCTAAACTTAGATCACATTTATTTTAAACCTAGACAAAATATTTACAATTGAAACCAGAAATTTTTATACACCCTCTTCCCTCCTCCCGCCTTCTCAACGACTGAAGTTGAATCATACCAAACTTCTCTCTCGTTTTAAGTTAGTTAGATTTACCAAAATTATTTTTATTTGCTAAATAAAAACTAGAATATGTCAGAGATTTACTCATTAAGGTCTTCAAAATCAGAAGTTTACATACAGAACGCTTCGCATCTCTTCAAGCTACGATGTAAAGTCCAGACAGCGATTGTTATTTTATATGGTCATTTGAAAGCAGATCAAACCTTAAAACAACAGAATCACTATTCAAGAAATCTACCGAAGCATTTGACAAACAGACATTCTCGTCTCATTAATATTTTGAAGAGAGACTGTTGAAATTTATAGACTTTAAATATGCTTCTTTCATATATAAGAAACAAGCTCAAGTTTCAGTTCAACTATGGAATGTTATTGAGGTTTTTCTTTAAACTGTTAGTTACACATCAACGTTTCATTGAATTGAATTTGCGGAGGGTTAGTTCACAGGAACACTGCGGTCAGCGATGTAAAGTCAGGGCTCAGGAGTAAAGAACAACCCACATATGGAGGCCTGAGTCCTTGAAGTGGACGTCACAGGTTTGATTCCCGGCCAGGTGACCTTTGACCCATGTCTTCCCTCTCTCTCATTACCTGTCTGAGGGTCAGCGTTAAATGTAACTAAAATAGCATCATGATGGACGTTTAAACCGAGGTAGTACGTAGCTGTGTATTGGGAAATTCCAGAGTATTTGTAAGTAACAGGAATATTAATATAGAGTTGTTTAACTTCCCTCAATTAGCTGTTTGTCCATCATGTAACATTACATTGTTGTAATGCTTGTTTTCATTGACTTGTCTGTCCCTGGTGTGATTAACACCTAATAAAATCTTTGAAAAGTTGAAATTGATGTAGCTTATTTATTGTAATTCAGAGTTCAGTGAAAACATGGCCAATTTATCGTTAACATGTCTAAATTACATTTCAAACAGAATACCTTCTTTTAAACCGTCCTGGGTGTAAACACCTGGGAAAGAGAGAGGTTTTAGGCAATAAAAGATTTTCTTTCATATGTTTTTTAGGATGTGTTGCATTTTTTACATTTCAAGATTCCAAAGTTTCGCACGGCAGTTAATGGTGATTCGTCACAGCGCCAAAATGTAGTCTGAATCCTTTTTGTAATTGATTCGCAGCACTAATTCCTCAACAGATGCGCTCCCTCAGCCTCTCATTGTTCAACTTGATTCTTGCAGCTCTCACTGTGTTCAGAACTTCAGCAAAGACAGAAATAAAAAAAAATCTGTGGAATGACAAACAATCTGGGTCTCAATCTGATGGAAAATTTAAGATGGAAAATGGTGACATGTAAGAAAAAAACACACAAAAAAACAGGTTCGTGACAAAGACTCCAGTCTCAACTGTTATACAAGACAGCTATTGTTATCATTGGTTTTTATTAGTGAATCTACCACCAGTGGCTGTCTCACCACAAAGATGTTTTTTTTTTTTTTTTTTTTTTAAATAGTTACAACCAAAAGCTTGAAACACGCCGGGAGCGTGAAGATGGTAAACCTTCAGCTGCTCTCCTCCCTGGTCGGTCCAAACACTTCACCAGATAAACACCAGCTTCGCTTGACCTCCTCCGTCCAAACCTGCTGCGCTCGGTTATATTTTTTGCACGATCGCATGCGTTCTGTGCAATTAGGTAGGATGCGTGTAAACAAATGCTTTGGGAGAAGGCCATCTTCCAAATGTGGCTCAGCTGTGATAAGTCTGACTGTTTCAGCTAAAAACAGGGGGAGAGAGGGATGTAGCTTCATGCGCTGGCAGGAATGCAGCAGTCCATGGGGGGCTGCAGGGTGTTTTGTTTTTTTTCCTCGATCCTCTTCTTCTTCTAACTTGTGTTTTATATTTGCGCCTTGCTACACATTCTTTTGTGTTCACGGGGGAGGAAGAAGACGAGTCTCTGACTTTTGAAGTCTTTCCGTCTTGTCACGTAAAGCGCTCTTCAAATACGTCGTAGTTACGCCGTCGGTTGCCTGTCACCTATTGTCTGAAGGGGTTCAGTTAAAATGTCCTCTGCTGTTTACCTCTTCCTTTCATGCGCCACTAACTCTTTAACTGCTCCGTAGTTAGGAATGTGTCACTCCGCATTTGCGTTCAAATGTGCTTGCATCTTCATTCCTGTTGTACAGTTGTTTACTTACCTCTTACCTGTAAGGGTGATGATAAATTCAAAAAGGGAAGTCTGAGTGGCACAGAGATCACCTTTGGCTCCTGGTTGTCAGGAGATATTTATAATCTGGAGGGAACAATCGAGGAAGAGGGGTCTGATTTCCCCGCCGTGGCCTCGGGCTTGGACTTCCTGTGGGTGCAGAGACAACCTAAGTCAGATGCACTGATTGGAGCCAGATTCCTCGTCCTGAATTTTGTCTCCCTGCACCCTACAACCTCATGGAATTTCTAAACCAAAACCTTCAGTCTCTGGTGTTAGTCCCACATTAAACAAGTCCAACTCTAATACGGTATTGTGAAATGTCAGAAGGGTGGGTTCAGGGGGGTGGCGGGGGGGTGTTTAGTGAAGAAACATGTGGTTGTGGTCAAGAAGGATGACATGCAGGTGAAATGAGGTTGAAGGTGACATTCCAACAATGAGCCAACAGCGGTCTTTCTGGCAGTCGTCATTGTGGTTCTCGTGCAGCGGAATGTGGCTGATAAAGCTGCATTCTCTCGTTCCTGCTAAGTGCTTTTCAGCTTTATGAGGCGGAGGAGGACATCTGCTTGCATCATTGGCCCTTAGAGGAAACGTCTCGGGGGGGGGTCCTTTGATTTTCCATGGAAATCTATAATGTGAAAATGCTATTTTTGTCTGTCTGTTTTTGTCTGCCTCCGTGACCTGCTAATGCTCTGCTATCACACCCCTGGGTTTCATGAGCTGCCATGTGCAATACGGTGAAGGAAGGGAAATGTTCTGCAGGTGTTTGGTTTTACTGGTCCTCAGGTTCAATTCTGCTCCTTAAACCTACTACGTCCCTCGGGTGCCATGAGAACCTAATTTATTGTAAATACCCAGAATTCCTAAAGCTTTCAAACCCTATATATTTTTGGAATCCCTTGGTTGTCTTACAAATGTCTCAGATGCTGGAAGTCAAGGGAGGAGTGAGATACGCTTACAAAAACACAGTGCATTGGAAAAATATTTACGTACCACAGCAAACATCTATTAGTTTGTAATCCTTTGGGGATTTTTGTGAGAGACTAAAAGTTGCATGATAGTGAAAAAAAAATCAGACAAACATATATGTTATTTTTCAAATAAGAGTCTGAAAAGAGTTGTGTGTTACCAATACACCTGAATAATTCCAATAAGACATTTTTATGTCTAACCCTATGTTGTGTTGGCAACATAGCCCAAGCCCAGTTACACTGGATGGATGGACACAGTCTGTGAAAGTCGGTTTTCTGACATGAATATGCTTTGATCTAATTCACTGCAGCATAGGTTGAGCTAATTGTCATTTTGAGTTGCTGGAAGACGAATCAATCTATTGCCCAGTATCAAGTCTTTCCTATCTCTTAAGGCCAATACACACCGGTTCCATTGGCATCTGAGCCAATGGAAAATTGGATCTGATGATGTACGTCTCAATTACAAGAATCACGACAGACTCCACGACCAACTCTTCGCTCACATACAGGCTCCAACACAACAGTCCCTCTACGGACAAGCAAGATTGAGTATTCATGTGATAGTATGTACACAGCATGAACATGAACCGCTCAAGGTGACGCTGCCCCCAAATTTCTGCAACATTCTCACCAAATTAGACTCCACATCTGTCTTGGTTGGACAGTTGGAGTCACAGGGAGTTGCTAAGGGTCTGTAGGAGGCTCCATTAACTTTAAAATGTTTCGGCCAAGATACACTTGATCCCATTTGGCATCGGATCCAACAGAAAAGTGGGTGGGATGATGCAGCGATTCCCTGAAACTCCACCTACGACTGTCCTGAGATGCAGTCTCTATCTTAGTAGTCAACTCTGACTTAGAGTAGTTTAGCTTGGTTGGAACTACGCAACAATTTGACGGGAATGTCATCTACCAGGCAGGGAATGAGGCACGAAGGGAAAGTAAAACATATCCACTTTGGGGGAAAACACAAACTAAAATATTTTACTTGCAAAAAATGCAATGTACTGACTCATGGCAGGAGCTCAGAAGTACATGTTTATGCTGGTGGGATTTCCAGTACATACTCTCACAGGAACACTTGACCTCGTGACCCTAGTGGTTCATAACGGGACCCTCGACTCAAAGCCTGTATGTCAGTGTGAAGGATCGGACACAAGCGGTGTGTCATGGCCTGTGACAGTGTTTCTTTCCCTGCTGAAAAGCAAATCATTCCCACAACATGATTCTGCCATCATCATGTTTCACCATAGAGATGGTGTGTAGTGTGAAATGCTGTGTTATGAAGCATACAGGGTGCTCATGGTTTTTGGCGACTGTAACTTTAAAAGTTACATGGCTTCATTCCAGTTATCCTGGATTTTATTTAGTAGTATCAAATTAAAAGGGACTTAAAACTCAAGCATGCCCTTACCTTTCAGAATTTCATTCACTAAGAATTTTGAAACCATGAGTAATTTTCCTTCCACTTCATACATTTGCACCTCCTTGCCATGGCCTATCACATAGAATCTTTATAAAATACATTAACATTTGTGATTGTAACTAAAGAAAATTTAAGGGAAACGAATAGTTTTAGACATTCTAACCTAACTACAACCTCCACAGACACACACTCTAACACACAGAGATATGCTATAAACCCCCTGCGATGGATTCCAGATCAGGAATTTAATGCATTTCTGTTTCGCATCACCTCCCAGGAATGCAGCACGCGTGCCACAGGCCTCATAACCTCATCACAATGATTATGAGGATATATAAAGATGGAGCGATGATGGGATACAGACGCTGCTGGGGGTTGTGGGGAGAGCTGGGAGTGATCGGAGGCAGAAGGGTAAACAGGGCGCATCCGGCACTCTAGTCGACATTAATGACGAGCCAACTTGTTGTATAAAGCGGTGTTAGTGCAGCTGTGGTATGTGGAGACTGCATCTGGACAACAGATTTTTTTTTTTTTTTGGAGAAGTGGGGGTGGGGGGATTTGTGTGTATGTGTTTGTTTGGCCCTTCCCTTTTCGCTCAAATGACTGTTGCACGATACGGAAAAGGGATGGAGTGAATTAGCTTGGTTGGGGATTCTGTGAGGATGGGGCTGGGGAAGGGGTGAAATAATAGTGGAGATTTTACAAGGTAGATTCATCTGCATAAAATGTGGATACAATTTTTCTGTTGTAGGATGTCAGTCATTGAGATAATTGAGTTTTAGGACCGGACGTTCATTGCTGGGTGGATTTCCAGGAATGAGGAGGAGCAGGGGACTTGCCTAGGTGAAGTGGGGTGAGGCAGCCCAGAAGTCGTAAAAACTCGGAGCTGACTTTTTTTTTCTTTTTCTTTAAAGTTTTATTCGGAGTGCAACAGAAATTTTGAAACGTAGATGGAGAAAATAACACTTGAAGAGCTTACACACGAGAATATTTCTTTAACCAATATTCATTATGATGTCAATGCTGGTCTTTTTAAAAATAGATTTTCTGGCTCCCAGCCCTAAATCTGAAGTCAGAAAAGTCTGAGGGACAATAAGCAGGGACGATGTTTTTCCAGCCAACTCGAAGTCTGTCCGTCTCTTCCCCTCCTGCTGAGCCTAATTGAAATGCCTGATAAGGTTTGATATTTTTCTTGAATTTATTGGATTGCTTTTCCTGTTGTTGCTCTGCAGTCCAATAAATATCTCTTTTATGATCTGTGGAAGTTGGGCGCCTGAAATACATCCAGAACTATAAACACGCTGACCTTACCTGACTGCGGGCGAGCATCAATTTTATCTTCGACTGTTCTGAAACACCACTGTAAATAAGACAGCCTGTTAGAGCCTAAAGACTAAAGTCTGGAACTGAGGTCCACCATACTGCAGGGTAAAAAACAACAACCTGTCTGTAATTTGGATCATTTGCATATAACAAGCGGCGAGCGTAGAGAAACAGAGCCGCGCGCTTGCAGAGAAAAAGCGGAGCTAGTAGAGAAACAGTCGCGCGTGAGCAGAAAGCAGACTGAGTGAGTTGACAAGAGATGAGCGCGTGCCGAAGCACTACGGAGTGAGCTTTTGTGAGATTTAAACGCACGCGATTCAAATTATTGTTCGTTAACAAAGATGTGTGCGACCAGATAGCTCACTTAGCCCAATTGGTGACGCAGAAATCACGCCATATTTTCATTTGATTTCGGTGGAACTTAATTACCAAAGGGACTTAAGGCCTCTGTGAGGGGGAAAAGCCTAGGTGTGCTTATCAAAGAAAAGTAGAATGTGTTTTTTTTTTAACTTTTGTAGACATGTATTTTTTATTTTTTGCATATTTCTTTTGCATAAAGAAAAACTGCAATTGCATTTGAAAACGATAAGAATAGAAACCCATTGATGTGAAAAAGTGCAAAGGTTTCTCCACAAGAGGGCAGCTGATGCTCAGCAATAGACACTTCCTGTGGTGCAAAACAGGATGCAATATTTGAGAGACTGAGGCAAAGAGATAAAAGTGGAATCTATAGATTATTTTCATTCAACAAAGAATCCCCAAAGATTTTTATGAGTTTTTTCCAATATAAAACTTTCTAAACTAATGCTTTTACAGTAATGTATAAATGTGTACTTCCAGTGACAATATGCAGTATTTGCAACAAACAACAAAGCTGGTGAACAAACAAGAGGTCTCACTTTGACATAAACAGGTGTGTCTCTGTTGATTCTTTGGCCAAAACTTGTTTGTTCTTCATTCATTGAAGTTACTCAAAGTTGGTAGCAATGCGCTACCCAAAAGCGATACTTCATAATATTATTCAATAAAAATAAAATGGTGGTTAGTTTTGTAGTGAACTGAGATTGTTGGAATTAATAAATATTTTTAAGCGCCAGTGTTGTTTAGGTTTTTTGTGCGGGGAGGTAAATATTGCGCACAAAATAGATATTGCTTAATAAGCATATATTTGTGTCAAATTTCCACACCCCCTTGCATGCTTACAAAAATAACAAAAATACACAAAAATATATTATGAAATGTTTAGGAGAGATGAAAACAAACCTACAGTTACATTTTTATTAATTACAAATTACGCATGAACACCAATGTCACAAATCACAATGAAATCAGATGTCAGTTATAGTCATTACTCTTTTTACATGTGATCAGAAACTGTTCTTTCAAATTCTATATCTATATTTAGTGTTGGCTTGTCCCAATACTAACTGTAGTATTAAAAATACAAAGAAAAACAATTCCATATCATTTCATTCATTATTACCAGTTTTGCCTGTTGTGTATTTAGTGCAAAATTAGTCGTGTACAACAAATGAAGGATTTATCTTTTATTAACAGTAGAGTAACAGAACTGATTGTTGTGTTGGCTATATTTATTATTGACCTTGGCGCCCCCTGTTGGCAGCTCTCTTAATAACAGGCCGCAGCTGAAGGAAAGTCTATAATAAAACCTGCTGTTCAATGGAAACAATGTTGAGATGAAGAGAAAAATTTGATTCCACAATTCAATCAGAGCATAATTAGAAATCGTTTTTATTACACAGCTCAGTCTCCAGGTTTTTACAAATGCATATATCAAAAAACAACAACAACAATCACAGGAGTTAATCAGGGCATTATGAGTGCAGCAGAGACGTCCAACAGTTAGAAGTCCTGTTTGCAGTGGACGCTGGCTAAAATGACAAAATGTCTCCTCTTCATTTTAAAACGGCCCCAGAGTCCAGGGCGTTGGACAGATTTAGCTCCTGAACGTTTTGACACAAAAGGTACAAAACTTACTTTTAACAGCTTGAACTACAAGCCTTTTGTTAGCTTGAGAATCAGGTTAAAAGTAGTGCGATAAGTACGAGCAGATAATCGGTTCCCTCATTGGATGAGATAAACCAACATCCTCCTTTAACCAGCTGCACATCAGAAATCAATCAATTTGACAATATGTACTGATAAAATATCGTACAAACAGCTAACAATGTTACGGGAAGCGGACGGGCAGATCAACTAGCTCGTTGTTCGTTGCTCCTAAATGAGTTTACAGTCACAGCCACATTTTACTGGTTGCAGTAGCACAATTTGTCACAGAAACGTTTCAAATGTCCAACCTTTTGATGACAACAATCAGAGAGGAAAGCTCTAAAAACAAAGTGGAATTAAAATCAAGAGGCTGCACAATTTTAGTGTCTCTCAGAATTCATTTTAAATGGATGTGGCTGAAAGATGTTTAATGCATCCTTTATTTTTTGAAGTTGAGATTTAAGGGACTTCTAGATATTATTCCATTCAACCCAATTCAAACAAACTTTATTAATCCCAAAGAATACTTACATCATTGTCTTATGATCACCTGCTGTCTGGGCTAAGATACGATTCAGGGAAATCTAGAAAAAAAAACATCAGCACCCCTCTGTCTGTTTGCTCCATTTGGGTCAAACGTTGCATTAGAAGAAGTTCGGTCCTGCATGCAAAGGGAGTTTCTCCGAAACAGGAGCATCAGTAATTGCGCCACCAGTGATTTAATGCAATAATTTTTTTCTTCAGGTGTGATTTATTTCCCCACTTGGACTCAAAGTAAAGGCAGAATCTTTTCTAAGGTTGTTATTTTTAGACTATGCTACTCCATGTGCACCAGAAGCACAGACAAATGGAGACTGCACACTGTAGAAAAAGAAAAAAAAAAGAATAATAATAAAAATGTCTGCTTGTTGTATTGATATCAATGTATTAGTGTGCTTGTCCTGTTTCTGCGTAGGACAACGGATCAGAATAAATCACTAGAAGAAACCGAGGAGCAGGACGATGCAGTTTTGTATTGTGTTTTTGTGACGATGTCTCAGATTAATGACTTCATATCTACAGCATTAACATACCAGCTCTGTTGTATTTACAGCCTGTAACTAGACCCTGTGACTGTCTGTGTTCCAGTGTTTCCTCACCGCTGTCACAGACGTCTGGATTCTTCACTGGATTCGAGCTAAACTTGGCGCATCACGTTTAAACTGCAGCTCTGGTTTTTAGTGTTGTACACTGACAGTACGGCTGGTTAGTCTATTGCTGGACAACACTAAAGATTCATTTAAAGGAACCAAACTAATCAGTTAATCAATGCCCTAATTTAAAAATGCCTCAGTTTGCTAGTAAACCAGGTATTTGTGTCCGGTTGGAAAATCCAGTCACCAGGTTTGATTTCAGTCACTACAGGTTTGTTTTACTGAACACGTCTAACCAGCCTTGTGAGTTAGTGACCAGTTTGAGGCCGAGTTCTCACGGCAGCTTCACTGAGCCTGAGCGGCTTGGTTCTTCATCTCCTGCCACTGCTTCTCCCGCAGGCTGAGCTCCACGTCAGAGAAGGCTGCCGGGCCCCAGTTGGTGATCTTCTGTGGCCCCTTAGAGCCTGTGGACGACAAGAAAAACGTCATTCTTCGTTCAAAATTCCTGCAGGTTTCGCCGTCTCGAAATGAATACTTTTTCAGACGGTTATGAATTAAATTTAAGACTTGTTTCACAACAGAAACGTGCAACAGAAAATCGCAGCACTATTTGTAAGATTAGCTACAGACACGTTGCCCCCTGCTGGAGGGCAAAAAACTGCTGGCCAGCAATGGCTACCATTGGTTTTAGCTGCTAAGGTGTCAACACAGCACGCTAAATATTAAATGTGTGCGTGATATATAAAAGCAAAAGGGACTCAGTGTTTTGCTACTAATCGTCAGCACTATGACTGCTAGACGTCAAGGTCCAAGGGTATCACATTTAGCATGTAGATGTGCTGCAGAATTCTGTGTTTCGGTTCAGTTGAAAAAAAATTAAGAGACCCACACCCCCACTCTAACAGGTCATCAGTAGAGGTGTTTAAATGAGCTAATCAACCACGGCTGTGTTCAGACGATCACTTTTTAATAATCACAAAATAAACATCAAGCCTGAAAACGTTAAACTGATGGACTGAATGTTCTGGGAAATGTTTGCGTGTTTTTTGGCGTTGAATTCTGATACATTCGTGGAGCTGTTAGTCGGTGGCTATGGCAATGGGTTTGTGTGTAGCATAGTCTGCACAGAGAGCGAGACAAACAAGTGGTTTTTGAAATGCCCACCTTGTGTCGTTTCTTTTCCTGCATCTGCCACAGAAGCAGTTTTTGAAATGAGCAATAATGGCGGCTGCCCAGGCCGGCAAGAAAAGGTGGTTGTCATGTGCAACAAATAAAAAAATAAAACTTGTTATTTAGTTGCACTCTAAACAGGTTTTCCGTTGCTTTTATGCTGTTAATGTGGAGTTGGTGCCCTGATGAATGGAAACAGTGACCATGACTCCCCTAAATATAACCAAGTGTAACAATGTCACTGAATTAACAAGTATGAATCCTTCTGCAATAGACAGCTGTATAGTGTCAACATCTGAGAAACATCTAGAAAATCAAGCTTGGGCTCCTAATCATGGAACTGCAACCTTAAGAAACCTGCAGCCTCTTCCTCTAAAACCAGATTCAGACTCTTATTTGGGGAGGACAGAGAGGGGAAGCAGAGCGCGTCACCTGGTTGGATGAGCCGCAGCATCCCTTCATGCTGAGCCACTTTGTGCTTCCATGACTTGGTGTTGTTAGTTGCATCTTCCAGCTTTTTCATCACCGTCTGATTCACACACAAAGAGTTACTTTAGAAACCTTATTAAATATACATACACAACTATTTTTAGCAGTAGTGAGAAATGGTTCGACATTTTTAATTGAATGAGTTTGACAGGTGAGGTATGAATTGAGAAGATTTCATTTCCGCTGTTTTAAACTGTGTTCTTGTGAGACAAAAAAACCCCCAGAGAATATTTCCATCTGGTTTGAGATTACTGGACATAAGACAAAACAGAAAAGGATGAAATCTAAAGGTGGTGTGATTTAGAAACACAATCAGGTTGAGAGGATCAAAAATTAGACAAGGAGGGAAAAGCTGAACTGAAGAATTTGTCATATTTAACACAAGTCATGTTAAGGCCCTGATTATTTCTGGGTCACATGACCTTCGTAGCTGACCTGGTATTGCTCCAGCGCTCCTTGCCTCTCCTGCTCCAGCTCGTCCAGTTGTTTCATGGCGGCCTGCAGGGCGCTCTCCTTGGCCAGCCGCTCCTTCTCCAGCTCCTGTTTCTCCGCCTCGGTCTCAGAGATGGCCCGCTGCTGACGCAGGTGGATCTGCTCCAGCTCGGCTCGCTTCTCAGCCTCCTCTTCCAGCAACCTGCTCCACACACAGACGAGCGACGCAATCAGTGGCGCTTTCTGATACGGGCAACATGGGTAACCGCCCCCCTCTGTACATCTGTACACTTTTAAAGAGGTGAAAATCAATCTGAAACCAAACCAAAATTAGTAACCTGGAAATGAAATCAAATTTGTCAGATGGTGACAAATGAATTTTGAAATTTGGACACAAAAAATGAAACAAAATTTGACAGATGGTGACGTTTCTCAAAATAATACTAAGAGTTTGGATGTATTGTTCCTCTGTTTCGTTCTGACATAAAGGTTCTGTCATGTTTACATCACAGTATGGATGAAAAGTTCATATTTGACCCGTTTTGCCTTCAGCATGGTGACCCGAAATTGGTCATTAACCACCCAGAGAATCAGTAAGATCTTGATTATTAATTTGTTAAACAATAGATTCATTTGGATTATTTTTTAGAGGATTATTGGGGATGCAAATAATTGTGCCACCATTGAGTTTATTAAAAGCAAACATATCTTTGCCAGGACTGCCAGGAAATGTGGTCATGTGTGCAGGGAGTGTTTGAGCAGCATTCTAACAGTATGCAGGAAAGATGAAGAAAGTGAAAAATCACTCCACTAGTGTAGATCTGTGTATGGAATGAGTCTATGGAGTAGAAAATATTCCTACAGGCTGAGATATCAGTGGCAACCTGAGGTTGGATATCATTGTGTGTCAGCAGGTGGCAGTGTGGTGCCTTTTCCGTCTGTGGCCTAATCACCAGCCTTCACAGAAGTAGTTTTAAATTAGTAACCTGGAAATTCTTAAACCGTTTTTATTTTACTTTTGTATAGATATTAGAATCTAAATCCACACTCCTTACCAGTTGGTGGCAGCGATGCACCGTTAAGTTGTTTGCCACTAAATACCACAAAAAGAAGAAGAAGGTTCTCGTACTGAGTTTGGACATCGTTGTCATTGATTCGCAAAAACAAAGCTATAGCTCCTCAAACACAGAAAGGAAGCACAGAAACCTCATTTTGACTCTGAAGAGAGTTTGCCCCATCACTGCCCACTTCCAACAATCATTAATATTACCAACTGTTCTAAGTAAATACACTTTAACTCAGTTTAACCATCACTGAATAAGTAACAACACTTCACTGTAGCTACAAACAAAAGCTCAACCCCACAAATAACCTGCCTGCTCTCGTTCTGAGGTTCTGTTCAGATGAAGCTCAGGCTGGTAGAGCTGATTACACCAATGACAGAAAAATCTATTTAGCAGCAAGTTAAGGACAGATTGTTGTCTTTCAGACACTGACTTAATTTAAGAACAGAATGAAACGCTCTGCCGCTCAGCCGACGGGACGGTGGAAAGCTGATGTCAGCAGAGAGGAAGGAAGGACAAGAGAGGAAACTCAGCGGCTCTGTGGCAAAAACGAATAAATGACCCGTTGAGACTCCCGTGAAAAAAAGAGAAGCAGTCAGAACTCTGAAGACCTTTTGTGAGTTAGACGTTAATAACTTCCTTGTAATATTAATATCTTGTCCCAACTTTACAGTGGAAAAGGAAAGAAGCGGTTTATTCTTCCTGTGAGGATATTTCCTCTCTATTGTGTAATCTCTGCCCTCCACCTTCGGACTGACCGTGCCTGCAGCTTACGGACGGTTTCCTCATCCTGCCTGGCCCGCTTCTCCTCCTCCAAAGCCTCCTCCAGCTTATGATACATGTCCTCCAGCTCCTGGACCCTCTGCAGGTACTGCTCCAGCTCAGAAGACTTCTGGGCCACCTGCTCCTCCATCTGCTGCCGTACCTGGTAGACGAGAAATGAAACCCTGTTTCTATAAGCAACGGAGGATGGATGAGGATGACTTTTGTGACGATTTGACATTTTTTTAAGAAGATTCCAGGAAGTCATTTGTACCTGCTGAACGTCATGCTCTCTCTCACTCTCTGGCAGCATGAATGAATCACAGACATGTCTTTCCTTTTATGAGATTTATGTCACTGTGCTTCCACTAACTACAGTTTAAATAACTTCAGTATCTGGACTGCCACTAACCAAACAATTGTGCAATTTGACAGTTTGAAAATAAATTTGCTTAATGGAAACACAACAATTTAGAAGATAATTCACTTTTTGACAAAAACGTTTTGATGCCAGGATGACGTGGTTTTATTGGCCATATTCAAATTGGTTTATTTCGCAAAACTGCAAAGAAAAATTTTTTTTGCATCACATGAGTCACGTGATCAACAGCTAGACGTCGCCGCTGGAAACCATGTAGAGGAAACAGAAGGAAGTAGATGGAGAATGGTTTTTTTAATGATTTTTCGCATGAACAAACTTATTCATGTGTGATTTTAATTGCGTTTCTTATTTAATTGAAACACTGCAATTGAGAAATTGTGTTTCTTTTCCAACAATAGTGGAATAATGACAAAGTTTTGCGCATATTTGTAACAGAATCACAGCTAGTGATGCTGGAAATAGAAACTTCAACAGTAGATGTAAACAAAAGTTAACTTAATCTGACTCTACAAATTCAAAAAGTGGTAAAAAAATTTTTTTATTAAAATCTCCCATCATCACAGCATACATTTGACAAACAAAAAATCTTCTCCACTATGTCCCCCGGTGTTCTTAATCTGTTACAATAATGGGAGGGTCTAAAAGTTATCAAAGTAATCAAAACAATTCCAAATATAAAAGTTAATGCAAGTTAATGCAAACTAAATTAAATATATTCTAACTAACTAAACAAAACTAAAATTGACAGAACTTATGATTTACAAAGAATCATTGAGGAAATGTCTGGAAATGAACTGTTGCTATACTTAGCTACTTTTCAGGCAAAAAAAATAATCTGCCAAAATTGGAACTGGCTTTTTACAGATCGGTGATCATTAGAAAACTGCAATTGGTGAATCCCTAACGAGTATGACAGGAGGTTATGAAGGGCATGTATGTTGCACTGAACTTAATATTTCTTTTAAATGTACTTTGTACAAGGTTTGGGGGATTTCTGGTTGAAATAAAAATATAATTGAAAGTAAATACGTACGTCAATAAGATAGCTGATTGGGCTGTCTGAGCAGAAATACGCAGATAAACATCTTCATCAAAAGTCCGTCACACAGCCACAAAGGGTTCTCAGCATTTCATGTTATTTTCAGAGGAAGTCAAGCACAAGGTGAAACCTCTTCTGGTCGCTACAATTACCAAATGTGTATTTCAGTAACAAGAGCATGACTTCATTTAACTGAGAAACAAAGTTAAGAAAGATATATTAGGAACTGCACTTCAGGTCTTTATTGGGGTAGATTTTTTATTTTTTATTTTGAGCATTGAGGTTTCTTCCAATCGTTTTTGTTTTTTTAGCCGGGTATACCAAGATGCATGCAAATACAGAGCAGCTAAAGAGAGAGTTGAGTAAAAGTTGTTTTTGTTCTGTTGCTCTGGTGGAATAATTTTCTGAATCACGTACCATTTTTTCTCTCTCAAGCTCCGTCCTGTAGCGGTCCTGTAGTTCGGTGTGAGTCAAAAGGCGTTTTTTCTCTTCCTCTGCTGCTTTTGCTGCTGCCTCCTCCAGAGCCTGACCAGAAATAAAAAACAGAAAACAAAAATCAAAAAGGAGACAAAAAACTAAAACGAGCAAAGTGAAAATGGCTGTTTGGACAGATGTGGTAAGATCTGGTAAGATCCTAGATAGTGAAAGCTTAATGTCAGATGAAAACGTCTGAGGGTAGATGTTTGTGATATCACATGAGCTGTAATTAGGGGCAGTATTGTGTAGCCAGCCACGTAGTTTCATTTTGTAGCACAATCAAGTAACAGTGTTACCTTCAGTTGTTATAAAAATGCTGCATCAAATATGCCTTAAAAGAAATTTGACTTAGTAATTTAACACCTTGAAATTGGGCCTGTGTCTCTTTAAGAAGCTCCTGCTCTTTCTGAAACGCCGCCTTCAGGAAGTCATCACAACATGGCTCCTGTGGCTTACTTCCTTTGGGTTTCTTTTAGCAATACATTTTTTAATACGTTATCTTCCAGAAAACGTAGGAAGATACGTTTTCCTATGTATCTTAAGTTCGTATCAACAGAGATGTGTGGGATCAATCTCTGTTGCATCAACTCATCGCCAGCGTCATGTCGGGTCTCTTGGCTGCTTCTCTGATTAATCACTTCTTTGCACTGCCTGTTAGTTTAAATGGATGAACATGATTTAGTGGGTTTGAATTTGAACCACGTCATTTTCATTCAGCATTTTTTGCAAATTGTCATAAAAGTAGGATCACTCTGAGAAGTATTGATCACAAATTTTACTCAGATTAGAGTAACGCATAACATGGTTTACCCAAAATTTGTTGGCTCCTCCGCCGCAATTTTAATATTTATCTGAAAGACTTTAAATATCAAAAGCTTTTATATACTGAATGACAAACGGCTGTAAAATCAGACCTGAGAATAAAGTTATGCAACTTGTTAAGATGTAACATCAACCAGGGGTGAACTTTGCGTTACCTTTCTACAACAACACAGAGACAGAGAGTCGATAGCTTGTGTGTGTGCGTGTGTGTGTGCTTGTATCTGTCTGTGTGTTCCTTGTGCATTCATGCTGCTAACTATGTGAGATGGAGTTCTGCACCTCGACACCAGACTGTTGTGCATTCTCATGCTGTGTCCCACACAAAGCCTGGCCTGTCCTCTAGTGTCTTGTTTAAGTCAGAGTTATTCCTCTCTGTCTGTGCAACTCGCTGTTTGTCGCCATGACATTGCCTCCCGCATCATGACATGTAATCCAGCTCACAGATATCTGCTAAAGTTCCTCTGAGGTACATTCAGGTCTTAATTAAAAAACATTTTTTTAAGAATTGTCAGCCTAATAAAATATTACTTTAAATCAGTTTGTTGCGACTGTGATGATGGTAGTGAAGCTTCACTGAGGTCTGGATGTAGAGCTCTGTTCCTGTGCTGCTTCCTTTCTTCATGTGTGTTGATTTTGGTGATGGCACTCATCAACATGTAATGTTTAGTTACTGATTTTCTCAGTTGTTGACTGTAAGGCGCATGAATTTGTATTTTTATGATGTAAACCACGCTGAACTTCCTTGTTGCTGAAATGTGCAATAGAAATAAACTTCTTTTCCAGCACCGCGGCTCCGTCAGAATAAGGTTTGAACTTCAGGTCCACTGATTCCTCTCTTTTCCAGCCGTTCTGTCATCGCTGGCCATCACTGTCCTGATTAAATCTAGTTTGGCTGATGCTTCAGAAGTCACACTGTGGTAATGGCTGCAAGGTGCAAAGATTCTGTGGCCACAAAACAAACCCAAATCAACCCCCCCTGCCTCCAATCTTTGACAAGTGCTGTAAAGTATTTGTGCTGAAATATTTCTAGTTTTGTCCTAACATGCCACAGTGTTGTGTAGTAAATCATCTCTCTACTTTATTCAATTAAAAATACCTTATTTATTCCAAAGAAAAATTAAATGTGGGAACTTATATAATCGAAGTGTCTTCAAAAGGTTGTTGTGGATGGTGATGCGTTGGCCAGGAAGCATCTCCAGTAGAAAACGGTTTCCACCGTTTTTCACTCCTTTGAAGAGTACCGACTCTTGGATGTTTTCCACTGTGGATAATTTGCATCATTTTTGTAAAATGAGCTTCATACAGTTTGGAAATGGTTCCATAATTCTCCCTAGATCAATGGACAGCAAAGATTTGATTTCTAATGCACACCTGTTTGCTTCAGACCATCAAGACTTCTTTCCCTGATGTCACATTTGCTGGTGTTCATTTAATCAAATATATTTTATTAGCAACATCTGGCTGCTGCTTTTCCAGAAAAAGCGTACCTGGATTGTCCTAACAAAACATTTCCACTCCAGATTTGATTTTGTTAAATAAACCTTAGATCAAAACCAGTTGTAGAATCTGGTAAAACTTGAGATACTTTCACATTATATTTTTATCAAACTGAATGAAGGTGTATTTTATTTTATTTTTTTACCAATGTTGTCGTTTTAGAATTGCTTCAACAATTCAATTTTGCTCCTTTAACTACATCTTCTGTTGTCCTTTGTGATACATTTTTAATTGAACTGGTTCTGAAGCCATAGAGAGCTATGACTTCAGAGGAAAACAAATGAATAAACTGTGATGTACAGTTTAAAGCCATCAACAGACAAAATGATCTTGTTTTAACTATTTACTTCATCAGAAACTTGAAGGTGCAGCTGAACTGCAGCTGAACTGCTTTCCCTTCCGCCTCCTCCCACATTGGTCCTTTTATGGCAGCCATGTTGTATTTTGAGGGGGCTGGGGTGAAATCCAAATTATTCTTTGCAAACTTCTAATTTGAACTTCAGATTAGAAACCAAAAGGCATAAATATACCAATGTATTCACCTGACTGGACAAGCATTATTTTTTTGTTTTGTTTTTTTCAAATAAAAAAAACTTTGCTATTCTGAAAATTTGTAAAAGAACCACGGGTAACGACCAATCAAAACCAGAACTCTGAAGTGACTAAGCAGAGTAATGAGTGACATCACCTTTTTTTTTTTTTTTTGGTAAAGCTGACATTTCCTGTTCACCTCATCGTCTCTGGCGGTAATAAGAGGAAGCTGTTAGTCAAGACCAGAGTTTGATGAACTCAGGTCTAAGAAGAAAAACATCTATCGAGACACGTGTCCTCTCTGCCATGCCCACCATTCACTTTATTCATGAGCAGGCTGTGGCTTTTCAGAGCAAACCAGAGTTTTTAGGTGACCTAGTTGGGCCGGTTGAGACATCAGATTGCATGTGTGAAACCAGCAGTGCATGACAAAGTGGAGAGCATTGAAGATAACCGAGCACTAAACACACTCCGGTCCTTTAATTACGGTGACATAGCTGCACAGGAATGCTGCCGAATCAGTTTTGTGACTTATTTAGCCTCCAGTGGCAGAAGCAGTGCTGCTGTGACATAAGTGTGTGTGGGAAACCACTCAAAATAACGCAACACACACACATTATGAGGAAACGTGTTATCTTCTGCAGCTCTGAATCGTTAGCTTACAGCAAAACAGCTCGATAACTGAGGGCAGCAGTTATCGTTGGTTACAGATTTTATCTTGTAGAAATTGACACGGTGAAGAGACGACCAGCACAATGTCATCAGACGGACGGTGTGAGGCAGGCAGTGAGGGTTGAGTACCATTACTCTGTATTGGTTCTTTTTGCACACTGCCAAAAACACCAAATGCTGCGTTTCTCAGATCCACATTCAACTCTGAGTAACAGAAAATCCTGATTTTTTTTGTTTTTTTTACTCCAAAAAGTTGGAGTCAAAACAGGTGAAAGGAGCTCAGATGTAGTTTGTGGTGTTGGTTGGTTGGTTGGTTGGAGTGTTTGTGGTTGTGGCGGTTCATGTTTTGTTGTTAAGTGGGAGGAACACAACTCAAAGTGAACACCATTGTTCTGCTGGTTTTCTTCTACAGAGTTACTATTTCTTGATAGAATGAATTCAGTAGAACCGATCCCATATCAATATCTGTATGGACCCCAGTATTGAAAGCAATTCTAGGTCATGTATCAGTGACAATGCACCCGATCCATAAGGGAAGATCTATACTCTCTAACTCTATGGTTTATACTTTGAGCGACGTCAGGTTTTATCATTTACTTTACATTATATTTAGATTTCCTAATTGCACTTTCTGAAGTATTTGAAAGAAAGTTTGTTGCAGTTTATATGTCTGACCAGTCCTGTGAAGATGGACAGTACTGTACCTCAGTACATTTATGTCCTTGTTTTAAAAAAGAAACATTTTAAGTCAATTCAGCTGTTTTTCTGCATCGGATCGTATCGGTCCATACTAAACCTCAGGAATCAGAAGTGAAAAAAGTGGATCGGTGCGTCTCTAGGGTTTAGGAATGTGTTTGTAGTATTTGCCAGGAAGTTGTTTAACAACATATTACTGGATTCAGTTGCCTTGCCTTGTGATTTTATTTCCTGCACTGCTCTCTGCACACCTGAAAATAAAATCTTGACTCTGAAAGTCAGACATTCCACAACGTAAGCACTGCAGGTTCTGATTTGTTCCGTTTGTAAAGTTTTGTTCTTAGTTACGCTGGTTGAGGCACTTCTCAGTCTGTCACAATAAATTTAGCTGGACAATAAATCGTCCCTGGAATTATTATGATAAATGATCATGTTGTTGCTTTGAGACCATTTCTGACGTAATGATAAAGGTGTAATAATGTAAGTTCCCTCTCTAAAATACTAATAAATTTTAATTTTGTAAAGAACACTTGACGGTAGAACTGGGAGACATTTTAAACATCCAAAATAAAACTCAATAATCAAAGTCAATAAGAGGAAATAAAAAACACACACAACAATAAACCATAGATAAAGTGGATTATGATGCAGCTGTAAAATATAATCAGAATGGAAATCATTGAGCTCATTTCAACTTATGCGACTGCGACAAGTCTACGTTTCCCTCTGGTTTTGGGTTGTTTTAAGGATTTTTGGATTTTTGCTCTTGGCTTTTACTTTTGCCTTCATGCATGCAGAACAACAATAAAAGCTGGCAGCTGTTTCACTTTAGCTTTACTTCCTCTCTGTCTAATTTATGTTTTACTGTGTTTTCTTTTTTGCTTGATCATAAACCACATTCGCTGAGTTGTTCCCATGAAGATATACAGCACAGAGCTTAACTTCCTTATTTACCAAAGTACAGTATATCCATCCAGTTGTGTGTTCACTTCAGATTACTTTGGGGTTATATTTGCATGAGCTGCTGTTTTTAAAAAATATATATTTTTCAGTCTTTTTTTTTTTATTTCCACCAGTATAATTTATTTCTCTGTCCTCCAATAACACGCTTTCATTAATAGAGAAATATTTTGTCCTTACCTTCCTCATGTTCTCCAGCTCAGACTGCTTGGCCTCGTTTGCCGTCTGCAGCTCCCTCATCCTGAGCTCCAGCTCCTCCTGCTCCGCCTGCTGCCTGAGCCGCAGGTCTCGCCGCTTCTGCCGGGCTTCGTGGTGCGGCGCGGGCCGGCTCTGACGCAGCAGATTCACGCACATCTGAATCGCTGAGACGAACCGAGGAGAAAGACAAAAGCAAAATAAGCATTTACTGCATTTAAGTGTGGGGAAAGTGCTTTTCCACACTTTCGTTTTCATTATTTGGAAGAAAAGCAATCAGTGGGTGCACAAGACTTTAGAAAGGGTGGAGGTTCACTTTGAGGAAGGACAATACTAAACAAGAACTACAGTTTAGTCATTTAGATCATGTCAAACTTAAAATCCGGCCCACCAGAAGTTTTTATGTGATCCTCTGGACTCTGGAAACTTCAAGATAATAACATGTTATTATAAAAATCACTGCATTTTTATATGTATTTTGCCAAATTACCCCATGGTGAAAAGATGTTTAATTTTATTTAATTTCAATAAATTATCATTGAAAGCTGAGACAGGCATTTATTCATACTTGATATTAGGTAGCTTTATCAACATGGTCGTCCCTTTAAAGACATTCTGGAGCCTGTTTGTGGCCCAAACTGAAAAAGAGTTTAACATCCCTGATTTAGACCAAACTATCATCATGTTGGAGCAAAATCGAATTTACAATCATTGTCAATACTTGAAAACTCATGTTCAGAAACGCTCTCCATTACAAAGACTAAACGTCAGTAGAGAGAAATCCCAAGATACTCAGGAGGCTCAAGAAATATACAAACCAAAACAATAAATAAATAAATGATGTAT
Organism: Poecilia reticulata; assembly: GCF_904066995.2. Lineage (NCBI taxonomy): Eukaryota > Metazoa > Chordata > Actinopteri > Cyprinodontiformes > Poeciliidae > Poecilia > Poecilia reticulata. The sequence continues at coordinate 5,654,340 of NC_088835.1, forward strand.
AATTTTCTTATACTTTACAATTATTTACTTTGTGCTTGTTTTTGTCACATTAAATCTTATTAAAATGCACTGATGTTTGTGGCTCTAAGGCAGGGGTCACCAACTCCAGTCCTCGAGGGCTACCGTCCTGCAGCTTTTAGATGTGTCTCTGCTCAAACACACCTGGATCAAATAATCTGCTCATTTCCAGCCTTTTGCAGAGAGGAATGAATGCTGGTGAGGGAATTCAGACATTTTGGAGCAGAGGTGAATCTAAAAGTTGCAGGATGGTAGCCCTCGAGGACTGGAGTTAGTGACCCCTGCTCTAAGGTGACAAAATGTGACAGTTCTACAGGTTTGATTACTTTTCCAATAGGAAAATATGGAGAAGACAAATTTTGAGGTTTGGATAAACTTTCCACACAGCTCACCCTGGATCCACTCCTGCTTCTTCTTCTTGTCCGATGCGCTGATTTCGAAGCTTTTTTGAGACGACTTGATGAGGAAGAGGCACTTCTTTCCCTCTTTGTCTTGTAAGGACTGCAGCGGAAAGCAAGAATGAAACATTTCACCAGTCTGGACATATCATGTACCAGAACATAAAAATGCACACTTTAGAATTAATCAGTTTTTTTTTATCTTCATGAAAGAAACAAAGCACAAAGCAGTAGAATGGGTGGTTTCGTGCCTCCACACTGCAGGATCCGTCCAATGGGATGTCTCCTTTCTTCTCTGCAAGGTCCTCGCCCACATAATACGAAATGAAGCCGGGCTTCAGCACAAACCAGCGCTCTGTCCAGTTCTTCCTCTTGTGGCCTTTCTTCATCATATATCCCTACAAAGAAAAATAAACAGGAGAATTTATTTATTTTTTCTTCCTGTTTGGGGAGTGATGTCAACTTTGTGGATTGGCCCAACCGGTTCTGTGGAGGAAGCTATGCATTAGGGTGATGGTAAGGAGGCCTTTTAGGAATATGCCTGTCTTATTTTCTATCAGAAATAACTTTCTTGATTGACTGAATATAATCATTCATCTGAATATTGACCCTTTGCGTGACGTTCTTCAGAAAGCAGCCCATCCCGCCATGATGGACGTCAAAACTCCTGTTGAACTTGGCTTGGCAGGATAATACTGCTTTTGATTAGTTGGTTGCAGTGTAGAAATGATCACATGGTTCACTTTTTACCTAGAAGATTAACGTTCATACACTTCATAAATAAGAAAGTTTGGTAAGATACAATCAAATACAGCTTTAGTGAGAAGGGAAGCATCCAATCATTAGTAACCATGGAGAAAATGCCCATCATGTTGCTAGCATGTATGAAAAAAAAAACAACTAGCATCTAGACTTTTACATACTTTCAAGTCTGCTACTGTGTAAGGGAAACACCGTTTATGACATAGTGGTTTGAATCATGTGTGAATTCAGGCGAAGTCAGATTTGATCAAATCAACTAAAAAGTCAGGAGGGGAAAGTACGGGTCGGTTTCTAAGCTAGCTGGTTACAACTTTTGTAATTACGGCCGTCTACGAGCCCCGACAAGAAGAGTCACTTTCATGGACACATTAGCTTGACTTAAACAAGCGGAAACCATGGTTACATTAGCAAAAACAATCATAGTTCCTCTGTTCAATACATCCATCATGGTGCTGCAATTTTTAGGTTCCATAGTTCTAAAGATTTGATACAGAAATATGAATAACTGTATATAATAGTGGTTATAGTCATCGGTTAAGTATTTACTGACGAAAATCATGACTATGATTCCTTGATGCCAGAGTCTCTGCCTGGCAGTGGGAGGAGCTACTGTTAGCTTGTGCTGACATGATGGCTCCATTCCACAGTTAAATATAACCTGGCTGGTTGAAACGATGTCTAAAATGAGGGAAATACACAGCGTAGAGTATATCAGGGGTGTCATGAAAGGTAAAAATGTGGCCAACAAAATAAAAAACAACCGATAACCCAAAAATTTTGGAAATTGTCCGTTTTCCTTTTAATAAAGCAACAATCTGAAGCTGGGTTTTTAATGATAAACATGTTTCATAAAAATATTATTTACTGTTGTAAAACAAAAACTAAAAAAAATAATAATCAGAAAGTAAATTTTGCCCACAGGACAAAGGTTTGGATACCACTGGTATATACGTTAAGCAGGAACTATTTTCTGTGGTGGACCAATGGACAAAGCCGAGTTATTTCCTAATGAAAAGGAAGAAAAAGTCTTGGACTTGTATCATGTGCAGATATCAAACCTGATAGTAGTTGTTAATCAACCAGACAGTCTGAAACCAGAAGGAGGTGAAGTGTTGCCCACCTGTTTGAGGACATCCAGGATGAGCTCCTGGTAGACCTCGCTGATCCCCATGGACAGCGTCTGCTGGTCCATGCCCTTGCTGAACTGGCCTGAGCCCACCAGCGTGATCAGCTCCCACACATTCAGACACTGCTGCTTGGAGTTCAGCTCCAGCTTCAGGTCCTCGAAACGCTCCTCCACCCAGCTTCCTCCCATCGCCTCCGTCAGCTTACGCAAGAAATACTCAATCTGTGGAAGAGGACACACGCCGCATACGGTCAAGTCCAAGTTCGGTTGCTACGAAAGGGAAAAGCACAACAAACACCGTTGGATTTCACGGAGTTATTCCTAGGTGTGGACATTCACACTGCAAAAACACAAAATCTTACCAAGTATTTTCTGTCTGGTTTCTAATGCAAATATCTTAGTTCACTGAGTATACTAGGTAACATTTCAGCAAGTTATAGGAGCTTGTTTTAAGACAATAATTCCTTAATATTGATGAAAAAGTACTAGTTCTACTGGAAGATAATTTAATTTATATTAAGACATTTTTCCCATGTTCTAAGTGAAATAATCTGCCAGTGGGACTCCTATATTCAAGAATTATTGTCTTAAAACAAACACCTATATCTTCCTGTAAAGTTACTTCTAAGTTAGTTTTGTCTTATTTCAAGTATACTAACAAATTTGTACTAGAAACTAGACCAAATATACTTGATAAGATTTGGTGTTTATCGTTTATTGTGATAAATTTCTTTTTGTGATAAAATCCTGGTTTATTGTTGTTACGATAAATTCCAACTAATGATGTCCAAAAGAAAAAAAAAAACTGAATGGTGCGTATTGTTGGCATTTTCTACAGTTTGTTCAGTGAGAGCATCAATAAATACCAATACATTTAAAAATGGGCTTAAATGAAGTTACTGTGTGCAGCTCAGTGATACAAATCTATAAGTGACTGGGAATGTTTTTCAAGAGCAATATTCACAGTCCTAAAGTTACATTAAAAAGTACTAAGTAGCTCTTAATGTCACTTTTAGAGTTAAACAAAATGTTGTGATAAAACCTCAAGTCCATATCAGTCACTTCTAATTATGGATGCTGTGCAGCTGAAAGGAAGTCTCTTACTTTTTTAGTACCTTCTAACAGTTGCTGTAGTGGGTAACCACGGCAACAACAGATCTTTTTTACAACTGGGAGAAACATTTAAGGTCCTTTAGGGATGAATAAAGTATTTATGAATTGAACAGAAGAAACAGCAACTCTCCCTGATTTTTCTACCTTTTAAAAAAGTAGAAGTCTACATTAGCCGAGTAAAGTGTTTAAAATGTCGTTTCAATTCAACAAACAATCCTGTGATTCAACTCTGATGTTTGTCGTACTCAACAGTAAATCTTCCAGCATTTGTAAAAGAACAGGAAGCTGGAAACTTCCTTTTCTGCTCTTGAGCAACTGACCAACGGGTGAAACAGCAACGCACCACGTATGCAGCACATCACTCTGAATGTCTGTTACAGTAGAATCGCCTCCGGTTTGCAGAACTGCTGGAGAATTTAAACAAAAACTTATTTCAACAGCAAACGACTGAAACGAGAAGTTCAGATTAACTGGTTAACATGACTCCATTCATATCTTGTAAATTTGTGACTTCCTCTAGTTACCAGCCAGAAATTTGTCACTTTGCTAAAAGTGTCTCTCTGGTGTGAACGACATCACAAACTTGCACACGCTCATCATGAGCTCATATTTATTTAAATTTGTTTTTAACGAGTTTTAATTCGCAGGGCGGAAACAATTTTTAATAGGTTTATTTTTAAAACCATGAACTGGGTGTTCCTGTTAGTATGCATTTTATCTGATCAACATGAGTCGCTTAGTATCAATAAAGAGATTGTTTAATCCATTTGGTATTACAAATTTGGAATATGAGAGGGAGGGAGTTCATGTTCTTCACATTTTCATTCAGGTTTCTGCTAAATTTCCTAAACAGATGCAACAAAACTAAACTCTGTGGAAATCAAATATGGAGGCTTTGCTGTTGCCGGGTGAAATGCATCTCCACCGCCGTGCAATGATAAAGATCAACCGCTGAAATGCTTCAGAGATGCTGTTTCACAGCTGCTTTCACACACATTTTCACAACGGCAGGGCAAAACTGATAAAATAGGATACATACTGAAATGTTTGTGTGTAATCCCATGTATTTATTGTATGGAGGGCAAAAGAAAAAAGACAGCTTGCCAACAATTACTACCTTTAGTTTTCGCTGTCAAGTTGTCAACATAATGTGTTAAATTTTAAATGTGCAGGTGGTGCATAAAAGAAAAAGGGATGCAGCATTTTGCTACTAATTGTCAACACTACAACAAGATAAGGTCCAAGCGTATCATGTTTTACAGGCCAGTAAAAAGTTTTTAAAAAAGAAACAATAAAGCAAAGGACAACAAGGAACTTGCTCAAGGTAGCAAGCTATGCTAGCTTGACGATGACTATTTATTTGTCATTGCGGTGCACTGAAATAAATGAAACATACCAACTTCTGCAGGTTTCATTTTGTTAACGGAGTTGCTCTACTGCAGCAGTGCAGCACTGGATGGCAGTAAAACAATCGTCTTTTTGCCCTCCTGTGTTGTGAGCATGCGTGTGAAAATTTTGGATGTAAACAATAACATCCAATGTGTCTAAATGTGGTGCTTTTTGTACATTTTGCCACCTTATTACCATAAATTTTAGTGTATTTTATCTAATCAGTCAACATGAAGTCGTGCACCATAGTACATTTTACTAACCCTGAATAAAATCTAATCCAATTAAATGCCTTCAGGAAATTAAGCAAACAGAAGCCTCCTGTCTGGGTTTTATAGATACCAAAGAGCCATTTTATTTTTACAGTAGTAATTTCCATGTTTCTTTTGTAACATGAATAATAGCTAGTGATACATTTTTAGTAGAGGAGAAAAAAATGTCCCCCTTTCCCCCCATGACCTTTCCTTCAGTGTAGGGACTGCTGCTGTGATGTAATCTCACCTCCTCTGTGACGATGATCAGCGGGTATCTGTCCTCAGACAGGAAGTTGAATATGCACCATATCTTGAAGGCGTCGTCATTGGAGATGAAGAGCTGTTTCTGACCCAGGTTCTTCCTAAAGCACAACGTCCAGCACATTTTATTGAACTCCTGGCGGTCAAAGTTATCCTTCGCCTATTGCAGAGAGAAGGAGGGTGGGAGGTGTGAGGAGGAGGACAACAAAGCAGGTCTTGTGAATTATCTGTTCGGAAACAAGGAAGAGAGTTTTTCTTCCCACAAACAAGAACAGTTTGTCAAAAGATAAAACCACTTCAACATTTCATAACCTTGAACTTTCTCACATTTTTTTATGCCACCAGCAGCACAATAGAATGCATGTTATTGTTTTTGGGTTTTTTTTGGTTTTTTTTGGAAGCCCAGCAGAAAGTGGTGTGTAACCTTGAATTGGGATGAAAATAGTACTCGGTTTTCCTTTTTTTTTTAATAAAAGCCCAAAACATGACTTGTGTTTAAGTTATACCCCATTTCACATCGATACCCCTGAATAAAGTACAACCATGCGCATTCAGTAGTCGGATACTGTTACCTCTGTGTAAGTTAATCTCAGTATAAGTGCATTTTTTGTGCAAAAGCCTCAGATGTTTGTAAGAGAACATTGATAAATAAAATTTAAAAGTGATCCATGCATTATTATTTAAACCAGGAAAATTATTTTGTTTAATTTTTTTAATTTCCTTTATTTAACCAGGTAAACCCAGTTGACATCTAGATCTCATTTTCAAGAGGGACATTTTCAAGACTGCCCTCCAGAGGACACACACTCAGTAAATACAGAACATCTGTGTTCATTTAATTTCAGCAGACCAGCACAATCGTTCTATGAAATCAGAGGTTTGATGGAGAACATTAGTAAAGAAAGCCTAGTGAAGACTAACGACGACAGCAGATCAGAGATGAAATCATGGAGACGTTTAAACTGTTAGGGTCGTAACAACATCTCAAACTTTAAACATGAAGAGCTGTCCAAACCATCAATTTATGACGAAAATAGTATCTGGCACAACTACAAACCTTCCAAGATATGACCAACTAAACAGATAAGATGAAAGAAAGAGACAATCGAGATCTGGACCTTCAGAGTCACATAAAGACGATTACAAAGGCGGCCTTCTGTCACCTCTCCAGGAATAAAGTTACTAATGTCCCATCAAGATTTTTAGAAACGTATCTATCCGTCTACCTTAATCCAAATTGACTGCTGCAACTGTATCTTTACGGGGCTGCCTAAAAAGTTCAACAACTTCAACTGATTCAGAATACAACTGCTGGCGTCCTCACTAACACTAAGAAAATAGAGCAAATCACCCCAAAGCCCTACCATTGGCTCCCTGTAGCTCAGAGAATACACTTTAAAATACATTTGTTAGTTTAGAAATCATTGAATGACTCGGCAGCAAAATATCGGCTATCCAGCGAAACCTGACTAAATCAGAGAAGCAGCCAGAAGGCCTGTGTTACCTCTGGGAGAGCTGCAGAGATGAACAGCTCAGGAAGCGAGAGACACTGTCAAAAGCTAAACTATTAGCTATTAATCTTGGAAGAAACCCTGCTGGAGATTTAAAAAAAATCTTTCTCTAGGATTAAACATGTAGCCAGAGTGCATGTTCATGCAGTAGAAGGAACCAAAGTCCAAGTTTGAATCTCAAATACAATCTGTGGTAAGAACACTGCTTATCTCAGGTTGAACCATCTGGGTGCAACTTTCAGTCTGTAGATCTGAGAAGCTGTCAGAGGAAAACCCCAGGTTTTTAGTGCTCAATTTTTCTTGATATGAACTTTTAATGCTGCTATAAACACGGATATTTACTGCTCCTGCAATTAAGGTCAGCTGTTGTGGGAAAACAAGCATGGAGAATGACCCAGAGCTGTAATCAGGCAAAAGTTGATATGACTGCAGAGCTGCTGTGGCGGTTCAAACCTGTGACAAGAATCAGAAACCAGCCTTTGTTTTTGGTTCTCACATTCCAGAGCAAAGTGGGTAGAACGCTCTTGAAAAGGTACAATTGGAGCTGGAGAGGGAAATGTTTTCTTAGAGTTGGTGAACAGTGACGTTTCCATGGAGACTGCTGGCAGGCTGACTGTGCAGTGTTGTGGAATAGCAGCACATCTCATCCCGCTGGGTTCCTCTCTGTTCAGTAAGACCCAACTAACGCTCCACGCTGAAGACGAGGTAAAGCTTCAATCTAGATCTGTGATCGGAAACTTTAAGCAGAAGCACAGGTACAGGATGCTTCAGTTTTCACTTCATTCATCTAAATATCTGATCTCGGTCAAAAACAAAAGTTGGTATCTAACCTGAATAGCTAACAACTATTCTAGGTAAGGTAGAACTAAAATGAGACAATCTTTTATGTATGGTGTTTACATAATTGTTTAAATTTAACCTGAAGTGAACAATAACACTCCATCATTATTGTTTTATTAAAGCTGAAATAGCCGTCTGCCTGGTGGTATGGCTCCAGGGTCTCCTCATACAGCCGTCCCACACTGCACCCCATAAATTGCTCTTAAAGGAGCAGTGTTATGTGTTTTCCAGGCATATAGAATTATTTTATAGCACAAGCAAGTAACTATGCAGCCTTCAGTTGTTTTAACTCCCCCACTCAGTTCCTGCAGACTAGCCAGCAGCAATTAGCAAACCTCTGGTGGAACAGTGCATAAGCTGAGCTCGTTATAGGAGCTTCTCCTCAGTGAAACGCTGGTAAAAATGTTGTTAAAGGGTTAATAGAGGAGCCATGTTGAGATGACTTCCTGAATGAGGAGTTTCAGAAAGAGCAGGAATTTTTAAAGAGACAGAGAGGCCCAATTTCAAGGAGTGAAATTACAAAGTCACATTTCTTTTAAGTCATATCCATCCATTCATTTTCTGTACACTCTTGTCCCTAGTGGGGTCATTGGGGGTAATGGTCTATAAAAAGGCACCAAGTGCCTGGAAAATTTACAACACATCCCATTTAAAGGATTCCTCAAACATGAATTGAAGAAATAACAATAGAATCAACCTGGCAATAAATCCGGTATGTTTCTGATGAGGAAACAATATTATAACATGATCAAAAAAAGATGATTTTACATTACGTAAACGTAAAGAGCTCCTTTAAAGCACTTTGAAATGCCTTGCTGCTGAAATGTGCTATACAAATAAAATTTGATTGATTTGATTGATTACGTGTGTTGCCCTGAGATTAACTGGCAATCTGAAGGTTTAGGGTGAAGCAGACCCGATTACAGCAAGGACCACATAGGCAAAGGCTAAAAGAGCTAAGACATTTGGTAGACAGATGAAGCCAAAATAGCAAACCGGTCTGTTCAAAATGAAGGACGAACTGAGATTAAATAAGTTCTTGAAGAATGTTTTGCAGAAGTCGTTTTCTGTCCGACTTCTTCACCAGTCAGTTCAGTTTCTAAGAAATGCAGCAGTTGTTTTCTAACAAATCAAGGTCTCTTGAAGGTCACTCAGAACAGCGTACTCAAAACCATTTGTCATGTGAGAAATATTTGTGAACCAAGAAGCCGGGTTTAAAAACAGGAACTCGAGATGATTATTCATGCTTTTATTTCCTGTCTTCTGTAAGCATCAACAGAATTCATTCAGTCGGTCCAAACCATCAGAGAAGATCACGATCCTGCTGTGTTAATATCTTTGTACTAGTAACCTGTTGATTTTAGAATCCGTTTTAAAAATCCAGACTGTAACTTTCAAGGCTCTTTATGGTAAAACTCCCTCCTATGATACTATAGTTAAAACCACATCCTCCAACTACAGCTCTAAGGTCAGCAAGCAAAAAGAAAAACCTCTCTGTTTAAAATTTGATTTGTTTTGCATCTTTAATCAGGTTTTCGTTTAATATTCTAATGAGAACCACTTAGTCTGACATCTTTGAAGACGTATTTTTGACCAACAGTTTTTTGATATTTGTATGCCATTATTTTATCCGAGCTCTCGCCGCCAAACTTAAGACCTCATATATAATTCAAATAAATAAAGCATGACCCACATGCTGTGGCCATAAAAAACCCAGAGTTATCACACCTCCATCACTGTGTTTGACGGTGGTTCCTAGGTGTTTATGCTGACCTGCAGTCAGATCTGGTCTCTGTTTAAAGGACATGACTCCAGCAGTTTTCAGATTCATTCAGATACATTTGCAAAACTAAGCATTCCTGATGTTTTACTTTTAGGGAGAACAAAGTTTTCCACAGCAACACTTCCAGAGGAGCCATGCTTGTTCAATGGATACAAAAATAAAGTAACATTTCTGAGATTATTTAATACCTGATGTATATTTAACTTGATACAGAACGTTTGCTTTTTGTCTAAAGAAACGTTGGTAACACTTTATTTGAATGGGTGTGCATATGACTGACGTGACGCTGTCATAAACATGACATAACACCTGTCATGAACACGAAGGAGTCTTTATGAATGTTTATGACAGTTGTCATGAAGTGTCATTCGGTAAATAATGACACTTTTAATGCAAAGTTGCTCTAAAAGTTGCATTAAAAGTCCATTAAAAGTGTCAACTGCATGATTTTGTAAATTATGATAATTGAATGCAAATTTGGCATTTTTAATGGACTTTCAATGCAACTTTTAGAGCAACTTTGCATTAAAAGTGTCATTATTTACCGAATGACACTTCATGACAACTGTCATAAACATTCATAAAGACGTCTTTATGTTCATAACAGGTGTTATGTCATGTTTATGACAGTGTCGTGTCAGTCTTATGCACACCCCTTCAAATAAAGTGTTACCGAAATATTATCAAAAAAAACTGGAATGTATTTTTTTCTTACTTTCATGTTTTCTGAACTGAGTACATTGCTATAAATTGACTTTTTCAGCAGTCTTGGCGCAGTATTGGTTTTATGTTGTGTTTGATTAATTTATTTTTGGACTTCCTCTGTATGAATCACAGTGATCATGAAAGAAGTCACAGGTTCAAATGTGTTTTAGCTTAAAAGAAAAACGGTTGAGAACTATGTTTGTTTAACACCATGACAGAACTTTTCGGAAGACACTTTTCTTCTGCTAAAATCTGTAACATGCCACAGAATTGACACATTCAGTGTTGTGAAAGAGAAAAAAACCAAAGCAATAACTGCGCCAAAGAGTAGAGGACTATTCTGAAACCACTCATGATCTGATGCAACTCTCTGTCGTGCTCATTTAGGGTAAACGTCTGTGTGGAAACCAGTGCTGGATGTTAAAGTGATACTCCACCCTGCGGTGGTGTGGTTATATTTGCTGGATGAGCAAATATAAAACATGTTCTTCCATTATTAAATCATCAAAGCTATTTTTAGATTTCCAACAGCTAAAAATGGCTGCAGCAGACATGACTAAACCAACGTCACTCATCTTTTACTGATAACCAGAAATTTATCAGCTTGTTGTTCCATGTGACAGGTGAGTTACATGAATAAACATGTTTCAACAACCTCCGGCACACAAACAACTGAGGCTTTTCCCAAACACACCTTAGAAATGCTGTGGTTTCACTGGAGGTTTGGTGATTTTCCTTAGTACGCACAAAACCAGCGTTTCATGTCAACATGTGACATAACCAGACATTTACAGTGAATCCCTAAGCCACACCCCGAGGCATGGAAGCATTTCTGTGGTGGTAGCACAGAAATGCTACCACCACAGAAATGCGTTTGTTAGCGGCTAGCTAACAAACGCCCAGGGCAAACCAGGACCTGTAACTCTTGTATACTGAAGTGGTTTTCCCTTCTAAGATAAAATGGCCATTTTAACCGTATCAATGAATGACAAGACCAACTGGAGTTGCCGTCGGCATTCTTTACCTAATATACATCATGACTTAGAAACTGATTCCAGTCTGATTTACTCTAGTGCTCTGACAGAAAATGTCTTCTGACAGAGGAATTATACAGAAGTGGCCAAGACTTTTCAGAGTGTTCACGAAATCGTCAACATCGTTTTTGAGTTGACACCTTTCCCGAGTACAACAGGTCACTTTAAAGTTTGAATTATTTCAGATTTGCTTTGGCAAGTTTACTTCACTGAAGTTATAGCTGGGCAGCTAGCCCCAATAGGATCAGTTTATTCATTGAATAAATGGTAATGCTAATACTCCATTGGAAATAGGAGCAGAGATCTGGAAAATAACACCAAAACTGAGCTCAGGGTATTTTAGACGGAAGTCAAGAATCCAGTTGGTTTTGATGATTGATGTAGCGCTAACGACCAGTAGCAGTACAAGTACAAATCAAGCAAACACTAAAGGAATATGTAAAAAACTAAAAATGGTAAAATACTACAAATGCCATATGTTAAGATACAAAATGTATGTATGGGATGGGGGTAATAAATAGTTCATCCTTGCAAATTTCACTGTAGTTGCTATTGCTATACATGCTAGCCACTAACTTTTAAAGTCAGTCAGTGACTTTTAAAGTCAGGATTTCAGTTTTAGGGAATATTCCTGTTGTTTATTCAACTCCCAAATACAAAAACATGACTTTGTAGAAACTAAACAGTTAATTTGTTATTTATGTTACACAATTAAAAAAAAGTCAAATGGATGACTAAAGAAAAAAAAAATCATAAAAAAAACTTTCACATAATTAAACCATATCTACATATTTTATATATCTATTATCTATAAATTATTATTATTATTGATTTATTTATTTTACAAATTTGTTGAAAGATCTTTTGTCCCGATTTAAAGTAGTTACTAAAATGCATTGTAGCACAGACAAACACATTCTGTTTGGTTATAATGCAGCATGAAGCAAAGTTAGTGCGAAGATCTCTTTTACTCAGTTTTACCCAAATATAGAACAGCTTTATATACTGATAAGACTGTCAAAAAATGGATTTAGCCGTGACAATAGTCTACCTTTAAAGTAGCTGACATGACTGATGTTCAACACAGCTGCTTTTTCTGCAGAACTACAAAGCTCCTGCAGAGCCGCCTCTAAGCCCTCCAGACGCCCCATGATGCTCTAAACAATAGATGTTTGGGTGGAGTTGGAAGAAATGACATGAATGCTGAGAAATAGACTCAATCCATAATAAATATTATATCATATTTCAGAACAAATACATCTTTAAAGAAGCACCACGGTAAACAGCACTGCTGAGACGAGGAGGAACAGCACTGATCATATGTTGAGGTTGTTGTATCTGGGTGGGTTGGGAGTGAATCAGAGGTTACAGCAAGGCAGAGGAGGAGCTAGCTGATGTTGTGAAACAGGGATTTGCTTCCCACATCATCTTTGTACTGTGTTTTCCCCATTTGTCTTTTTCCTTATGGCTCACTGGTTCTGTCCTGCTGCCCTATTTCCAGTCCAAGTTCACATATTTCAAGTAAGATACTAACCTGCCACGTGTTTATTAGTTTATTGATTTTCTGGGTCCAAACTTCAGCTTCAGTTTTTAAAGTTCATTCTGCATTTCCTTGTTTATCAGAGCCAGGATGAACTGGTCGCTTCTCTGAGATTGTTCCTTGAGAAATCCATTAATCTCCTACGGCAACCATTCCAACTGTGTAAAACGCCTGGTTGGACCTAGCTCCACCTTCAAGGTGCAGCTCCTCCTCCCACCGCTAAATATGCTAATGGAGGAGAAAGAACTTACCATGGAGGAAAAAATATTATATAAACTGCAGCTTTAATCTGTTTTTGATTAAAGCTGCATATATATATACGTATATACATCTGTACTTCTGCATATATCTCCATCCTCTGACCAACTTTCTTGCCCTTATAGCATGGTGCTGCCACCACTAAATTTCACTGGGCGGGACGTAAAGGTCTGAACTCATCATTGTCCCACCAGAGCAGCGGTTCTCTCTAGAGTTATCACACAACTTATATCTGCTATCCTGACTAAAGATCCACCTTTTTCACTATATTAGTGCAGTGGTGTCCAAACGTTTTACCATTTGGACCAAAAATTGCTAGGTTGAGAGAATTCAAGGTCACTTCTCTTTATTTTTTATTAAACCTGAAAAGATTTAAATTCTGAAGACATTTGTTGGTTTTATTTCTTCAATATTATCCTGAATAGACAATATTTTACTAAAACAAAGTGGATCAAGAGTGTAAATCCTTGAAGGCGGAGCTACGTCCACCCAGCCGTTTTGAAAAGCTGAATGGTTGCCACGGGAGATTAAAGGATTTCTCAATCATGCATAAAAGAATCAAAACAACACTTCATGGATGTTTTGACGAGGGAATAACATTATAACATGATGTAAACTTTAGTAAAGTCAATTTTACATCGTACTGCCCGTTTAATGCTTTTACTGTTTGTGTTTTAGCCTCTACACTAAATGACAGACTGTCCCAACTCACTGAGTTCTGTCACAAGATTAAAAACAACTTTATATCCTGCTTTATTATAAAGAAACAGCGAGTCACTGAGGAAGATGCACTTCTTCTATCTTCCTCTATTTTCCACTTTTAAAAACACATGGATGCAGTTTCTCCTGGCCTCTGTTCTATTTAAATGTTCAACAGGATTTATTTTTTAATTTTTTATTCTGGTTCACACTCGGGGCCCATTCAACACGATTTCCTTGTGTGACAGGGTGGAGTTTCCTCAGCGGTCCAAAGCGTCGACAGCCACCCCTTCCACCCTTGTCCACAGGCCAGGGGGGTGGCTGTGTGTGGAAAAGTACAAACAATGTTAGGAAGGAGGGGTGAGTGTTAATTATTTTATTAGAAGTCACAGTCAGACTGCATTTGTTCAGAAAGCACCTTAAGCTGGTAATTGATTAGTCTGACGTCCAGGCTTGAGTAAATGCGTCGGTTTGTGCTGAATGAACCTTTTGATTTTTTTCTTGCGTAAAATTGCAGAGAATGTCTGACACATTTTGTTAGACAACATTAACACTGAATCAAATTAGTCTCTCATTTGCATCTGTCACCTACTTCACACACCAAACGGTGTCAGACTTGGTAGTCGTAAAACACGCTTTACAGCTTTATGACCCGATACCAAAAGGAACAAGGAACTAGTGAGGAAACTTTGATAAAAGGAATTCCCAGAGTTTCTTCCAGTGCACTAATGTTGACAGTTTGCAGCCAAGTTATCTCTGGTGAAATGAACTCACCAGGTAGTGGAGAACAATTTTGTAATGCAGCGATTTAGTCGCAGACATGCTGACATCAGCACCAGGTCTAATAAACCAAATAACAGAAAGAAACCAAAGATATTCCCAAATGAGGGAATGTGTGTTTTCCTTGAAACTACAGTCAATAGATCAGTTAGTTATTATTATTGATTAATTATCAATACATTTGCAAAAGCAAACAACTGATTTTTTATGTGATGGACCAACAAACAAAGAAGGACATAAATGTGAAATGGAAAGAAAATAACAGATTGACATAGCTATAAGTATTTGTTGATCAAAACACTGGCCTCAGTGAACGAGTGGCCAGTGGTAATGAAGCTACACATTAAAGGACAAACATCTGGAAGAAGTCATCATAAAAATGGGCCATGCTTGGCAGGAAACTAGTACTGAACATTATCTAGAGTCACAATCTCTACAGTGAAACATGGAAGTGACTTCATCATGCTGTGGGGATTCTTTTGGAGTGTAGGGACAGAGAGACAATAAACAGGACAACTCATGAAGGAAACCTCTTAAAGGGTGTTTGCTAATTGCTGCTGGCTAGTCTGAAGGAGCTTAGTGGGGGAGACATGGGGTCAGCTGCTCTGAGGTAGAAGTTCAGAAACACCTCAAAGGTGAAGCTATAAATCCACCTTTGAGCTCAATGGCTGCCATGTTGATAACAGGATTTCTCAATAATGCTTGGAAGGATCAAAGCAGCACTCCAGGCAGGTTTTTGCCTGCCTGGAGTGCAGGCAAAAACCTGCACTCCAGGTTTGGGTTTATATCATTATAACATGATATAAACCCAAAAATGTACATTTTACATGACACTGCCCCTTCAAAGGCCGCAGAATACTTTGCTGGAGCTCAGGTTCACCTTCCTGCAGAGGTACTTTACAAATAATAATGTGCAAAAAAATCATTTTCAACATGTGGAAAATTAAATGGAATGAATTGCATATTTTGAAAACTACAATAAATCTATTCATGTTATACATTTTTATTTTAAGTTTTAACACCATGTGGTATTTTTACTAAACATGAACTAAAGCTGGGATCACCAGCATGATGGGTAATTAAACCTCAGGTCACGTTTTTCAATCTGTTTTGCATTTCCAGATGTTGAAGTCACAAGAGACACTGGTCATCCCAGCACACGAAGGGAAATAAGGAAATAGAGAAATAATCACTAAAATATCCAGCGTACAATAAGCTACAGTTAAAAATGTCAGATAACTAGATGATTACTGTGTAGTCCAAACTGCCTTGGCTATCAGAAATGCACTCATTGGTTTGGTTTGTCCCTGTTGGGTTGCCACAGTAACATGGTCTTATTTTCACACATTTCTATATTCTAATAAGAGCTTGAGCCACAGCAGCTCCCGTTGACAGTAACCTCTTGGTATGATGTCATGTAACAGAAAGAAAAGGCCGTTTCAGACTGTCCAGCTGAACGAACACCACAGGCCTTTTATACAGTGACGGTGACGCCACCATGAAGGCGCAGATATTTTAATGAGCGAAGTCAGCGTTTAGCTCCAAGGATACTGAGTGAACACTGAAAGGAAGACACACAGCAGGTTACTCTGTGTATATAGCTAGCATGCTAGCTAGTAAACTGAGCAAAAGGGTCTACACCTCCAGAATTAAATGGCAACCAATTTTATACTTTAGTAACAAACTTTATGATCTGATTTAAATACTGAAGAAGTGGAAAATAGTAAAAAATGTTTGACGTTTGTCCTGTCTTGTGGTAATTCCACCTAAACCGTTCTAAGTTATTGCTAATTTCCTGTTGAAAACCACAGTGTTATTGTACCCTGTAGGGCTGCTGTGAGAGTTTGATGTTACGATAACCTTCTGATTATTTGATTTCATTGTATTTATGCAAAATTTAAAACTAAATAAGCGCATTCCTTTGATCTAAAAGCAGAAAAACAACAATTCCCACCGATCCTGCCTTCGTCTAAGAGTATCACACTTAGATTAACTTTACGCCAACATATTTTTTAAAAGGTCATCAGGCAGGGAATCAAACCTGTGACGTTCACAATGAGGTTGTGCTTTACCCCTGCGCCACCACAGCACCCTTTAACTTCTATTATTTTGAATAAACACCTGCTAAATATAACAGCTTATTTCACGTGCCTATGCTTCAGAATAACATACCCTTTTTAGCATTGTGTTGTTTCTAAGTAACACAAATGGAACAAACTCATATTAACTAGTTAACTAGTCAGGCAATCTGCTCAGGTAGTTAGCCGGTTGCTCACCGCCTGTAGCTTACCAACTGTAGTTTACACAGTGTCACCCTAATGAGTCACAGATGCCACTCCTTTAGTTTTTACCCCCTGATTGCTTGTTTTATGTCTGAAAACCATCCAGATGTACCCATCTTGTAAGTGTGATAAAAAAAAATACATTGGTATTCTTTCGTTGAGCTGACCAGCAGAAAGCAAACAAAGTGAAGTGTTACTCCATGTTCCACAAGGTTGGAAAACAACTCTCCGTTACTGTAGGAGACACTCTCAGATCCAAACGTCACAACAATCAGGCTGTTATGGCTTTCTGGGAGTAGCCTTCTTACAAAAGGTCTGTTATATTGTAAATATACTTCAACTTGCCAACCTGCTGCCAAAGTTTATGTTCTGCCATCAACTCCCTGATAGTGCAACATTTTCCTTACATGCAGATAAAAAGCCATGCAGCAGATTGCTGACTCAACGTCAGTCATTTTGTTGCTACTGTGTCCACAATGGTTAACCAATAGGAACCTTTGAATTCTACATGGAAAACAAACATTAAGAACCTCAGAAAGGCTAAGTTTGGTCCTGGGCTCATTGTGACCACACACGCTGTGAGGTGTCACTGACTGACCTTATCCAGGATGAACTTGTTGAGGTACGGCATGTACCCCTGATTGGAAACAGGACCCTCGTCATCGTCCTTAAAATGTTCCTCCAGCGCCACCGGGTCGTGTGGGATCCCCAACACCGTACACAAGTTATGAGAAAGCACCTGAAACAAGAGGAAAAAAAGGTCAAATAAACATTATGTTAAGGGTGTCATAATATATATTCAGCACAGAAAAGTAAGGACAGTTGGGTTATTTACTTTTTTATTGTACCAATGTGTGACAAATCTTTTGCCCTTAGAGAGGCTCTTCCGATCCTATTCAGTGTCACCACATTTGGTTTGAGTGGCAAAATTCTTGCCTACAATGAAAACGAGCCTTGCTTCTCATTTTAGGTCACCCAACAAAATCACACTTCATCCAGATAAAACTGTTGTGCGATGGCAGAGATTTACTGGGGAGTTTTTCATGGGTGGGTCCCATTTACCCATTTACCCACAAATGCAATTTTTCTTCCAAATGTGGGACTATTTAAGGGGATATACACTTTTTAACAACATGTGACATATTGACAGCAAGAAATGGTACAAGAAAGGAAAAATAATTTAGCACAAATTCACATATTTTATGAAAAGGACACTAATGACGACATCTTCAATCTTGGGGAACCGACACAGAAATGTAGGTCTCTGGGTTCTGCTCAGCAGGAGCAACCTTACACCCCACCACTGCTAGCGCTGCTAGCTCCTGCTGGACGGTAACGCTTCACCCTAGTTTGTTTGTTTGTGGGGTCCATAGATGATCGTTACCACGTCAACAGATTCTTTCCATCTTCAGATGACGGACTGAACAATGCAGCGTTAGATGGTCATAGCTCAGAATATCATTTCACAACCTAACATTGTTTAAAACTTCTCCAAAACTTCATCCATGATCCATCCAGTGTTCATCAGCCTGAGATTTTCTGTTGCTTTCTGTACGTTCCCTGACCAGCAGCGTAGCACATACAGAAACTGCTTTGGGTTTATTTTAAAGGGGACGGCCATAGAGACAGGAAAAGAAAGAGAACAAGAAAAACAGAAAAGACGAGAGGTGGGGGCAAAAAGTTAAATGTGAAAGAGAGAGATAAGACAAGAAAGGACAAAGAGAACACAAAAAAACACCTGCAGAAAGAGAGTAAAAAAAAAAAAAAACAGAACCGAGAAACCACATTGGTCTTGATGGAGCCGTCTGTTCACTAATGTTCTCTAACAAACTTCTGAGGCTTTCACAGAACACCTGGGTTTTTGCTGATGTTAATCACATTTAGGCTCTATTAAAAGCATTTCACTGCTAGAGCTAGGAAACAAATACAGGAGGTGTGTCTCATTACAACAACAAAGATTCTTGTGAAAACAAGACACCAAACTCATTAAAAGGAGAAGCTTTCTCGTTTGAACAAAATATAAAACTTATAAGTTTTATTTCATTAAAATAAGAAATGTTCTCAGTTAACAAGGAGTAAACATGAATGTCTGACATATTGCGACTTCTAAAAAAGACACAACATGGGATGAACAGCAACATATATGTTGGTTTTAATGATATAAATCTTGTCAAAACAAGAAACTTTCTTGTTGTAATGGCAACGTTTATCTTTGTAACAAGATACTCTGTATTTATTTTCTTGCTTTGAAAGTTAAACACTTCTACAGAAGTAAGCTTACAAATTCATGCAAAACTTTTCAGATTTTAATTTAGAGAAATGATCAATTGAAAACTACAGTATTTTTATGATCTGTCTCACAGTTATTGACTTCTTTGGGTTGGTCATCACGTAAAACCCACTAAAATACTCAGAACATTTGTGTTTATCAAAGTAAACAACGTGACGAAGCTTAGGTACGTCAATAATCTTGTGAGGCATGTACTTGGATGCAAACAGTGATGAAAGTTAAATGAGAACATCCAAAGTCTGCAGAGCAATCCCTGTCTGGTTATCGACTCTGAAAAATGTCGTTCACAAAGTGAAGGAGCAGCTGCTACTGCTGCTGCAGAGTTTTGAGAAATGCAATCGGCTGCAGTTCCTGTGGTGCAGATGTGGGTCGCTTGAGGGGAAAGGAAGAGTTCAACAATAAAATGCTAAAGTATTCACATCTCGTGCTTTTTATATTTTATTATTATCAACGTTATTGCCTTTTATGGAGATTTCATGTGATAGAACAACACAGAACCATCCATCATTGTGAAACAGAGGAATATGTCATTTTTAAGATAAAAAGTATAAAAACTTTGTGGTGTTATTTTCAATTGATCCCCATTCAACACTTTGCAATTACAGCTCAAACTCCTTTTGAGTGATACAGAATAGGGGCTTGGGAGGCAGGGCCAGCCAAAGACATACTCGAGTCAAGCGGTTGCTCAGGTCCGCCGCACCACCAGGGGGACCCCAAGAGCACCAAGCTAGCATGGCGATGGTTAATCTCTACTCGTTGGGGAAATAAGATATCAAACTTGTCAACTCGTGTACTGTAAATTTAATGTTTATCAGCTGGTGTTACTTTCCAATATTTAAAATAATATGGCACACTTAAATACCACTCTGCATTTCAAAATCCTTTTTTTTTGTTTGTTATTCTTGTAAGGTTAAAAGCAATAGCCTTAATAGCATTGGTATGATGAAAGCTAATTACAAACGCTGCTAATAGGTGTGCTACATAGAGTAGCTTAGGAATGATAAACCATCTGGTGTTGACATGTTGGCATGAGGGGAGGGAGCCCCCACCCCCCCAAAAAAAAATTAATAAATTAGGGCCCCAAAAAGGCTTGTGCCGGCCCTGTTGGAAGGACTTTCAGCCACAGACTTCAGTGTAGTTAATAAAGCTGAAGCAACTGCAGTGTGACCAATTTGACTCAAGTAGTGACAGTTTCACATGTTACTCAAGACAAGAAACAACTCTGACTTGGCCAAATTCTCTTTTTTTTTTCTCCCTCTCATCAGAATCCCAGTCAGCTGACCTCCACGTTGACCTTTATTGTTGCTGAACAATGCTTGGCTGGCACTCAGCTGCTATCAGTGAGCGCTTCTGACACTGGAGAAGGGATTTTGTTGCAGAAAACGTTCCCTATAGTCGCGATTGTGTTGTGGGTTCCTCAGCTTGAAAATATGAATGGAGACGAACTGAAATCGACAAAGTAGCGGTTTCCGTCGCGAGATGTGATTATTTTCCCACGGACACTTGTTTAAAGAGTTGGATTTGTGCCCCATCATCACCAGGTGCGCCTCCGCTGCTGCTGCAGTCGAACAGAGGCGCCCTGTTCTCAGGGAGGAGGAAGAGACGCGAACGGCATTAAAAACAAGGCAAACATACCAGAAGTGAGGAGGAGCATTGACTGATACTTCAAGAATCAATATGAATTATTAAAAAAAAAAAAATAAGAAAAAGAAAAAAAAAGTCAATTAGTGCGACTTGATAAACTTACTTTGAGCTGAGATTTGGAGACTTTCCCGCTTTTGTCCACATCCAGAGCTGTGAACGCGTGCCATATGGACTTTAAAAGCTCGTCCCGCAGCGTCATGATCCCAGAAGAATGTTTCTCTTTTTTTTATATATATTATTTCTTATTCCTGTCCTCTCTGAGTGTGTCTCTTCGTACTGGAGCCGTCTGTGTGCGCTGTCTCCTCTGGACACCGAGAGGGCGGGTCACATGACGCTCCGTGTCTGGCATGATGATGATGATGATGATGAAGGAGCGGAGCGAAGAGCTGCAGCACCGCTCAGCGAGAGGGAAACGCACATCAGGAGGAGGCTAATATGGGGGGGATGGATGTTGGCATTATTATGAGCTGTCACTGCGCAACGGGGTAAAAGTGACAGCATGGTAAAGTCAGAGGCATGAATAGGAGATATTTTTACAGTAAAGTTAACCATGAGGGTTGAAAGAAATCAAACTTTCATGGAGGGATTAAAAAGAATTCAACTGTTCAAGCTAACCCCGTTTTATATTGGAAAAACAAGTATGTTAGCACTTAGCAGATAGCTAAAAAGTCAAATTTTTTACATAAAAATGCAGGATTTTAATTTTTAATGTGTGTTATAGAATTAGCATACATTTGAACTCAAAATATGGCTTCAAATACCGTTCTATAGTTTTTATTTTGTTCTGCCTGAAGAAAAAAAAAACTTGGCTTAGCAAGCTAACCATCAAATTTTGGCGTCTTTTTCAGTCAAGTTATTCCAATTTAAATTAATACATTATGTCTGAAACTCAACAAAAAGCGCTTCATAATACAAGAGAATGCTTAATATATTAAAAAAAGAACTTACCCGTTCGTTTGTTTTAAACATTTGTTTTGTAATTATGTCCAAAAGACACGCCATCAAGTGTCTGTGTAGAGCATAGCATAACCATGAGGCGCTTCTCAATGAAGCATATCATTTCAATTAAAAGTATGGAACTCAGTTTTCATTTTATTATATATATATGTATATATATAATGTATGTGTGTGTGTGTGCGTGCGCGTAAATAAGTACTAAGAGAAGCAACACAGACAGAAAATGTAAATCACATGATGGTTTTAAACTTAACCTTTTATTTTCACATTTTCATTTATTTTATCAAATGTTTGTGGTCTGTAAGTGCCTTCAACTTACCGTCCTTTTACTGCATGGCAAAAATTTGGATCAGATCACATTTATTTTTTTAAATCACCATTTAAGAATCTTTTTCAAAGTGTCAAAAACACCTCGTTATGTTTGCAAAAATATTAGGAGAAATATCCCAAAATATTGAATAGTTCAGCTCATTATTCATACCGCAACCAATTTATATGGTTCAAATAATTTTAACAGAACCACAGAAAATGGTTTCGAATTAAGGCTTCGTCTCTTGTATGTTATTTTTGACATTGGAAATAACGCGATCGCCACAATTTAACAAAAAAATGATTCATGAGAATTTATTACAGAACATATGTACATGTTACAGCAACAAACGCTTTGTGTTACGGTTTACAAGAACATGAAGAGGAGTAATCCTTTCGACATTCAGGGTATGAGCTTTGGGAAGCCGATGGCAGGACAGGACAGGACAATGATTGTTCTAATGCTACAGGAGGGCTGGAAGCACAGATCACCAGGGAAACTAAAACCAAAGAATGGATTCGTCCAAAACCTCTCAAATAACGAGTCCGATTACTGGTTTCTATAATTCAAAACAGAACGAAGTCTTCAGATCACATGATCCAAAAATCCATCCAAACTGAAACGGGAAGGGAGCCGAATGGTGGAATAAGAGCCAACAATCTCTAGAACGATCCAAACTTTGAGTAGAAGCCCTGACACATACACAACATCAATAGCAGCAAGATATTTTCCTTTTTTTGTCTTCCTTAAAACGCCGTGGTAAGCAGTAGTACCACATGTTGCCCTACAAAGTGCTCCTTTCCAAACAGACGTGGTCAGTTTCCAGAACATCAGGCAGTAAGGTGCACACGGCTAAAGGGAAGAACATTCACTCTGGAGCGAGCGATGCGTCACTGGCGGGATCCGCCGTCGTCCGGGCAACCTGGCAAAGAGCTTGACGTCTTGGCAAACTTAAGGAATGACTGAGAGTGAAAGGTAAAGCAACTACCTTTAAGAGTAAGAGTTTCTCCCTCCCTCTGCCAAAAAGGAGAAAAAGAAGAAAAAAGGTCCACCAGAAACACGGCTGAACTACACCAGAGTTTATTGAGAGAACTTCCAGTTTGGTGTAGCAACAGTCTACAGCTCAGGTCGGGCAGAAGATCCCAACAATAACGGACAGGGGGGCAGTTCCAAAACCCTGACCGCTTCTACTCCTTAAGAAAGGTCCATGAGCCTTTGGGCTTTCAGGTCAGTAGATGGTGAGGCTGACCGACCGGTTCATCTTCTTCCCAATGAGTCTGGAAGTTCTGGGGTTGGACTGGAGCGTGGAGCGGGTCAGGATCCGGTCAGTAGACAGCACCTTCTCTTCGGCCGCAGCTCTGGCCTGCTGGGCTTTCTTCAGCTCTCTGAGGAAGACGCAGAGGAGAAGGGTTACAAGTCTGAACTCGAGAGCAACAGGAAGTGGCGTTTGTGGGTTCGTTTTCGTTTGATTAGGCCGATTCTTCATCGGATTATCCCTACGGATTAAAAGTTCTTTTTCATGAGACGCCAAAAAATGAATAAATAAATCACTGGAAGAATGCAACATATAGTCAAAAGTCAGAAGTAAAATTGGTTCACAGCTGTGAGAGTTTTGAAACAAAAAAAAGAGTTTAAATTATGTATCTCATCTTCTTAATCTGACCGTTTGAGATGATTTCAATTTTTTTAAATATCAGGTTGTTAAACTGCTGTTATTTATAAAAGACAGTATCAGAGGTTTAATATTTTTTGCACAATATGCGCTTGAAAACTCTTTAATTCAGCTTTCATCTTGGTTTACAAATATCAAATATTGGGCTGAAACGATTCGACTTGAAATAATTGTCAACTAAATAATAAATAATAGTTGCTGCCCTAATTAACAAATTTATGTTTTTCACCATCTTCTTTACAACATTATCAATATGTGACAATCAAACATCTGTTAGATAAAAAAACATGATCCAACTTTAAATTGAAAACTTGGTTTTAAACGGGAAACCATGGCGTTTCCACTGAGTGTTTCCAGACAGTGACGAACTGAACTCGTTCTTCCTGGAAACAGCTGCTGCTGCTCCTTGCGCTGCACTTACTTTTGCAGCAGAGCGTTCTTAAACTTCTCAGCGTTGAGCTCGACTCGGAGCTGGTCGGCGCTCATCCTGGCAGCCGTCAGCAGCACCGGGTGTTTGATGAGGTCAGAGGCCGACGGTCGTTTGGTTGGGTCTGGATGGATCATCAGCTGGAAGGGAAAATTACACCACTCAATTTACCAAGAAAAATTGTAATAATGTGCAGCAGCTAAATTCAAAATGTCTGCATAATATGCTGTTTTTAATTGGTCGGAAAAAGCAAAAAAGCAAAGAGTATCGTCACGGAAACATGGCCAAACTTTTAGCTAGAAAACCCAGAGCAGAAGCTCCAGAAGAGAAGCAGCGCAGCGTATTCAGGACCTGAGACATGAATATGGCTCATTCAGGCTGAGAGAGAGGCAAACTCTCAGCAAGCAACAGGAAGGCTCAGCGCTATAATGGAGTGTTAAAGACAATGTTGATCTTAAAAAAAATTAAAAAGTACATTTCCGCAAAAAAAAAACTCAGGAAATTTTAGATAATCTCAGAAGTTTTCTAGAAAAAAAATTTTTCGACATATTTGAGTTTGAAAACTCAAAAATTTGCTTGGGGAAATGACATTTTGTCGGATGAAGACATTGAAACTGCTGCTTGTAAAATTAGCCAAAAAAACAATTAATTTATCCTCATTTGGAAAAAAAATTAAACCAGCATACACATGTTGGGAAGGCTAAATAAAAAACATGACGTAGAAGTGGATGAACGGATATTTGAGGATAATAAATGCAGACTGATGCTGCTGGCTACCTTGAGTAAACTAAGGAACTCTATAGAAAGCACTTGTGGGATGGAGGGTAATTTTCCCCGTCTGATTTCATGCCACTTTTCCCCGTTGGTGGGTAAAGGCTCGGCTCCCGAGGTGCTGACTACCGTCAGGGCCAGAGCAAAGATGTCCGCCTTTGTTAAGTTACTGTAGTCCTACAGAGAGAAACAGAGCAGGTTTAAACATGGACCGCTTGGAAAATGAGACCTTTTTTTATTTATTCATTTAAGTTTCCAAGTCAGAATAAATACCTCTTGCAGAACTTCGTTGGCCAGATATCTGCTGTCCCCCTCTTCCACCTGTGGATTGTTCACCCGGGTCACATGACCAAGATCGCCTGAAAGAACAGCAAAAAAAAGGAAAAGCTGAATATTCAGGGTTCATACACTTTTCCTTACAGTAAATTTCAGGCACTTTCAAGGTAGGTTTACAAACTTTTCTCATTTTACTTTTGAGAAAAAAAACCCCCAAATAAACTTAAAAAAAAAAAAAAAAAAAAAAAAAAGAAGAGAACCCAAATTCATATAATTATGAATTTGAATTATATGAATATCATATAATTCACTATTATATGATAGTCAGTACCGTTAATAATCAAATAGTCACTTTCTTAAAATAATGGCCTGGGGTATTTTTTTTTGTGCCAATAATCTGCATAATCTGTGATAATCTGCATAACGAAATTTTATGTTTTGAAAATCTTCTCACACACACACACCATACACACCTGAGTAATAAAATACAAATTTAACAAAAACTCTCAATTTCAATAACCAACATAAACTATAAAACGACCTTTATTTCTAATCAAGCAGATGAATAATAAATATTCATCACACTAAACAGATCAGTTTGTGTTAAGGTAAACAAACTTCCTGTTCAAATTAAATGATAAATAAATCACTTCACTTTCTGTAAGGAGTCTTTTCTCCTAAAAGTTTATTACAGCTTTATTGCACAACTGTACAGACAGAATATAAAGAACCTGAAAACATTTAATGAAATTCAAGCATTTTTAAGAATTTCAGAAAATCCCTGAATATTACAAAGAAGATTTAGTCGACTGGGGCAAACGTTGAGCAGCTTACCGATTTTGTAGACGACGCTAGTGGCGAGTCCATCATCCTCATCGGACTCATCACAGCTCGCTACGGATTTACGGGAAATGAAGATGTTGCCTGGAACAAAGAGGGAAACATCAGTTATCAGCAACGAGATCATGTCCATAAGTTACAGTGGATTTTTCAAAGGAAGTTAGAAAAATAAAAAAACAGTGTTAAGATGTTAAGACTAGGGATGCACCAATCCACTTTTTTCACTTCCAGTACAGATATCTGAAAAAGCTTCTTTTTCCATTTTTTTTAAACAGACATATTGTGTTTAAAATTAGGTCTATCAAAAATAAATTTTGCAGGGCTATAAATTGTGCCACAAGTTATTGCCATAAAACAATTGTATTGTTATTTTTGAGACCATTTTCAAGTATAACGGTCATGGCATAATGAAACTTTAAATAACACTGCAACTGGAAGACATTTTAAATATCCAAAATAAATTAACAAAACAACAGAAACAACAAACATGTTGAAATCTTCAAAACAAAGAGGCAACTGAGACCAAAACACCAAACTGAAGACTTTTCATGCAGTTTTTGGTAGAAACAGAGAAAAGAGAAAAATGATAAATGACACAAATTTAAGTTATTGAGTTTGTTTTAATTTATCATGCGATTAATTGATTTATTGTGACAGGCCTGTTTTAAACAGAGAAATTGTTAAACCTTCTTTCAAATGGTTCAAAAAGTGCAATTAGTTATTCTAAATATAAAATAAATAAAGCATAGAATTAGACTGAATAAATCTGCCCTTACGGATCAGGTGCATTGCCACTGATAACAAAGCGGTTGGACTCACTGGGCTTGATGTCCATGTGCACCAGAGACATGGAGTGGATGTACTTGAGTCCCCGGGAGACCTGCAGCAGCAGGTCCTTCAGCTCCAGCTCCGACAGGTAGCTGAGCCGCCTGTAGTTGTCAGCGATGACGTCGGACAGGGTGCCGCCGTTGCAGTACTCGTTCTGGATTAGCATGTGGTCGTCCTCGGCCCAGGCTGAGTAGTAGCGCACCACGTGGGGGTGCTGGCCCAGCACGGCGTGGGCGTAAACCTCCCGCAGCGCATTCTGTCTGTGACGGAAGAAAGGAAAAGTTTTGTTGTTGTTTTTTTAAATGAGAAAACACATCGTTCAGCACACTCCCATCTTCCACTTCTACTCAACTTACTCATCTACCGATCCTGCCAGGGGCTTCTTGGACCTCTTGATAGCATAGATGCAGCCGTCCAACCTTTTCACACACTTGAACACGGCGCCAAACTCCCCCGAGCCGATTTTCTCCAGCTCCAGGAACTCTGAGGCGTAGCGGGACATCATGTTGCTCTCCATCATGGTGATCCTCTGCAGAGAGAACGGCATGTGTAAGTAGGGTGGAACACATCAAACACAGGCACACACACCCACACACACACACAGAGATCTACTTAGCATTCACACAAAAAAAAGCAAACAGTTCCAGGTCATTTGCATATGGACTGGCACATTTGCCTGAAGCCGCTTATTGTGCAATACAAACACCAGGTACAGTACAGTTTGTTACATCGTTCTACCCGCTGGGCTCCTGCATGATTAGCATGTTTAAAGTTCCATGTTTCCCACTGTTAATACAAATGAAAACAAATTCAATTAATGAGATTGAAAGATGGTTGGATTCAAGGGCGAGAAGGACAACTGACCAGAAAAACTGAAGGAAGTAGTAACATGATAACAAAAACCTGTGTTCCTGCAGGCTTCACCAACTCAGATTTAAGACTTTTTAAGACCAATGTGAAGTAAATTTAAAACTTGTATTGTGGCAGAAACATACAAAAGAAAAATCACAAATCATGTAGGTTAGCAAAAGAAGTTTGCCAATGGCTAATACAAACATCGTCCTGACAACTGAAGATAAATTTGCACTCTCTAACGACTGACACGAATAAACTAGCCATTTGCCAGCTAATATATCTTTGCTGGGTATATTAGCAGCTAGCCAACCACCTCTAGTCACACAACGCAATAAAGATGTCTGCACACGACTCAAAGTTTTGGTAAGAGTAAGGTCCTGGGAGAAAAAGGAAATTACATAAAACGTATGAGATTAAATGGTCATGGCATGACAAAATGCAAGAGCTGTGGTGAGGTCAACCTTTTTCCTTCAGTGAAATCAAGTCTTTTTAATGCTTTGATTTTAAATACAAGTCCTTGTTTAAAAAGTCAGTCCAACTTTTTAAAGATGCACAGACACCATGGCTTTTATAAGGGCTAAAATTCAATTATTATTCAGGCTTGGAAAACATTTTGATCAAATTCCATACATCTACAGATTGTACAGAAACGACGTAATGGCACTGAAATATATTTAAAAGCATTTTATACTCCATTAGGAAAACGCCTTTGAATGTCAGGTTAAATTTGAACATATTTCCTGGTTCAAATAAATTAATAACGCATCCTAAAAAAAAAAAAAAAAAAAAAAAGAATCTATAACCAAATTAAAAGATAAAATTCCCACCTTTGATGGCGGCAGAATTTCATCTTCCCCTTCGACGTCACTGGCCTCCATGTCTTCCCCACAAGAGCTGCAACAATAAAGATGTTTGTTAGCGTCCTGTCCAGCAGGGGGCAGCACTGAGAACTGCACAAAGCACATGGAGCTCAACCTTAACCATGAGGTCCTTGTTATCGGGCAACTCCCCCTCGACCTAATCAACAACTTTAACATAACAGGTGTAAACTATATTAAAGAATAACAGGAAAGGTCACTGAATCATCTTTCCTCTCTGCAATAATAAGCCTGTGTGTTTATGTTAAACATAAGTACGTCTGAAGAACTACTACGGATGGAAATCAACTTATTTTATTCATTTATTTTTAACTTTTTCATGTAACAAACTCCAAAATCTTAGGTAACTTACTCATTCCAATGCGCTCGCTTTCTGTTGTTTCTGTGCTGTGTGGCGGACTGGATTAGCAGGGAGTCGGGAGTGAAGGGGTTAAAGTTGACCAGGGGCATCTGCTGTTTCCTGCTGCTGTCTGTGAAGGACTTTCGTGGAGACTCGACATTCTTGAAGAGAGCAACTCTCCTGCTGGAGGATCCCGGGACGGAGCTCCTGGCTCTGGACAGCAAACTCTTAAAAATAAAAAAATTAAAAAAAAAATTTAAAATGACTGAATGAATGAAATCCAGATTTGTGGGGAAAATTTTTTTTTAATAAAAAGTCAAATAAACATGTGTCAAAAATATTTAAAGTTTGCGTTCTCTTCAACACCAGTACGAGTCTGGCCATAAAAAAATAAAAACATCCAATCGTGGCGCTGGCTGAACGCAATAAATTATGCAACAGGTAGAGAGATGTTGACTAAGTGGGTCAGTAACGGATCCTGCAGATAAATCCAGATGTTTAAAAAATAATGTGCATCTACTGACCAGGTTCGGATTGTGAAAATAATAACATAATAAAATAATTAATGTGTTTATTTTCTTAAAGAGCAGAAAGGAGATATTGTTCATGTAATATATATATATATATATATATATATATATATATATATATATATATATATAGAACGCATTTTTTTAAAACTAAAATTAAAAGAAAAAGAAAACAGTCGGTTAATTCTAACCTTTGGTGTATGTGGTGTGTCGAAGAGCCGAAGTTTTCTGAAGGTTTTATGCGGAGGTGTGTCGGGGCAGTCTGGTATCGGAGAGCTGGAGCCCTCCCCGTCGTCCTGGACGTAGCTCCGCTCCGGCGACCCTCCGTACATCCGCGACACTTTCTTCGGCGACGGCGAACAGTTGGCGAAAATAACGCTGCTGGGGGACTGCAGCAGGGACGGGGAATCAAAGCCTTCCTCGTCCCACAGCTCCACGTCGTCGTCTCCGCCGGAGTGGTTCAGGGGGCTGCTGCCGCCCTCTTGTAGCTTGTCCGCGGCGACCCGTCGTACCGGTGTCGGGGAGTCCATCTCCGTGAAGCCGGACTCTCCCCCGGTGCTGTTGTTGACATCCTCGATAGGATCGTCTTCTCCGTCGCTGGACGTGAACTGCAGTTTCTGGCGAATCGGTCGGGATTTGGGGGAAGGCGTTCCGAGTCGATGGCGACTGCAGCTCGACATTTCGAGGATTTAAACCCCGGCTTCGTCGAAGAAGGGGGAGGGAGAGAGAGAGAAAAAAAAAAAAAAACACGCGGTTGGTGCTCCCACCGAAGTGGTAGCTTCCTCAAAAACGAGTTAGATTTAATTACCTTTTAAATGGTATTAAGCTCATGAAAACTACTTCTAGCAGTTCAACTTTACAAAAAACTACCGTACTTTTAAAGTCCGACACGCCAGTAAAAACTGGGAAAATGGCCTCGTACTTGCTTGAGTCGAATGCAGTAGCAACGTCCTCGGTAGTAATGAATGATAAAAAGAAAAATAGAAACAATCCTTCTCCTTCAATAATCTGTCACGCTCTCCTTTATGACAGAAACGCGTCTTTCCGAAGTAGAAACCATAGCAATGTTTACAAAAGTTTGAGGGAGTCGAAAACTGAGCTCTTCCCATGAAGCGCGTGGCAAAGAACTTCCCGCGACCGTTGATCACGTGTCGCCGAATAGCCAATCACCGCTCGACGTTGAATTTTGAAAGATGGGCGTTCCAGTGTGGTTTTTGGAGGGGTTACGTCGTCCCTGTGGTTGTCCCCTGCGGCGAAAGAATGTGGCGCGAAGTCTTGTGTGCCTTTAGCAGACAGAAGTCATGAGTCGCAATGACAATGCGTGCATTATTACTACCCAAAACAAAGAACAGACGGATGAGTTAGAAAAGGCATTTGTATGTATGTATGTGGGCGAAAAAAAGTGTTCTATCACCTAGAAAAATGCCACTTATTTTGTACAGGATATTGTTTTTACATACAACGAAATGTAGCTAATCAACAGTTTAAACCATTTTCGCAGGTATAATTAAACATTACTTGTCTTTAAACATTCCATGCACATTTTGACAAGACCAACATGCTACATCAATGCATGGCTCAGAAACCTTGGTTTATAGCTAACCAAAGCCAAAACTTAAACCAGCATTTTAGATTTATTTAGGCTGCATTAGCATGGAAAAATGTGAAAGTTAAGTCAGGATAAAATTATGACATGCAAATTAAATTTCTTCACGTAACTTTATGTGTTTATTGCATTTTTAGACCCCTTAAAACATGTGATTCTGGCACCATTTGAGAGCGGGGCCAATTGTATTTTTTTTCTCTAACCATTATATCATTCATATGATTGAAAGTGTGTTTAACAAGATGCCAGAACAAGTGCAGTGGCAATTTCTGAATGTTTAGATCTTGGATTAAGTGCTTGCTGCTCCTCCCACACCTAATGCTGCACACTGTAGCACTTTAGATATATTTGCAGTTGTGAAAATCAGTAGGGGGTCAAACTGGAAGCTAAAGGTAGCACCTGCTAAGCACCCAGTAAGGTGAACCTGCTTTCAAAACTACCTAAGGGTGACATGTCTGGTTCTCTGGCAGCATTATCAGCCTGTTATACTAGCAAAACAGTGTAATAATTTTACTATGCACTCTTAAATTACTTTTAAATTTAGCATTACCACTTTACAATAAGTCTCCCCCTAAAGATGGCTAATAAATAGTTCATAGGCATGTTATTAATTCATCTCTAAACACTACAAATCATTAAAATTGTTTATTATGCAACAATTAAGGGTGAGAAAGAGAAAATAATTGTGCAAATAGTGAGTCAAATTTGTCCACATATATTTTATCTGGTGTTATGCTAAATCTTTTAAACTACCTTATAAGCACAATCAGATGTAATTTTCTTTAGCATAGTCTCCTTAGCATCAATTAATGCATAATAAACAATTATTAATGATTTATAAAGTATTTATAGACAAATTGGTAACTATAAACTATTAGCCATCAATAAGGTGAGTCTTACTAATTAGCAAGTGTTATAATAATCT
The DNA here is from genome assembly GCF_904066995.2 of Poecilia reticulata. Classification (NCBI taxonomy): domain Eukaryota; kingdom Metazoa; phylum Chordata; class Actinopteri; order Cyprinodontiformes; family Poeciliidae; genus Poecilia; species Poecilia reticulata. The sequence continues at coordinate 5,686,242 of NC_088835.1, forward strand.
AATAAGTTACATTGGTTTTAGCTGTAGAAAGTGTCATTTTTCTGTTTTAAACTTCAATAGAACATGTCACACATTTTTGCTTCAAACATTTGTGCACCACCATGGTGAATATCGATTTTCACCATGGAAAAGTGATATTTTCAACTTAACATGAGTCATTGCCTTATATGGTAACCGACTTTACTGTCAACAGGAAGGAGAGGATTGCGACAGAAAATTTACAAAGTGAATCACCTGGTCCCTTCGTGAACGTTCTCCCTTTGTGTACCAGGTGACCTGGTTGTGTGTCGCAAACACACAACCAGGTGTGTTTGCAACACACCTGGTTGTGTCACAAACACCTCACACACACACAGCTTCTTCTCAGATGTTGTGAAGCAAGTTTGTCTTTTTTATCCTTTGTTTGTATCCATCCATCCATCCATCCATTTCCTTCCGCTTATCCGGGGTCGGGTCGCGGGGGCAGCAGCTAAAGAAGGGAGGCCCAGACTTCCCTCTCCCCAGCCACTTGTTCCAGCTCTTCTGGGGGAATCCCAAGGCGTTCCCAGGCCAGCTGACAAACATAGTCCCTCCAGCGTGTCCTGGGTCTTCCCCGAGGCCTCCTCCAGGTGGGACGTGCCTGGAACACCTCACCAGGGAGGCGTCCAGGAGGCATCCTGACCAGATGCCCGAGCCACCTCAACTGGCTCCTCTCGACGGCTCTACTGAGTCCCTCCCGGATGACCGAGCTTCTCACCCCATCTCTAAGGGAGAGCCCAGCCACCCTATGGAGGAAACCCATTTCGGCCGCTTGTATCCGTGATCTCGTTCTTTCGGTCATGACCCAAAGTTCATGACCATAGATGAGGGTGGGAAAGTAGATCGACCGGTAAATCGAGAGCTTCGCTTTTTGGCTCAGCTCTCTCTCCACCACGACGGACCGGTACAACGCCCGCTTCACTGCAGACGCTGTGCAAATCCACCTGTCGATCTCCCGCTCCGTTCTTCCCTCATTCATGTTGTTTGCATCCAGTCAACTTTTTAATTTTCTATTTGGTCAGACTCCTTTTTACACTTTGTTGCATAACTTCTAAGGCAGAAGTATATCCACGCAATCTTTAATTTGTATTTATTTATTTATTTTTAGAAATAGCATTTTCTGTACACTGCACTGTGCATTCAGCAACATTAGAAAGCATTAATTCCCTCTTTAATTTTTCCGTAAGAGAGACAAAATAGCATAACGCAGCTTCAGTTATCAAAATCCTATTTACATGTAAAAGCTGAGTTCAGTTGTGAAAAAAAAGGGGAAGACATGATTTCTCCCAAATATATATATATATGTATATATATATAGTCCATTTGAAATGGTCTTGATCTTCATTCATTGTCCATGCGCAGTCGTCAGCCAATCAGTCGTCCAGGCCGGGGGTTTCTCCTTGCTGTATCCTGGAGGCTATTCTAATGGCTTCTTCCAGAGAAGGCTGATCGCTCAGCTACAAGGGGAAAAAAATGAATAAATCACTCACTTTAATTAATAACCGTTTAACTAATCGCTCCTAAAGATGCATCTTTTCCTCCGCTGTAAAGCGCAGTCACATGACGAAACAGGAAGACAAAAGGAAGCCGGTTTTAATTAGCATACCCCAAAGGGAACAAGGTGTTAATTAAAGAACAAAAGTTTTCAAAAGAAAACAAGTCATCAGACCTGCCTGCTTTGATCTAATCAAGCTGCCACCCCATGACCTTCAACAAGTTACTTTAACTAGTAACTAGTTACATTTACTTGAGTGATGTTTTATGGGGGTAAAAGGACTGTAAGGAGTTACTGCTCTTGAGTAATTGTATAATGAAGTATTGCTGCTCTCATTTGAGTAAAATTCCTGAATACACTGGACGTTGTGAATAACTTCACAGAAAGAAGAATGTGGCAGCTCTAGCCAAACGTTCACCAGACACACACACACACCTGCTGATTGTGTTAAAGGTTTATATTTAAAGAAATTGATTTAGAAACATTTTTCTCTTTCCTGACTTTGTTTTGTCGTTTTAGTAATGATGCGATTTATACGAATTATTTTCATTTTGGTCCTTAAAATACCAGAAAATGTCCAGATAACTTTATATTTTGGTCTGTCTGATGATGTAATTTTAAAATATTAAATTATTGATGTTTTGATCAGGTTCTTTAAACATAAGTCGACTTGTTACCAAAAATTGTTTGACTCTTACTTGAGTCACTTCCTGGAAGTATACTTAATGTTCTTATTTTTTTAATTCTCTTTGATAAGAAACATAGTCCGTCCACAGGGGGGCAGCAGTGAGGTTACACCTCCTGCAAGAAACTTTCAGCAAATATTTAATGAAGTGAAATCTGAAAAGAAGAATTACAATGTAGGACTAACAGAACTTCTGTCTCAACATCCATAAAGTAGTGACAACATCCATAAAGAAATGTGAACTTTGACCTTTTTTGAACTCTGTGTTGGGTTGAATCTGTCTTTTTTTTTTTTTTTTCAGACAAGGAACCAAGAGTCTCTCCAGCCTCTGCGAATGGTTTGAATGTGACCAGAAAGTGGCAAATTTGGAGAAACTCAGCAATGGCCACTGCAGTCAAGCCGCCATGCTATTGTCACAATTATCACTGAAGTGCTGAAATGTTTTCTCGACTTTGTCACAATCTCCAGAATGTCCCTAAATATCCGGGATGCTTCTGCAGCCTCGCCGTAGGGAAACAAACACTCCACGTTTTCAGAAACCATCACACAAACAAAATATGACATTTTGCATATTCCTTGATCACTAGGGCTGAAATTGATTATGTGATGCTGTCGTTGTTGCAAAATGATATTTTAAACTTTATGTGTGTAGAAAGATAAAAGAGACAGTGTGATCTTTTGTTTCTAGGAATCCATCGGCGTCTCATTACTTTATATCAGGACGAACCAAAAACAGCAGAGTTATTATAGCACTTTTTTTTAAATATATTTAAAATTGTTGGAAAGATTTCAGTTTCCTGATTGACTCTCTTTCCTATATTGCACATATATTTTTAAAATAAAAACAAACTTTTTTAGGCTGCTGTTCATACCAACACAATATGGCATTTCTAACAGGACAAACATGGACACATCTAGTTTATATCTGCCAAACAATGATGATTTCCATTCTGATTATTCATATTTTTTAAGAAAAATTTTGTTCAGACACATCATAATCCATTTTATTAATGCATTTGGTTGTAACTGGTTTTTATTTATGGTTTTTGGATGTTTAGTGTTATTGTGGAGAGTTAAAAGGCCTTCTAGTTGTTAAGTGTTAACAGGTGCATAGTTGTCTAGGTCATTACCCGGTTAGTTGTCTGGACTAGTGCTGGTTTACCAACCTGAACGGCGATGTGAGTGCCATTGGGCGTGGCCAGTAACGTGACCGGATGGAGATCCTCTTGGTCTTGGCTGTAGTTTGCTTCCTCCACAGTTTGGAACGACGCCATGTCGGGTGTCATGATGGCCACCTGAGGGCGACAAAAACGCGCTTTAGTGTTTTATTTCTACAGTCAACACTGCTAGCATAGATGTTACACACAGCAACTCCATTTGTTTTTTGTTTTGTTTGTTTTCCACATTTTGTCCGCAATATAACCACAAATGATCAAACAGTTGTGAATGTTTGAAAACTGACCTGACACTAACATTTACTGCTATTTATTGAAGAGATGTTTAAAAGTAAAGAGTTCAGCCGCTGAAAAATGACAGTCTTTGTGAATCATTTCCAGGTGACTCACAAAGAAAAAACCCCAGAGAAACAGACAAACGTCAAAATGTTGGAGCCTCCATTTCTGTTTACCTGTTCGTCCGAGCCGTCGGTTGCCACCATGGTAACAGCGTGTGCGCCTTGCGTCGCCAGTTCGTGCGCTGGGATGGTTATGGTGGTGCCTTCTTGGGTTACCATGGTGATTGTGCCACCCATTGCTTGCAGGTCTTCTTCAGAGATGCTGACCTGATATGAAGAAAAAGACAGAAATCTACAGATATCAGCAGTTTCAGAACAGATGAAGAGTTGCTGAAATCTTTTACTGGTACGGTGAAAAGTATTCACTTCCCCTTGGATCTTCATATCTGGCAAATAATGATGCCGATGACTCCTTTATTGTTTTGGCAAATAATTCAATCCAAATCCAACAGCGTACCTGTTGCGTTCCATCTTCCTGCGTTACCAAGGCGACCTGCGGCTGACCGGACATGTCCGAGGAGTCCACTGGGATCGGTTCCGAGTCGTCCGTGTCCACCACAGCCGGTGTGTAGCTCACGTTTGGGTCGTCGATGGCATCTGAAACAAGTCAATTGGCGAATTAATTTCCACTGCCGATGACAAAAAAAAAAAAAATAAATAAAATAAAAGGAAAAGTGCAGCGGTCGGCACGGTGACGCGGACCTGCCGGTGGCTCGAAGTAGGCCTCCTGCTCCTCCTCGATGGGCTCAGAGTCGTTGTGCGTGGTGCGTTTGTGCATGGCGAGCGTGGAGATCTGCTTGTACGTCTTGCCGCAGTGGTTGCAGTTGTAGGGCTTGCAGGGCGTGTGAACCACATGGTGCTTATAGAGGCTGGAGTATTCGGTGAAACGCTTTTCACACCCGGGCACTGTGCAAACGTACGGCTTCTCTCCTGGAGAACAAAGCAATACGGTCAGCGGGAATGTTTTAGATCATGGATTGGAACATGCAGGTCCACCTGTGTGTGTGTGTGTGTGTGTGGACACACACCTGTGTGGATCCTCATGTGGTTCTTGTAGTTGGTGGCGCTGGCGAAGGAGCGACCACAGCTGGGCTCGGAGCAGTAGTACGGCCGCTCCCCCGTGTGTGTCCGGATGTGAACTTTGCGGATGTTGGACGTGGTGAAGGAGCGGCCGCAGCCCTCCACTGGGCACTTGAAGGGCTTCTCCCCTGAAAACCACAGAAGAAGAAAGAGATAACCATTACGTGACGAGTTACATCTCCGTTCAGTACGAAAGGCTTCTAAACCTGGAAGAAAGAAGCCTTGAAGGAAGTAGAAAGGTATATTTAAAAAAAAGCTTTTATTAGTCCAACATTTCTGGCTGCTGAAAGCTTTTTATATTTCAAAATGGCCACGGATTATGAGGCGCCATTTGTATAAGAGTAGCAGTTACTTGGTCTGTTGTAAAAGAAAGAAAAAGGGGTTCAGTTTTCAAAATACATTTTCACCAGAGGATTCATTCATTTATAAACATCACAGTTTCAAATGAAATGTTTAGCCAGTAAGCTAAATATTTAGTTTGAAGTAGCATGGTGAAAATATGACTTTGAAAATTAACCCCCACTTTTTCCTCTCTTATTAGGCTAAATAACCACAGTCGCTGCAGTTTATTTTTTAAAGTGTAACTTCGTGAAGTGAACCCTGCAGCACAGAGGCATCAGGTTCATCACAGAAGCCATGTGTTCTTCCCTCCAGCATGCTGAGTGTTGTGGAACATTAACAAACCCCTTATGATGTTCCATCCAGTTTTTGCTGGTCTTGTTATTTTTAAAAAAGCCGTTGTATGTGACCAGAGGCTGTCAGTTTGGGATAAAATGTGATCGTTCGTATCACACACACTCCTCTGAAAGGATTCTTTGTTGTGAAGGCTGGAAGGCAGAAGCATCAGTTATCAGAAGGTAATTTAATTCCCTCCGAAAGAAACTGAGCAAATCTGAAGTAGATGATTTTGACCTCGTCCGAATGTCCTGGAGAGCTTGTTTAGTCAGCTAGAAGCTAATAAAAAAGGACCTGACTTTTATGTTTCTGATCAGTGAATCCAGATCAGTGGCAGATATGGCTACAGAGTAGAAGTGTGCTGATCGATCGGCCACCGATCATAATCGGCCGATTTCCGTGACAAAGTGTATGATCGGTGATCGCCGATCACGGTCTCTTGTTGCCGATCACACAAACTGATCACCTGCATCTCATTTCGGAACCTGCATGTGCAGCTGGTCTCCTCTTTCCTTCACACTGCGCAAACGTGCAGCAACAAATCCTAAGCGATGTGGAACTACAACGCACTGAGTGACTGGGAAAGTTTGCGTGTTGCGACGGAAAATTGAAGGACGTCAAAATGCATCAACACAACGAATCTAATATGGCATAAAAACAATACCATTCTTGACGGAGTTTGGCTACATCAAGGCTCACTGCAGTAAAAAAGACATGGAGGATCAGATAGCAGGTGAAGCAGCGCACAGCTACAAGCACTCACCTGGATTAGCATGACGGTCAGAAAGCTAAACAAATAACCCGGAAAATTATTTAAGTCTTCGAGCTGCGATGTAAGACGCTGGTTCTGCTCTCGCTGTTGAACCGCTGCTACGCGATACAGGTAGTAATATTTGACAGACGGAGCGCTGCTTCTGCTCCACCTGGTAGTGACTCTCACACCGAACCTCTGTTTAAAGCTGCAGCATGTAAGTTAAAAAAATACATGTTACATACGTATTAAAACTTTCGCTGTCCTAACATGAGACAGATAATCTCTGAAAAAATAATCGATCTCCTCCCTGTTCTGCATAATTACTCCGCTAAGTCAGAAACAGCCAATCAGAACTAGCAGTAATCAGCTAGCCGCCATGCTATCAGGAGTTTTCATTCAGTAACTCAGGATTGTTTATTGTAATGGAACCTGTATTTGCCTTTGAATGTTAAGTTTTATACTTGAATTTTTTGGCAATGTTGAGAGGTTTTATTTTGACTCTTTGCATTATTTAGCCTCTTCAGAGCCTTCATATGTTATCAGTCTGTTACAGATAGTATTACTGATAGCAGTACAATTTGCACAATGCCCGTTTTGTTTTGTTCTTGGAAAAAGTTATTAAAAACAAGATTTTGTCTAAATTAAGGTGAATTCATGGTTCCTTTTTCCACATAATGTAACCGGTAGTGTTTATGATAAAAAAAATAATAATTATGCGATCGGTATCGGTAATCGGTCGTGATCGGAATCGGCAGGAAAAAACCTGATAAGCACATCTCTATTACAGAGTGAAGAAAACTCAAAAGTTCCTTCAGATTACTGCTTCATCCCATGACGTACATGTGCTTTTTTACAGCTGAAAGATTCTGACTGATTGATCCACTTGCAGTCTCAACCCTCCACTCTTCTTCTAGTGAGGTATTACGAAGCAAAGATGGCGGCCGCAGCACGGCGATGGTGGTGGGATCGCATCACCCTTCAGCCAAATCTGGCACAGATGACTTGCTGAGGACTGGGAACAATGACTGTCCTTGCATTTAAAGGAGCATGCATAAACAGATTATCCTTGAGGGAAATCCCTCACAGGGGAAGAAAAGCTGCGGGTCCCTTTGATTCAGCAACCCCAGCAACATTATCTGAATGCTAACATGGTCTTGTGTGATGCGTAAGGGTCATTCTAGGTAAATACAACCTAAACAAACCCTTGTGTTTATCACTAGGGGGAGGAAAAATGACTTATGGTCTTTTACCAAAGACAAAAGAGAAACCCTACAATGGCTAAAATCTGACGCCACTGCATTTTAGTTTACATTTCATAAAGAGGGAAGCTGATCTCAGTGTCGTCTTCTGAGGTTTTCATGGCGTTTCCTTCAGTGGTTTGAACAGTAACAAAATAGATCAGGCTCAGTTTATTATATTCTACTGGATCTGTCTGAAGAGATTTTACTGCAGCGACAGAAAGACACTGAGCTTGAACTGACACGCATCTGCCGCGTTTAACCCATTTTCAGTAAGATAACTGGTGCTCCATGATAGTAGACCTAACTGATAATATTTTCTGCTAAAACTTTAATCATGAGCTATATTTTCTCTACTTTTACACATATTTTAAAATAGTAAAACCCTATACTAAATCTGTTTTATATTGCAGATAAATAATAACTGTCAGGTCACTGCAGGAAGGCTAGAAACAAATATTTCAGATGGAACAAAATTTTGTGTTGGCAGGTCAAACATTTCAATAACCAGAGATCAGAAAATGACATAAATTATATTAAAATAAGAATTATTATTATTCTTGTTCTATGAGGTTCTGATTCTGTACCTGTGTGAGTCCTTGTGTGTTTCTGAAGGTCTCCGGAGGTTTTAAAAGACTTGCAGCAGTTCATCTCCTGACATCTGTATGGCTTTTCCCCTGTATGCGTCCGCGAGTGACTCTTCAGTCCGTAACCTTAAATTTCCACAGACAGAAACAGTTAGGGGAGCTTTTTTCCTGGTGAATTCTTCATCTGTTTGTAACAACTGAAAAACATTCCATTACAAATGCTTAGTTCGGATTGCAATACACAAAACTAAAACAAACATTGATACATTAAAATGTAAATATAAAATAAACAAAAAAGAATGTAAAAAAATAATCAAATTTAATCAGCCACCTGTTGCAAACTTCTTTCCGCAGCCCCGGTATTCGCAGACGTAAGGTTTATCACCAGTGTGCGAGCGCTCGTGGACCTGCAGGGTGTCAACAGAAAACTCTTTAAAACAAAATGGCTGACAGACAAATGCACTTTTCCACAACATGCTGCAAGAATACAGCCTTTTAAAATTAGAACACCTAGAAGCGAGAACATTTTTTGGTACTAAAATTAATTTGTATCCACTGAAACGCAGGAGTGAAGCGAACCTTCAGGTGGTGGGCGGTGGTGTAGAGCTTTCCACAGCCTTCGTATTCGCAGCGGAAAGATTTTTCTCCGACGTTTGTCACTCTTGGTTGCCTGTTGTCTTGACCCTGCAGCACAATCTGAAGACGTGACGCACAAATCAGAATGGAAATCAAACTTCAACTAAGAGGTGAACAGAAAGAAAAACACAAAGTTACTCTACCCTCATGTGGACACCACTGTCTGTTTCCACTCTGCCAAACGACCCCAAGGGGTTTTCCACGTTCTCCACCTAAAGGAAGACAACAGGACATTCACATACATTTCATGCTTTTTCTTTAAATACATGAACGCATAGAAAGTTAACGGAAGGAAACAACGCAGAGAAAGAATGCTGCGTTAGGTAAACTGCAGTCACAGCAGTAGCATGAAACGGTCCGTCACCTTGGTGCCGTAGTGTTCGAGTACACTGATGGTTTCTGGGTCGATGGCCGTGGCCTCGGCCTGCAGGTCTGCAATGGTGCCGTCAGCCTGGATGGCCAGGATGGTGTTGGACTGAGGCATGTGTACCGTGTGCTGGATGTAGGCGGTGCTTCCATCCTCTAGCTGGACCTCCTGCAAGCCGCTCTGGTCATATGTTTCTACACAGAGACAGGAGGCAGGGTTGGATAAACACCAGCCCAATGAGGAACCAGTTTTCCAGTACTGGCACCATTAACTAAAAAGTTAGCTGCGCTAACCCTTAAGCATTATCATTAACGTTAGCTGAATGCTAAAGCAAAAGACCAACATTGTACATAGCAAAAGATAATGTTAAAGAGCAACACCAACACAGTATTTAATCAAGCTAATGATAAAGCTCAATACCAACACAGTATTTATCAGAAGCTGATGCTAAAATGCTATATCAACACAGTATTTGGACGCCTGAGAAAATTAATTTAGGGTAAGCTAACTGCGCTAAACTTTTTCAAAGTTAGCAAAAGGGCTTAGGCGCTACATAACAAATTAGCTCCACTAATAGCATGTTAGCGGAAGTGTGCCCACCGCTGTACAACAACATTTCTCAGAAGCAGTTAAGGTTTTTTAGGGATTTTTGAAAAAGATGAGACTCTTTCCCCATCAGAGTAGAAGCCCTGGTTTTAAGGTACCAGATGACTGAACAGTTTTGCTACAACTCATCCCAAGAGAAAAACTGCTGTTTTTCAAGCTTTCTACTGACAAAGAGCAGTGTTAACCTTTGGGTGTGTGAATGTAGGCAGTTGTTCCATCTTCCAACTGGACAGCCTGGCCGTCTTCCAGCTGTAAACTCTCTCCTCCTGCAGCACACATTTAGACAACCGTCACTTCCACCATTTTAGAGATTCCATTGTTGCACAGCAGACACACTACTACATGTCTACTATACACCAAAACAACAACCTTATATAATAAAGCACAGTGGTGATCTATCTAATAAGAAGTCAGGGTTTGTATTGTACCTGTTTTAGGCATGGACACATGGTGGACATAGGCAGCTGAGCCGTCCTCCAGCTGGATCACCTGACCATCCATGATCTGTCCATCAGAGAAGGATGCTTTGGACTCGTGCTGGATGTACGCAGTGGAACCGTCTGCAAGAGTGACAGCCTGCAGGCTCACTGTGTCCATGTTCTCCATCTGATCACCATCTGGGAAGTTAGTTTGAAAGTTAAGAGTTGTCTTTGTCTTCTAAGATGCAAGTGGACAATCTTCTGTTATTATAGTTTCTGGAAATGTTTTTAGAGGGTTTTCTTTACTGTTGTTATAGCAGTTTATGGTACAAGCGTCAACCTACAAACAGTCTGGGAGCTCACCTGCCACCGTCACAGCCTCCGTCAGACAGAGCGTGACCGGCTGCCCGTCTGCATCGTGAAACTCGGACATTCCCTGGGAGTCCCGGTTGATCTGGGCCAAGAGCATGCTGCAGCTGGTGGGGCGACAAACAGAGATGATTTAGCCCCGGCGCCCACAAGTCAGCAAACACCAACACTGAAACTCCACCAGAAATCTGAGCAAGTGATCCGTCTTTAAAACCTCAGTTTATCAGATATCAGGAATATTTGGATCGTAAAATATAAAACTAAAATAGTCTGGCCTGGTTTATGTAGTTTGACGTATGTGTCGGAACCAATTCAGACATATTCATCTGCAGAGTTTAAAGACGCAGTAGGGTTGGGCAACACCACTTAATAATGAAATCTCCTGAATTTTTTTTTCCCCTCACTTTTCTAAAAAAAGATATTAAAAATGACAGAAAATATTTTCAAAAAGTGGCTTTTGCTTCAGTCATCCCTTCTGTGAGCTGAGCATCAGGGCCAGGCTATGAGAGGTTTTGTTTAATTATGAGAACATAGTCAGAATATTAGCAAAATGAGGACGCAATTTTACCTCAAAAATGTCTTAGAATTATGAAAAAAATGTTTTAATAAAAAAAGCTTCGAGCGTTATCAAGATCTTTCTTTGAAACAGATTTAGTCGTTTCCTCAGTTGTTTCAAAGTCCTGCTGCTGGTAATCATTTGATGCTGACGTGTTCAGATTTGAAGAATTAACTTATCCGTGAAACTGATACCAAAATATAACTTCACAAGAGGCTCAACATTCCTCATTAAATTTTTTGTGATGGAGTTCTCATAAAATTATTATGTCATTTTCCTAATGTTACAAATTTATTCTGGTAAAATTATTAATTTAATCTCGCAATTAAAAGTAAAAATTAAAAAAATCTTACCCTGGCCCTAATGTTCCACCATATAGTTGACCTGAGGCAGCTGCTTATTGATGGGTCTTATAAATAGAGCCGGTAGTAATAATAGAGCCGGGTTTTTTGTTGCTTTTTTTGGGGGGGTCAAAAAGATTGATTTTAGAGCAACTTCTTCCAATATGGACTCTCCCAATATGGCACATAGTTTCACTTCATGTTACAATCGGTCATCATAAAAATTTTGTATTAGAAGAAATCTGACTTTGTAATTCAACACCTTGAAATTTGATCTCCGTCTCTTTAAATAAGAAGCTCCTGCTCTTTCTGAAAGTCCGCCTTCAGGAAGTCATCCTTGATTAACCCCTTAAACTTTTTACAAGTGTTGCACTGAGAATAATGAGCTACTTCTCATTGTACGCAGTTTCACCAGGTGTTTGCTAATTGCTGCTGGCTAGTCTGAAGGAGCTGAGTCAGAAACTGCAGATCTGAGAAGGAGCTACGTCCTCAAAGGCAGAATTAGGTCCACTCAGATGTTTTGTACAGGTGGATGGTTGCCGTGGAGATTAAAAAATTTATCAAACATGCATGCAAGAATCGAGGCAGCACTCGAGGTATGTTTTTGATGAGGGAATACAATACTATAACATGATGTAAAGCTCAAAAGTCAATTGAACATAATACTGCCCCTTTTAGCACTAAGAAAACAAAGGAAGTCATCACTGGTGGATCATAAGTTACTGAAAATAAATGGAAGATTTATCACAATTCGTGTTCCTGTGAACAAACGCATCAGAAGATCTCACTTGGATAAACAAACCATCTGATCAGGAAACCACAACAGCATGTTTCACTTCCCGAGAGCTTCCAGGAAGATCAACCTGCCACAACATCTGCTGGTGACCTTCCATCGCTGCTCCACTCAATATTTATTCCAAAGTAAAGTATTTTTCTTGTCCAGTCTGTATGTAGCATTCATTTTATGTTTACAGTTATCTTCCTATTCACTAAATAAGACCTTCACAGAACAACTGTATTTGTTTGAATGTATTAGTGTTTAAATTAAACACGTATGGATTATATTCCTGGGGGTATCAAAGTACAGACGGCTGAAAACCAATAAACATCACTTTTTAAGATCTTTATTTTAAAAAATTTAAAAAACCTAAAGGATATTAAAGGACTATGGGTCATTTATGCTGGACTATTTCATAAGCCACATTAAGTCTGTTATGTGCCAAAATGTTAAGTTCAAGGAATATGAGTATTTATTTGTTATGCACAAATTAAATGACTTGCTTTCTGTCAGGGAATATGTTGTTAAAAAAAATTGTAAATTAAAAATTTGCTGTCAGCAGACGTTACTCAGAAGTGTTTGGCATTTAATGAACTTTTACCAACACTTAAAACAATTAACAACGCTTTGCATCACAAAACAAGAACGTAAATAGCCATGGGCTCGCTTCTGTTCTTTATTCTGGGAAAAAATGGCACCTTAGTGCAGTGAGGGAATGGTTCTGGAGAAACTAATAGTGGGAAACGTAGCTGCTAAAAGTAACAGAACCTGGGACAAGTGGGGGAAATGTAACGGGGCCACATAATCAGCCAGTCACCCCTGTTGTGTTTTTGGCGCTTGTTGGTTTACAGCTTTCAGCTGGTTAGCTACAGCTATGACTTGCATTATTTTCCCTTTTAATTACACATTATACAAAACAAAATGTTAGAATGAGTCTACTTCGGGAGATGTCGGTCGAATATTAAAAGCGGCCAACTATGCTAAATATTCAAACACTTCCCTGCTCCACCCGTAGGACCGATATGTCAAACGGGGTAAGCTAACTAGTTAGCTGTAGAGCTAACGATGCAGCTAAGTACGCCAAGCGCTGCTGACACGACTTTTTTCTAGCGGTGGAGAGCAAATGTTTCCTGAAAGCTGTGGTCGATACGACCGCTTTTGTTATTCTGAGCTACTTCGTGATGTCTAAACAGACCATGTGTGGCAGATAGAGCCAAGCTAGCTCTCCCTAATAAGCTTCCAGCCTAGTTTAACCAACTAGCTACAGAGACGGAAACAAGACCCAGGAATCCATGAGCTAATTAATGATATAAGCATTTTTGCTCGCTACATTTCTATTCGTTTTTTTCAATTTCAAAGTATTTCTCCCAATTCCTGTCGACTCCCATCCCACAGCCTGTCACTCCCACTAGCAACAGCGATGGCTGTGGGAATAATGCACACTGGGTAAAAACCAATTTATATACTAACCTCTGAAAATTTCCAACAATTCCTCCTGTTCGACCACCATGCAACAGTGCAGGAAACGACCAGCGACGTTCACAAACCAGGAACATGTATGACCCATTGTTGTCCCGCCTATTCTTCTACCATGGGATATGATTGGTTATTTGTTTGTGAAGTAAATTCCTATTGGTCCTACAAGGCGCCGCTCAGCCTCGGAGTAGTCATTCAGCCTCCCGGGCCCCTAGCAGGCGCCATTCCGCGCCGGTTTTCGTATTGTCTCAAGCTTTCCAGTTTCACTGCGCCCTGCCGTCGCGGAAAATAAATATTTAAGCTTTCAAACGAGATCACGGAAAGCCAACTCAGTGGATTCCTAGCTACGGTGCGCCGCAAACTGCACTTAAAATGCTGCTTTTGCCGCATAAACATGGACGTGTGCGCAGGTTTATCGGCATCCATGTTGAAAACAAGGTCGTGTGGGAAAAAATGGGGGAATGTGGGCAATGCAGTGAAAAGAGACTCAGTGGAATAATGTGTCCATGGATTTGAAACACGGCAATATCGAGAAAAGATGCATTGCATGAACGGTAACCTGGGTTTAAACAACTAAAGCACCCATAAACTGGTCAAGCAAGAGTATAACTTTTTCAACAATTTCATTGTTCTCAAGTAAAAGTAGAATTTTTGCAGAACATCTGTTTTAAGATTTCAAAAATAATGCCATCAGAAAGACCAAGATGCAGATTTCTGCCCAGGTCCCTCTTGAAAATGAGATCTATATCTCAATGGGGTTTTACCTGGTTAAAAAAAGAAAATAAAAAAAAAAGTCTGGTAATCTTAAGACTAAAATAAAAAAAGAAGAAAGAAATTCAAAGAAACACCATAACTACAAAAGTAAAAGTAGGTCATATGTATGTTAGAACAGGATTAAATACTGTCAGTGACAATACTACTTTATTTTCTTGTAATGCCCTTCACAAACAACAACAGCTGCAACAAAGTGCTGTACAGATAAAATGCAAACATTTAAAATGTGGGTGGAACAAAACAAATTGACTCAAAAAAGCAAGATCAAGAAAAAGCTAAAACAGAAGTAAAACCAAAAGTCTCAAGGTATTTCAAGAGCCATAAAAATGCATTTTAAAGAGGGTTTTAAAAGAGAACAATAAAGGGGCACTTCTTTAATGCAATGGGAAATTGTTCAGTAATTTGGGAACTATAGCAACTGGAAACTATCTGCTTTAAGTGACAATGGGTCCAATATCAGTGGATGGCTTACAAGAAAAACACCATCACGTCTGTTGTTTTGTCATTGAAATTTAAGAAGCTTACGGCCATCCAGGCTTTAATGTCTTCTAGACAACTGTAGTGGCTTAATCAAAAAGGGCTCCAGCATGTATATCTGACTGTCATCTGCATAACAATGAAAGTAGATCCCATGTTTTCTAAGTATTGAAGCCAAAGGAAGCAAATAAAGGGAAAAGAGCAGGGGACTAAGGACTGAACCCTGTGGAACTCCATAAAATAGAAGAGCAGAGGAAGATTCAAAATGATCTCTTCTTAAAGACGGTTCTGTCTTAACAGATAAAACCTAAACCATTTTAATGAGGTACCACTGAAAACCAGTTGGAGCTGTAAACTATATAATAAAATATTGTTGTCCACTGTGTCAAAATCAGCGGACTAGCCAAGCGGAATAAGAACATATTCACCAGAATCCTTTGCTATAACATGTCACTAAAATCTCTTACTAAAGCAGATTTTGAATTTTAAACTACACTAAAAAAACCATGATGGTTTGGTCTTCTACAAAGGGTTTGACCTGAGAAAGTACAGCTTTTTTTGCATGTTAGAAATAAAAAGCAGCTTCAAGATAGTTTGTTCCAGAATTGTGGTTAAAACATATTTGTTCTTAATTTGGTGAACTTACACTGATTAGAATACCTGGAAATGTTACTCCAGGAAGAGTTGTGATACTTCATAAAGTAGGAAATATTACAAAAGCGCTCCTCTGTTAACCATTTAGCAATGTTTTTACACTGAGAAGTAGCTCTTATGCAGTTCCACCAGGCGTTTGCTAATTACTGCTGGCTAGTCTGAAGGAGCTGAGTGGGGGACCAGAAGGAGAGGGTTGCTATGGGATGCAGAAGTTTGGAAGCCTGAAACTGTGGCTCTGAGGAGGGGCTTCATCCTCCAAGGTCCACCAAGACGTTTTGCACAGCTGAATGGTTGCCATGGGAGATTAAAGGATTTCTCAAACATGCAAAAAAGAACCAAAGCAACACTTCAAGGATGTTTTGATGAGAAAATAACATTATAACATTATATAATGTAAAGTTTAAAAAAAGTCAAGTTCACATAATGCTATCTGTGTTTTGTTTGTTTTTGACGCAGCATGAATTACAAAGTAAAAATATGCGGTGTTGTACGATTTATTTCGAAGTTTCGGAGCAGAAATCATATCTCACACAGTCTGACTTCACCGCCTGGGTCGCCCTCACGATGGAGGTCCTCCCCCCTCCTCCTGGACGAGACGACGTAGTGCCTCGGGGTTTTCCTCGGCTCGGCCACAGGCGGGAGGAGAAGGGGCAGGAAGAGCTCGCGCGCCGCGCACAAACAAACACAGCTGCGTGCTGCCTCGCGCTCGGCGCTCACGCGCAGCCTCCTCCACCGTCATGTTTACCGGGATGCGGGCGGAGAACCGGAGCAGCTCGGAGGTCCTGGATGCCGCGGCGCTGAGGCAGCAGAGGAGGCTGAAACAAGCCATCCAGTTCCTGCACAGAGATTCAGCCGACCTGCTGCCTTTGGATGGACTGAAGAAACTCGGGACATCCAAGCAGGGAGTGAGCGTCTTTTTACAGGCCTCTGGTTATACGGAGCACCTTACAATGACTGCAATATTCATCACAACTGACTGATTATTGTTGTTCGTATACATTTAGGGTTGTTACGTAATCAGTCTGATAATAATGTAATAATTACATTATTATGGCAAAAATGATGTAGAGTATTAAAAATAATGTAGATTATTTTTTGCCTAATCTACATGGCAAAACTATTTTTAGTTAGGCTATATGGGTGTATGTTATTTTAGCCAACACTCTCTGAAGTCTTTTCAACGTAACAATAAGCTAAAGAGACACTTTTTTTTTTAACATTTCTAATATTGCGATTTATTTGAATTTGAGCTGGGATTTGTTTCTGGTGCAGCAGCCGCACAACATTCTCCAGAAGAGGCTGCTGGAGGCCAAGCTGTCCCAGGGCAGGATCGACACACAGGGGGTGACCCCGAACAGCAGAGGGCGGCAGCCGAGCTGTTGGCGGTTTTCAAACGACAACACGGAAGAGGCAGAAGAAGACCTGATCTATGTGGCCTGTAAAGTGTGTGGAGTCTGAACTGAATCTTTAAAAGAATGCAACTATTCACACTCCTTTAGCATTTTTCCCTGACATTTTGTCACTTAGCAAAATGTTGAAGGGATTTTATTGGGATTTAAGGTGTCCAAACACGTAGTGGAAGGAAAATGAAGGAAAACCACAATGGACCGTGGGCTGCACAGTGGACCAGTTGGAAAGGTTCTGAGTTTGAATCCCAGCATGGGGTCTTAATGCATGAGGTCTGGATGGAGGGTTCTCTCCGGGTACTCTGGCTTCCTGGTACAGTTCAAAAAACATGACTGGTTGATTAACCAGTAACTTGAAATTGCCTGTAGGTATGAATTTGTGTGTGTGTGTGTGTGTGTGTGTGTGTGTGTGTGTGTGTGTGTGTGTGTGTGTGTGTGTGTGTGTGTGTGTGTCTTTTGTGTTGCTTTGTGATGGACAGGAGTTCATCGCCCACCCCAATAAAATACCTTGAAGTTTGTAGTTGCAACGAGACAAAATGAGGAAAAGTTCCAGGGGTATGAACCCTTTTGCCTGTGATCGTAGCATAAACGAATCCTATTTTCATTATTATACGTATTAACTGTTGACCTTTTTCTGCTCCTGTTGCTGCAGTGATTATTTTCCTCCCTCTAGCCGCCTTCTTGTCCTTGTTACAGTGTTTCGGACAGGAAGTCCCAGTGCTGATTGACACAGGCTGTAGCATGAATCTGATGTCTTCATCAACTGTGGATAGCTTAGGGTGAGTAGAATTAAAAAAACCCATTGTCATCAAGGAACAAGTTAAAACACTTGCATACATTTTCTTCCTTCCGAAGACTGAAAGTGCTTGTCGAGGAGAACAAAATGGACCCAGATGGGTTTCCGTTTCAACGTAGACTTTGCAGTGACGGATGCATCAGGGAGCTCAGCCTGAACATTGGAGGGCTTCGAATAATGTCTTCCTTCTTTATAGTGGGTGAGGAAAAGAACAATGTAGTGAAAAGTGAAAACATAATAGTGTTTGTCATAAAATTGTTGTCTACTCATATATATTTTCAGAGAGCACCAAGCCACTCTTGTCTCTGGGCAGCAAGACTTTAAAATCATTCAAGGTGAATCACTACTTGCTCTTGATAATCATCGCTCTAGTGCTGTTGGTATAACACTCAATGGTACAAGTCAATTCAATGAATTAATGCACATAAATCATTGTTATGACATATTTTCTTACGTGTACTGTGATCTGTGTTGCAGTGCGTAATTGATACTGATAAGCAGATGTTGGTGTTCGGGACTACCACAAGGGAGCAAGTTGAATTTGTTAAAAAGCCACCAAGTGAAAGGTCAGACTGACATTTTATGTCTTCGTTGTTTTTGCCAAGACTCGTAACAGACTTCTGAACTCAATCTGTTCATATTTACAGTTACTGTGAACAGATGAATGACTGCAATAGCTCTCAAAATCCACAGCGCACAATTCAACTAGTTGTTGGATATAGTTGTATTTCCTTATAGAAGAGAAAAGTAGATTTTTAAACTGACAAAACGAAAACGTTTTAACTGAGTTTTCATCAAAACTCAGTTCATACACTTTAGTTTGTTGAGTTTGTTTTTATTTATAGGTAAATAAAAATGTAGTAATAAAGCAAGAGAAACAAACTTGCTGCAAATCATAGCTACATTTTATGTACTTGTCCTTTTCTTGCAGTGTCCTGGATTATTGATCTTCCTGGCTCAACACAGACACACATGCACATGAAAAAGCAGTACTTATATAGTTTGATGACAACAATATGGCCACTAAAGGTACATAATCAGCATTGGAGGACTTTTATTGAGTTTTTCCTGGTAAAACAGGAAAAAGTAAAGTTGGGTATTTAGTAAAGTTGCTGTCAAACTTAAATACTAGCACCCAAACAAATGCTAATAACACCTTCTGGAACAATGTCAAAGTATACACCCTATCTACGCTCTTGTCAACTTCAACAGCCCGGTGTCACTACCAAGAACTTTAAGTGGCATAAAGGACTCACTCCCACTTTGCTGTTTATTTATTGTGAAGAAGAGACAGATAATTTCATAAAGACACTACCGTTTGCACATGAAGCACATGTTATGTAGCTCTGGCTCTTGGGTTGGCCTGATGTGTGTCTTGTACAAGTTGTTCCCTACTGTGTGTTCAATGCTGGCAGATACAAGAAGGTGTAGTGATGTTGTTTTTGTAATTCTTATGCAGATGTGATTTATACCTTGTGTTATATAAATAGGTGGGTTTTTTCTTCTCTTTTGTCAAAACCAGTGTTCTATAGTCATTGTTTATTACTTAGCACAATGTGTTGCGTACAGATTAGGTAGACAATTGTGATTAAAATTATTGTGACTGACAGACATATTGTTTTTCTCAACATCTGCAGCTTTATTGCTGCGAGATGGGTTGGGTTTCTACTTAATGTTCTGACATTAAGTCAAACATTAAGTGAACTTTGGTTCAACAATAAGCATTTTATGAATTGTCAGAAAAACACTGGGCTTCTTAAAAGTAGTGAAAAAATGAATTCAGAATTAACATTATTGGCCAAGATTCTACGCACAAACAAGCAATGTGACTTCAGTTTCAAACACAAACTATTTAACCTTTTGAGGACATGAAAAAGAAATTTACTTCATCTCACCTGATCGGTCTTCAAAGGAATGAAGAATCAATGCACTTTATAAGCAGAAGTAGAAATGTTTGTGGGGAAATGAGGGATTTCTGTCAATCTGAAGACTTTTGATCACGACTGTAAATCTTTTATATTTTATAATGTGGTAAAGTATTTTTTCTAGGTCTAGGTTGTATTTGTATTGTGTTCACTACCTACTAATCTTTACAAAAGGTATGCTGTAACACATGGCTGCAGCCAAAGTACAGTAAGGATCAAGTCAAAATAAATCTATACCAGATTTTCTATGTTTTTGTGTGAATTCTTTTTAAAGAAATGTTTTACAATAATTTAGAATATGTGTTCCAATGAGGTTTGTTTGTGATATAAAAATGGATAAAAATACCTTTAATTAAGCCCATTTTTACATATTAAAAATACTTTTCATTGGTTTTTATGTAATACTTTAATCTTAATTGTTGAGCTTTTATTGATTGAAAGCAGAAAATCACCATAATTAACAGAAATACTCTTGAAAACATCAGTCTGTAAATGTTACACTTCTAAGGAGTAATGCTGAAACTTTACAGAGGTGCAAAAGCTCCAGCATGGGTTACTCCACTGCGTGTTGGATTGGTTACCATGGTGAACCTAACATGGCAGTATAGTTTGGTAACACACCCCTGTCTGCTGACTGACGAGTGAACAGCCAATACCGGGAAGTTCTCCAAGGAAACCAGCGTCAACAGAGAGATGAACCTGCAGTCTGATTGGAAACAACACAAGCTTGGGCAAAGTACTTTCTAGGGTAGTCTTGTTTGGTTTTTTTTGTTTATTTTTTTCAGATTTAATAAGTTTTGTTCCATTTCAACTTGATAGATTGACATGGACAAAATCAAGTTAGAGACCGATCTGGTCCAGGTGCTTACTGGCAACCCGGGATGCAACGTCACTTACGTTCTGGACGTCTCTGAGAGGGCAAGAGCTGTCCTGGGATCAGTGAAACGCCTGCTCATCCAGACTCTGCTGGCCAAAGCTTCTCTGGCAGACTCCCTGTCATAGTCAGATTCTCAAACATGGTGAGGATACACTAAAAATCTAGAAAAAACATGGAATGATGCTGCTAGATTATGTGTTTTGATGTTCTGAGTGGATACATCTGTACAATAGTGCCGTACACTTCCATGTCAGAAGGTTACACGTTGTTCCATTATTCTCAAAGTAACATGAAAAAGAAAGATTGCAATTTGTAAATGTACTTCCCAATGAAGGGCTTAGTATTTGTGACATGACCCATGGTTGGATGAAACTAAAACTGAAGGTTGTCATGGTGAACACTGTTACATTTGGAGGAAAGAGTGTGAAGGGTAAAAGACATGTAAACGCCATTCCAACTCTGAAGTTAGCATGTGACGTTTTGCTGAAGGAGGGACTGGTGCACTTCACAATATAGCATCACGAGTAAAGTACTTTATATATATATATATATATATATTGAAGCAAAAATTGAAGACAAAAGCTGGGAATATTTTGGCAAATATGGGTCTTCCAAATGAACATTAACTCTAAGCATAATGCCAAATTAATTACTAACTGACTTAAGGAGAACAAAGTCAATATTTTGGTGTGACCATCACAAAACCCTCATCTTGGTGCCATAGAAAGTCTTTGGGCAGAGTTGAAAAGGTGAAAAGGCATTCTACAAGCCTAACTGAGTTACTCCAGTTTGTTCCAACAAACTATTGTGGAAAGCTTGTGGAAGGATACGCTGAACCTATGACCCAGTCATACTGTAAGGCAGTTCTACCAAACATTAAGAAAATGTATGTAAACTTCTGACTTAAAGAAAGAAAAAAAATCTCAGTTGATTTCGCTCAATCTGGTATTTAGTAAATATAAAACATGTTGGTTATCGATTGTGCTGACTCTTAAAAGTTTTACATTTTGCCCAATCGCTAATGTTTGGCGTATGTAATGCACCAGTTTGATGCTTTGAAGCTTACCAGAAAATGCCTGCGCTGTAAACAGCCATCCAAAGAAAGAAGTGCCGAGCCGAAATACACTCTGCTAAAACTAAAGGAAGGCTATAATTCTAAAACAGAGCAGAAAATCAACATCATCTTTCACCACTTCTTGTATTTGCTGATTGACCAGGATTAGATTCTACCGGAGGAATCAAACTCAATGCGAGAAAGCCCAGAAAGCACTGAAGTAAGATGAGAATGAGCGGAATTGCATAGGAAGGCAATACCCAAGCTACAACTGACCTGAAACATAAAAAGTTTAGTTTGATTTATTGTCAGTAATAAAAGGTTATGTGTCATTTTATATTGCGTATGTAAGTATTTAGTATCTGGTGACACACCTGTGTGAATTACGCTAAAACCACTGGAGGTTGTATGTTGCATTACCACAAGGATCCCCAAGATATCCTTTGATTTCCACTTGTTCTATATAATATATCAGTTAGTTCCTTTGTTTTTATCCTTTCCAGGTGCACTGCTGGTCCTTGCACATGCTTCCTTGTCTTCCCAACACCGTGTTCACAGCTCTTCCCTGGGTTCACTCCATCAGCTGCAGCCCCAGCAGACACCTACTCGCTGCCTTGAAAGCGGCTCTCTCTGACCCGGCGTGCCACGCCGTTCACCTGCTCTGCACCGACCTCCCGGAGCAGCCGGGGCTCTTACTCAGATTCCTGTCAGCCCTGGCGACCTGCAGGCCCGTAAATGTTTTCTACCTTCAGGGACCCAGCAGAGGGCTGGAGAGGTCCACCAGAGACTACCTGCTGTGTCTGAGCCAGGCCAACAGAGGGAGCTGCTACCTGATCATGTTTGATTTGGAGGGCAATTTAGAGAAGGTGGGGAAGTTTTTTTGTTGGTACAAAACGCAAATGAATAAAGAAGTCCTCTTCCGGAATGATTACACCACTGAAACTGCTTCTGTGAATTCTATATGCTGTGTGGTCCAGCGGTGGCCGGGTCGGAGTTCTTCCCAGGCCACACGGTGTTGGCCAGGAGACAGGCGGACGGCCTTTTCTACCCCGGCTCTGTGATCCAGGAAGTTCAGGTGGACTCGTGCTAGTATTTGAATAATAAGGCAACAATAATAAAAGTAAAAATAAATTTAAAAAAATGACTTTTCAGTATTTTCTGAATTTCAAATGTCGAACATTTTCGACTTTGACAGCAAAGAAATGTCAAAGTTTTTTCTAGAAAATTTCTGAAATAAAAAATGTTTTAGTTTATTTTTGGTGGAAACTTACTCCTTCCGTTTTCTATCTACAATGGCTCGAATAAGCCTTCATAGCGACTCTAAAGTGGAAAAATGTTCAACTCCGTATATGTTCAGCTAATATACACAGACGTGCTCACGTCTGTGTATATTAATTATAATTCGAACTTTCACGTGCGAATTTCGCTGGTTGCTAGGTTTAGAGAAGCCCGAGCTAATGTCGCTCATCGCGTAAGTTCCATAGGAAATGAATTAAGAGGGAGTGTGTATAGGTCAAGTTTAAAGTTTGTAGTTAGAATTATAAATGCAAAGCTCTTTATATCTTCCTATACCAAGTTTCTAGCCAAATGTTCTGGCAGATGTAAGAATGTTAACCCTAACCCCATTTCTTGCAAAACAGTGGCAACATAATAAAATATTTCTAATTCTTCAACCTGTTGTAGAAGTCTCAAGTCTACTGGGTTTATATTTTGATTGAAATTTTCTTCCCACATGCAAACTCAGGGCAGCAAGGGACTTTGGGTAGTTGAGTTTGACCATGGAGGCAGTGCTGGTTTTGGCACTGCCTCCTCCCAGCGTGAACTGGTTTGCTCACTCGACCTGGTCGTGGACAGCAGAGGTCATAACCACCGGCTGGTACCTGGGGATTTTGTCCTGTCGCCATGGGAATCAGATCTGAGGAGATACGGTCCGGGTCGAGTGGTGGCAGTCGCATCTCACAGAGGTACTTTAAAACAGCATACATCCTTCTAGTTTCTTATCTGTTCTTCTAGATGGATTGCTTTTCTTTCAGACAGTTTCTACTCAAGTAATTACACAATAATGTCCAGAAATAAAATTTTTCACATAAGAACAGGTTAGAAAAAAGCAAAAACAATAACTGTGAAATGGAAATGTGGTGAAGAAGCAATGTGGTCATCCTAGGACGTCAATTTGCTTTGTTTTTTTTCCTGCAGCCGATGTCGTGGCTGACTTCCAGGTGCTGATGTGGAACAGCTCTGTGTCTCTGGTTCCTGACAGCCTGGTTTTGCCAGTTTCATTATATCATTATTTCAGACTTGTGAGGCAGCTCCAGATCCCAGCTCCAGCTTTTGGACGATGCAGCAGCCAGGTCTGCAGCAAGTCTCCATGCCCTATCCGGAGGCCTTACACGCACTGCTGCCAGTCCACACACACCCAGCTGCCCTGCGTGGTTTCCACCAGCTGTAGGTGCGGCCTGGAAGAGTCGGGTCACTTTAACACGGATGAATTTGTCAGGAATGGACACTCTGAGACACCGTCCCCACCATCGACATTGCCAACCATAGAAGAAAACACTTCAAACTCCCCCGAAGCAAAGCTTTGGAGCAAACGACAGCGTCCTCCTTGGAGGTACTGGAGGAGAACTGGACCAGAACCTCAGCACAAACAACCAGGTAAGAAACAGACACTGTTTGATGTTGAAATCTGGCCCTACCAATGCATCTGAATAAAAGCTGCTTCATTAGTATTAGCTCATCACTAACGGCTACAATTGAAACTAGAAGTTTTCTTGCACTGAAGTTAAATCAGTCTATACTTCTCTTGTTTTTAGGCCAGTCAGAGTGACTGTTTTTCTGTTTTTCTGTTTGCTAAATTCCGCAACGAGAGAAGGAGTATGTCCGATAATGATTTATTAATGTCTT
Source organism: Poecilia reticulata (assembly GCF_904066995.2). Lineage (NCBI taxonomy): Eukaryota > Metazoa > Chordata > Actinopteri > Cyprinodontiformes > Poeciliidae > Poecilia > Poecilia reticulata. The sequence continues at coordinate 5,710,702 of NC_088835.1, forward strand.
TACATGTAGGGTTTGGATACATTTCCTCAGTATTTTGGTAGCAATGCCTTTGCTACCAAAGCCATTGGTCTTCACAAAGTCCTTGACTTTAATTCTGGTGTCTTTTTCCACATTTGGGACCAAAAGGCGTCTGTCTGTCTGTCTGTCTCTGTGGAACAGAGCCCGTCTCCTCCCTGAGCGGTATGACGGATGACGTTGTCATCATGTCTGTACTTCTGTATACTTGTTTGAACGAGGCGCCTTCAAGCATCAGATGAACCAGACTGATGGAGCGCCACGATTCTCTTCCTGACATCTTGGCTGATTTCTTTTCATGTCAAACCAGAAAGTAGCGAGTTCCAGGTGATCCTCCAATCAACTCAATGTGACAGTCAACCTATCAGAAGTTTCCATTATCATCTGGGCTTCCCCTCATTGTTCTTAAGAGAGTAATTATTCTGTATGTAAATTTCAGATTTTGAATACATTAATAAAAACAAATCTCTGACATTATTTCTCTCATTATTGTGGGATTTAGCAATTAGAAATAATTTTGGTAATCCTAATTTGATCTAACTTCAAGTAGTGAAAGAAGGGTGTCTTTTGTAAGCCTCTGCTTTCAACTGCTTGTTGTATTTGAGATTACACATTTACACAAAATAACATTGAGTTGTGGAAAGCTACATATTAAAATATTACATGTATCTTTATTCCCAGGAAGTGAAGTGAACAGGACGACGTCACAACGCTCCAGCCTCGCTGTCCCACAGATCAGCAGCTCACCAAACCACAGCTCCCTGTTTCAGTCGCTTCCTGACGCCAACGCAAAAAACATGAACATCAGAGATGTTTTTGGAACGGCCAGCTTCAAGCCTCGACCACCTGCACAGCGCCAGTCCTTCTCTGCTGGCAAAGCCACTCTTATCCTTACGTGATAATGGTATAAATGTGTGAAAAGATATTAAGTTTACTCTTTTATTGCAGCAGCGTGATCTCACACTGATAAACGGATTCAGATGGAGGAAAAAGATGTTAATTGGTTCAGAATAAAATTTGTTTCACCAGTTAATTGCATCCCTAACAATTCCTGTAAAAGCAAGTGATGCAATTTAAAATATTTACTCTTTAAAATTGACTAGCTTAACTTTATTGGTTAAAAAATACTGTTTCCTTATAAACATAAATATGATGTGACCCAGAGGCCCATTTCTATTAGCTGTTGTTCAAAATAGTAAAGATTAGAGATTTCGCTTCATTTTTACTAATCACTATAATTCAGGGATAAAAAAATAAAAAAAAAGACACCTGCTCATTAACTTACACGATACCAACTTGCCAGCTGGTTGTTTGGGAGTCATACTAGCAAAAACTTTTTTGTTGTTGTACCGTCACAAACATAATCTACAGAGGCTTGTGTTTTAGTCAAATGAAATAAAAACTGAGCTTTTCTGTATCATAAGTCTGTAGGTGGAAAATAATTATTGATATGTGGAGGAGTATGTGATTATATCCGTTTAGTAAGGCTGCACCGATCCACTTTTTTCCCACTTCCGATACCGATCCAATACAGAAAAGGTACTGGACTGACTTAAAACATTTCTTTTTTTTTGAACACGAACAAAAATCTCCTGGATTACAAATGTATTTGATAACTCTGTCAGTACAGGACGCTTAAAAACACCAATAGCTTCACAAGCTTAGTCAAACATGTAAAATATAAAAGGACAAACCTTTCAAATGGTGCAGAAAATGTTAGGAATTCTAAATGCAAATTAAATAATAAAGCATAATGCCACTCAGAACCCCAAGCATAGAATTAGACTGAATAGATCTGCCCTCATTGATGGGGCACATCGTCACCAAGACCTGAGCTAGAATTTTCTTTTTCCAATATTGGGACTGATGCATATATTGATATCGGATTTGTACATCACTACCGTTTAGTGTGATGCATGATCTGTTTCTATATTATTAAAATGTTCTAGCCCATTTTAATTATAAAAACCGGGGTCTCGATTGGAAAAATGAGGATAATAATCAAAAACATCAGGTGAAATTGAAATATTTCATCAGGCACAAAATGTTTTTCTATGGCCATAAAAAAGACCCAGATTTTAAGGGTTTACAAGAAATGTCACTGAATGTAGAATAAGCTGGATGATTGTTATCTTGGTAAAACACAGAAAATTGTGAAAAAAAATATTTTATTGTAAAAAAAATAAAAATAAAGCGCGGTAGCATCGCAGGTTATAAAATCCACAAATATTTGCATAATGTTGGGTAAAATTCTGATAACCAAGTATAAAATGTCCAATAATATGGCTTTTCTCCATGATTTAAAAAAGCAATCCATTTTGAAAGCAAAGCATACGACTTTAAAAAAGGCAAGAAGGACACACACATGCACACACACGTAGCCTTAGCATTGGTCAGTTCTGTTATTGAAGTTCAGAACGGCCAGGTCAGCTCGGCCAAGATGTCAGAAGTTAAAAGTGAGGACGACGCTCTCTCCAGGTTGAATGCTGACCAGGTGAGTCTGTGGCTGGGAATCTGGGACACTGGCAGAGACGGAGTACATTCCAGGTGACACCTCGATGTAAAAGTCTTCATCCCTAGCCAAGACGGGGCTCTGAGGGAAACGCTACGGAATACATAAAACACTTCAGCATTAGCTATAGAACGTAGATGCTTTAGCTTGAAGCGAAAGCTCTTGGTTGCATTAAAACAGACGCGTTCTGATCGTTACTGGGTCTCACAGGTTTTCTCCTGGGCTGTGTAGATGTCGTCTGCCCAGGTCCTGGCCGCATGTGGAACCTGGACATGTGCTCCCTCTCAGCGGCGCTGTGCTCCCTGCAGCTAGACTCATAATACTTCTAGAAAAAAATTAAAATAAATCACTGTCTCTTTTTGTTCTTTAGTCTCAACAGCATCTTTCAAAAGTAATTTATACCCCTTGAACTTTTTCCACATCTTTTGATGTTAAGACCAGAAAATTCAGTTTGTTTGTTAGCTGAAAACAGATGTACACAGCTAAAGCGACTAATGCGAATAATCGTAATGAATCCACTGTTGAAATAATCGTCAGCTAATGTAGAGACTGGGGTGAGGGGTAGATTTAATATTTATATGTTTCAAATATAAAATTAAAAACAACTGTCAATATGTTTTACCCAAAACTCCTCAACTGACATTTTGATGTTATATTCATCCGGTTCAAATTCACTACAGGAATTTTAAGCAATAGATTTTATTTTATTTTTTTAAAAGGAACTGAATTGTTAATTTCAATCTTTTAGTGCGTTTCTATAGTTGTATAGAAAAGGCTAAAGTAGCTTAATGAAAAACCTGCAGAATGTGACAATTTTCCTTATCTGAATAATCGATTAATGGTCAGAATAATTGGGCCCTGTCACAGTAACAAATTGTGCTGGACGATAAATTAATAAATAATTTATTGGGAAAAAACCGATTATATTGTTGAGTTGAGATCATTTTCAAGTAATATAATAGTAATGGCATAATAATTCAAGAACACATGATCAAAGATGGATAAACTTTAAATCCATCTGAACATTTAACAATCCAACAAAAGACATTTTAAATATCCAAAATAAAACAACAAAATGAATTATGAAATCTCTCTAAACAAAACTGTCCATTGAAAAGGAATCGTGCAATTAACTGACTTATTGCGACCGGCCTAAGAATAATCGATTAATCGATTACTAAGAGAACTGGTGCTGTACATCTATACGATCCCAATAAAATGTGGTAGCATGACATCATGAGGAACACTTGCATTAATTGCACTGAAGTGTATGCACAACAAAAGTTAAGAGATCCTCCCTGACCTGGCAGTGGTGGCTCGTCTGTGCCATGAACGAGGTGATATTTGCAAAGGCATCACGAAGCTCCGACTGGGTACGCTGAAAGGTGCAGAATGAAACGAGAGCGGATTTGTTTAACGTGATGTGATGAGGCGCACAGTGGATGGACAGAACACAAACCAACAGCAGGTATAGAAGTGGGAACCCGATAAGAACGCGTTCCCACCTCAGTAGCGGAGGTCTGGGATGCTCTGATGCCGGTCCAGTCAACATCGCGCCTGGACGCTCGCTCCAGCACCTCCAAGCCAAGCCTGCCCGAGCGACGCAGGGAAAACTCCAGCCAGGCCTGGCTTGCCATCAACGTGTTACCTGAAAGGTCATAGGTCACATGCTGTATGACAAATTGGCTAAAAATTAACGCTGAAGGTCTTTCGTAATGAAGTCTGACCGTTCCAGTCTGTCATTCGTTAAATTAGAATATACGTCCCGATGAGTAAACCAGCTGCAATGAGCAATTCATCAATTCATCATGGATAGACGTTTATGAAGACTTCAAAATACTGTTTATTTATAGTTTGGGTTTTGAGGGTTTTTTTTCTGTTTTATCATTTTTAGTTTTTGAGTTTTATATTGGATGTTTCAAATGTCTTCCAATCTGGTGTGTTCTTTACAAATGTATGTTTTTATGTCTTTATCTATTTCAGTAAGCCTACTGAAATAGGCTTACTATTATTGTTTTCCATACAGGTCTGAAGCATCATTCTAATTTTAAGTCCATATTTTCATTAGCTCCTATCAGAAAATCCTCAAGATTAAAAAATAGAAAAGTCCTCATTTTCAGACCTTATGTTTTAGCTGATTCCAGTAATGGCTACACCTGGGATTACTTCATTTATGAAGGAAAGACTGACCCCAAAGGAGACATAAAGGCTTAACTCATGACACAGGACATACGTTTTTGAATGCACAAATCCTGGGGACTGGATACAAGCTGTATGTAGACAGCTCTTCACTGACCTCCTTGAAAAGAGAATCTGGGCATATGGCACAATCAAAAACAAACAGAAAAGGGATCCAGAAGGACTTTGCCCATTTTGTCCAGTGGAGACACACCAGGGATGTCCGTCTGTGTTCTACTTTGCACATGTTCTGGTTCCCCCAGCTGTAAATAACTACAGTCGGTATGCATCATGTAAAATGTTTGGCTGTAATTTGTTCCTTAGGTTTTTTCTTTTCTGTTTTCATTTTTCAGATGCATGGGAGGAGAGGATGTATCGGATGCGCTGAGTGGGTACTACCAAGTGCTCCACAAAACAAGAAAGTGGTACAAGACATTATTTCATCACTTTGTGGACATTGCTGTGGTGAATGCAAGTTGACTGGACTCAGACATGGCAGAGAAAGCTTTCTGGGAAAGACTGGCAAGACCAGCTCATGGCTTTAGGCTCAATAAATTGGACTGCTCAGCCTAAAAGTTTAAATTGTTCCCTAAACAAAGACCTCAAACATTTGCATGCACTCTAAGTGGTTCAAGAGCATCGTAGGATTAATTTTGGGTGTGCTTTAATCAGGTGCCTTGCATTTTGGGGGAGGAGGGTCAAAGAACGACGATTTAATTCACATTAAATCGTTATTTAGGTGTGCAGGTGACAAGCTAACTCTTTCAATGGATTAAATTAAGGTTTTAACCAGTAGCTTTACGGCATTAAAGGTTCAGAAACTCAAAACAAAAACACTTTGAAATACGTTCGCCTGCACGCGCCGCGGTTTCCTACCGTGTCGTCACAACAACTCTCCCGTCACCACGCCACTAATCTGCAGCAGGTCTAGTTTACATCGTCGGCGCCTTGCTGGTTCGGCCGGCACGGAACCTGGTTTAATTTAACAGAACTTCGGAGAAACGACGCTTATCAGAGGTACTCACATTTTCCTTGACAACTGTCACTTTCTTTTCAAATGACACGACAGGAAATCCTGCTCGTTAAACCCCGCCCCTTTCAGGAAGCACAAAGATGAAACGTCACCGCGCTTCTTTGCTTGGAATAAATGTTTAAAAGACTCAGCGGTATTATCTAATATAACTCTGAAAGTTGTATTTTTTAACACAAGTTTAATTCATGCAAAAATTTTTATTAAGTATGCAAACTCGACTGAATCCTTAAAATAAAAAGAGCAACCTTTCTAATCACAAAAATGTCTTCTGAAACCCATTTTATTTTTTACTTTATTTCCTTCCTAGATTTATTTCTGTATCTGTTTTGCATTCTTGTTCAACTAGGATTTAAGGTTTAGAAACACAGGGAAAACCTGTTTCTAAACTTTCATTTATTAGAATGCAAATATTCAGACTGAACATATTTTTGTCTTCCATTTTAGAAGCTAATGAGCAGAAAGTGTTTTCATATCCAGCCATCCTCAGGCAGAAATGAGCAAGAAAAGCGTTTTGCTCAGTTCCTGTTCTGCCTAAACATCTGTGTAGCTTTACAAATGCAGTGATGTACACAAATTTATAACTGAAATTGTAAATACTAAAGGTTATTAATGACTTTCTAAATTTTTAACTTTCTAGACCTGACATTTCCCTTATTCTGGAAAACCAATCAGCTGATTCATCCCACCTTTTTATTTTCATTGAAATGAAACTGAAAAGTGAATAGGCTTCCCCTGTAGTTCACCCAATTAAAAGCTGTCAACATGTATAAAGGAACATTTTACAGAACAGTCAGTTTTTTTCAGTTTTAGAGGCTTTGACAGTTAAAACTTGTAGGCCATTTGTTATAAACACTTAAGTTCGCTCTTGATCTTTCTACTGTCAACAGAAATGAGACAAGTTCCATTTACACAGTTTATTCTGCCAAAAACAAGTAGAAAGAAACGTTATGCCATCAGCACACAGGCTCCTCCCACTTCCTTGATCTTCTCCTCGGCCTTGCGGCTGAAGAACTTGGCTTTGACGATCACAGGCTGCTTGGGCAGCTTGCCTTTGCCCAGAACTTTGTAGTAACCCTGCACCGGAAAACAACAAAAAACTAATTATTTATGAACACGTAGCAAAAAGCATCAAACATTACATAGCTGACTATATTACAGGATCAATTACAAATGGCTGGAAGAATAAACAGAACACATGAAACCAAACCAACATTTATGTGGTGATGGCTGAGGAAAAACATACAATACCATACAAATATTATGTTTGCTATGTTATGTTCAATTTAACAATCATTACAATCAGATACCACTTGCTTTAGTAACCATTTTCAACCTCTAAGTTAATATTTACAACAAACAAGAAAAACTATTTAAGATGGAAAGTTGAGGAAATGAAAACAGAAGGAAGGTTATCTAGAAGCTTGCAAAGTTTCATTTTTTTAATATTAAGAAAATATCCATCTAACCTGATAAACATCCGGGGCACAAGTTAGCACTGCTATGGCAACGGCTTTTCAGTTTATTGTATGTACAGAGCCAACCCAACTCATTTTCTCCTGCCAGTACAACAATTTCAAATTTAAGTTTCTAATCGCAAATATTAATATGTAAACATATTCTTGCTGAACGTGTTGACCTATTTCAGGTAAATATGATGTTTGACTTTACCTAAACCAGAAGTTAAATCTATGATTTTTCAAACTTAACGCCTTTCTGCATTAGGTTTTGTGACCCAACTTCCAAATTTAGGACAGAAGGGAAGATTTCTCTTTCAGCCCAAAGACAAAAAATAAATAAATAATAATAATTTCAAAGTGCCTCAAAATTCTATTCAATCTTAAGACCTATCTTGGATTTTAAGCTTTTAATCCCTTTCCAATAAATTTGACACAGAAATCCTGTTTGAAGCTCCATTTCCACCAAATCCAAAGATCAAAACAAACCAATACCACAAACAAACTTCTGCTTTTACGCTCAAACACAGACCAAAGTTCTGCCTGTGGATCCCATAAAATGCAGATTTAAGTGAATGAATGGACGAGGAGCTTACAGCGCGCACGGCGTCGATGACGGGCGCGGGGCCCTCGGGCTTCTTGCCGTAGTTGACCCGGGTCTGCTCGCTCACCAGCGTCCACAGCTTGTCCAGGTTGATGGTGGGGCAGTAGGACGCGTTTCTCTTCAGGTGGTAATGTCTCATGCCCACCTTCCCAAAGTAGCCCGGGTGGCTGAGGAAGACAAAGCGGCACTGGTTCAGAACTTACAGAACAAATCTGTAAAGACCAGAGGAGCCTGTAACCAGACGGAGCGTTTTCATACAGCAGAGGGGACAGCAACTGGTCACTTTTTTTTTAAAAATCCCACAAGGGAGTGCCTGTCCTTCCAAGCTGGAGGCTTGAACTTTAACTAGTTAGTTTTGTTGCTCTGGTAAGGCACACATCTAACAATGGATTGGCACATTTACTACGTCAGAACTTATTCTACTAATGTGTTTCAAACCTTTAGCGCATTAGCTCTTTTTCAGAAAAGCCAAATACCACTTATTTTAAGCAATCTTAAGGAAGTTATTTAGATTTTTACCGCTTGCATCAAACTTTAAAATATGCATTTAAAAAAACCTTGATAGAAACATGGCTGTTAAGATTGTAAACACAAACGTTCTGGAGACGTATCCAGACATATTAGGAAAGAGCAAGTTAACATCACCTTTGTGCATCAAGGTTCAAAAAGGAAAAATAAAAGATTTGTTTCAAGTCTGATAAAAATAAAAGCTCCATCATACCCGATCCCACGAACGAGCCAAACAAGAAAGGTGTTTTTGTTTGTCTTTTTACTACTCACTATTTGTCAAAGTTGATTCTGTGGTGATGCATACCACCAGCATTACCACGACCTCCAGGATGCTTCCTGTGCTTCCCTGTGGACAGAAACCAGCTGCTGTTAGGGACAACTCTACATGACCTGTTAACTCTGAACATTCTGCATTAAAACCACAGAATATGCTCACCAACGCGACCATGTCCGTGGCTCACATGTCCTCGGAGCTTCCTGGTTTTGGACTTCTTGGTAGGCTGTAAGAAAAAAAAAGTTGTCTTATGCTTGAAATTGTGACCTGATTTAGCTTAGCAATTGTCATGATCGAAATCGATGAAGATAATGACACATTTTCTTCTGATGAAATCCGACTTTAACTGTTCCAATGCATTTATTTAACTAATTTGGAGCCACAAATTTACGTTCCAACCACTAAACTCGCTGCAGTGTACAAATACACTGCATGCTGTCTATGAGCTTGAAAGCTAACAGCTAAAACCACTAGCCGGTGGATAGTTATGCTACTACAACAAACAGCGAAAATAAATTTCATACGGCATCCACATTATGATTTGAAGAACAAATGTTCGTGTAGTCCTTATGGATATAATGTCAATTAGTGCCGGAAAAGTAGCTAAACAAGAGAAGTGGCCCTAGAAAACCCGGTTAGCACAATGTAAAACGCTCTGAAAGCCAGATAATCTTAATAAAGTGTACAAATAACACAAAAAGATGGTCAATGATAGATGAATGTATATAACGAGAATGTAATTGTTCTATATTTTGGGAGTATAAACGAGGATGGGAACAGATTTAGCTGCATTTCAGTACACAGGGACTACATGGTAGCACCTACCATCTTGGAGGTTAGCTGAAAGAGGAACGGGATTTGGAAACAACGCGGTTTTGTGCGAGACTTGCTTTCTTGGCAAACTAGTGCTTAACAGCCACAGCGACGCCTAACGTTAAATAGCGGAACACACACTCAGAGTTAGAGCTGATTTACATAAAAAAGGTCCGTTATTCAAAGTTTGCGTTACACCTTTACAGAGTGTAACTTCTCATTGGTTAAAATAACACACAGGGAGATGAGATTCTCACCATCAAATGGTTTTTCAGCGGAAGACTGCCACATCAGCAGCAGCTGGTCGCCTCATAGGAGGAATTCAGCATCATCAGAGTGGTGAGATGAACCATTTTAAACTAAGTCACATCAAATGTGATCTTTTATTGTTATTGCATTCTGTGGGAATTTTATAGAAACAGACATTTTATGAAAGTTAGTTGTTAAAAACGGTAGAAGGAAATATTCAATGAGCAAAAAATATGTTTTTTTAGCATAAATATACCAATTTATTATCATAAAAACAATTTTTTTTAAAAAAAAGTACAAAATGTAAGGTGTCTCAAACAGAAGCTATGTCCCAGCTATGTCAGTGCATAGGTGAAATACTTTGAGAAAAAAAACAAAGCTGGATTGCCATAATGAGGCTGTGTCTGTCTGAAACAGACGGCACATCATTCCTGGGCAACATAAACTGCTAAGTGAGATCACTAGACACAGGAAGGAATATTTTGATCTATAAAAATTGTTTCCTTCTAATCATATGGGAGTAATGCTTAATTTCAATTTCACACTGGTGTTGCTGAAGGCTGCTTGAGGAGTATTTTACACAACAAAACAAAGTGGAAATGCTGTCATTTTGACTTGTGCTAATTTTACATGCAGTAATTAAAATGCATACTCAACATATGATGTCATGGAAAAGAAATTACTCTACAAATAAAGTTATGTTTAAAAAAAACTGTAATGACATGATGAACAAGCATTGAACATGCTAACAGAAATTTATAGAAGGAGCAGTATTATGTGACATTTTATCAAGTAACTTTGCTACCTTGAATTGTTTCAATAAAGATGTACGGATCAAATATGACTTAAAAGAAATTTTACTTTGCAAATAACAGCTTGAAATAGGGCCTCTGTCTCTTTAAGAACTCCCACTCTTTCTGAAACTCTGCCTTCAGGAGGTCATCTCAACATGGCTCCTCTATTAACACTTTAACAACGTTTTACCAGCGTTTCACTGAGAAGTAGCTCCTAGAATGGGCTGATGCACAGATGCCCAGTTTTACCAGATGTTTGCTAATTGTTGCTGGCTAGTCTGATGGAGCTGAATGTTGCGTTTTTCTCAGTTGTATGGTTTCCATGGGAATTAAATGATTTCTCAAATATGCATAAAAGAATCAAAGCAACACTTCAGGTATATTTTTGATAAGGGAATAACATTAAAACATGATGTAAAGCTTAAAAAAAATTCAGGTAATATCCAGAATCATTTCTCTTCTGGGCCAGACATAAGTAAGGGCTTAAAGGGGCAGTAGCCCAGGACCTCAATTGTTGGGGGAGCCCCAAAACATTCCTTTTTCTTTTTCTTTTTTTTTTAATGAATGTGTTGTAATTTATATAAAACTCATAGGCCCATATTAAGCAAACTGTGTTAATATTTTAAGATTTTGATGAATGTAAACAATTCTCAAATATTTGAAATTGATGAAGTTATGAAACAATGTTGTGGGGGAACAGCATGGAGCCTATTAAGCCTATCATGTATCAATTCATACCACCTCATGGATTTGGCTACCTGTTAATGGATTGTAATTTGTATTAGCAGAAGAATTTTTCTGGGCTCCTGCCCAAAACTGGCTCCAGCTCCTGGGCCTGCCATGTAAATCCGGCGCTGTTCCTCCTCCATACATGTTGTGTGTAAAGACATCCAGAGAGTACAGCTCTCCCAGTTTTTGACGAGCATGTTAAAATCTTCTGCAGGAAACTGTAAGCAGGCTTCAAAACTCTTTTTCTTCATCAGTGGAGTGTTGTGCAGTGAGCGTGAATAGAGGCAGTTTAGCACATTTTCTTTTTTTCTTTTGTGGGAAAAAAGAAATCCTTACTGTTTCCAGATCCTTGTGAAGCTCTCGCTCTTTGTCTACTCTTCCTCTGACAGAAATACCCAGCTGAAGCTAGTCTATAGGGAAGTTTTCTTCTTTCCCCCTTCTGAATTGCAGCACATTAAGAAGTTTAAAAATCCAACTATAAACAATCCAACTATAAACTGTCATGAACAGTAAGACTTTTTTGTGAAGGTTTTTTTTAAAACTAATCATAACCAAGTTTTTTTTTTTCTTTACATAACTAATTGTAAACACCAGAAGAAAAGAAGCCAAATCTGAGCGCCTGAAACATGTTTGACACAAACACCTCACCTGTTATGACTTCTGGTGAACAGAGCTGAATTATCAGGGGGCTGAGGCTCAGTCGGCTCTCCACCAATCAGATCACACATCTCCTCTCCCCTGACACTGGACACATGGAACAGGTCCATCCCTCTCCTCTGTGGCTGTAGCTTCACTCGTCTTCTCCTGGATATCTGAAGCTGACATCTTGGTTTTGGATTTGTTTCACACTCAGGTGAAGTTTAATCAGGTTTTGATCTAGTGTTCTTTCTTTTAATACATAAGATTGTTTTCAGTATCTGTTTCATACCTGGTGCCTTTTGTTTCTAAATTTCTTTCCTTTTTTTTTCTTTTTCTTTTGCGTGGAATTTTTTTTAGAGAAAAATCACCTGAAATGTTAGTTTGACTGATTCTTTTCCCCGCTGTGTTTGCAGTTTTCTGTTTATTTTTTTGCTCTGTCGAACACGGAGCTCACAGAGGATTTCCAACCGGCAGTGGCTTCTGTGCGTCTCCTCTCCTGTTTGTTCGCCCCCAAGAGGCCCTGATCTCCGGGCGATGGAAGCTCTGACAAAGAGAGGCCATGGCAACTTTCCCCAGAGGAGAGCCTCCCCGATGCCACAGGGAGTCGGGTGCAGAGAGCCGCCGACACCAGAGACGGATCCGCCTCTGGCAACAGCGACGGAGGAACCGGGCCAAGCGGTGGAAAATGTAACGCACGCATACTCTGTTTTTATTAAAGATTGACCAATCTAATACGTGTGAGACGAGTTAGTCATGTAAACAGAACATAAATATAGATATTATTTTGACACTAAGTTGTTGTTTTTTGTCTTTTTACATGTAGTTCACCATTTCTGGATTGGGCCAGTTGGAAAACTGGTCCAGGACAGAAAAAAATCGAGCATCTTCTTCTGGGAAACTGGAAACTCAAGTTGACAAAAGTGTCAAACATTTACTGAAGACGATGAGGTAAGCAGCCTTGTTGCTATGATTATAATCTGTAATGTTTAAAGGAATAGTTTGAGATTTTAGGTAATTACTGTGCTTACGTGAGTGGAGTTTTAAGAGACGGAGCAACACAATTAGTGCAAAATTGCCAGATGGAACCACAGAAAAAGGATGATGTTTTCTCAAAATGTTTTGGAAGAGGAATTTGCATTCAACCCTAGTCTGACTATTACCTTTCTACGCAATTCTGCTCTATTGTAATCTCTGTTCACTGCTCCGTCTGGGATTTCTCCGATTGAAATAGATTCTCCGGTAGAATTTCATCCAGGCCAATCAGCAAACAGGAGGTACAATGTGTTAGGGCCATTGTATGTTGAGTACATTCAATCAATCAATCAATCAATCAATCAATCAATCAATCAATCAATCAATCAATCAATCAATCAATCAATCAATCAATCAATCAATCAATCAATCAAATGTTGAGATTAATCTTCATGCTAATCAATAATGAATGAGACACAGACCCTCACCTACGGTTTATGTTAAAGTGAGTCATCTGGTGTGCACCCAAGCTTTGCTATAGTTATGTTATTATAGCTTTTTATTTTCTATTGTTGAGCTATTTGGAGGTCAAGTGGAGACACATAAGATATTATCACTGGAAGTACTATACCTTGTTTTAATGTATATATGAATTACTTACTGTGAGTATTTGTTTCTTATGTCTTGATATGCTGATATAGTAAAAACTCATTTGGTCGATAACCAATATCAATATCGATATTTTTTTCATACACCTACTTACTATAAACTATATGGCTTATTCTACAGAGGAATTAAAATACTGCATTATCTTTGTCAATTTAGCTTGCTGAAAAATGCAAATGCTAAAAAGGAGGCTGAAAATGATGCAACACTTTCAACTTGCACTATGTTTAATGTCAGATTTATTCATAACATCTGCTCTCTAAGACAATGACACTCAAACAGTGCAAATTTGCAAATCTTCACAAAACTAAACTCAATCTGTTCACAAGCAACAAATGAAAAGCACATCAGTTGTGCATCAATACTTAGTTTCTGATGACGTTGTGCTACAGGCATCATTCTCACTGGTTTGTCATATAAAATCAACGCCTTTTATATCTGCGAGTTATTTTGACAGAATGGCTGAGTAGATATCCACTCACACAGCAACGTTTGAATTTGCACACTGGATGCAGTTTTGCATCTAATAATTTGAGAGATTGACACAAGATGCACTACATAAAGATGGACAGCAGGTAGAGCCAGAGAGCTTTTAAATTCAACACATTTTCTGACTATGGCAGTAGCATGTGGATGGATCATGGATGGACAAATCTTCACATGGCTTTCGAAACATTTAGTGTAATAAAACCGCAATACAAATAACAATAATGATAACAGCCTTTTATTAGACCAAGAGACCTGGCCTAGACTGGCAGCATACAGAGAGAAAAACATCAGCAAACAGACATGCAAACAAATATGTTCAAATACTCAAATAAAACAAATACGCAAGATAACCAGAGGCCTAATGCAGAACCTTGTGGTATGCCCTTGTGAATAAACTGGTCTTCAGAGGAAAAACCATCACAGTGGACAGCCTGGGTTCTTTCTTTTGTAGAAAACCAAGCTGACAAGTTTACACTTTAATTTCACTGAAGAACCTTGGTAAGTGTACGTTTTAATTTTAGCCAGAATAAGTCACTTAGCTCTTTTTTTTTCATATTTTTATCATATTTTTCATATATTTATCTCTTTCTATATAGCTAACTTTAGCTGGCCTATTTATTTACTGATCAGCAAAGGCATTCAGTCACCCTGTAACTTTCTGAAAATAACTCGCTGACTATGCTGAGTTGATCGACTCACGTTGCCTCGGATTATCTTTGCAGGATTCATCCAGAAGCCCAGAGGATTCTGGGTAATTCCGCCATTGCTGTTGTAAGTCTGGAGCGCCTGAACTTCCAGAGTGTATCGTCATCATCTCTGCAGCCTGTGGTGTCTCTGGTCCGACTGCCTCTTCAAGCAGATGTAGTTTCTCTAAACTGTCCTCAACAGGTCCGCAAGTTTACATATTTTATTTGCATGAGACAAAGATAAGTGTGACGGTGTATTAGGGCCATTGTAGATAGAAAAAAAGGGAGTAAATCTCCGCCAAAGAGCCTTGACGTTTTGAGATTAGTCCAAGAAATTTGCTAGAAAAAACAGCAGCATTTCTGAGCTTGAGAAGTTGAAAATTTACCAGAAAAAGACTACATTGTTTTTAGATTTATCTCAGAAAATTTCTAAAAGAAACTGGAATATGAAAAGTCAAAAATATGTAAGAAAAAAACTGACATTTTTAGATTAATCTCAGAAATTTCTTGGAGAAAAACAAGAACATTTCTGTGGCTTGAAAAGTTGGAAATTTACTTCAGAAGAAAACTCTGTTATTTTGAGATTAATCTGTCGAGTTGTTTATTGCATATTTTTGGAGCTCAGAAACTTTATTGGTTTTTTTTTTCTAGAAAATTTTGGAGTTTTTCAATGGAAATGTTCTCCTTTTTGTTTGCCCTAATCTGGCGTTGTAGATAAATATGCATTTTGGTTGCTTAATTCTGTTTTCTATACCATCTGCTGACAGAATGGGTTCAGTCCAACTCAGGAAGACATCTTGGAAGTCAACGAAGGCCCGCCCCAGTCTGATGAGTGTCAGGTAGAAACCATGTCCGCATGCTGGACTGAACCGTACTGTCCCGAAGGTTCACCATACGGAGAACCAGAGCAAGACTCGGGCTTTGACTGTGAATCCAACCCGGATCAGCCTTACATCCTTCTGGATTCCGGGTCGGATGATGGGAGAAGCGAAACGGAAACCTTCTACTTGGACCCAGACGCGAAGCAGGCCGTGGTGATGGAACTGGACCCGGAGGCGGAGGCGAACCGGGATCTGTGCCTGCAGCTGGAGGACGACCCTGATGTTAAATGCGAAGCCGACGTATTTGAAACGGAGCTCAGTGAAGACGGAAGCACCGACCTCTGTTGCCTGACCAAACTGGAGTCAGAATCCGGAGCTGGGACTGAACAGACGGAGGAGAGTGAAGATTTTTGTGCCGTTTGTATGAACGGCGGAGAGCTGCTGTGCTGTGACCGCTGCCCGAAAGTCTACCACCTGGATTGTCATGTACCTTCTCTCATTAGCTTCCCAGTGTAAGTACTGTGTGGACATGTCAAAGTTCACACTTCAGATTCGATCAGCTGTAGCAAACCTCAGGACATAACCACAACATGTCTAGACCTTTCAGTAGGTGAGATTGGTGTTTCATTTAGGTATCCTTCACACCACGCTAGCATGATTTGTTTTATAACGGCTATACAGCACCTGAGGTCACAGGGTCACAACTACATATTACTCAGGTGGATGCGAAAACATAACCCCCCCGACCCCCTGCCGAAGGAAGGTACGTCAGTCAGGGTGAAGGAGCGTAGAAAACATACGCTCGTTCTGCCCCCCCGGGACGAAGAGACGTGAAAGGTAAAACTCCCTACATTTACCCCGTTATGTGCACAAGGTGAAGGATCGTAAGGCGCGCTGAAGTGTATGCGAAGACATCACCTGCGCGCCGCCCCCTCCAGATGGGGTTTTGATGCCCCCTCTGGTGCAGCGCCCCAATGCGTTGCATGCGCTGCATGCCCACTTTTTGCGCCACTGTGAGGTCACACAACTTCTCTTGCTGCAACTAAATGGACTTCAACAAAAAAAGTAGGCTATAGATCAGGGCTGCCAAATCCATTTTCATTTTGGGCCATGTCAACATTGCTAATGTCCTCAAAGGGCAGAGTCTAACAAACTATGATAAAACACATTTTAAAAAAACAGCTGTCTCTTTTTGATAAGTTCTTAAAATTAAATAACATTGAACATCTTTTTACCTTTATGTCATTTGGCTGTATACAGACAAAAAACTACTTTGATTTGATTGATTAAATAAAAATTACAAGTACAGAACTGTTTTCTTGAAAGCTCTATTTGTGTCCCTAGAATCTGGAGGGCCACAGAAAAAAAATAATGTTGCGCAGGATTTGGTCCCCAGGCCTCGAGTCACATGGCACAGGGGTTTCAGAGTGTCTGCGAGATCAGCTAAATGTTATTTGGCTAGCTAGCTATCCAGTTAAAAGTTAGGTGGAACCAGGGGGCTACCTCTCTTTTTGGCTAGCTAATTAGCTAAAAAGTTAGCTAAAATGAAGATTAGATAGAAAATAGATAGCCATGTTCAAAACTAACACCAATACATAACTTGTGATAAACTAGCAGTCATACACTCTGTCATAAGGCATTCATTCATTCTCTTCCTTACCCATACCCACCCAAACTACCACCTACATGCTCTGCTAAGCTAATGACAGAACTGGTGCCAACTCCACCAGCACACCGGGACAGAAACTGATGGTGCAGATGCAGAAATGTCCCGTTGCTTTAAGGTATTTCAGCTGATCGCTGCAATATCCCAAAGCGGATGAGAAATTCATATTAATCATGATGTGATTATATGGCCGAAAAAAGCAACTACAAAAAATATTCAGTATTTGTTGTGTTGTTTTCAGAATGAAGTGAAGTTTTTAAGATTTCCTCAAGATATCTTAGGGATTTCACTAAAACTTACAAAAATGACCACAGTTGGAAGAGATAGTTTGTAGTAACTTGAAAAAACATTTGATTTTCATTGGGGTTTTTTTTTTCTCCAACGTTTTCATTCCTATGTCCTGATCTTCAATCGACAGAGGAGACTGGGTGTGTACGCTGTGTAGAACTGACAAGGACCCTGTGGAGAACACACACCCCTGTGGGGCGGTCAGAGTGCCTTACACACTGTCCGACCAGGACCAGAGAGTAAGTTTTAATACACAATCAGCTGTCTGAGTGCTGAAATTAAAGGAGAATTACGAATTCTCAAATTTGCTTCCACTACTTTTTCAAATCCCAGTTGCCAACAGTGTTCCTCTCTCTTCCTGTGCTGTGTTTTTCTTGCAGAGGTGTGAGAAGCTGTCTCTCCTGCTGTACTGTCACCCCCTCAGCGTTCCATTCCACGATCCCGTCAGTCCGCTGGTCAGTTCAACACAATCACATGAAATTCCTCCGCAACTTTAACGCCTTTTAGAAACTACCTCGGGAAAAATGTACCCCACCAAGACGAACCATCACAAATGTGATTGGACGCAGTACTCCGTGTGATATCTACGCAATGTTAAAAAAACTGAAATCTCTGGTTCAGGGTTACCTTCAAGGTGTTTTTTGGTAATTCTGAACTGAAAACATCATTTTGACTACAGATCCTTTGAAACCCAGGTTGTGATTTGTGAAATGTGTTTTAAAAGTGTGATTTCGGCGGTTTTTGGGGTCAGAGAAGGCAGGGGTTCACCAAGGAAACATTCATTCACGAAACACCGTTGTTGCTAGAGGTGTCTATACAAACTACTGTATTATTGGTTTTATGTAGAGTGTGCTTTATTTTTGTTCAACTTAAAAAAAATAAAAATAAAAATTTAACCCCCAATTTACAACCAAGCAGACACACTTGTCTCCTTCCTACTCTAATTCCTGACAATGTCCCCCAGGCTCGAAACTACTATCAGATCATCAAGAGGCCCATTGACCTGTCAGTGATCCGAAGGAAACTGGACAAATTCAACACCCTGCATTACTTCACAGCGGAGCAGTTTGTCGACGACATCTTGCTGATGTTCAAGAACTGCGCTACTTTCAATTATGTAAGTTCACAGTTAGGAAAATGTAGTTTCCTAACTGGGACCCAGCTTGTTAAAACAACAACAAGCTGGGTTCCTTTTCCTTCAAGTTAAAGTCTGTTTACACAACCCAGATTCTGAAAGCGAGTCTCCAGGTTTTAACCGTTCCTCCGTTTCGTCCCGGGCAGCCAGACTCGGAGGTGGCCCAGGCCGGCCGGACCCTGGAGGTGTTTTTCCTCAGCAGTCTGAAGGAGGTTTTCCCAGAGCGGACGTTCCCGTCGGCCAGCCAGGACAGGATGAACAAAGCTCGCAACCGGTGGCTCAGCAGGAAGAGGAGACATGTCTTCAGTGGAAGGAAATTCTACCTATAGACTATCTACATGTCTTCTGTTTTCATTTAGTTTTCTAACATATGTCAGCAAGCTTGAACAACAACATAGCTAAAGATGGGCCTCGTTTGGACTGGACTCACTCATTTGTCAGCTGTTATTTATAATTTTACAAGAAAATGTAGTAGACTGTCTTCTCTGCTTAACAGGAAGGTCAGTTTATGTTACAAATGAACTATATTTTTCTACTTTGGGAGATAAATCTGTCCTTTAGACTTTTCAACAAGATTGGTTCAATCAGCTGTTTGTCCAGTCTTGACCAACACCATGCTTCTGTTATTGTTGAAACTTGTTCTTGGTGAATACAGATCACTGTCATTGATCTGTATCAGTGACAGTGATACTAATATTTCCATTTCAGGCTGTAAATATTAAAAATTTGAGTTATTGTGGGGGCAATTAAAGGTTCGGTTGTCCATGATTGTTAAATGGGTTAAGTTGTCCTCAGCTTGAAAAAGTGGTGTCAGAGCAATGGAGGTTAAATATACTGCTTAAAAATAAAGGGAACACTTAAACAACACCATATAACTCCAAGTAGATCAAACTTCTGTGAAATCAAACTGTCCACTTAGGAAGCAACACTGATTGACCCGACGAGGGTCCCCGTTGTCAATCAGTGTTGCTTCCTAAGTGGACAGTTTGATTTCACAGAAGTTTGATTTACTTGGAGTTATATTGTGTTGTTTAATCCATCCATCCATTTTCTTGCACCCTTTTTCCCTCAGTGGGTTTGAGAGGGGTGCTGGTGCCCATCTCCAGCCAACGTTTCGGGCGAGAGGCAGGGTACACCCTGGACAGGTCGCCAGTCTGTCGCAGGGCAACACAGAGACACACAGGACACACAACCATGCACACAAACACTCACACCTAGGGGCAATTTGGAGAGGCCAATTAACCTGACAGTCATGTTTTTGGACTGTGGGAGGAAACCGGAGTACCCGGAGAAAACCCACGCACGCACAGGGAGAACATGCAAACTCCATGCAGAAAGACCCCAGGCCGGGAATCGAACCCAGAACCTTCTTGCTGCAAGGCAACAGCTCTACCAACTGCGCCACTGTGCAGCGTGTTAAGTGTTCCCTATATTTTTTTTGAGCAGTGTACAAATGCCAGAAACAGATTTTTATCTACTTTGTGTTTTATCCCATAAAATCCTCCAGAACGTGTAGGACTGAAATGTGACACAATGAACAGGAAAGCAAACTGCTCTCCATGCTACATTGGCGCCGCATCGTCATCCTCCCCATGTGAGAGCCGGTCTGTTTCTTCTCCTGCGATTCTTGTTCTGCTCTGTGTGCCATGCTTCCATTAGCGCCTCGACTGCAGCTTTCAGATTTATGAATCCAAATCATATCCGCAAGTGTTTTTATTTCAGGACATTTAACTTAGATGCTGCTCAGCGCAAATCACCACACACAAAGAACCAAAAGACGCGTCTTCGGCTAATTTATGCCATATCATGCGGATAGAGTTACTTTCACTCTGTGCTTTCAAAAGACTCCTTTTTTTTCCCTCCTCTACTGCATTGTGGACAGTTCATAGAGCTCTGCTGCAGCTCATAGAGTCCAAGAGCTGCAGCACTTGGACTCTATGAGCATCATAAAAAGACTTTTAAATAGGGGAAGAAAAAAAATCCATTGGAAGCACTAATGAAACCCACTCTGCCCTCCCTCCCCCCACCACACCACCCTCTCCTTGTAAACATTATGTGTTTGAATGAAGTGAAAGTCTGGCAGGCTCCTGAAGGCCAGCACTCCTGTGGTTAATGTTCAGATGAAGTGGCGGAAACTGACCATGAGATGTTATTACGGAGACGTTTTAATGCTTTAACCCACTTTATTCAGTCCATTAAACCTTAGTCACATGTCGGCCTTCCTTGTTCCTCTTCGGCTGCAGTCTCGCCCCCCCCCCAACCCCAACCAACACCACCACCTTTCAGCATTCTATTGTGCAGATGTTTCATTTAAGGACATCAAAGCGCGCCGCCTTTGTTCTGTCGGTTTGAATCACTAATGCACAAAAATAAGAGGAAGAAAATCAGACATACCTCCAGCTGCAGAAAGGAATGGCTCCTCTGATAAGACCGTCTCTAGTTCTTTATATGTTTAAGAATAAAAAAGATTCCCAGCGTCCATTAGCTATGATTAATCCAGCAGTATTCCTGATTCATGTCACAGAAGCATCATTTTAGAAACACTGCAAGATCCATAGCTTTTTTAAAAGCTGCTGGCTAAGATTTGTTGCAGTTCTGTGTGATTTGTGGACATTTAGACTCATTTCCTCCCTTCCACTCTCGGTAAGATATTGCATTAGAAACACTTGACTCACTAAATCTTGGGGCTGCCAAGTATATAGACCACGTCTCCCTTGGACACTGGAAAGCAGAGCTGATAAGTTTATTACATTCTCTTTGTCAAAACAAGACAACTCCAGCCAGTTAGGGAGATACAGCTTTTCTTTTTTTTTTAACAAGATGTTTCAGCTTTTTTCTCAGTTTTAGATGTTTTAAGCTGTAAGAGATCGCTTGTGTGGAGTAGTTAAAGGGGTAGTTCAGAACGCTTTAAAGTTCTTTAAAGGTAATAAGCAGTTCAAACCTGGTAGCTAATCCTAGAGGCTGAAGCTAACGGCTAATCTGAAACAGAATCAGACTTAAAACAACTAAAATCTCCAGAACTTCGCAGCTGTTCATGTGAATGATATGTTACGAACCTTTAAGCCATTATCCTAGTTGCACTGGATGAATATTACCAAGGACTCGTCACATTGCTAATGGAAGTTAGAAGATATTTTGTTGGACATTCTGTTGGACAGGTCATCTGTTTTTTTTTGTTTTTTTTGCGATTCCGCCATTACGGAAATGTATGCGAAATCAACAGATCCCCGCATTTTTTTGCGCGAATGCATAATAGTGAATCTATTGCTAACTTTCAGCAAAACTGGTCATAAGCACTGGGCTTGAGAGACTGCTAACTCCAACCTGCAGGTGGCAGCATTTTCTACTTTTATTACTCTGCGGCCTCACTTGATGTGAAGTTCTGTGATCGATATGGCCACCTACTTCTTTCTCATCATCTTTCTTCTATAAGTAGACTTTGGACCGGGTTTCGTGAGGAAAACATATTTTTTGCAAAATTCCTTGAAAATATTTCTGAAGTAATACCACAAAACGGGATTTTGATAAAAAAAATTTTTTTTAAAAAATCACCCCACAAGAAAAAAAAAATTAAAATACCAGAGGGATTGAGTAGACTATCTACTTTTGACTGTAAATGTGAAAGCCTGTCAGATACTCAATGTATTTCTGGCTGAAGTTAGTAGAAAAAGGGTCGAGTCTGGTTTGTTTTTGATCAGCCAAGATAGCCGTTAGCTCGTCTTTGCTCAGATTAGGTATTAGCTTGCCTCCCCTGGCTCTTCAAACGAACATCACTCTCAGTGTTTCATTCCTCATTTTGCTTCTTTTGTACTGCTTGAATTTAGAGGAAAAGCTGGAGGAAGAAGATGTTGTTTCATGAATAAGCAGTCCAAGGAGTCATAAAACTCTGGTTGGGTAACCACAGGGTCTGCACTGCCCTTTCAAGATCTTTATGTGAACATTTAGGATTTCTTTTTTTCTTACTAAACCGGTAAAAGAAGTTGAGGGTCAGTCTCGAAGGGGCTTAATAAAAACAACGACGTGAAACTCCAAAGTCCCTCTGAGTGACGCTGATATCAGGATGATTGATGGCTGCCATCTGAAGCCACCGTTGTTATTCCTTTTTTAACAAAACGAAGACCGCATTTTCCATCAAGTCAAGTCAAAATGAACGGGTCTTTTTTGTCTCAATGTTTATCTTTAGAGAAACAGATGAATTGGCTCTCATTATATTTATTTCCACTGCTCCCTTCAGCTGTGGTAGCTGGGAATCCAGAGACTTGAAAGCCTGCTCATTAAAAAAAGAAATACCTTCCACAATCAAAACCCTGCTGTGTAATTTCATTGCATGTCTGTGTGATGTTTATCAGTCTTTGCATGTCGAGCGTTTTACTCGTTTATTTCTATGTATTTATTGGCCCGACAGGGAAACAATGTTCCTTGCTTCGCTTTATTCACATTACTGTGAAGGAACAAACCAAACCGCCACCAACAAATAAACCAGTGAGAGCTGTGGTTTATCCCGTCTGACATTATGTTCAGCCCAGGCTCGCAGTCCCTCTTAAAACTAGACACATCATGTTGGTAATAGTTGTATCATGTTGTAAATAGAAGTCCACAGTAAATGCCATTTCATTCATAACAGTACTATTAAACTGTCATAACAACCAACAGTACGTAAAATCTTTAAAGCAAATACTCGTGATTTAAGACCTCAGAGTGAAAAATAAAATCACAAACCATTTCCAGCAGTAAAACATTTTCACAGTTGGTTTTCCTTGTCGTGTCGTTCCACGTTGCTTTCCTTTTGGATAGTACAAGAGTCTGCAAATTATGAATGACTGTAACATTTAGTGGAAGATAAAGAAAGATAAGGACGAGATCTGGTAAAATGTCTGCTAAGGGACTAAATCCTGTGTGAAATCAAAATAGAAGCCATTTCTACTGGGTAGCAGAGAAGAATGCAGTGGCCTCCATTTCCTCTTTCTCCCATATATCTATTTATATTTATATCAACTTTTTTGTTTAACAGCTTATATGTGAGGATAAACTACAATTGAGCTCCATTATAGAAGGTCTGATAATCTTTTTTTTTTTTGTAAACCAGAACTAAACAAAACTGTCAGATTTACTCTAAATATTACAGCTGATGAATTTCCTTGATCAGCCTGCCTGACAGCAGCCACATGCGGCGAATGTTTAGCTTTTAGATGTTATTAGACTAAAAGCCATAATTTAAATCCAATACAACTTTCCATATGTCGGACATAATCCGACTTCACAGAATAAACAGAAGCCTTCCAGAAAAAAAAAAGAAAAGAAAAAGCTTCTTGGCACACGCGCCACATTTTGTACTGACAACGCTGCCGTTCCGTGGCAGCTTTCTGATGTACATGTGATGAAATTGTGTGTGTGTTTAGTGTGTTCCTGTGTGAGCACATGATGGTGTCCCATGTGATTGCGGCTCTGTGGCCTCGTGTTGATCAGCTCAGGACAGATTGGCTTCCACTTCACCGACCGATCAAACCGCACGGCGGATGGCGCGACCCGCCGGCTTCCAAGTAAGGGAAGGAAATAAGATTCTAGCACAATCCCAGCAGGAATGCCCTCCGACAACGTGGAGCAGTCATGAGAGGAAATGTTTTCCCCTTTTTTTCCCCAGTATGTTCAGTCTCTCGCTGACCAAACGTACACGCAGCTGATTTATCAGATTTCACTTCTGTGAAAAAGAATGAGGCCCCTCAGAGGTTCCTTCAGCTTTCTGTTCTTTTTTTAATCATTAAAGCTGCAGTATGTATTTTTTATTGAAATTAATTTTTTTACATATTTGTTAAAAGCGTCACTATGTCGTGACAGTGTAATGTGAGAAGGATAATCTGTGAATAGATGGAGCTCCTCTGCCTCCTCTCTGAGCTGCTATTGCTGTTGGACGAAATGAAGCGCTCTGGTCAAAAACAGCCAATCAGAGCCAGGAGGCGGGTCTTAAAGCTGTCGGTCATGCTTGTCTACATGCTGCTTAAGGTGCTGACGGTGTAGAAACAACTTAACGCTACAGAAAAACTGTTTAATCGGCGTCACCAGTGGCCATGCTAACTACTCTTAGCTTTCCTGGCTCTCAGAGCAAGGAGGAGAGGTGAGCGGTGCATACATGAACCTGATTGACAGCGCTAAGACCCACCCTCTCCTGGCTGTTATTTGTTGTATATAGCTAGCACTGGGAGAAGACAGAGGATTATCTGTCTCATATTATACTGATTATACTGACACAACATAGTGTCTGTTTCAACACATTTGTGGGAGTTTTTTTAGTAACAGTCACATACTACAGACACCGTTTCTTAAGGTGTTTTCACATCTATAGTTCGTATACTTTGGTCTGGATCAGTTGTTGAGTTGGTTAACTTGTAACTTTTTCTAGTGGTTTGGTTTTTCTTCACACAGAAAACGCCAAGCGAATCAAAACCTGCCACTACAAACAACCTGAGAATGTTCAGGATGGTCAGAAAAAGGTCTGAATACAGGAAGCAGCTGTAGTGTTCTGAGTCAGTAGGAAACTTTGAGAATTTAATCATACTATTACAACTTTCCCAGGTACTGTTTAAGCCAGTGTTTCTCAACCTTTTTCGGCCCAGCGCCCCCCTAGCCTTCATCCAGGTCCCTCACCGCCCCCCACCAAAGAATTTGTAGGCTACTTTGCACTGACTATTATTTTATTATTAATATTACTATCACTACTGTAGATGTTTTGATTTCATGCTTGTTTCTATATTTATCATCAAAAATAATTTCCCACAGAACAAAAAAGCCATGGGAATAGAAATTATTTTCACAGGTGTCTACAAAATATGCAATGAACATTCAAGTTAAAATCGGTAGGCCTAATAGCAGCCAATCAGAGTGGAAAATATATTCTCTTTATTATATTTACTCTTTATTTAAACATGTTAATTTTTTAGAGGGTATTGTGAGGGTATTGTGATTCTAGTAATTACATGTTTATAAGAGCGATTTTCTGTTGTCCTTCCATGGAAGCGGGCAGCTTTTAAACGGAAATAAAACATTTTTTAATATAAATTGCTGCTTTGACAGGATCACAGAACTGCCAAAACATATGTACAAAAATCCTCAATAAAACATAAAATATTTGAAAATCAGACATCAGACAAGTGAATCACAGTAACGTCATCAGCCGGTGTAGCACTGAACTGATGCGGTGAAGCTACCAGTAGCAGGAGAGGAGCTGCGCCAAGAAGCTACAAACACTGCAGAGAAGAAGAGCTGCCATCGATACAGTTGCAGCCAAGCATGATTTAATGTTACGAAATACAGTTTTAGCAAGTTGCTCAAAGTCTAAACTGGTGCACTTAAGGTGTAAAGTTTACCTTCGACCAAATGCCCCCCAAAGGAATCCCAGCGCCCCCCTTTGGTAAAAATTTCCGCCAGCGTGCCCTGCCGTCCTCTGAACGCCCCCTGGGGGGCGGTACCACCCACGTTGAGAACCGCTAGTTTAAGCAAAGTTTATCTGAGAAGTATACTGAATTACTTGAAGAGGGTGACTAAGATTTTACGGAAAAGAAGTCTATCTTTCTTCGTTTGTTTACTCTGCTGCATCCCACAATGCATTGCATGCCTGGCTGTGGGGAGGGCTCAGGCTAGCACACTAACGGTGTTGGATCAAAGTCGGATTACATTGACGCTATAACTGAAGCGCTCTGGAGTTAGCTTACTGAGACCACTGGGAAAAGGTTGTTTTGGTCCGGACCGCAGTACGATTGCTTTGTTCACATGGACAAAAACAAACCGCAACAATCAGTGAAACTAACCAGAGTTTGTTTTAGACAGACTAAATTCCTCAAGTGTATTTCATTTAAAACTCTTTTAGGGTTTGTTTAAGCCAGTTACCAATTATTTTGACATTGTGATCACCGTCCTCAACCCAAGTGTGATTGAGCTTAACCCTTATGTAGAAATGGGGTCCAACCGACCCCACACACGTAAAACTTGTATCATTTGCCATAGACCTCTACGTTTGCCTCAGTCCTGACACGCACAAGGGTTAAATGTATGAACCGTTTGTCTCATCAATGCACTGAATATTTTTCCAAAAGTCTTGGGCATCATCAAGATGCTTTTTGCCAGAAGTGAGATGGGCCCATGTGTTCCTGATCAGATGTCAGACTTCTCCAGAAGAATAAGTCATTGTTTGGCTCTTGGAGTAATTTTGGTTGGCCATCCTCTCCCTGGACGGTTCACTACCGCTTCATGTTTTCTCAGTTTTTGAACAATGGCTTCCGCTGTAGATCACTGGACTCCAAAGCCTTAGGAGGCTTTGTAATCTTTTCCACACTGATAGATATCAATGACTTCATTTCTGATAGTTTGGGAAATTATGTTGCTTTATTAGATTTAGAAACATACTTCCTGTTGACAGACAGGTTCTATTTAGGTGTTTCTAGAAGTCTGGTAAATAGGCCTTGGTTTCTGGTCAGTGAAATTCATTCGTAGTTTTCCGGGATATAGGGACTTTTTCAGTTATGGTCAGGTGGGTTTGGATAGTAGCTAGTAGTTATGCTGACTGTGAAATACTGTACCACCATGTTAGTTAGCAAAAACTAATGCTAAAGCGCTAAAGCCAATCATGTTTACATACACCATGTTTCAATAACACACCATGTATTACAACACAGTATTTTTCCCTCAACAGGATCAAATTTATTGACGGTACAGTTGCTCTTCAGGAAATTTCTCAAAGAAGATTCATTTAAACAGAGCTTTCTCTAATGGCTTCAGTTTTGTAATAAAGAATATCGCTAACTCTGTTGCTAGCTTAGGTTAATTGACCACTGCAGGCAATCAGTAGATTTTAAACTGTTCTACAGCAATGCATTCTGGGTACAAACACCCACTGTAAAACCATAGCAGGACTATAAACACCTGGCTACTTGAGGTCAGTAACCAAAACTTCAGCACAAATGTCGCACTTGATTCAACTGAAAGCTTATGATACAGTTAAGCATATTAGAGCTTCAAATTATTTCAGAGGAAGCTAAGCACATTAAATGTTTCAAAGGTTAGCTAAAGTGCTAATTAGCTCCACTATTAGCGCTTTAGTGCAAGTGTGCTCACTACTGGGGTTTCGCTTAGTAAATGGGATTCTTGTATTTGCTCTGGTTATCTTTGTTGATATTGTTGGGAATTCATGTTTGTTGCTGTTGTCACGACGACGATGAAGCTCAATTGAATCCAACATGCTTTCACTATTTAAAATATTAATCTCTCTGTTGCACCTTTGTTCTGATGAGCGGCTCACAGAACCTGAAGTGGTGTGTTTGTGAGTTCTGCCCACATCTGAGTACACAGAACCAAAGGTTCTCTGGAACCAATTATTTTTGTCTCAAACAAAAAGTATTTTCAGGGTATATGATATGTAAACATCACCGAATGGAAAGAGGACGGTTTGGTAAACATTTCAAAAGCGGATCCGATCTGCATGCCGTGTCATACAAATGGATTTGGACTCACACAATGTGGTCAGGTTGCTTTCATTTCTCTGTTGTGGCTCATGTGTTAACACTTTCAAAAGTTCAAATTCTTGTTCCTGGAGACAAAAAAAAAACTAAACAAAAAAAAAAACGGCACTGGGCCGTCGCAGTAGCAGAATTAGGAAGAAACCTTTACTTCAAAACTGACTGAATTTCTAAGTAGATGTGTAAATACACCGTACAATCCACCAAGAGCAGAGGCTGACAGCAGGGTTTCTGTGTTACTATTGTTGGGAAATGCTGAAAACACAAAGCAGGACCAAATACAGACACTTTGAAGATGGACCCAAAAATCAACTGGACAAATTCAGAAAAAGGTCAGGAGAGGCAGAAATGTTTTAGAACCCATCACTCACTCAACTTTTGGCTCTGCCGGCCAGCAAAACAAACATTCTTTACACTAATTACGACATTGCTTGTTGAAAGAGACGGACTGCTTGTCTTAACTGATTCCTTTTGATGCCAATTGTGTGACTGATGGGTCTCTCTGGCTGACCCTCACCGTGATTTGGACTCAAAACCCTTAACCTTATTGCTTTACTATTCATCATGGTGCTTTAGTTTAGGAAAGAATGACCATGAATTTCATGTATTATATCACCCACAACAACATTTGTCTGAACTCTTGAACTTTTTCAACAATCACCACGTCCAATTGCAATGCAAATTTATAAAATGTTGCACAAAACAAAAATGCGAATTAGGTATGTTTCCATTTACTGGTTTGAAGTTAATCTAAGGTACAAACCCACCAGTGGATGGGAAAGTTTGCTACGTCAGAACTTATTTGGCGAACGTGTCTCTGTTTCCTCTTTTGCACATCAACTTTTTCAGAAAATTCAAAAACCACCTCAAGCGAATGCAAAAACTTTGCTTTGTGAAATTTGTAAGATTTTTTCTAATTTTACTATTTCCATCGAACTTTTCTATCACAATACTTCAATATGTGCATTAAAAAAATCTTGATGGGAACACGGCCAAATGGAAGGTCAAACCCACCTCCATGTTCCTATGTCCGAGGTAAACCCGCAACTGCAAATTAGAAGCAGCGGTAATTCAGGTAAATTTGTCTATTTTTAACAAATTTGCACTTTTGTCCACATTATGATAGCACGGTATCTGCGTGTCAAAATTTTAGGATGGAGATTCATTTAGTATAACTTGGAATAAAGCTGTAGTATGAAATGTAGAAAAAGTTAAACGCTGTGAATACTTTGCACTATGCACTGAACAGCCAAAGCTAAAAATAATCGACGATCAAAGATTAGAAAATCTCTGCTCACAGATGTTTTCCTACCCTTCTGATTGAATTTTAGCTATTTTACAAAGCACCTGCCAAAAAATACAATCCTTAATGGGCGAAGCTGGTAAAGGCATGCAGCTGGACCTGTAGTGAAATATGGTTCTACGAGGAGTTAACTCATGGAGACTGAATATACAAGCATATCACTCTTGGGATATTAATATCCTAAAAATATAAAAACCCCTGTGTCATTTTGAGTCTACAAAATTTCGCACTACTTGTCGATCCATCCATCCATCCATCCATCCATCCATCCATCCATCCATCCATCCATCCATCCATCCATCCATCCATCCATCCATCTTCTTTATACCCTTGTCCTTTAGTGGGGTCAGGAGGGTTGCTGGTGCCCATCTCCAGCTAACGTTCCGGGCGAGAGGCGGGGTCACCCTGGACAGGTCGCCAGTCTGTCACAGGGCACTACTTGTCTATCTAAAACCTAAAAATTCTGATGAAAAACACTGAAAGTTGTGGTTGTAACATGAAAAAGCTATTATAAAAATTCACGTTTTAGCGAGAATAAGGAACATCTGACACAAAATGAGCTTTATGCAGAAATATCAAAAATCCAAACAGGCAAGAAGGTTTTATTTAACTAAATGTTATTTAGAAAAAGAAAGCTTCAATATTTATATTAAAAGTTTTCCTTTTAAACTTTTTTGTGTGTCACACAAAAACTGAAAATTTGTGTCAGACCAAGTTCTTTGTAGCATCGATGCTTTTATTATTGAAACGCTCATGTTTGTAAGAAAATATATGTGGGATTGCACAATCTTATGTTTAAGATCTTAAAATTGCACAAATTGGAATCATGGGGGTGGTGGAAAAAATGTGGAGAAAAAAAATAAAAAATTAGTTTTTTGATGATAAAACGTTTCTCCGCTGGGATGAGGTGGTTTTTCAGCCGTATCAAAATTAGCATGTTTCGCAAAACTGCAACGTAAACTCTTTTTTCACATCATGAGTCACTTTATCAACAAATGAATGTTACTACTGGCAAAGATGACAAAGATAACAGGAAGTGGGTTTTTTAGCAACTTATTGCCTGAACAGACTTATTCATGTGTGACTTTAGTTAAGTTTCTTACTTAATGGAAAAACCACATTTGTGCAGTTGAGGGTTTTTTTTCTCGACTTTAGCGTGATATCGACAAAGTTTTGCTCACGTTTCACTCTTAACTACATCCACCAAGATGGAATGGTCTTCACCACATCGATTGAGTTGCACTGGTTGAAGCACGGAGTGCCATCCCACAGCAGTGTGTGACCACACTAATGGCCAGAATAAAGAGCTTGTTGTTGGCTGTGTACGGTTCTCTCATGAAGACCTCGTTTATTTTAATCGCCGACGTGGCTTCGAACAACGATCGGCTCCAAATCTCCCAGGAGGAAATGAGCTTCGTTATCGTCGGTGTATGAAGAATAACAGAAAGGCTGACAGATGGCAGTGAGTCTACAGTTACACTGTTATGGGCAGGATCAGCAAAATAGGTTTAGTCATTCTTGGCCTTTGAGTGACCCCTGTGTGGGAGGGGACAGAGACAGAAAAGATATATAAGAAATAAAGCAAGGGGGGAAAGGAAGACGGAAATGAAAACAGAGTGAGGGGCAGTGAGGGGAGGGAGAGAGCTGTGGGATAACAGAAAGGGAGAAAACAAACACGAGAGAGAGAGAAACGTACTGTAGAGCTCCTGGAACACAAAAGGAGGGAGGGGGATTGTTTCGCCGTCTCTCTTCTCTCCCTCCAGCTTTAAAAAGTGAAACCGCTCTTTGAAGTGGGGAGGTGGGGGGCAGGGGGGGACAGAACTGTACCTTCACCATCCTGTCTGGACTGTCAGGAGTATATAATGCACGGACCCGGACCTGAATCCCAGACGCAACGCGGAGCTGCAAACGGACAACCAGCCGAGGACCCGACGCCACGACAACCATGAACGACGTCAAGCTGGCCCTGCTGGGAAGCCAGGGGGCCGGCAAGTCAGGTGGGCCACAAAAACTACTCTAACAGGGAAAAAAATTATATTTACTTAGTTTTCTTCTCTTTTTTTGCCTTTAAGGCAGAGGTATTCTAGAAATCAGTGAAAAATGCATCAATGTAAATAAATCATTCTAGACGAGAACTAATTGTAACTCTTGTGATTTCTGTGTACTAAACCAGATTCTTCTATATATTCCTGAGATGGATCAAAATAAAATAGAACTTTTTTGGTAACTGAATTTTTTTTCTGCTTTACTTATAAATATAATATTTTCAAAATGCAGGGAAAACAACATATGAGCAGCAACAGACTGTACATTAGACATCCATTCTGCCTTCAGGAAAACATTTGCTCTGTTTGAGAGATGCTGCTGGAAATTTCAGCTAATTAGTGATCAATTAATTAATCACTAATGACTCATCGTACTTGACACCATTGCTGCCCGTTCTTTTGATTTTAAAGCGAAACAAATCTGTTCTACTGATAAAATCTTTTCAGCCGTTTAGTTTTTCAAGAACATAGTTGTATTCTTACATAATTTCTTTATATTTTTCCACTTGCACCTTAGACCTGACTGTAATGTGATTTCTTATTAAATCCACTGTTCAGATCTGATAAGATGAATATATTTTATATTTTTTGCTTCTTTCATTTTGTTCATTTTGTTTAACTCTGCGAAGCGTTTTGCTCCTGCCGTATGTTTTCTCATTTCAAACCTTTGAGGGTGGTTGTAATATAAAAGCAATGAAAATAAATTAAAAATTAAAAATAATAAGAATGAAGGTACTAAGAAAATTTTGTATTTGGAATTTAATTACATAATTGAAATTTCTATTGTAACACTAAGTTAATTACTATTTTCAAGGGACAAATATTCTTCATGCTCTTCTTCATCTCATTATTAATAATAGTCTAGTAATAATTAGGATTCTTTTGCAAGCTAACAGTAGCACTTTGTTTTTCTGGATTCTTGGGGCGACTGTGGCTGCGTGGGTAGAGTAGTCGTCTTGCAATCAGAAGGTTGTAGGTTCAATTCCAGCTTCCACATGCTGATGTGCCCCTGGGCAAGGCACCCAACCCCAAGCTGTCTACCAAGCTGCGTATCAGTGTATAAATGTGTGAGCGTTTGTGAGTGCAAATGGGTGAATGTGACTCTAGTGTAAAGCGCTTTGAGTGGTCAAAAATGATTGGATAAAGTGCTATATAAGTTCAGTCCATTTACCTGAAGGTCTTTAATTTCACTGACGCAATTATTAAAAAAAAGTAAAAGAGGAATTTGGCAAAAATTCCCAAGTTTGTGTAGATTCATCAACTAGCATGAATCACATTTTGACCCAGGTCCATGTGGAAGGTTCTGATTTGCCAGAGTTCAAACTTCACATGCAGTGGAGACCAAAATATATTTATTTTGCAAAATGAAATCGTTCCAATTTTAATCAGAGAGAAATTGAAGAAAAGCAGCTGGCGCCGCTCCCAGAGGCTTATTCCAGGTCATTTTTTACTTTTCTGTTTGATAACTCTTAACCCTACCCCTCACTTCAACCTTAATCACAAACTACAACATTAGTAGTTGATGAGAGTTTCCACAGGACAAACTCTCATCAACTGAGAGTTGACAAGTAACGCCCAAACTGGCCAGTAGGGGGTTTGGAGCTCGTTGACATCAATATTTGTCCAACTGTGAGAACAGAGAAGAGATTAGATGAGTTTCATTTCTGTATTGGACGACTGGAAGTGGCAAAAACCTGAAATGACTTCAGACTGTGGAGCGTTGGAGTGGTGACTGGTAAACAGCTATAGCTAGCACGAGCTAGCTATTAGCTAGCCTCGGTTGAGTTTAGGGTGTGCTCTTTCTCCCAGTATGAAAACAAAACTTTGTTTGTATATATATATATATATATATATATTACTGAAACAGAAGACAAACAGGTCTTGTTTTCCGTTCAAAAATTTGTCGGTGTGATTTTGTTTTGGTTGTAAAAAGTAGGTAAATGCCGAGAAGAGCTATGCTAACAGTGGAGTATCTGGTTTATTTGTTTGTGCCATTGAGAGTTTAAATGTCACCATTTCTGAAGCAAGTTTTTTGTTTGAAAAAACACATTTATTTAACCAAAGTGCGGTACGGAACTAAAACGGATCAAATCCGTAAATCCAAAATTTAGATGGGAAGAAAACAGAGAAAAAAAAACAGCACAAATAGAATTAAATCATGTTACAATGACTAAAGTAAAAACAGAAACAGAAATAAAGCAGCTTACACTGAAAATAAAGAACCAGATTAGTAGGTTTTTAAGAGAGAAAAAAAAACAATGTTTAATTTAAACTTTTCCCATAATCTCCATGACTGAAAAGGCTCAATCTGCTTTGAGCTGCGGCCTTGTTTTTGACAACCATCATGAGCTGGTCAGCTGATTTAAGGGCCAGATGTGAAACAAAAGGAGAGCTATTGAGAAGAAAGAGAACTGAGACATTTAAAAACCAAGGGAAGGAATTTAAAATAATTTCTTTGTCACACAGGAAGCCAGTGAGGAGCAGAGAGAACAGGCGAGATTGATTTTCCTCACTGGTATTTGAAAAAAACAGCCGACATCGTACATATTGCTTTAATTCAAATGGATTAGTAAGGTACAAATTTCAAAATCAAAATTAGGCTAATTTAGGAGCTAATGGTTATGTCCAACCCAGTTGTAGCTATATTTTGATGTCAGTTCTTCAGGTTATATTGAGTGAATACAGACTTGGTGCCTGATTTAAAGGTTTTATCACAGTCAACAGTTAATTATTCAGTTTTGTCAATACAAATGTTGATAGGGTTTTATTCCATTTTATGTGAGAAATATTGTAAACATCATATTTACTAGCCTGGTAAAAACCATCCCCTTGTTCTACACTTGGCTTCGTTCAGAGAGTCTGGATTCCTTTGAGAAACGAATTTTTGAGAAACGAATTTTTGAGAAACGAATTTTTGTTGTAAATGTGGATTCTATTGAAATTTTAAATGTTACCCAATTGCTGCTCCAGTTCAACACTATGAAGCTTACCACTGTGAACAACGCGCACTGTGAACAACCATATCAGTAGCATAAAATCTGCTTTTTGACTTTTTGAAGACTTCTGTTAGCATCTTGTGGCCTTGAGCTTGTTTAGCTAGCCAACGGTTTGTTTTGAATGTCTCCCATCTGTAGATGATGTACATGTCCTGAGAAGCTTCTGCTGTCTTCTCTTTGAAGGCCCCAGGTAGTGGATTTGATCTGAACATGTTCCCTCTCACTTCAACAAGCACACCAAAAAAAACAAAATCTCTAAAGCAGACCTTCAACATCCTAAATTATGTCTGAAAAATGTAAAAAGGCCACTAGCGCCAGCCAAATACAGAATATATATAAAAAGAAAAGCAAAATGATGGACAAATATTATGTCAAGGTTTACTTCAGGCTGAGGCCTGTAATCAAAGTTAATCTGTTGGGTCGGAACGGGTTCGGACACAATATCTAGGGCAGTGGTTCTTAACCTGGGTTCGATCGAACCCCAGGGGTTCGGTGAGTCGGTCTCAGGGGTTCGGCAGAGCCTCTGCCGTGGAGGTAAAGACACACTTATGTAAAGTTGTGATGACGCCCCGCTTTGCCATCACTTGTTGCAGAGGATCATGTTACATTGATTAGCCAATCAGAGCTGCGGAGAAGCACTGATTGAAGGAGCTCCACTCTCAGCATGGATTTGAACTTGTGTCTTTAATTACTTCAGCAAAGCTCACCGTTTTTACCAAATTCTGTAGCTTTCGGTGTACTTCTAAATCTGTTCCTTAGTCGCAACTTTTCGGGGTTGGTACTGCCTCTATTGGCGTGGGGGTGGTAACACAAATATAATTACATTTCTAAATCAGAATACCACAAAGTCTTTATTATTTATTATTATTCTCTTAAGAATGTAGAGCCAATTAAATAATTTAAACAAAACCTTAAAGTGGTTCCAGTTTCTCTCGATGGCCAACCTGTTGAAACTGTGGCCAATTTTAAATACCTTGGGTTTTTCCTGGACAGTGAGCTCAACTTTGCTGAAAACACTGACTATATTTTGAAGAACTAGACTAGAGTCTAGTTGGTGACCCAACTCTGATTTAGTAATGTAATTATACCCAACTAGACTCTAGTTGGGTCACCCCCATGTCTTAAATTTGTGGGGGGGGGATCATTTTATTTATCACTACAGAATGGTTCAGTGAATGCAAATGAAACTGGTGGGTTTGGTACCTCAAAAAAGGTTAAGAAC
This sequence comes from Poecilia reticulata, assembly GCF_904066995.2. Lineage (NCBI taxonomy): Eukaryota > Metazoa > Chordata > Actinopteri > Cyprinodontiformes > Poeciliidae > Poecilia > Poecilia reticulata. Next base: position 5,746,301 of record NC_088835.1, read on the forward strand.
CACTGATCTAGGGGCTCGGTTTGGGTCAGGTTGGATTCTCTAGGATCTAATCTCTAGTGCAGGTCTACTTTTCCAGTTTTTTTCCACTGGCTTGTGCCTTTCAAACAACAGGGAGTATAAAAGCCTTCAAGATTTCTGGGGCCAAAAGAACAAACAAAAATAGACCCCCATTACAGCAGCGGTCACACAAAAAAACTACAATTACTAAACTCCTTGTCCGGCCACAAAACAGAGAAGAAATCCGTCAAAGGAAAATGGCAGAGAACCCAAACTGAACTCCCCATCTAAGCACTGAACACGCTGAAGTTCAAATGTCACTGAAGTTCTTATGCAGTCCACTGATGAGGGGGAAGTGGTTCCAGGTGTGTGACAGCATTCCTGCAAACAAAAAGGAGCAAAGGTGGGACCTGGAGAACGAGGACCCCTAGAGGTCAAAGGAACAGTAAGTGTAAGTGAGCGGCCTACATAGGAGCTGTGACTGTAGAGGGTCTTTACCCTCTGCACTCTGTTCCTGCATGCTTGGGTCCGTTCGTTACCATTTCTGCTCTGCTTGTTGCGATCTGTGCTCGGTTTTGTTCTCAGCCGCTTCGGCCTCTCTGCTGTGACAGCGACAAGAACGTCCGATGCGCTAAAGCACAATGAGATGTAAGCCTTTGGGGTCTGTCCGAAATGAAATGACATTGTGTGTGTGTGTGTGCGCGTGTGTGTGGGTGTGTGTGTGTTGAGGCCTACCATCATTAATGTTCTGTTCTGGGACCCCGGCCCAACAACTGAAACTTGTTGTCTGTGGGACCAGAACTGACCCCGGTCAGTCGGTTTCATGTGGGAGTGAATGGACCCGCTCGCTGTGCCAAACATGCACACAAAACTTTTCCAGCAAAGCGGCGTGGCCTGTTTGATGTGGAGCTAAAGGTTTTCACCGTTCCAGTCCCAGAAATTGTTGGCTCTGTGTTGGATCTGCACAGATAAATGAAGTTTTTTTTTGTCACTCCTCATTCTCTCCACCTGTGAGAAATGAGACTTTAATGATCCCGTGTTTCATATTCTTGCTTTTTTTTTCCTTTTTCTTCTTCTGTTTCCTCCAGCTGTCCTTGTGCGATTCTTGACCAGACGCTTTATTGGTGAATACGCCTCGAATGCAAGTAAGTGTTTCCAGATTTCAGAAAGCCTTTTGCTTTTAAAAGCTTTAGTAGAAGACCATAAATACTTAGCGCTGCTATCAGATGCAGATCGGTGAAGGTCGTTTCACCTCTTTATCATTTTGGTCGTTTCCTTTCACTGAAAAATGTTTCTTATCCAACCTGAAACCTGATGACCTAAGGTATTTTTTTCCTGATGGATCTTTATCACTTTTAATCAAACAGAAACTACTCAGAATTAATTCGGTGTGATCAGTTCAGTTCATAATCTTTAATTTTTCCAGAAATCAGCTGTACCAAACAATCATGGCTAATGGGAAAAGGTCATTATTTGAGTAATTCACCTGTCCATCAAAAATTCTAATGATATACAATGAATTGGAATTATACAAAACATTTGTGCATTTTTAGATATTTATTTGACTTGCCTATTAAAAAGTACCCAAAAACAATAATGACAGGGTAGAAAATGGCAAAGTGGAAAAAGGTACTGAAATTACAAATTTATCTGATGACTCTGCACCAGTACAGCAACACTTAAATACACCAACAGCTTGGTCAAATATGTAAAAACATCTGTAATTTGTTTAGTCAGTACAATTAGGAGCATAACAGCCAATGTGAAATAAACATAAAGAAACTGACAAAAACAAAAGGTTAACTACTTTGGTCAAACATGTAAAACTTCTTTCAAATGGTTCAGAAAGTACAATTAGGCAATCTAAATATAATGTAAAATAAATAATAAAGCATGATGTCGCTCAGAGTACAAAGCACAGAATTAGACTAAATAGATCTACCCTTATCGATCAGGAACATTGTCACTGATACCCAGTGGTGGAGAAAGTACTCAAAAAAATGTACTTAAGTAAAAATACAAATACACAGTCAAAAATGTACAAGTAATAGTCAAAGAACCACATTAACATTTTACTTAAGTAAAAGTAAAAAAGTACTGGCTTTTAAAAATTCTTAAGTATTAAAAGTAAAAGTACTTGCTGAATATATAACCTAATCGCTAATATCATTAAGTGTGCCGATCGTATTTAATTTTAATACATCAGAGATGTGCCATTTTAATTAACACTACCACAGATTAAACATGTTCTTATTGTGTTTATTCTCTGTAACAGTTTAGACTTAGATATGTGATTCTATGAATCATAATTTCAGGGATGGAAACATCTCGTCTCCTGTCCCAACATAACATGAACTTCATTAGGGACATTTATTTAGAAAGAAATCCAACTGAAAGGGGACGGAAAGAAGGTGTGTGGGGGGAGGACATGCAACCAAGGAGCCATGTAGCAGAGTTGTAGTTAAGACCACCAAACTCTAGACCAAGAGTGCTACATGACACAATAAAATTAAGTTTACCTATCAAAATTGGTTTTCAGATTGATCTGAAAGATCCACATTCCCATAAAAACACCTAGATATTAAATACTTAGAGCTGAAATATATTGAACCAGTATCAATTAAAACTCATTTCATTCTGTTTTGCTTTCATCGCTGTGCTACAATTCGCAGAGGTCTCCTGCTATCCCTAGAAAAATAACGCCCTGGGCGGTTGCCCATATTGCCCATGTCAGAAACCATAACTGAAACATTGCAATTAACGGTAAACAACGTTCAACTGTCCAACGGCGCAACAAGTAACCAAGCAGAAGGAGCACCGTGACTGTTCTCATCCTCCCTCCCACTGCAATGTTTGCCACCATGACAGGAGACGAAATCAATCAATGAGCAATGAGCATGCTCTGTGTTCATTCATTCAACTATTACTTATTCGGCGATTAAATAAATGTGTGTATGTATATATATACATATATATCTACTGCAGTGTACACAAGAACAAAGAACGGCTCTAAGTGAGGCTTTAGTCCTTAGGACTTAGTAAAGATCCGTCCAGAAGAATCTGATCGTTCCTGAATGCTATATCACTATATTGCAGACTTTGGTCACAGCATTGTCCCATGCAACACATCAGTCAACACACAATAATTCAGCGCATGAGTGACAACTTTTTTTCATCGCGGATGCAACGGGTGTCTCTGTACAGCTAGCTTTGCTAGCATCACGTCCACAGCGCTTACCTTTCTTTAAGCTTTCCTTCCAAGTGACGCTAAAAGTTGGACGAAGTCCCACCATCTGTGAAAGCGAAGCGCTGCTGATTTTACATGTCTTATGATTTATGATTTATGCAGCTATTATCGATTAGACAGACATCTTCTCCCGCTCAGAGAAAACCACAGCACATTTCTTGGAGCTCCGTGTGCGAGTAAAGGTGGAGCCGATGGGTGACAACAGACACTAAGTCACGTTATTGCTCGGATTTTACGGCGCCACCTTAAGTCCCTGAACTTCACATTTTAACGGAAAAAAGCTCAATGCGACTTGGATGTAACGAGTAACACGACAGTTTTGTAGAAATGTAGTGAAGTAGAAAGTACAGATACTTACTGTAAAATGTAGTGGAGTAAAAGTAGAAAGTATCCATTATTAAATCTACTTAAGTAAAGTACAGATACACGAAAACTCTACTTAAGTACAGTTACTTCCCACCACTGCTGATACCAGATTTTTTTATTAATATTAATAAAAAAATATTAATATCGGATCGTTGCGTCTCTATTTAAAATCAATGCTAACAAACAAGATTGTAGTTCATTTGTAAAGGTCAAATTCAAACTGTATGTCACTCATAAACACAAAATGCACAAATCAAACAGAATAAAGCTGTAATGAAATGTATGCCAATGCTTTTTGTCCTTTTTCTCTCTCTTGCGTCTCGTTTACAGACTCTTTGTACCATAAGAGGCTGTCGATTGATGGCAGGCAGCTGAACCTCGAAGTGTTTGACCCCTGCTCTCAGGTATGGCTCACATCTCAAGGCTACGATACAGAGCCCAGATTGTACATTCCTGTTTGGAGTACTCTTATTTACAGCATTCATTACTATAGATCAGTGGTTCTTAACCTTTTTTGAGGTACCAAACCCACCAGTTTCATGAGCATTCACTGAACCCTTCTGCAGTAATAAATAAAAAAATATTTTTTTCCCCCCAAATTCAAGACATAGGGGTGACCCAACTAGAGTCTAGTTGGGTATAATTACATTACTAAATCAGAGTTGGGTCACCAACTAGACTCTAGTCTAGTTCTTCAAAATATAGTCAGTGTTTTCAGCAAAGTTGAGCTGACTGTCCAGGAACAACCCAAGGTATTTAAAATTTGCCACAGTTTCAACAGGTTGGCCATCGAGAGAAACTGGAACCACTTTAAGGTTTTGTTTAGATCATTTAATTAGCTCTACATTCTTAAGAGAATGAAAAATTAATAATAAATAATAAAGACTTTGCGGTATTCTGATTTAGTAATGTAATTATGTTAGTTGTGTTATCACCCCCACGCCACTAGAGGCAGTAGCAACCCCGAAAAGATGCGACTAAGGAGCAGATTTAAAAGTACACCGAAAGCTACTGAATTTGGTAAAAACGATGATTTTCTGAAGTAATTAAAGACACAAGTTTAAATCCATGCTGAGAGTGGAGCTCCTTCAATCAGTGCTCCTCTGCAGCTCTGATTGGCTAAGCAATGTAACGTGATCCTCTGCAGCAAGTGACGGCAAAGCGGGGCGTCATCACGACTTTACACGAGTGTACCTCCGCCGAACCCCTGAGACCGACTCATCGAACCCAGGTTAAGAACCACTGCCCGAACGATATTGTGTCCGAACCCGTTCCGACCCAACAGATTAACTTTGATTACAGGTCTCAGCCTGAAGTAAACCCTGACATAATATTTGAAATAAAATGTTACTGTTTTTCTTCTTAGACCACCATTTGATTTAGCGTTGTAACTTCTCCTGTTTTTAAGTGGTTAAGAACCACTGACATAGATAGACAAAAGTCAGCTTCTAGACTGACTTTTTTTTCAGCCTGGAAGTAGCAATACCTGGAACAGATTTTTATTTGTATTTTTGTTTCACATTCCAACGTCAAAACTTCAAATCTGGAAAGTGTGGCATGTGCAGGTGAAATCAGATGTTTACATACACCAAATACAAAGACACACACATTTTTTCTCAGCGTCTGAAGTAAAGTCAGACCAAAGTTTTCTTGTTTTAGGTCAGTTAGATTTACCAGAAATATCTATATTTGCTAAATGCCACAATAATGAGAAAATGTGTCAGAGATTTATTTATGAATGTGTTCAAAATCAAAAGCTGACATACAGAATGATTACTGTCTCTTTAAACAATCAGGGAACGCCCAGATGATGACGTGGTGAGCTTCATAAAATTCATACAGTTCAAAGGCAATGCTGACAAATACAGAGAAAATTTAGGTTAACTTCTAATTTTAAAAACATTAATAAGTATTAATAAATAAACCTTGATTGATTGATTTGGACGTTGCTTCTATATTTTCACGTAATGTTGTTCTCCTCATGATGTCATCTACTTTATAAAGTGCACCAGTTCCTCATCACGTCACCATCTGGGCTTCACCTCATTGTTTGAAGAGACAGTAATCATTCTGTATGTAAACTTCTGATTTTGAACACATTCATAAATAAATCTCTGACATATTTCATTATTGTGGCATTTAGCACATAGAAACTAATAGAAGTACTTAAAGTGTATTCTCTGAGATAAAGGGTGATAAAAGGGCAAAACATCCAAAGTTGGTTGAATACTTTTTGCGTGGTTGTAATGTGAAAACAATAGTGTGTATGAATACTTCTACAAGGTGTTATACGCAGCTTTCAGACATGAAAATTGCATAACACACTCATAGAAACTCATCTAGCTAGTAACCTGTTTAGAATACAAAACTGAAATAAACCTAGTTTCTTTTTTTGTTTTCCTCTGAAACTGTGATTTCAGATTAAAAGCACTTGTCCCCCTGTCAGCAGAGCTCCGAGGCCCGGTGCATCCTGGAGGAGCCAGTGGACTGGGCCGACGGCTTCGTGGTGGTGTACAACATCAGTGACCGCTCTTCCTTCATCAACGCCAAAAGCATCCTGCGGCAGATCCGGGAGGCTCGCACCGACAGCTGCAAAGGGTCAGAGGCAACGCAACTCAACAGTAGATCAGAAATAACAACACGCTGATGTCATGTAGCTGTAAGGAGCTCTAACAGCTCAGAGGTTCGCTTAGCAACGAGGCTTTTCCTGCTAGCCTCTAATTGTTTCACAGGTAGAAATATGTCCTACTGCAAACATTTATGGCAGTTCTGTTCTGGATTTGAGAGCGCAGAACGTAACTACAGCGGCGTGTTGGGGTCACTGTTGATAAAGGGGGGAAAGAGAGGTGTACATTTCTGCAAAAAACAACTCAAAAATGTACACAAAAAAACGTGGAAATTTCTGAGTTTGAAAAGCCAAAAATTTGCTAAAACAACCCTCTGAAAATTTGAAATTAATCTTTGAAAATCTCGAAAAAAAACAAAAAAAATATCCATGTTTTTCAAAAGTAAAAAAAGATGGCAGATGATTTTTTGACAGAGAAAATATAAAAATGTTTTTAATTAACAAAATATGTAATACACTACAAAATTAACAAAAGCTAAATTATAAAGACAGAAACACTAAGAAACATTAGTTGGGTCAATTCTTCTGTTTGATTTGACTATAATATTTCTACATTTCTAAAAACAACCCTTCATGCTGAACTGTTTTTATAATTGATTGCAGAAATCACTTTCCCAAAGTTGTTCAGGAAGAAAAGTCATTTTTAATGTCAACTCCTAAACACTAGGGATGAACCCGTATGGGAAAATTTGGGCTGATATTGATATCCGATACTAATATTGCTGTTATGGTTGATAATTGATATTTTCCATTATTACATATAATTCAATACCGTTTTGACACCTTGGGGAAAAAAAACAAAAAACCCACCAGAAACAAGATAAAAATAAGTATCGGTTATTCACATCGGCCCGGTTTTATTTATGGGGCCGACACTGATTTTTTTAAAAACTCTTAATATCGGCCAATACGGATATTGATGGCATATCATGGCATAATTTTTTATTCTTTATCTCCTTGTTCTGTCATGAAGTTTAACATTTAACTTGCTAACTGAAGCTTGTTGACGTTACTCCTTTGCCATGTTGTAAACCTAACGTATGACGGCGATCATTGAGGTGTTTATCGTTATTATTTTTGAGAAATTCCAAACTTGTCCTCATGTGGAAAAAGCATAAAAAAACATTTGCGATATTCATAGCTGTATTTTCACCAAATGATAAAACTGAACACACAAAGATGTTTTTATTTAAAAAACAAACAAAAAGCGAAGATTCCTAAGAAGAAATGTTATTTTCTTTGTTGTTGTTTTTGATTCCCGAGCGCCATATGAATCTCACACAACGTAAAACTTAATGATCAGCGTTAACATTCACTCTGAAGAAGGTAATCGTTAACCAGCCACCTCCAACGAAAGGCATTTCTTCTCACAGCTAGACTGTTGGTTTATGAGAAAATATTTAAACAAGGGAAGCGGTGCAGTGGTTGGAATTATTTACATCTACTGCACCCAGACATGCCCAAAAAGAAAAAGAAAAGAATGCGGCGGGAAGACGGAACGGAAACAAAAGCTCCACTCGTCTCTTTGAAGATGAACAGGAATCTTTGTGCAGGTTTGAGTTTGTGGAATGTCCCGACTGAGCCGTGTGCGTCCTGGTTAACGGTTCAAGACGATGGGCAAGAAAAACAAGGCGAGCCACATCACAGGGGCAACCCGGCTTAGGAAAATTCATCTCACCAATGGAAGGGGAAGAGGAGTGAAGGAGGACATCATTAACTCATGGTGAAGATAAGAAGAGGATCTGAATGTTGCATTTGTATGTGAGGACCAGGGAGGCACAGATCCACTTTTTTACTTCCGATACCGATATCTGAGGTTTAGCATCCGCCTATACCGATACGATACAATACAATACGATACAGAAAAACAGTGCAGAGTTGACTTTAAAGGGTCCTTCTTTCTTTAAATAAAAAACACTGACAAAAATGTACATTCTCCAGTAGTTTCACAAGCTTGATTAAATGTGTAAAAACAACTTTAATTGGTTCAGTCAGTCCAAGTGACTTGAATTGCTCTGATTCTTCTGTTTGGTTTTGACTATAATATTTCTCAATTTCTAAAAGTGTAGACATTTTTTGAAATTTTCATAAAATTTTAGGGTCCATAAAACAGGACTCTAAATGCTGTTTTCACCGGACCATCGGTTTCCAGTTCCTGACACTGAACCGTCCTGCATCACTGTAAAATAAATAATAAAGAAACTGACAAAAACAATAGGTTGACTATCTTTGTCAAACATGTAAAACATAAACGACAACATCTTTCAAATGTTTCAGAAAGTGTAGCTAGGAATTTTAAATATTAAGTGAAATAAGAGAACAAAGCTTAGAATTAGATGGTAAATTAAGGCACTTATTTTATTACAATTGAAAATGTTAAATACAGCACAATGTATTTATCCTTTTTTATAAACAAGCCTTCATAATAATTAGAACCACGTCTGTCCAGAGAGTTTTCCTGAAAAGACGACTGTGCTGTCCCCAAATCAGCCTTTTATTTAACCAACTGATTAAACTTGGTTAAATATTAGAGTGTTCCTAAAGACAGTGACCCAAATGCTGTTTTAATAACTGACAGTAAATTTGCTCAATCAAGCGCAAAAACAAAAAAAAAAAACAAAAACTAGATGCCTTTCTTTTGATACAACAAATGTGCAAAATCAGTTTTAAAGTTTTGGATCTGCAATGAATAACATCCCTTTCCTACGAAGTAAAATAAAAATGTGACTTTTTTTCATTATCGGGATTGATACCATTATTAAGATCAATAAAAAGCTAGAACAGCCATCTCACTCTCAGAAGGGACACGTTTTGGATAAAGAAATGTGTCCAAACGTAGGATATACAATGATGGTGTCCGTCCAAGTTAACACTCCTTCCCATTTCAGGGACTCGGACGTTCCTGTGTGCCTGGTGGGTAACAAGCAGGACCTGTGCCACGTCCGGCAGGTGCGAGAGGACGAAGGCCGCAGCCTGGCGCAGGAAACCCGCTGCCACTTCCAGGAGGTGTCGGCGGCGGAGAGCTACCAGGACATCGCTGGCCTCTTCACCCGGCTCATCCGGCAGGTGATGGAGCACCTGAAGTACCGCGCCGACCGCCGGCGCTACAGCGGCTCCAAGTCCATGGCCAAACTCATCAACAACGTGTTTGGCAAGAGGAGGAAATCAGTGTGACGGTCCCAGCTGCAGGATGACCTGAAAACAAAGTCAAGCTGGGTGAACTGGGAGGTTGCTTCTTTTTTTTTCCTTCTTCTTTTCCAACAAAGTCATAGTCGAGGCAAGCAGCAAAGCTTCGTATTTGTTCAGTACCGTTGAAACGTACTCTTGAACATTTCCTCTTATCACGACTTTAATCTACACAAAGTGGTGTGTAACTGTAAAATGAAGCTTGGTTTATGAGTAGTTTTTGCAAATGAAATATCCTCTTTGGCCAAACTTAGGTCTAGTCAAAGATTTTAAATTGGATTTAGCTTTGGACATTGACTAGGAACACCTGAATATGCTTTGACCTAAAGTAAAACAGCAGCTGCGTTTCCAGTACAATTGTTGACATTTCTGTTTTTTTTTTTTTTGCTAATGTTGAAAAAACTATTTCGCAATTGCATTTTTTTCCGTTACATAAAAAAAACGCAATTAAAATCACATGTGAATAATTATGTTCACGAGATAAGTCAATTAAAACACATGCCACGTCATCATTCTGCTACTACTTCCTGTTGTCGTCTTCCTCTTTCCTGCAGTGGTAAAATTCGGTTGTTGATCACATTTTGATACAACCAAAAAACCTCGCCTCATCCTAGCGCAAAAACATGTTATTAAGGTTTTGTCCCGTTTCTGTTAAGCAGATTCATGTTCGTAATTTCATTTTGCACAAATTTATGGTCACTAGTGTTGCACAATGTAGATGATGTGTTAGTTCTCAGACACACATTGAAGCCAAAAAGTTAAACTTTAGTCTCGTCTGACCAGAGCGTCTTTGAACATTTCCTTTCTCCTTGGCCCTTTTGTTTTACGGCCTACATTTACAGAGCGTGTAATCCCTGTATCTCCTCCAGAGTTAGAATAATTGAACCTGGGGAAAGATTAAATTACAAACAGAAGAGCTCTGTGCACCACTTAGGTGACTCCTGATGGCAGTTGATTGTGTGGACTTTATTAAGGGGTATTATTGTAGATGAGGATGTGTCTAAAACACACGTTTGTTTTTGTGAACAAATTTGAATTATCTTGCATACTTTTTCTCACTTCTCATTCATTAATTTTTTCTGTTGGCCAATCACAAACGCAGTTGCTTGTTCAAAAGCACTTTATAATAAGCAACACGAATGGTTGACAGCAAGCAGTGGTAGGCACCGCTAACTAAAACGCTATTTGCGCTAATCAAAAAGTGCTAATCATAAACATTAGCTCTGCCAGTACTGAAGTTCTATACCAACATGGAATTTAGCAGAAGCTAATATAAAATGCAAAATTCAAACATATTGGTACCTACCATGCGTCAATGACAAAGTATGTGTTACAACAAATAATATAAAATTTGACCATTTGAAGAATTCTCAACTTCAACAGAGGCATCAGACTTTATTCAACTGAAAGTTTACGAAACAGTAAGTGCTTCAGAGTTTATGTGAAAAAAAAAATGTATTTAGCTAAGCTAACGACGCAAAATGTTTAAAGCCCTAATAAAACAATTAGCTCTGCAATCAGCATGCTAGCAGACTATCAGTAGTGCGCCCACTACTGTCTGTCTATACACTACTAATGTATAGACATTTAGTGACAAAACTTTGGCATTTCTATAGATCTGCTTCAAATTTCAGCAACTTATGTAGGCCCCCTAGCAAGTTGCCTTAAGTAAAAAAAAAAGTACAAATATAGTTTAGAAAACAATCCTGCAATAAGCACTTTTTCTGCCCCAAGTTTTCTTGTTGCGAATCCAGTTATTGTGTTTTTCTTAACTGCTTTTTCCAAAAATCAAACTGATACTTGGAGAGAAGAAACAAACACCTGCTCACATAAAACATGCATGTGCAGAGGGTGTTCATCAAACAGCCAGAGGTTTATTGATTAGGTCCTGAAGGATTTACAGAGCAGATGGTTGCAGAAAAAGAGGCAATAACTCAAACATTTCCTTTCTCAAATTGAAATGCTTCAATTTGTTTTTCTTTTAGTTTTTTTCACTCCGAACACAGTTCTTGTTGTAGCTTGAGGCAGTTTTACAACACAATAACACGTATGATAAACGATTAGTGGTTGAATAGCCAATAATAGAAAATGTCCAAGTCTGGCCAACTCTTAAATTATGTTTTTGCTCCAGATAAGATGGAGATGACAGCCAGCTAACACTGCAGCTTACCAAATGTAAAAAACTCTTAAGTTTGTAGCCATTCTGCACTGCTGGCTGCTGTCCTGTATTACTTTTCTTCTGGTATAGCTGGGCATTTTCTGCATGGTTTCCCTGTACTAACCTTATTTCTTTTGTATCTTTTCTTAAAGTGAATATTCAGAGTTTGGCTGAAACCTGAACTCTCAAAGAGTTCAGAGTCTCAGTGTGAGATTGTATGTGTTTCCTGTCTGGATTGAACTTTTGAGACGCTAGTAGAGAACACCTCGACATTTAGCAACTTTAGCAACGCTGTGAACTGTTAGCTAAGTGTCGCTATGGGAGGGAGTGACGGAGAAACAGCTGGTTTTGATGTATTTTACTGAAATATATATATGATGGACATCATGTAAAGCAGGGGTCACCAACTCCAGTCCTCGAGGGCTACCATCCTGCAACTTTTAGATTCACCTCTGCTCCAAAATGTCTGAATTCCCTCACCAGCATTCATTCCTCTCTGCAATAGGCTGGAAACGAGCAGTTTATTTGATCCAGGTGTGTTTGAGCAGAGACACATCTAAAAGTTGCAGGATGGTATCCCTCGAGGACTGGAGTTGGTGACCACTGATGTAAAGGGTTATAAACATACTTTCATTGTAATGCTACTCCTGGAAAACTGTAGTGTTGACTGAATGAAGGAATTGGGTAAAATATGTTTTATGTTGTCATGTCTTCTTTAGTGTTTCGTTCCTCGATGCAGCAGTGCCAAATGAAATCTTTTACTGAATAAAATTGAACTCAACGTTCATGTAGAAATATATTTTCTCAAGATTTTTTTTTTCTCAACAACTGTTAAACACAAGAGTGGCCAACCCAAATCATCATCATCAACCCTCCACCACTGTGCTTTACAGCTGGTACTTTACGTGACATTTTGTGTTTGTTTTTCACCAAACAAGCCACCATCTCACAGCTCTGTTTGGTATCAATGCTGGAATTTCTCCATTGTGAGACAAAAAAATGAATTTCTAATTCTAATCCCTGATTTCCGAACATCTTAGCTTCTGACCCATAAAATAACAAAGGAAAAGGCAAAGCAGCTTATATGATGGCTTTAATGTATTTGTCGTGTATGTTTACCTCTTACAACAATGAAAGTGTGTTGAAATCATAGTTTTTGCTATTCAATTTAATTTCTGGAAAGCCACGTTTAGAGTTTTTTCTAAATGTACTTTTATGAAATTTGGCAACCGTCCCGATCTTATAGGGCGGCGTTCAGGAAGAGCGCGGCAGATGTAGCGGTCAGCCAACGAGGAAGTACCAGCGTGTTGGGGTCATTGGAAAAAATGAGGAGTAAATTTCCGCCAAAAAACTTCTGAGTTTGAAAAATCAGAAATGTCTTTGTTTTCAAAATAAAATAAAAAAAATCTGAGATAAATTTACTCCTCTTTTTTTCCTGTCTACGGTGGTCCTAATGAGCCATCTCTGGGATGCGATGGTGGTGGCCCAACAGCCCGTCAGTTACCGAAACCACACAAAAAAACTTGTAAAACTTGTAACTTTATCAAGTCTGCAAACTCCAAGCAGGTTCACACTACACCACACCACAGCTTCATAGTGTACGTTGTAGCCATGGATACAGTGCAGACTGACAGAAAAGGCTTTCAATAGGCATCACTGTTTAAAAGAATCAAAATAAATCGCAGTTGTGGTGTTTCAATTAAGTAAGAAATGACATTAAAATCACGCGTACGTTTGTTCACGCAGCAAGTCATTAAAAATCCCGGCAGCGTTAGACGTGAACACATGTATGTGTGTTAATTTCATAATTGAGCCCTGGTGCTATAGAGCTCATCTATTGGCTATTAGAGACGGGAGTTTTCACAGTTCACACAGAAGTCATTATTTTAATCCAGAAAACAAAGAAACTCTGAACTATTTAAAACCACTTCCCTTCTCACTTTAATCCTCCAGAATTTTCTTCTAAATTTCCCAAGTCTGACAATTTAGTTAATTTTATTTGATTTATTGTGTGGAGGTAATTTTGTTCCATTTCCATGCTGTAATGTTTGATCATATAACATTCTAGTGATATTGCCGTTTTTTTAGTGTGTGTTTTGTGCATATGTTGGACATTTTATGTAATTAGTAAAGAAAAGGTTATAAAACGAATGAAGAAAGCCACGTTCAGGACATGAACTCTAATGTTTTTCCACTTCGAGTGAAGTCGCCCCTCAGACTCTGCACACAATTACAAACGTGTTCTTACATAGAGCAATTCGGAGACCAGTCTTCCCTCTGTAAATACTTTAAAAAGACTGCTTGTTCCAGAGGAAATTAAAGCTAAACATGTCATAACTCGACGGCTATTTTAGTACCTCAGCGGGCCGCGCCGATGCTTTGAGCTTAATTTTAATTAGACGACCACTAGAGGAGGGGTTTTTTTGTTGCAAAAGAGGAATTTCCTGTGTGTTTTTGCTAAAAATAGCCCGACCGAAGGTGGAAAAAGTATGAAGCAATTTCCACAAACAAATTAGTTGAAGGTTTTCCACTAGATGGCAGCACAGATATCAAAACACGTTGTGATTTTTTTTTTTTTTTTTTTTTGGAAGGAGAAGTTAATGATTCCTTGCTCTGGGTACTTGATAAACCGTGTAATAGAGTAATTTGAGAATTTAAGAGAGCCTTTTTCAAGTGTGAGTCACAGCAGATAAAGTATAACTACATCAATCATGGCTGCATTCTACTGAAGAGAGGCCATTTTCAGACCTTTAGATGATCTGGACCCAAAAACGTTTCTTCCTTTGTTTATTTGACACTTACTTTTTGTGCATAGAACGAATCTGAAAATCATTGTAATCGTTTCAGAAATGCCCAACAGGACACGATATGAGGTTCCACAAGACAATGAAGAATTACAAGTGGAAGAAAATAACACGGCAGAGGGAAGAAAAATGGATTAGAACATAAACAGTCCCCAAGACGTGATCTATGGCTCTGTATAAATACTCGCAATTTCTATTTTCCCCTTTTGTCAAATAGATGATCACCTTGTCTTTGAAAGCAACTCAGAGGGCTGCAAAATGAGTTTTCAAAGATTTAGTCACAAAATGACAAAGAAATAGTAGATGTATCCAATAAACAACTGTACAAAACTCTTCACACGCCTTGAACTTTTACACATTTAGTCGAATTACAAAGAAACTTCAGTGTGTGTATTCTGTAGGGATCACATCTAGTACACAAAACAGAAACTGGTGAACAATTTTGAAGTGAATATAAAATATAAATAAGTTTTCTTGTTTCAAATAAAAAGTGCTGTGTACATTTGTAGTTAAACCCACCTTACCCTTAGAAACCATCTAATTACCAAACAGAGACCACCTGTGTGCAATTATCTATCATAAATCCAGCTGTTTTGTGAAAGCTTCACAGGTTTTGTTGGACAACATTAGAGAACAAATGGTATCTTGAGGTACAAAGCAGACAGGTTAGAGAGAAGGTTGTGGGGAAGTTTAAGCACAGTTAGATTACAAAAATCAAATCAAATGTAAAAAAAAACTGAACACGAGTGCTGTATTTCTATTGGACAAGAAATGCAATTAAAATCACATGTGAATAAGGCTGCGTTCACACTGCAGCCTGAAGCAACCTAAATACGATATACATATTTTTTGCCTTAATAATCTGATTTTATCTGAATAACACAGGCCAGATTTTTTCGTATCCGACCCACATTACTTGGATGTGTGGTCACGATTTTGTGCCCCGATACAAACAAGGGGGAAGAAAAACAACAACCATGGTGGATGATGATGAGGATTAAGTTGTTAATGTGCTGCCTCCAGTCGGACAGCAACTTCCAAATCTTAAGCTATGCTCCACCGTTAGCATCCATGTTTACATCCACAAACACTGTTGAGCACTTGAACTTCTTCTTTACAGGCAAGGCACATATATTTGGAATACATCTGATTTTACACACAAAAAATTTGGATTTGGGTCACTTAAGACTGCAGAATGTAGCCTAAGTTTGTTCATGCGATGAGTCATTAAAAAAAACATCATCTTCATCGTCTTCGTTGTTCCCACCAGCAGAAACATCCGGTTGTTAATCATGTGACTCGTGTAATTTGAAAGAAGTATTTCCATTGTAGTTTTGGGAAATACAACAGTTTCGATACGGCCGAAAAAAACAGTCTCATCCTGGCGCCAAAACCTTAAATTGAAAACCTTTCAATATATTTTCAATTTGTTTTTTATAAATGTTAAAATACGCAATTTTAGGTGAATGGAGACTTTCCAGTCCATCATCTAAGCAGCCACCTAGTTTGCCGGTTCTGGTGTTAACAAAATCTGGTTATTTACATTACTTTACATTAATCACACCCTCCAGCATTGACCCTCAACAGGTTTGACTGGAAAGATGAGCAGACAAACGTAAGCTTTGTTTGGCTTATCTAGTTAAAAATCTATAATTTTTAGATGTTTTCAGCTTTTGTCCCATTTTCCAATAAGGCTGAGCTTTTCTCACCATGGCCAGGGTCTTTCTTTTGCTTGCAACAAACTGTCGTGCAGTATGTGCGGCAGCACTTTCATGTTGCCCCCAATGTACTCAGGCGCGCTTCACTCTCAGACATCTGTACGTACTCGAGGAGGTCTCAGTTGGACCCGCTCATGAACGCCGTTCATAAACACAACTCCACAATGGTACGTTTTTATCACTGTGTACACATGCTCGCACAGGCAAGAAACAATATTCACTCCTTAACTGTTTTGTATGCGACAAGACAAAACAATAGAGTTGAGAGGCAGCAGTGCTAGCTTGACCATGAAAATCTCAACTGTCTGCAGACCAGTGCGTGGTCCACAGAATAAACGCAGTATGCCTGAGTACAGGAGCAGTGTTTGCCAACATGCCTCGCAACTGTATACAGGTAAAAAGAATGGAGCGGAGTGAAAGGAGAAAATGAGTACGAGAGCTACGGAGGGAATAGTGGATAAAAGAGAGAAGGTCACGTCACCAGTTTTGCCATGTTTTGGATATTTAAAACAAAAACACTAATCAATAATTAACCATTTTCAGCCATATCGCCCAGCCCTAGGTGACTTCCATCTTTTGTTGTTGGTGTTACTTAGTTTTCCAAATGAATAACAGAGGCTATTTGCACGCTGTGAAAATGAACAAACTAACCTTTACATACTTGTCTCCTTCAACTTTACGCATACTTTTTAAACTGAGACATGGAAGCATCTAGAAATGAAAACATTTAACTGGAAAACAACTCAGCCTTAATTAGGAGCTTTGAATGACCTTTAAAATTCTTTAAAGTCTTGTTCTGTCTTTGAGTCTAGATCATGTTCCTGAACTGATTTAAAACATCACTGTGTTTAATTTAAAAATCAAGATTCAGCTAGAAGCCTTCAAAGAGACCATTCAGACATCACACATTTATTTTTTAATTGATTTTACTTTATGTCTCTATTTATAATCTAAATGTAAATTTTTTTATTATATGTCATGCTCAGTTTGTTCTTGCAAGTAAAACTGAAAATATAAAAAAAAACATGAATTGCCTTTATAGCCTTTGTTTTCAAATAATGCTAGGCTACATAGATATTACTTGGTGTCCAGCTCAGTGTTATTTTAGGTTGCCATAAAGATATCGTTTGCAGCAAATGTTGCCACTTACAGTTCTTATTGTCATGTAATATCAGTGAAACATTGCTTTGCTGAAACTGATTATTTATTTTTGGTAACCAGACAAATAGTGGCTTCAGATTCCTCTCCTTGTGGTGATTTTCAGCTAAAAACATGATACTTTAAATATAATTTTCATTTTCCTGACATATAATTTGGATAAAATCCTGATTTTACCCACGCTGCTTTGTGGTAACACAAACGTTCATGTTGCCTGCACAGAAACTGTGAATGTTTTCGCCCGAAAAGCTAACATGTCAGAGAACGCACAACAAACGTGGAGAAAAATCCAAATCGATTCCATTTCTCCATCTGTCTCCGTCGTCTCTCCCTTACAAAGAAAAGCAAGAAATCCAGGCGCACAGAGACGGACGCTCCGGGGCGTGGCCCCTCAGCTTCAGGTCAGTGGTCTTATTTGGCCCCCGTGTGGAGGGACAATTGCTTTCGGCTCGCTCGAGGACGGCCGTCAGAACTGAGGGGACGGGATGCTGCTGAGACAACCCCCAGAGCCAATCAGAAAGCCCATCGATCAGTCTCTCTTCATCACACAGCTGGTGAGCACATCCCCACTCCAATCTAAATCTCAGCAGCTCAGACTGACCGACCGACTGATGATTGGTTGGCTTCCGGAGAAGCGAACCTCCGTGGAAAAGGATCTGCATTCATTCTCTTCTCATCAGTTCTGGCTGCTGATTTAGCTGCATTAATAAGCATTGGTTAGAACACAGACTGATTTGCTCATTTTGTCTGAAGAAGAAGATGGAAATTTTATATAACAGTGTGGTGAAACACTTACCCTTTAGATCAACTGTCAGAAGGGCAGAAGGAAACATTTCCCCTTGTGGAAATCAGAAAGCTATGGGTTGAGGTTTTCTATTTATGTACGTTGTACCATATTACATGAGTGAATGGTGATTTATTGCAGAATGTATATATGAAGTTTTAAAACTAGCTGAGAGGTTCTTACTCAGATTTTGAAAGGTTAAGCCCCAAGACTTAAAAATCATCCAACTGCCTCCTTGAAGAACAATCTAATATTTTCCAAATGCTCTCTGAATTCTTCATGGTCTGGTTGTATTTACCCAGGGTTTACTTCAACCAAACCGAGACATAGGTTTTTAGGTGGACCAACATTTGCTTTTTGTTCCGCATCAGAGTTTGATTGAGCATTCACATTCACAATGGAACTTTTTCCATTCAGATACGTCCAGAAGGATTTAGAGACATACTAAAGTATCTTGGGAGGACTTTCTTGTATTTTCTCCTTTAAATTTCAGCCCGTCGCTCATTAAAAATGTGCTCCAATAAGCGCCGAGGCCTCTCGCAGCATTGTATCAGACAAAACGGGCCCCCTTTTTTTTTTTTTTATAGAACATGCCTAAATTTGTCTCTGCCCTTTTCACACAGAAGACATGACAGTACGCTGCGGCAGATGGCCACACAGGCTTCCCATTTCCACAGACTGCTAATTAGAGCTCTAACCACAGCTCACCTTTACTGTCATCCACAGACTGCTTTTTAGTGCAATTAGACTAATGGGATTCCATGAATAGTCTGTAATGTTTAGTCTAAGCCAGCCTTTGCAATGGAGTGACTGTATGCCAAAAACGGGAGGACAAAAGAGGCCTAACGCGCAACGATGGACGACAAGACCGCAACCGTGGTTACCTACAGAAAATATTTAATTAGATTCATTAATGATTGAACTAATTAGCTCCCATGTGTCTCGCAAATGAAGAGGGAGCCTTAGAGCTCCACTTGTACCTCGTCAGCTGATTAATTAGCGCGTTGATCGTTAGCCGTCTTGACGGCCTATATGCGATCAGACGAGAGGGCGGATAATGAGGAATAGTCGGTCGATGGTGCTGGTTAATTAGTGTGACCTGATCCAGGGCCATGTTAGAACAGTTGTTTATGCTACAGCGCCTAATGAGGAGGATTTAGAGCCGGGTGATCTATTAGGGAAGCAGGCTACAGTGTTGTTTATAGATTGTGGTTGAAAAAAAAATCCCAGTAATATTCCAGTAATCTATCAGTAGGGAGGAATAATAAACGTCTTCAATGTTCAATATGAACTAAATGTTAATGCTCGACTCCCTGCGGTGTTTTCTATTAATATAGCTTCAATAAAATGGCTCAAACAGGTCTGGGATTTGAGTTCTGAGGCAATAACAACGCTTCAGCTGCAGTAGTTATGTATTTCTATCTAAATACTTCCAGGACGACGAGCCTGACGGTGGGAGGTCCGGCCATGAAAACCGTTGCCAGACCTCCCACGATCAATCATCGCTATTTTATGTGTTTCCACTGACATTAATACGACTCTGTGTCTTTTTAAAGAGCGATTTCCAGTGTTTCTGGCTTCTGACTGCTCCAGGAAACAAACTGTAGACTTACGTGACAGGGAGGCCACAAAAGGGGAACCAAGGGGGGCATATCCCTTCTGCTTAGACCTTATGGAAGTAGCAAGGATGTACTTTTTTTTGCCACACATTTTCGCTTTTATTCTTTTATAAATAACGACAGAAGTCAGGATGAGAAATGGTTTTGAAACTGGTAAGTTTTTGGTAACATATTTACAGTATAGATAAAAATAGGTTGAAATAGTAATTATGTCCCGGCTTTTCTTAATGTCACAAGTCATTCAAGGTGGTGGCATTTTGTTTGACATTTTAAAACATCAGCACAACAGAAATTGGATTTTTTATTGGTTTAAAAACAAACACAAAAAACATTCCTATTTACATTTAATTACAAGTTGCATGTTCAAGCTTGAGGTGCAAAGGATTATAAGTAGGGATTTTGAGTACATGGAGTTTTTTCACCAACAAGATGGTCACTTTGCGTATAAATCAGCGAGTGGTAGCTGGGGGACAAAATACAACTTATTCACATCTTTGACTCCTATTTAAACAAACTCCTGCTTCCTATAAAAAAAAAACAAGAAAAACATGACTGTTAGCTTAATTTGGCTCCCTAAATTTCCAATAGTTGTGACGCAACACTGAATGGATAAGCAGTTAATAAATTCATCATTAACGAGGATAATGAATAGAATAGATATCAATAATTGTTTTTCCACACATACGGCATTATACAACCTCCATGTTATTATTACTGTGTTAAAAAGTACAAAACTTGTAAGAGTAGCTTATTATTTTCATTATGCTAAGTTGTTAACATGCTAACCAGTCCTACCTGGCTTACTGCTATTTCCTACATCAGTTTGCAATCATTATTTTTAAATAATTCAAGGCCAATTTTTATTGTGGGTTCCACTGAAAATAGCAAGTCCAACCGGGGGTACTTCTACCAATGGACCTTGTACTCACACAATATTTTAACTTTGACTCTCTCACATATCAGCTCGGGAAGAGTCGGACGATGGGGCGGAAGTGGGTGTCCCGTTCCCGTCAGTTTCTGAAAACACGAGAAAAGAACTTATAAAAGCGCTTTCAGGGTCAGTAGACCACTTGAAGGTGGGGGTCCACTCAACTCCTTCTGGAACCGCGCGCTAGGTAAAAAGCTCACAAGGGTCCACTCGACGACTGGGTTAAAAAAAACGTAAAAAAAAATAATAAAAATGGCGGTCAATTGTTTTTACCTAAGCACGGCATATACTCACAATGAATATACTACTAGTTCTGACAAAAAAGACAAAGAAAAAAAAGTAAACAAGCAAAAATAAAAACATGAACAGGAATTGGCACGCATGCGCACGAGCTCGCGCGCGTCAGCCGGCTGTGCATCTGTCGTGCTGAAAAGCTCCGTCTTTGACTACAGGGCGCCCCGGAGATAATTGGTGTCCTTGGAGTTGAATAAGCTCATTCTAAAACACCTCAGGCCCGGGCTGTCCCGGTGTGTGTGACTGTGTATTGAATAATTGATTCCAAGAGGGAGGGGCGGTTCCTATCACATCTGAACCATAATGACTTTATATAATTAGCACGCAGGAACTAAAAAAGAAAAAAACAACAACAAAACATTTGACTGTGGAAGTTTTTTTTTTCTTTAATTTTTTTTTTTTTTTTTGCAGTGGGAAAGGCAGAGAGAGAGAGCGAGAGAGAGAAGGGGAGGGCGCCGTGCAGAGTGTGTGCACAGCGGCTCATTGCACTGAAGGGAACGGCCGCAGTCCGTGCAGATACAGACATACTTAAGCACTGACATCAGCCAGGACAGCACTCACACGCTCTACGTTTAAAGGACATCTCCCCCTCGCCGAAGAGGTGACACTCGAGAAACGTCATCTGTCATCCATCCACGGACTCAGTTTTTATTATTATTATTTTTTTTATTATTAGTAGTAAGAAGACAGAGAGTGACCGGGGTTTTTTTCTTCTCGCCGTCCTCCGGGGACAATGAGGAGCAGATCCGAAGTTTGAGCGACTCCAGACTGATCGCAGTCATTTACGCTCCGCTCCGAGGCTGTCCGTGTTGATTAGCTCTGTTATTTAGCAGACAGAAGAAGACGTGCGGGTAGTTCTGTTCTTGTTGGATTGTAGCCGCTTTTTCCTCCCCTGAAGGATGGTGCTAGACAAGGAGGAGAGTAAGTACAGAGGGATATTTGTTCCTTTTGAACTGAGATGTGGAGTGGAGTGTTGACATGTACTTTATCTGCTCAGATCTTTTCCCATAAACATAAAGCTCTATATTCCTGACTTACATCACTGGTTATCATCAGCTGTACTTTAAAAAAAATATATTTATTTTTTTTACCAGGATATGCTGGACTGCATTATCCTTTGATCTGATATGCAGTTGAATTTTCTTGCATGTCATATAAAATTATAAATATATGAAATGGAAAAAATTAAATACTGACTCAGAATAAACGGATGTGCCTGAAATAACTTAGCACTTTATGTAAAAAAAAAACAACAAACAAAAACAACAAAAAAACAAAACGCTGGAGTTCAATAGGAAGTAGAAAATCGTCCAAGCTGTTGTCAGACTGACATGTTCGCCCATTCCTCCTTGCAAAAGCTCGATCAAATTGGACGGACAGCGTCCGTGAACATCGCTTTTTGAATCTTGCTAAAGATTCCTAATTAGATTTAGATCTATACTTTGACTGGGCCTTTAACAGATGAATATGCTTTGATCTAACCAGCTCCATTACAGCTATATGTTGAGGGTTGTTGTCCTGCAGACAGTGAAAGAAAAATCTCAAGTCTTCCGCAGTGTCTGTCAGTTTTTCTTCTAAGGGTCCTGCAGCACAGAAGCCTCCCCTCATCTATATGCTGCCACCACCGTGTTTGCTGTGAGAATCAAGTGTTTCTTGCAGCTCTTTCAAACTGTCTGCAGACATCAAGTGGGAGTCTTGAAAGCGTAGGAGTTTCTTCAGCTCAAACACTGATTGGCTGGCTCTACTTGATCTGTTTTTCTGTCCCCACACCGCTAAGTTGCACGGAGGAACTCATCAACGTTTAACCCTCCCTACTTATGAATAACTTTGAAAAATTACTACCGTTAATTATTAAATCAGCAATCTTTCAAAAGTAAATAAATAGAAGATACCAGAGAAGTTAGGTAGTGATATTTACAGGAGCAGTATTATGTGTTTTCCAGTCACAGAGCGCCATTTTTCAGCACAGTCAAGTAACTATGTTATCTTCGGCTGTTATGAAGGTACTATTTATATCAAATTAAAAGAAATTTGACTTTATAGTTTAACACCTTGAAATTGGGCCTCTGTTTAAAAACTTCTGCTCTTTGAAACTCCGCCTTCAGGAAGTCATCACAACATGGCTCCTCTATTAACCCTTTAACAACAATTTTACCAGTGCAACACTGAGAAGTAGATCCTATAATGAGCTCAGCAGATGCGCAGTTCCACCAGGTGTTTGCCAATCGCTTCTGGCTAGTCTGAAGGAGCCAGGTGGGAGAGCAGTGAGGGGAGGGCTGCTCTGTGAGGCAGAAGCTTACAAGCTTGGAAACCTCATCTCTCAGGAGGAGCTTTGTCCTCAAAGGCAGCACTAGGTCCACCCAGGCGTTTTTAACATTTTACATAATACCGTCCCTTTAAAACCAAAGAAAAGAAAAAGTCAGATGACAGACATTAATTTTACCCAATCACTTCCTGTTATGATGGAACATCCAATCAGTCTTTGACATTGGGATACGCCCATGATGCCTGTCCAATCGAGTTGTGCCTGACTTTGCTCGTCCAATCGGGTATAGTTCTTACCTTGAATATTTAGATACTTCTACCTCGCCTGCAGACATACCTACCTGGATTTGAGGAACACCTAACTGATTGTCCAATTAACAGATTCTTCCACTTAACCTGTGGATCTCTCCAGCTAATGTGCTAATTATCCCACCTGTCAGTTTCGGTCATGTCTTGGTAGTTTTGAAGGTACGATCACACATTGAACAGAGCTCTGCAAGAAGTTTAAAGCTTGACAGATCAAGCTTTAAGCAAAGTTATTTGAAACTTCTGCAGAACTTGACCTCTGACCTGTCTGCTGTGTTCTTTGGTCTGTATGATGCTGTCTGTTCAGTGTTGCCTAACAAACCTCTAGTGCCTTGGAAGAACAGCAGGATTTAAACTGACATCAAGTTGCACACATGTAAACTTCTTAATTCAGTTGAACTCAGTCTTTGTTACTTCTTTTTGCTTTTCTGTAAATCCTTTTTTTGAAGAAATTTTACAAATAACTCAATCAGTTGATTTGCCACGTTTCATGTGATGCTGGGAACTGGAAGAATCTGTTGATTGGACAACTGGGAAGTACTGGAATTAAGTTTACTGATGCTCTATACCCTAAGGTTGTAATCTGGGGGGAAAATGAACAAATATCAGTTCTCAGGTTTCTATTTGGTCATTCTTTCTGTTTCATTTCAGGCGTGTCTGTCGTTCCCCTCCAGTCCAGAGAGAAGCCAAGAGGCTGTGCCGGCTGCAATGGGAAGATCCGGGACCGCTTCATGCTCCAGGCGTTAGACAGGTTCTGGCATGAAGACTGTCTGAAGTGTGCCTGCTGCGACTGCCGCCTGGGCCGGGTCGGCTCCACCCTGTACACCCGGGCAAATCTTATCCTCTGCCGCAGAGACTACCTGAGGTATGGCTTCCATGTGTGAGGACAGAATAACTGACTATACCATTGGCTTTTTGCTTAAGTGTTGTTTATGCAACAAAAATTAACTGATGAATGCCCCAAATATTGACCAACCTTTAGTCCATTAGTCTTATTAAGCCTGCATCCTTATTATGCAGAGTTTTACAGCATAGAAAGTCCAGTAGATTCGGTTTGATTAGGGACCAACATTGCAACATTTGCTACATTTTCAGCTGGTGCGGTTCGATTTCAAATGAACCAAACCCTTTGAAAAAGCTGTTTAACCTCCTCGCCTGTGGAGGCGCTGCTCCAAGAACCACTGAAGGAAGTGACATGAAAACCTCTGAAGAAGACACTGAGTGCAACTTCTTTCTTCACAAAATGTAAACGAAAGTTGAATGGCATCAGATTTTAGATTTTCTCTTTTGTCTTTATCAAAGAACTACAAGTCATTTGCCCTGCTAGCGCAAAACATGGGCATTTGTTTTGTTTCTATTTACCCAGAATTCCCTGTGCTATAGTCTGCTTCCTGCCTTTGGAGCCGTCTCTGGTCTGATTGGAGTTCACATGTTAACTTGAACTTCACCAGAGCTCACTTCAACCGAACCACGACCTAGATTTGCAGGTGGACCAGAGTTCACATTTTTGGTTCGCATCAGAGTTTGATTGCGCATTCACTCCTCCCCAAATGAACCGGACTTCCTAGGCAAATTAACAAGAGTTTGATTAAAGCAGACTTAAAAGGGCTGGTGTGAATGCATCCTAATTCTCAAACCAATTTTTCAGTTCTAGATGTGTTCTTCCTGTGCATGCATGTGTTCTCTCCAGGTACTCCAGCTGGACCATCAAGTTAATTGGTCTCTTTGAAATATCCTGAGGTGTGAGTGTGTGTGCTTAGTTGTTTATGCTGTGTGTCTATGTGACCCTGCCTTTCGCCGAGTGAGTGCTAGAGATATGGACCCTGCAAGGATAAGCCGGAATAGACAATGGATAGCATGATTGTTTGCTATGGTGTTGTTTGACTTAGGCGCAAATCATACTGCAACAATTTTACATTCTTCGACACATAAACTAGCTAGAGGGTTCAAGGATTTGGGAGAAGTGACACCAAATGCAACAGTCAGCAGCAAGCTCACACAGTTGGAAGAATGAATGCAGGAACAAAGGAGACAAGCTGCTGACCTTTTAGTATGTTTTGAGTCATTGTCAGGAAATGTAGAGTGAAGCCAGAACAGTGGGATTGGAACTTTCTATAGACTTAAGCTTATTTTCTTAAAATGAATTATGAAACCTTTCCTCTGTTTGATTTGTTCTGCAGAGAATGGACGAAAAAAAGAAAGATGTTGAAATACAGGTGTTTTGGCTTCCTCTGTAAGATGTGAGGGGAAAATGAGCTTTCTTTCTAAAAGGAATAAGCAACGAGAGACAGGAGGCCTGTAATGCCTGTGGAGGTCTTTGTTATGCTGCTTAATGTTGGCCAGTCCTTGTCTCCGTTTAGCACAGTAACACATGTTGAACGTTTTTAGCCTATAGGGCGTGTCCAAATGTAGGCTAAACCAAGACATTGAAAGTCAGACTTGGTTAGAGAATTTGGTCAACCTCAAACACATTTCAACCACATTTAGACACCAACATGTTGATGTCTTTTCTCCTTTCTCTTTTTATGCCGCCAATACAAAAATGGTGGGCAACGTCGATTCTCTCCAATGAAAGTTTCCCAATGGAGATGGAAGCTTGTTAGAGAAGCATGTGGCAAAAGCATTAAGACCACAAAAAAGCAATTCTTTGTGCGTTTTCAGGAAATGTATGTGCTTTGTTAGGAAAAGTAGGTTCAAACTTAGATGTTGCAGATTTGGAAGTTTTAGTATTAGCTAGCTTAAGGTTATCCTGCCAGATTGGCCAGTTAGCTCTCTATACTTAGCTAACAATCTTCATATATCATATATTTGCTGTTTTTGCAAAGTAGAACATGATTAACTCACTAACGAAAACTAAATAATTGTTATGTTTTTCTTTCAGACAAAGGAGGAATGAACAAATAAAATACTTTTTAGCTGACTTGGTAAAAATATATAAGTAAATAGCAGCTTGTCAGCTGCTATGTACTGCTAAAGAATATGGCGGGCAAAGCTCACTGTGATCGGTGTCCCTTATTTCATTTCTGAAAGGTGTCATTCCTAGCATAGCATGGAATAAAGACAGAAGAAACAATAATAACTCAATTCTTTGTAGGTTTTCAGGGAAAATATTAGCTTACGGTTATGGTAATTGCAGACATTCCCTTGTTGCCTGCAGCGGTTTTGTTTTTGCTGTATAGCTAGCAGTGTCGCACCTACTTATCTCTATGCTAAACCAAGCTAACACCCAAGAGACAATTAGCTTAGCCTACTCTCTCTGAGATGAGCTAAGCTAAATATCTTATGGTTTGGACTTTGTTGGTTTTATGTTTGTCAAGAAAATGAATACCTACCTAGCTGCCAAAATACATTCATGTTAAAAAGCTAATTAAACCCTTTTCCATACACAAGTTGATTAAAAGAAAAACAAGAATTTGTTGCACAGGTCTGAATTTACTCTAGATTTTCCCTAATCCATGCAAGGTCTTGTACTCAAATATATACACAGCCTAAATCCCTCTAAATCCTTTAATAAGTGGTGCTGATGGTTGTAGAATGTCTTTAACTTGAAAAGGCCAAGTACCATTAACTTCTGACTGGTGATGATGACTGCTTGCAGATGGTAGATTCTGTGTTGCTATAAAAAAAGATTTCCTTGACAGGACTGATTGGACTGAGAAATAATCAAGTTGGTAAAGTTCTTTGAATCCAGTAAAAAAAAAAAAAAGAATCAAATCCCATAGAAGCAGTCCAAACAAGTGATTTGTTTAAGTCAACACAATGTCAAGGCCTGCAGGACAACCAAAAATGTCTCAAATGTAAGAATAAAAATTGGATGTTTGGGAACCACCCAAGTTCTAATTTGCTATAAATTCAAACTTGCTTAAACACAAGTGTCACTGGCCTCTGTCTCCAAGGAGCTTTGTCAAAACAAGCCCCTCTCTAAAATGCCTCTGGCTGTTCAAGCTAAGTCAGCAATATTGCGTCTGCATATAAGCTTTATAAAATCAACTCGATTGAATACGATCATTATTAAAAAAAAAAAATCCTCAGTAGATTCTTATTTTTTCTAAATTATTGAAGTGTAAAATCATTCCAACCTGGTTGGAATAAATCATCCCAAGTTAATGTACATGCTAGAGACGAGTGATCAAACTCAAAACCTGGGGGTAGTAACCTGGACCTTCACAAACACATAAAGAGAGTTACAAAGTCAGCCTTTTATCATCTGAAGAACATTTACAGAATTAAAGAACTAATGTGATTTGTTCTGATATCATATGGAGTCAATATTGGTATCGCCCAGTGCTGAACGATGTGATATTGGCATCGTAGTGGAAGGGAAAAGGTTGTATCGGGACACCCCTAATTTGAAGTCATGCCATTCTCTTTCCATTTTCAAAATGTAATGCGTATTGCTATTTCATAATTACTTATTATATTATGTTTCTACGGCGCAAGGAACTCTTAACTGCCTTGTTGCTCAAATATGTTGTGCAAAAAACTTGATTTGACTGAACACAATGGTGCCAAATGTAGGATTTGAATCAACAGGATTTTATAAAACTGGCTGGTCCGAAGGTCACACCCCAAAACAATTTCTCCACCAAATTAGCAACGTGTGGAGTCAGGTCAGCAGCTAGAACTCCTGATTTCTCAGCCCCCGATGCTGAACCCATGTGTTAGTCTCATGTACAATCCAGCTGGATTTCGTTGGAGCTAAGTCGCTCATTAGCCACGCTGCACTTAGGAGACCAAAACCCCTTTTGACAGTTAAATTGGCTAGATTGCCTCCTGTTTCCCTCATCATTGCAAGAGTGCAGACCAAAAGCCTTTGAAGAGCTGGATTAAAACCATGTGATTTCTTTTAATTGGACCATTAGTGGAGAATTAGCATTGAGCTTCGTAGCCTCGTTAAGGAGAAGGGGGGAGGAAAAAAAAAACCCACCAGGTGCCTGTGAAGGACTCACATTCGTTAGATCAGAACATTCTGGTAATTAGGGCTCGCTTTTGTTCCCGCATTAGTCACTCATTTGATGACGTTTTTCAGTTGTTGTCTCGGGCTGTGGGATACAAATTCTCCTTTCTTTCCCCCCCTCTCTTTCCCTCTTCTACCACGAATGTTGTTTTTCTTTTTTTCCAAATGCTTTCTCTTTGACCTCCCCTTTTTTTTTTTTTTTTTTTAACATGGCCTCTAATGGAATATGGAAATCAGTCGTGGCCACTTGTCTTCATGCGTGTTAGGCTCCGAGGGAGCCATATGTTCGTTCTGTCGGAGGTGAGTGAGAGGTGAAGCCATCTGCAGTTGGCCAGAGCCAGAGCGTTTTAAAGCCCTACAGAGTTAGTTCCCAGGTAGTTCACTTGTTGCTTTAAAGGAAAATGTTCAGATCCTGTACTCTTCCACGTTAAAATCGGTAACATTTCAGTTTTTTTTTTGTTTTTTTTTAGAAAAGAGCTGATAAAGTGAAGCCATTAAAAAAAAAATCACCCTCAATATCATACAGCCACATATCAGAGGAAGCAGAGCGTTGAGGAGAGCAGAAAAGAATCCTTGAGCTTGTCTTCGCGAAATGTTGGCAGAAGAGCAACAACGTTGTTAAAATATGGGAGCCTGATCATTTTAATCCAGGCTTGTTGGCTGCTTTGCTCGGCCTTTAATCACACTGTATACCCCGATGGAAAGAAAGAAAGAAAAAAAAAACCCCAACCACAAGATTTCTGGCCAGCTGTTTCTGACTAAAATCGGACATAAATAAAACCGTCCCGAGCAAAGCGAGGAATATTCTGCAGAGGAATAAGAGACTGGAAGTGCGGTGCCTTGCTAAAGTATTTGCACCCCTTGAACTTTGGTCACGTTGCAACCGCAAACCTTAATGCATTTTATTGGGATTTTATGAGACAGACTAACATTATGTAGGACATGATTGTGAAGGGGAAGTGGAGCCCTAACCCAAGATGGAAACCTATAAAGTGGGGCACGCCTTTGTTTTTCAGCCCGACCTTGTCCAGATCGTCCAATCGTCTGACTTTATTAAAAATTAAACATTTATCGTACCATTTATCAACTGTTGTGAAAAATTATAGTGATAAGCACTTGGATTCATCGTTGCCTTGATCAATTCCTATTACTGATGTTAAATAAGAAACAAAAGTGATGGTATCATTGGAAATATTGAAAAAACTCATTTCTGCACTGTTTGTTCCCTAAGAGCATCAATACATATCAGTAACATTGAAAATATGATTAAATGCAGTTACTGTGTGCTGGTTAGTGATATAAATCTTCCTCTCATAAGACTGTTTGAAATTGAAATGTTTTTCACAGTCAGCTACCTAAAAAAGAAGCAACAACATTGTTATATTAGCACTATAGAACATTACGATAAAATTCAATATCGTCCACCACTAATCTCAAAACAACAATATTATCATTTATCGCAACAATTGCAGGCACAATTTGATATCGTGACAGTCTAACTCACCGGTTAGAATGAACACCAAAGAACAAGCGAAGCAGAAAGGTCAGGAGCAGAGTTGTGGAGAAATTTATATCAAAGTTACGTTGTGAAACCTGTTGACAGTATATGGATTCCCATTTTAGTATTCATCTTGGTTTTGGAGCAACTAGAAGCAGAAACAGTGACCTACTTTTTCCTCACAAGCAAATCTTACTTCTCAAATAAGAAAACAACCCACGAAAATGTAGAAACTGTGGATCCGTTTTGTACAAAAATCAGTCAGACAATTTCTCTTAGTTTTAGTAACATTTAAATAAAATAAAGGCACCAAAGGTTTGTCTTAGAAATGTTTTATTTAAAAAAAGTGTAATTTTTGTGTCCCCAAGCGCTTTCGGTTAACGACTTTGACCCTCAGGGCATAAAGACTCTTGGTTTAGATTAAAAAAAAAAAAAAAAAACTAATGTTTTTGACTGGCCCAGTCAAAGTCC
The DNA here is from genome assembly GCF_904066995.2 of Poecilia reticulata. Classification (NCBI taxonomy): domain Eukaryota; kingdom Metazoa; phylum Chordata; class Actinopteri; order Cyprinodontiformes; family Poeciliidae; genus Poecilia; species Poecilia reticulata. The sequence goes on from NC_088835.1 coordinate 5,776,683, forward strand.
AGACTTACATTCAATTAAATATGTGTGACAAGACTTGGAAATTGCTAACAGTGGAGGCTCTTCACTCAGTCTGACTGAGATTGATCTGTTTTGTAAAGAACAGTGGGGGGAAATCTCAGCTTCTAGACGTGTTGCTCAAGGTGGTTCCTGATCTCGAGTGAGAGTGCATACCCTTTGAGGTACCTAAATACGGGCAGGGAACCAATCGTGGTGGGCCCGCAGCCTCAAAGAGTGAACCCACAAACTGGTATAAGCAGACACCAAAACCTGGTTCTAAAAAGCAGCAGTGGTCTGAGCAGCGGATGATGAGCTGCTGAACACCTGACTGATGAAAGTCACTGTTACCCTGTGAGTGAGGGCAGTGGCATCCTGAGCTGCACTGGCAGCTCAGGGTGCCACTTCTGAAACAATCCTGTCATCTATCAGTTTTTAACATGTGCAAACATTAACCATTTTCCACTTCCAAGCTTGGGAGTCGGGGGGCCGTTTCGTTTTTCTTTTATTGCGACCTGCAATGGGACAACTTGGAGGATGAGTGGATGATAAATTTAATGGTTTGCAGCACTTTTTTTTTTTACGACGTAGAGTGCAGTTTCTTTTTACGAGAAGCTCATCCCATCATGTTCCCATAATTACAATTTGGATGTTGATTTGAGTCCCTTTCTCACACTTGGCTGCATATACAGATGATGTGATTAGACGACTCTGGTGAGTAATCTGGGAGAAATGCAGATCACCCCTAGAAAGAAAGCAGTAAATTGGTTATCTGGAGATGGTGGATTATCAACATCTGTGCTGCTCACTGAGACACACAAGTGAGTTTTTAACACCCTTTCTTTCTTCATAGCTGACTGAAAAAGTATTTACGCCCCTTAAAGTGTTTGGCCATTTGTCATGCTTCTACCACAAACGTCAGTTTTAACAGTATTTGAGTGTTAACAATAACTACCAAAAAAAAAACAAAAAACATCTCCCGACCACTGAGATTAAATCTTTTACAATCACATTGTTAGAAATGTCCTTCCAAGTTGAAGCCTGTTTTGTTTAGGTCCCAGTATGTCTTTAGTGTATGGAAAACTACAAATACTCCAAAGACGATGCTAGCTTCTTCTCCATCTTGGTGTTTTAGGACCATGTTCTCTTTCATTTGAGATTTTTTTTTTTATTTCATAACATCACTCTGACCCCAAGGTTTTTTATTTGTCTATATATTTTTAAAAAGTATTAATTCGAGAAACCTCTCTGCCCAGATTCATTTTTTAGCCATACTGGCCTTCTGTGGAGCTATGCTACTCCTCTAGAGTTACCATGAGCCTCTTGGCTGCTTCTCTGGCTAAAGCTCTCCTAGCCTGACTTGTCAGTTCATGCGGACGGAGACATCTTGGAAGGTTCACAACAGGATTGTAGTAATTTGATGCTAATATTGGAAATCGTTTCGATATCAGCCAAATAACGAGTATAGATTTGGTCTTCATGACTCTAACAAACATCTAACTGAACATCTTTCTCAATACTGGCAATAAATAACATACATGGAAGTATGGGTGGGCGATATGGACTTAAGGTTTTATCATGATAGTTTGTGGTAGTATCGTGATAACAGTAAAAGTGATGATAACTGTTTATTGTTTCTTTTGAAGGGGGACAGCAACTATAGCCACACAAACACAACTCATGAAAAACATTTGCATTTGTAACATGTTTCTTCAGGATGTCATCCATCATCCATCCATTTTCTTTGGTGGGGTCGGGAGGGTTGCTGGTGCCCATCTCCAGCTAACATTCCGGGCGAGTGGCAGGGTCACCTGGGCAGGTTGCCAGTCTGTCGCAGGGCAACACAGAGACAAACAACCATGCACACACACACTCACACCTAGGGACAATTTGGAGAGGCAAATTAACCTGACAGTCATGTTTTTTTTTTTTGGACTGTGGGAGGAAACCGGAGTACCCAGAGAAAACCCACGCATGCACAGGGAGAACATGCAAACTCCATGTAGAAAGACCGGGGCTGGGAATCGAACCCAGAACCTTCTTGCTGCAAGGCAACAGCTTTACCAACTGCGCCACTGTGCAGCCCTCTTCAGGATGCCAGTCACATTAAAAAAAATTTGATCTTGAGCTTCACACCGTAACAGCATTTAATCATATTTTCACATTTATTGATATTAATTGATTTCATTGAACAGACAGTGGAGAAGTTAGCAAAAACAGCTAATCCGACAATCCAGACATTTTGGAGTCTTTTAAGCATCATTAATCAGAATGTATTGTTAAATGATGAATCAAAATTCTTATCGTGATAAGACATGTATCGCGATAAAAGATAAACGCGATACTTTTTTTTTTCTTTTCTACTCAACTATCCACCACCTACTTTCTGCCATCCTGTCACGTAAAATTGCAACAAAACACGCATAAAGCCTTTCGTTGTAATGTTTCAAAAGGATTGGAAGAGGAAAAAAACAAAAGTACAAGACGGTACAAATTCCTCTGCAGACCAGCTTATATTGTGTTTCCCCCACACCGCAGCTCTTTGGTGAAATGCATCCATGTGCGCGCCCAGATTAAAGGCCCGCGTGTCGCCCTGCTCTCCCTCTGCAGGCTCTTCGGGGTGACGGGGAACTGTGCAGCCTGCAGTAAGCTGATCCCTGCCTTTGAGATGGTGATGAGAGCCAGAGACAACGTCTACCATTTAGACTGCTTTGCCTGTCAGCTCTGCCGCCAGAGGTAAGATTAGGGGAGCAATTAGCCAGGGAGATCAAATTCAGTTGACTTATCTGGAAGGTGCACTGGTGAGCACACTATTAGTGCAGGCGTAATCACAAGTTGATTAAATCCACAGCGGAGAAAGAAAGAAAGGAAGGAAGAAAAAAAAAAACCTCGAAGGGTTAAAGACTTTGTCAGACACTTGAATAGTTAATCAGGGCCGTGGCTATGCAAGATTAATTTTCTGATTATAATAGCAGTAGATGTATGCGGTATGAAATTATGCCTGGAGAAAAGAAAAACAACACTCTCGTGGGAAAACCTCGCGATTCGTTTGAGGTCCGGCGAGAAGCAGGAGCCGGTTCATATTTTGATTGTTTCTCTCTGCAGATTCTGCGTGGGAGACAAGTTCTTCCTCAAGAACAACATGATCCTGTGCCAGCTGGACTACGAAGGAGGCCATCTTAATGGAGGCTCTGACAGACAGCCACAATGAGAGGTAATATTCTGATAACAGTGAAGCGCAGTCTCACACAGCTGCGCTGACAGTTTGGACCAAACCATCCGTGAGATATCGTGACAGTGATTTTCCCCCCAACGCCTCCCAAATAAGACCATATGTAGATATGATGCTTCACACCAGAGACTGAAACTCCTCAGAGGAGAAGAAGAAGAAGAAAAAAAACATCCCAGTTGGAGAAATTTGAGTTTGGGTGGTTTGTGAATTGAAAGGAAGGGGGTGCATGCTTATGACAAACTAAAAAAAAAAAAAGTAAATGTGTGATATTTCAGATTACCTTTTGGTTGCAATTACAGCTGCAAATCTTTTTATGGTTTTGTCTCTGCCAGCTTTGCACATCTGGAAACTGGAAGTTTTGCCTCTTCCCTTTTGAAAAATAGCTGAAACTCAAACTACATGCAGAGCATCTGTATACAGTAAATTTTAAGTGTTGCCACAGACTCTCAGTATAACTGGACTTTGACAGGGCCATTGAAAAACATGGGAATGTTGTGAGTTAAACCCTCTTGTTGTGTGTCTGGCTTTCTGTTTGGAAGGGAAAACTTTGCCACAACCCGAGATCTAATGCCTCCTCAAACAGGTTAGCGGCTTCCATCTTCTTCTGTGCTCTGTCAGTGTTTCGCTGAGGAGATGTTGTTGTCAGCAATGCGTTCTACAAACAGGATAAGCATCATTTGTTGCTCAGCATCACAGGTGGAGAACATCAGAAGAGGAAGCAGAACCAATGCATAAATAGTCTCTATCAACATCTTAAGCCAATAATCAAGACTCTTAACACAGACGTCAAACTTTATTCACCTGAAAGTTTTGCAAAACAGCTATTAGTTATTAGTTATAATTTATCTGGAAAAATGTGTGAAACAAAGTGAGCTAAGCATTTTCAGAGCTAGCAAAAACACTAAAGTGCTAAATGAAAGATTAGACCGGGAACATAAATGTCTAACTATGTGAATTTGTAACAGAACAGTTGGTAACCAAAATTTTAACACAGACGTCAAACTTGATTCAACTGAACGTTTGCAAAGCAGCCTAGTAAATTAGGAAAATTTAATTTAGCAGAAGCTAAGTGCGCTAAACATTTCTAAAGTTAACAAAAAAGCTGTAAAGTGCTAAAAGAAACATTTTTATTCTATTATTAACACATTAGAGAAAGTTTCCCCCCTACAGAGTTTAGATAGACCATCATGCCTTGCTGGGTTTGTAGCTTTGTCTTGTCTGCTCTGTTCCTGCTTCTATCATGAAATCATTCACAAAGTGACTCCGTTTACCACTTACTGGGATTTATTTAGGACTCAGAGTAAAGACGCCGCTAAATACAAAGACCCACCACACTTTTCAGATTTTTATTTGTAAAATCTTTCGAAAATAGAGCACCACTCTGCTTCCACTCTGCAATTCTGTACACATTTGTGATGGACTATCATATAAAATACCAACAAAATGCACAGAAATCTTAGGTTCTAAAAGTGCAAAGGTCTCTGGAGAATTATTAGTTTCGCAAGGCGCTCCATGTAAGAGTGGAAGGGGCTGCAGCTCCTTCCAATGTCTTCAAATCTTGAAATGAGTTCCAAATCTATAAAGTTTTATACTGGTGGAAGAAAAGTTGGATGACACTAAAAAAAAAAAAAAAAAAAAGTTAGAATCCGCTGCATAGTTATCGTGTTGGGAAATGTTTCTTAAATAAGGGGTCTAGGGAGTTTATTACGGCAGAAAAACACTTGTGAAGTGTTTTTTTCTTCTTCTTTTTTGCTGCTGCAAAGTGACCCGAGGATCTTTTATATTTTCTTCTCTCACAGCAGATCTGGAGAAGGGACCACTGTGAGCCAGCTGGACCATGAAACTCACAGCAGCACACTGCTCATCAGCTTCTTGCTTCAAACTGAACTCTGAAGAATGTAAAAAAAAAAAAAAAAAAAGAAAAAGAAGAAAATCTCCGATTGGACACATTTGCCGCGGCCGATGTTTGAACTCTTCGCTGCAGTTTTTTAGTTCCCTAAAAAACTGACCGTTCCGATCAGATGAGCTCGAGGTCAGCCAGGAAGCGAAACTGGAGAAACCGTGAGGAGGACGTTTCCCACAATGCTTTTTATGGACTGCGAACTGGAGCGTTGCGGATTCTGACAATAATTTGAGGAGTTTGTTTAAAAAAATAACAACAACAACAAAAAAATTGATACAACAGACGAATGAAGTGAGTCGGGAAAAGAATCAGAAGCTGTAAGACTGCCGCATTCTCCTGGCTGTCATTTTTGGAGGAAAACGAAATAATAATAATGATAACAGTAAAATAAAACTTAGATTTCCAGCCCACTTTAAATATATTCAAACTGTTTCCCTTGCTGCTTTTTTTTCTTGATTTATTAAACTGGAATTAAATCACAGTTTGTCTGCCTTTTATGTACCAACATTACTACATGTGACATGATAGGGTCACTTTAGGTCAAAGACAGGATTGCTTGTTCTGCAAGAATAAAATCCTGCAGAAAAGGTCAAATAGAAATATAATATCTGAACATACACTAGATAACGCTCTTCATTTATTACATACCCAGATTCAACGGACAGGGATGGACTTGCTTTTTAACATTGAAATTATTGTTAAAAAACAAAAACAGAATGACACTAAATACTGAACCTAAACCACAGGATTTAAAAGGCCCATTAAAATCGCCCCTGGTGTTTCTGCAAAGTAAACATCTCAGTCAGCCGGTGTCATAAGATCTGGCAGAAGGAGGCTCGAGTAGGAGAATTTATTTATTTTTTTAGTATGCTGTGTGGAATAAAAAGATCAATGTTTGAACAAATTCTGAAGCATTTTCATCAGATAAACCAAAGCAGGAAGTTAGCCTCGTGTGTTTTGAACGATTATGGAGTGCAACATGAGGCACAATCGTCCGCCTAACATCGACTGCCAAACGCCACGGCAACGCTCATATGAAGTTGTCTGAGCATTCAATGCTACCTGGGTTAAACCGTTAAGAGTCTGTTTATATTCCTGGTTGATGCTTATCACTGCTTTTTGTTTTTGACAATTTTCACCACTTGTAAAATGACTACTGGCTGGTTCAGGTGTTAACCAACATCGTTCTGTCGTGGCAGATGATGTGGTTGTTCTGCAGCTCCAACTCCAACAAAATGTAGTTGGTACCTGAAACTAAATCTGTCTGTTCGAGTCCGCCCTGGTCCTCTACGGGACTTGCTTTTATAACCTAAATGTTTTTATTGTGGCTGTTCTAGCGGTGGAGAAAAAATAGCCACACTTGTTATGAAAAATTACAGTTTGAATTTAGGTCAAACATTTGGTGAAATATGACACCTTCTTCATTGTAACTATTGTGTTTGTAAAAGATATTTGGGGCACCTGGATATTTTGTGTGTATTAGAATTTTAATTTCATTTGTGTATGTACAAATGTAAACAGCCCAGTAATTTTTCTCTGTAGCACAAGAAAGACGCTGCTGATGTTGTGTCTAGTTTAAGAGAGGCTTAGCACCAATAATGCCACATTTGTAGCCCATGTAATATTTGTCAGCTCAAGTATTTTCCATTTTAACAATATTTTACTCTTTACTTTCTCTATCGATCGACATTTAAAATACGGTCCCTTGGCGACCCCTGGCGGTAAAACATTGTAATTGCCGTTCATTCTCACTTCCGCTCCTGCGTTCAAAGAGGAAGTCCCACTGCTCCATCATGTCTTCTCTATTTTTGTGACTTCAACCTGTTTGTTTAACGCTGCAATACAGCCGGAAGGCGGCCGCCCAGCTGTCGGTATGTCAATGTCAACGTTTCAAAAGGTGACCCTCGCGACGTGCCTCGTGCTGTGCGTCGCGCTGCTGCTTCCCAAGATGCTGCTGTCCAGGGGGAAGAAGGATGCTGCCGAGCGGCCAGAAGGTGCGTCGCCATTTATTTTCTATCCGTAAAACCGTCCCTGTATTTGATTTGGTGGTATTTTGGTTTCGGGCAGGTTCATAATTCTATCACCTTCAGCCGTATGAGATGGGTGTGTTTATTGTGTTATGTGGCATGAAATATTTCCGAGACAATTCTATTCTTCTTCTTGTAATTGCATTTTCCTCCCTACGGGCGGCGCCAAAACACCCAAGTCAGAAATTGAATGTACCCAGTTTTTCAGAAGCGTAAAGAAAAGTTAACATTATAAACGGATAGGGGTTGAGCGCGCGACCCCTATCCGCGCTCAACCCGTCCTCCACGCGGCTGTCACAGGTTCGAGTCCCGTTGTCTGTCTTCCCCATTCCTCACAACCCTCTTCCCTGTTGACTCCCTGGTCACTAAAGTCAAAACATAAAAAAAATTAAATACATAGAAAATAATAATAATAATAATAATAATAATAATAATAATAATAATAATAAAAACAGATCATTTGAAAGCCTGCTTAAAGTAGTTAAAAGTTCTAGTATTTGTTCATTTGGGTTTATATTGCATTGGTCCTGTTGGGTTGGACAACCATCTTACCAACTTGGCCTGTTCCCTGCAGGCTCAGGTCATTTCCCTCCCATGATGCACCGGCAGGTGGCTCCAGAGGGCCGTAGCCAGAGGGCAGCGGGGTCCGGGTTCTCGAGGGCCCATAACTCTGATTCCATGTCCAGGGCTAAAGGAGCCGGGACAGGAACCGGGACCGGAGGCAAATCCAACCTGGCGGGACAGATTATCCCCGTGTACGGCTTTGGGATCTTACTCTACATCCTCTACATTTTATTTAAGGTAAAAACAAAAAAACAATCATGTATCACTGGCCTGAGGAAGGAGCTCTACTAACTAGAGCAACAGGATGTGGGAATCATTGGGAATGTTGCATTTTTAGATCACATCTAAAGGGAACAACAAGCCGTCAGCTAGAAGGTGTCTTCCACATCGATCTGAGAATATGAAGAGGAAGATCAGTGAGTTTCATCTTATTAATAAACCTGTTTGTTGATTCCGTAATATCTGCATACCGTTTGCCTGTAAAAAGTATTCACTTCCCGTGGATGATTTACCCTTTTGTTACTTTTATAAATAATAATACATAAACTAACTTGCTTGTCTAAAATATTGTTTAACATAATTATACTTTTTTTTTGCCAACATTTCTACTTTGGTTCCTTCTGTTATTCAGAGATCTAGTTCATTTATTCAAACCTAAGCTGGGCCGCCATGTTTGTTTCAGAAAGACGGCTCTTTCTCCTAGCAACCCCTCTGTGGAAACCACCTTTGTTTGATCTGTTTCTGAACTTTAACATTTAGCATTCTGAATCTCAGATGAAGCTCCTGGGTTTGTTGTAATTTCTCCACATGTTGAACCTAAAGGAGTTTCAGTCCAGTGAAGATTGGGAACAATGTCTCAAATGTTTTTATTGTGTAAATAATCTTTTATTGGTTGCTATTTTGACTGTAAAATGCTGGAAACAGCCTTGTAGAGCAGAACCTAGCTGATACTTTCATCCCTAAAACCTATGGAAGGAGTGAAGGTGAACTCAATATTCCCGAACTGGCGTTGGCTGCCTGTACGATCGGTTCCGCACCGTCTGAACGTCTCGTCTCTTCGGTCCCTCAGCTGACTTCGAGCTGGCCCAGCTGCAGGAGAAGCTCAGGGCGACGGAGCTGGTGATGGAGAACATCGTCTCCAGCGCCCACCACAGTCCTGACAGGTGACTCTTCTTCTGCTAAAATAATTGTTAAACTTTTTTGAGTTGAGGTTGCACTACTCTGGAAAAACAGACTAGAAACTACTACTGCATCTGCAGGGTGACGGGGGTCACCGCCGACCAGGAGGAGAGTCTGCTGCAGCAGCTGTCAGAGATAACCAGAGTGATGCAGGAGGGTCAGCTGGTGGACGGGATCCTGCCGGAGAAGAAGGTCCAGGAAGGCTGGGAGGGTGAGGGAATGTTGCAAACTCACCAAATTCCAAACAAGTTCTGAAGACTCAATAACTGTGTTTCCATTGATCATATAGTTGAAGTCACAAAAATAAATCCACTCAATAGAAACATGGCAATTTCGAAAAAACTATTCTTTTTTTTTTTGCTAAAACGTTTTTGTGCTAGTATGAAGTCATTTTTCATCTGTATCAAAATTAGTGTGTTTTGCAAAACTGCGACAGAAACACTAGCTACATTTCCCATTTCCATTGATCATTTCATTGCGCAAACTGGAATTGCGAAAATGAATTTGCTGCAACATTCCAAATAAAAAAAAGTCATGTTTTCTGATAATAAAAAACTTTTACGTGCTAACATGAGTTAGTTTTTTGGTTGTATCGAAATTTGAATATTTGCAAAACTGCAATGGAAACTGTAGTTAGGTCTCCGTTGAGCACATAAACCACACAAATTGGAATTCTGAAAATAAATTTGCTTAATGGAAATGCCAAGTAAAAAAAATTAATGTTCTCCGATAAAAGGTTTTTGTGCTAGGAGGTTTTTCTGCTGTATCAAAATGAGTGTATTTCACCAAACTTTAATGGAAAGACGTTTTTTGCATCACTCAAAGTCACATGATCCGCAACCAGACATTGCCACTTATTGTGTGAACAGACTTCTTCATGTGTGATTTTAATTGTGTTTATTTAATGGAAACACTGTCGTTGCAAAATTGTGGGGTTTTTTTAACATTAGCGGAACATTGAAAACGTTTTGCTCACATTTGTAATGGAAACACAGACGCATTTTTAGGCATCACACAAATCATCTGATCAATAGCTGCATGTTACTACAGGCGGAAACGACAAAGAAGGAAGTGGTAGGGGGATGACTTATCGCGTGAACAAACGTATCCAGGCATGATTTTAATTGGAAACGCAGTAATTGCAAAATTATGATTTTTTTTTGTCATTAGTGGAATATCAAAAAAGTTTGTAATGAAGACTCAGCTAGTGACTATATTTGCTCCAACATTTCCCAGACTATCCAGAGGAACCTCGCCCGTGTTGGGACGGTGCCCAGTGCTGCTGTCAGCACAGCCCAGAAGGAGAACCTGATGCAGACAGAACAGAAGAGGCTTCAGACAACCAGGTGGAAAACCTTCTGGGAGGTTTTAAAGGTCAAGAGTCTGGAGACACTGAAGAAAGAGTAAAAGAGGAGGAGACAGAGCATCAGCACAACATGGAAGGTGCTCAGCCTGACCTGGCCGGGGTCCTCAAGGAGCTGGAGCTCACCCTGAAGGTGACCTCCATGTTGGAGCAGGAGAAAATCCACGAGCTCAACCGACCTGCGGCGACGGAAACATCCGGTGGCTCAGTGAGACGGAGGAACAAGAGAAGGAAGGCCAAGAAAGCAGCACCCTGACTCTCCCATGAGGCTTAGCAACGTTAGCTCGGGCTTTAGGAGCTCTCAGCAGATTGGCCGTAGCATGGCAGCTGGTGTTAGCATGACAACACCAGCCATGGTCATCTTTGCTTGAACTGGAAGAGAGCAGAACCTGAGCGTCAGGAAAGGCTCTACCTGAAGGTTTGGTATCGTAAAGTAGCATTTAAATGAACCGTTTAATAAGCTAAGTTCATACTGTAACACCGACATTAACCCAGCAACCTGTTTATGGGATTTACTATTTCTGACAAAAACTGTCAGCCAATCATCACTGGTGTATTAAATTTGGGCTTTTATTGATTTATTTGAAATGTTCTGTTTAGAAGTCGGGCCGGACCGAGGCATAAGCAATAACATGCTGCTGCATAAAAGAACTTGGTATCACACAGAGCAGGTTGATCTGGGCAGGAGTTGTTCACCTATGAAGGCAAATGTTTAGAATTGGAAAGTTACGTCAACAATAAGCTATAATTTATTACTTCATCACCATCTAAAATTGTTAAAAGCTCAAGTTTTTTGTTTAATAAAAAGTGATAAAATATTTATAAATTACATAGCCAGGCCAATGAGAATCAAACTAAAAAACGACTGAACTGTGCAGATATGTAATCATGCAAGAAACTTAAATTTTATTTTTTTAACTTTGTTCTGGCTCGTCTCTGCCCGTGTTTCCCACATTAGAAAGAAGACAGGCTAAAAGATCGCCGTTACCCTTTGAAAACATTTTCAGACTTCCGTTTTTAGTTTCCATTTTAGCATGCAAACTAAAAACGGTTTTTCCTGAAAACGTATGAGGATGTTTTAGAAAGCTGTTGTCGGAAAAGCACACAAGTTCAGACAGAAAATATTAAGATATTCTGAAAGACAATAAACGCTTTTGCTTCCTCATATTTCATGTTCATTTAAACTTCTGATCAAACGTTTTGGGCTCAAATCCGTTTAAAAAAAAAAAATTGACCAAAAGCACAACTCAAAAAAAAAGAATGTTTATTACTATAATGGTAGATTTTACCCATACAATAAAAAACGTTACATGGGTTGATGTAGGCAAAGACTAATTTGAATGAACAGTTTTGTGAGTGGCACATCACGACAGCCTTCTCCTCTACAGAGCCGCATCATCCGGTTGGTCTGGGGGTTTTACGGAGGCTCTGCTCCCTCAGTGCTCCATCGGCTCATCAGGTGCTTCTCCAGAAGCCAGCTCCTCTGCAGGCTGGGCGACCTGGACGGAAATACAGATTGTGTTTTAGTTCACGGATATTCGTTCAGATGAAAAGCGGCGTGATGCGAGCCGAAGCGCTCTACCTTTCTCTGCGGTCTCTCCTCCAGCCCCTCCAGGTACGGAGCCACTACGTCGTCGTCGTAAATGGTGAACTCCATGTCCTTACCCACGATGCCGATGGAGACGTTCTGCAACACATTCATTCGTCATGAACCAACCGCCCCAACAGAAAATCTCCATGCTGATTTTAAACAATGATAGGCACTGAAAGGCAGGGGTGTCCAATCTGCGGCCCGGGGGCCATTCGTGGCCTCTTGACCCATTAGAGCAGAAGACGACCTTTTAAACCACAGTTAGGACAAAACTACAACCTAGAAATGAAAACCTTTCCACAAAATGTTAGGTGCAAAGTATTCATCTTTTAAAAAACAAGCATTATGCTTTCCCTTTAATCTCATACGAGTTTTTACACTAAAGCAGACATTGGTGAGCACAAACTTGCTCTTAATTGCCTTATCAAAACTTTTTCAAATAAAGTGATCTATATCACAACTTAGTCAAAATTGTTTTGTTTTCTTCAGTCAAGTCCAAAATTACAACCTAGTCTTAAAGCCATGTTAAGAAAATTAATTACAAAAATTATGAGTGGTCATAACATTAGGAAAATAAAGTTGTATGAAAATAAACTTGTAATACAAGAATAAAGTTGTGGTTTTATGAGAATAGTCGTAGTTTTACATCAATAAAGTTGCAGTTTTCCGTAAATAAAGTCGTATTATTACGAGAATACTCATAACGTTACGATTTCATTCTCGAAAATTGACAACTTTGTTCTCGTTATACTATGACTTTATTCTAGTCATTTTGTTTTCTTAGTTTGATCCTAATATTTCGTCAAGCAAAATAAATCACAGCGGTTGCCTTTATTCCAATAAGGAAAACCCTTATCAAGCTTTAGATCTACAATGATTCATACATTCCTTTCCTACAAAAAAAATCTACTTTCTTTGTTTAGTTAAAATATTTCATATTTCTTTATTGTTTATGCAGGGAAAAATAAATCTCTTTTTGTGAGTTGTGTTTTTTTTTTTAAACTGTATTTTACAGTTGACGATCTTGTAAAAGGTTTGGCCGCCGCGGCTGAAAGGGAACCTGGTACCTTGGTGGTGAGGTCCTGCTCGGTGGGGAGCGTTTCTCTGAGCGCGCGGAGGCCATGTTGGACCAGTTCATTCAGAGCACCTGCCAACAACAAGGTTCCCTACTGAATGACGTCACAAAACGCTTCTCAATGAGTTTTGAATAAAATCAGAATCTTACAGTCCTGGAACTTGTCCATGCACCTCTCCAGGTAGGTGCGTGCAGACTGGGAGCGCGCTCCGATCGACATGGCTTTGCAGTCAAAGTAGTTTGCCGATGGGCAGGTCTGGAAGATGTGAGGCCCCATGTCCTGGCAGACAGAAAGATCTCAGCGCTCCACTTATCGTGCTTCAAGTTAACGCTGGAACTCTGCAAATCCAAACAGCAGAAACTTACATCATAGCCGGCGATGAGGAGTCCGACTCCATAGGGCCTCCTCCCGTAGCGCTGTGTGGGAATCTGGGTTTCTATGGGTTCAGTTCAGGATCACACTTTTTCACACTACGACTAAAAATACATTTAGCTAACCGTTAAATTTGCTCGTTTTCTTTATTCGTTGCTTTTCCTGGAAATGAGTCGTCATTTTTTCTGTAGCTTGCTTTGTGATAAACAAGCAGAAGAAGGGAAGCAAACTGTCAGGATGAAGCTTTTTGACCTTTACACTCCATACCAGTAAGTGGCGGTAATGCTGCTAACTGTTTGTTGCCAACCGCCAATAAAATCAAGAAGAAGCTTTTTGACCAATCACAGATCTTTATAAAGTCTGCCTTCCAATTTGGGTCAATATCAATGTTATTTTTGTCCGTTTTTGTCCTTAAATGATCATGTTTAGTCCAGTAGAACCAGTTCTACTTTCCTCATTCCAATGGATAGACGCTTGTGTGCCATTAATATATTGGGCACCACGTCATTTTCAGCAGTCTAGCATTGTTTTGTTTTTTTTTAGCCCCAACACTGACCCTAAAGTTTAAACAATTTTTCAAATGAGAACTTCAATAACGGAAAGGATACTGCTGCCGATGAGTGAAACGAGACGAGAAATCGGAAGGGGTCGGTCAAAGACGAACCTCGAGTCCAAACACTCCTGACGCATAAAGTTACTGCAAGAGAGAAGGTTAAAGGTCTGATTAGTCAAAACATACAAAGCAGGTAAATCTGGTTAAGAGACGTGTTCCTGTTTGATGTCTGTCAGATGGAGGTGAGAGAAAATCCACCTATTTAAAGGGGAAGTAGTCTGTATAATCCAAACATATAGTGGCATTTTACAGCACTATATTAGCTTCAATTGTTATAAAAATGTTGTATATATATCAAAAATGACAGAAGAAATTTGTAATTGGGCCTCTGTTTCTTTAAGAAACTCCTGCTCTTTCTGAAACTCCGCCTCCAGGAAGTCATCTCAACATCATTTCTCTATGAAGCCTTAAACAAAGTTTTTTTTATTTTACCAGTGTTTCACTGAGCAGTAGCTCCTACAACCAGCTCAGCAGACACTCAGTTCCACCAGGTGTTTGCTAATTGCTGCTGGCTAGTCTGAAGGAACCGAGTGGCTGGATAATCTGAAGTTCAATCAGACCAAACTTTTCTTGTTTTAGCTCAGTCAGAATCACCAGAATTATTTTTAATTGCCAAATGCCATAATATTGAGAGAAAGAAAATATGTCAAGAGCTTTTATTGACGTCTCTCTGAAATGTCCAACATCCAGCTGGTTCCAGGTGATAAATGTCCTTCATGTCCTACCAGAGCAGCCTGGCGTCAGCAGTCAGTCCGGCGATGGAGATGCCAATGTGGTTGTCGACATGCAGGATCTTCTTCTGGTGGGCAGCCAGTTCAGACTGGGCTCTCTGTTCAGAATTAAAACAACATTTGATCATACCAAATCCGAGGGTTTTGACATTTTGCACAAACATCTTGCTTGGAAGGTGTCGTTTTCCCAAAATGAAATGAGATGCTCAGATCAAAGATAACAAAAGGAATGATTAAAATTAATGAGCTCTGTCAGTAATCTGACACAAGCACATTATTCTCTCTGAAAAGGCATGAAGACGTTCGGAAGAATCATGACAAAATGTGTTATTTCACACAAAACTAAGTATTATTTCATGGGTATCAGTCATACACACAGTTTTGTAGTTATGTTTACTATTATCCAGAATCCTGAATTAATGAGTTACAGCAACATTTAAATTCCCTTTGGGAACAGTAAAGTATTTTTGAATTTGAATTGAAAACAGTATGGATTGGTAAATGAACCAGAGGTTGTAATCAGCTCTGGTCTGATGTTAGCAGGTCAGATACAGAAAAATCTGTTGGGTTTTTTTTCCCCCCACCTTTCAGAAACGTTATTAGTACTAAGAACAATTATTGTCAATCTGTATGCAAGCCAACCAGAACCACCTTACTCTGATGTTAAAATCGGTAAAATCCTAACACAATCACATTTCCCTTCCCATCCCAGAGGGTTGTATGATCGTACCTTCAGTGCAACGAGGACAGCGTGTGTTCTGGACTTCAGTCCCACAGTTGCTGAGCCTTGCTTCACCGCTTCCATGGCATATTCGATCTGATGGATGCGACCCTGCGGACACAGAAGCGCCTCAGAAAACGGCCCTGAACTCGGTGCAACTGGAGCCTGCGGGGGACAAAACTCACCTGAGGGCTCCATACTGTTACATCGTTGTCGTACTGGTTGCGGAACTGGAGAGAAAACAAGCAAGAATTCAAAAAGGAATGCAGAACAAATTATACACTTTGATAGCTGGAAAAACACAACCGAGCCAGACGCACGTAATTATCTTCCATAATCACAAAGTTCTTTATGAAAATGTGTGTTCAATAAAAAAAAAACTTCGAGGTAAAACGCAACACTCGGTTCTGTGCCCGTCTAAAGCCTCCGCTGTTTTAGTCAGGGGTTTTAAATGACCGTATAGCGGCTAAATAATTGATAAATCCACGTTAAACGATGACAACTCAGTAACCGATGCTAGCTCGAACCATTTATTAGTTGTAGCGTCAATTGGATTAAAATATACACATTAAATGTATCTAAAGATTTCTCCAAGCAAATTTCTTTACATATAAGAATGCAACACAAATATATCATGTTATTTTAATAAAAAGAAAGTGACCTGAGACAAAGCGAAAGTAAAGCCACGGTTCTCCCTCCGCTCAGGGCATTTATGCTAACTCAATCTGGTGCGGCTAACTTCAGCTAGCACCTCTATGGTACGCTGCTGCCGACGGCTTAACCGCACAAATAAGCTTCTCAGTTTTTAGTATGTGGTTTAAGGAGATGTGTTCTCGAGTATTCCACAGTGGACTTTAAAGAAAAGTTGCTTCACGTTCCCTCTGAGTAAGCTTATAATGCTAACAGCTACTGAAGCTGTTTTGCTTACTCACAGTGCACACAACTTAGCAGGCTAACGCTTAGCATAGCCCGACTAAATTAACCCCCGATCAAAAATAGCAACATAACAATAACTAACTGGACGTTTTATTGTTAATGTACATATCGCATATTATTAAAGTGATAAAGCGGCATTCAGCTTCATTCAAACCTACCATATCTGCTCAGATAATGTCCAAGTTCCAAGGATGTGCCGCTGTGATACTCGATTGTTCTTCCTGGATGTGATGACAGGGGAGAGCAGAAGAATGCCGATTTCAAACCAGTCATCGGCCAAACCTCACCCCCCGCCCTCCCAGTATAATTAATTTTCTCGGAAAATTTAATTTAATTTATTATTATTATTATTATTATTATTATTATTATTATTATTATTATTATTATTATTATTATTATTATTATTAAACCATTTAAGAATATGTGGCAAGACACAAAAATTTATTTTCAAGATCCCAATTCATCAAATCTGACTGATCTTGACTTTTGCTAAAATCAGTCTATTAGTCAAGTAGAAGCAGTGGCGAGATATCTCAACGGACTTGCATCTTCTGAATAGAACATTATTATTTTTAGATATATAGTTATTAAAAGGATTAATTATTTATGTATTTAAATCTTGTAGCTTCCTACTCCATTTTAAAATGATTCACTTCTTTTTGTTAGATGATCTCACAAGGTAAATAAATTCTAAAATATGTAAAAAATAAATAAATAAATAAAAAAGTTGTCCATTAACATTTTGCTTTGCTACATGCTGCCACAGTATTCAAAAATATTTCTTTTTATGTCACAATGGACTTTTTTTTTTTAAATTGACATTTTCTGTCAAATATCCTTGAATTCGACTACAGTTTTATTCATGTACAAAATAAAAACGTGAAATTGAATTATGTCTCCATACCTTTTATGTAAGTAAATATGAATATATCAATAATATGAAATAAATAGAACTAACATAAATTTCCTTAACTGCGGATGTTGTTTTACATCAGTTTTCATCCTGGACACACAATGGCAGTATTCGGACACTAGGTGGCAGTGACGACTTAGAAGAAATCACTGCACTCTTTCACCAGTTCGGATTCGATGTTGCGGAACGTACGTTATTATTGTGTGTCCAGATTTAGTTTGGAGAACAATTCAGTTTGGACAAACCCACTAACTGCTTTCCCTGAAGAAACTTCAACGAAGAAGACCCGGCGGACCTGTAGACAACAACTGTGAATGTCCTATAAGCGTTTGCACATTTCTGATGTCTTAAACCTAAACATTCTTACATTCAGGTGTCATTTCTTAGGGTATTCTGATTTGTTCTGACAAAGACAATTTCTGTCAGTGTTTTTTTTTTTTTTTAATTAACTAGTGCACTTCAAAGGAGACACATGCACGTTGTGTTAGTAGTCTTCATTGTCCTGCTGGGGTCAGACTCTGGCTCCGACATGTAAGATACGATGGACAAGTCTTCCGTTGTTGACATCTGTGGTAGATAATCGTATCGCTGCTATCAAACTACAAAAATGGCCGAACGAGGGGTAAAAGATGGGGGCGGGGCATGTCATGTCTCAATCACAATTAAAAAATAATTGCTCTAACGATTTGCTCTAAAACGCCTCAGAACAGGTAAACGAGCCGTCTGTGGAGCTAATAACCAGGGATTCAGACCAAAACATTGCAGTTCTACTTTAAATAGATGATTTAAATATGAAAAGGAAGTATTTAAAAGCATGAAATGTCCGCTTTAAAGTATTGTTTGAGAACAAATTTCCGTTTTGTGGACCAGTTTTGCACAAACGTTGCATAAAAGTGACCAGAGGCATGGCATGGCCTCATGGCATGGTTGTAAAAAACAAAAAATATTTCTCTTCAACCGCCACATGCTGACATCCAGAAAATTTCTCGACACCCGCCGCCTTTCTTTTTCCGGAAATCCATAACTGTATTTTTACTGGATTGCCCCCAAGACTGATAGTAAGAGACAGGAGTGTGTTCAGTTTTCAAGGAAGGTGTAACAAGTACGTTTTCTGTATAATCTCAATACGTTTTGTAATGTGCAAAAAGAGAAGGGGGCACTGGGGGCTGGGGGGTAATCTTTCTCTCATTCTATCACTCTTCAGTCTGAAAAGAAGTCTCTAAATGTTTCATCCTGTACCTTATGAGTGACCATAACTCACCCCGCTCTCCCCCCCCCACCCCACTGATGGCACGATGTACCCTTGATCCGGCATGGGGTGGGGGGATCTTGTGATTGGTGGTGTGTGTGGTGTGGGGTGAATTAGTGCGGCCGTGCTGACGAGCTCCCCACCCTCTGCCAAGGCGGTGGCAGCACGACTTCAGCCATTACATCAGCTCTCCGGCTCCCTCCTCTGTGATTGAGATTGTAAAGGCTGTGCTGAGCTCAGCATGTTTTATTTTATTTTATAATTTTTTTCTTCCCTCTTCATCCCGAGGCCCTCATTTAACTCTGCCAACTCCCTAGCCGCTGCCAACTCCAGCCTCTCCCACCGCCACCACCTCCACCCACCTCCACCCACCTCCCTCTCTACTGTTTAATTTTTCAAATGGAGAGCAGCCTGAGTCACTGTGCGACGGGTCCAAGCCACACACAGCAGACCTGGAGATGATATCCTGAAGGAAAATGCATTTAACCGCTGAATACAGTGTGTTTGCTTCCATCCCTACAAACATTGTTTTTAAGTTTGTTTATTCGTTTCCATACCAGTTTAGGATGTTATTGCATCAACTTTTTTTTTTCTATTTGCTTCTGTTGTTTTAGAGGTATTCCACATTTTTGAAATGAGGTCCTGTTGAGCGATTACAACCAGCGAATATCTTCCTTGCACTAGCTAGCTGTCTTGGCATCTTCTTTAGTACAAACCCTGATCATCTTAAAACATCTCTATTTTCTAAAACAATTCATTGTCACGCTTGAGTTGGGCAATCAATTACACAAAAGTTTATAATTATTCACCTTGGAAATTGAGGTAGGGTTGTGTGCCTCACCAGTGAAACAAATACTAAGAACAGAGCATGTAAACCAGTTCAACTTAGAAAAGCTTTTTGATGTAAAATTAAAGCAGACTAAAAAGCAAAATTATTTTGAAGTAGTCTAAATGAAGACAATTTTCTCAATCTGTACCGTTTAATCATTGCCATGGTTATATTAGCCAGTTTTCTACAAACTAACTAATATCTAAACAGGAAATTGAGCTTGGAGGTGGTGTGCCATAAATGATTCTCCTGGTTGAAACAAGTACTGAGAACAGAGCATGTAAACCATTTCTGCTTAGAGAAACTTTTTGATGTAAAAGTAAAGTGGAGTAAAAAGCAAAACTACTTCAACATAGTAATGAAGAGAATTTTCTTAATCTGTCCCTATAAGTCATTGCCATGTTTGCATAAGGCATTTATTTACAAAAAAAAAACAATTAATACTCATCCATCCATCCATTTTCTAACACCCTTGTCCCCAGTGGGATCATGAGGGGTTGCTGGTGCCTATCTCCAGCAAACGTTTTGGGCAAGAGGCGGGGTCACCCTGGACAGGTCGCCAGTCCATCGCAGACTAATTAATATTGACAGGAAATTGACCTTGGAGGTGGTGCGCCACCAATGATTCTCCTGTGTGAAACAGGTACTGAGAACAGATCCAGCAAAGTGTTTTCTGGTAGAATAACTGTCTGGTATAGAAGTTAAATAAAGAGAACAGAAATTAATTTCTGTTCTCTTTAGGGTTAGGGTTAGGGTTAGGGTGAACACTTTCCTATTGCTTTTCACACTGCAACAAGTATAATATTTTTGACATTTTAACAGAACTTTACTTGAAACATTTGGAACTATCTCTTTAAGCTGGACTGGAGTTATTAATTTACAGAACAAAGCTTGGAAACGTACACCTTGCTTTCCTGTTTCTTAAAATAGGTCCAGATTTGAGCCCTGGAGACGGAGGGGGTTAATGGGCGGGAAACGTGCCAGGTTCGCATTAAGCTGAGAGCCAACCATAGAAAAGAAGGTCAAGGCTCACCAATTCTCGATCTTAGGCCATACCACTATGTTTATAGCTCCTTATACTGGATGTTGTCATTGACTCCAACATTTCCTGCGGCTAAAAGCCTGGGCTTGTAGGTGTGAGCGAAAAGGTTAGCAGGGAGACTCGGTTCCCTGCTGTCAGCTTTCTGTTTTTGCGCTTGTGCAGCACTTACATGGTAATTCGCTGATGAGGCTTTTAGGTATTAAAAAAGCACATTCTGCCCTTAATAATATCAGCAAGACTGTTGTTCTGTCTTTGCATCTCCACAGAAAGGACTGCTGGGCTATGTAGTTGACATAAACACAGTTTTAAAGCTGGTGGGACAGAAGTCTAGTAGTTCTTAAGTTAGAGAAGACCGGAGGACGGGGCTCGTCATTTTTCACAAGCTGCCATTTTGAATTCTTCAACAACCTGTTGATAACCTTGTTTCACCAAGAGACATAAAGAAGAATGGTAAAATTGTTCTGTTTCATAATGTTTATGCCATTGTGTTAATGACATTAGTTTACCCAAGATATTGAATTAGCTAACTTGAGATAACTTTAGCCTGAAATTTGATAGTTAGTGCAAGCTAGTCCTAGCTATCTGTAATGTTCAAACTTTGACAAAAAAAAAATCTGACAAAACAGTCAGCATCGTCACGTTAATTTAGTAGCGTTTCATACTGAGCAGGAACTTTTTTTATCCAGATTTAAATGTTTATAAGTCGCTAACAGGAAGTACATAAATAACTAAGAAGTTAAAACTAAACAGGCAGCTGCAGACTCAGTGGTATCAAAAACTTGCTATGTATTATCATTTCATCCCTTTTTTTGTTATTTTGTACTTTAAACAGAACATTTTGTACATATGTCGTTGTTGTTGAGGTTTCAATCACCTTTTAGACTCTTTGATTCTTGTGCAACATGACAGATTGTGACCTCTGATTAAATCAATCAATTGGAGTCCTAAAACCAGATTTCCTGACAGTAGACCAAGCATTAAACATAGAAAATTTGCGTCAAGCCTTGACGCATGGTTGGTGTTAAAAGTCCAGAAATATAAAGAACCATTTTATATCTGACAAGTTTAGTTTTGAAACAACCTAAACAGCAAAGGAGCTAGGTGACCAGAGCCAGTTTCCATGTTTTCCTCTGTATTTATGTAGTAAATACTTCAAGCTGAAGTATATCGGCTTCCTCCAACAATTGAAAACACGGGTAGGTTAATTTGTCCTAAAATAACCTTAAGTGGATACACCACTACTTGCTGAGGTAGCCTCTAGCTACAGCTAGCCTTAACATTAGACAGACATTAGAGGATATCTAAAGTGCCCATCCACTGGTTAATATTTAACCCAAATCTGGGTTGGCAAAATAACCCAGATGTTATTAAGTGTAGGAAAAGACCATCTCTGTGGCCAAACCGAACCAGACTTGTTTTAAAACCCATGATTTTACATAAATACATGCTAGTTAATGTGCCATTACAGTTTCCCTGGAAAAGTAAACCCCCCACTTTGGGAGGAAAAGCGTTTTCTGAGAGAAGCTGATTTCAGTCATTATGTCATTAAGATTTTTCAATCTATCATTTTTATTGTTTTACTGCCAGGAAGTGCGGCCACGCCACTGCCAGAGAACCAGAATCCATCATTTTAATGTTCTGATTACTTCTGAACGCAGCTCACAGAACAGAAGTTTGAAAACTTCTTTCAAATTGGCATTTCATATGCGGTGATCGAAAGGTTTCCATTTTGGGCTATTGTAAAGTAAGTAAAACAGTGACAAAGAGAACATAAAGACTGCCTATGAACTCAGTTAATATAAAACTAGGTTGCGTTTTTTTTTTACAAGTTATTTGGTCATTTTTTTATTTGCATATGATTTAAAGGAACTCAATGTTTTTGTTGTTTTGCCGTTTTCTGAAGGTTGTTGCAGATTAAAGAGCGTAGAAGTTGAATGTTGCTTCTCCATGTTTGGTTCTGATTCTGGTTGATGCAGAGCAGAACCAGAACACCTGTGAGGTCTGGAAGGTTGATACAGCAACAGCATGTTCTTAATGGATTTTAGTGTTAGACAGTTCAGCGATTTATAAACACTAAAGGGACAGTTAAAGCACCTGGTCCTGCCTTCCATTCAGCTCAGTGTTTGGGTTGTTGTTGCTTGATGATCCAAGCATCTCCCTAACAGTCCCATATGAGTTGTTTTGGCCACATGCCCTAAGATGTATATACAAGTATAAAATCACCCAGGGAAATCAGTCAGGCCTGCAGAGTAGGTGTTAGAAAGATCAAATCTGAGAATATCTCCGATGTTCAGTATTGGTTTTTTATGTTTAACAAATGGCTTCTTTCGCTCCTCAAACCACCTTCCTGCCTTGTTCTAAATGTGCCCATCGACATCTTCAAACAGATCTTATGTTGGTATAGCTGTGATTTTGTTTTTGCACTGAAGAGGTCTGAACATCCCTCACTGCTAAGATTCTGTCTCAGTGTTTTTCCCCTGGTGTTTTGTCTTTGGGGTGAGCCAGTTTCTGTCTGAGAGAGTTGTTGGGTTTGAAATGACCTGGAGTATTACACATGGAAAATGTCCTTGTCAGCGCCTCGGATCCCACAACCACATATGAGTGACAATGTTCCCAAACTTCTTCTTGTAGTGAGCTTGGTGTTTTCTCTCTGCAGATTTTTTAAAGTCTAGATATTCACTAGGACTTTGCAGTTGTTCTTCTTGGGTCATTCCTTTCTTGCCTCGGCTCTATGATTCGGGTGAAGACCAAAGACACAACCTTAAAATATGTTTCCACCTGTATGCTTGACAGTAGCATAAATAATAAAAAGCCAGGAGCTCCATGAGAAACAGACAAAGCTGAAGACAAATCATGCGATGAGTGTTTTTCAGTGACTCGGAGACCTGCACTCACTGATTTGACCCCTGCTCTGAAAGGATGACCCAGACGTTTCCCATTTGACATTTGAAGGCTCTCATAACTCAAGCCGACAACTGGCTATCGGAATGTCACCATGGTGAGTGAACGCGGCCTTTGATGCCATCAGACGTTAGTCATCGTCTGATCAGAAGCTCATGGAAAGCCACTATGGAGTAACATAAACTCCAGGGTGAAATACTGCCATCAGAAAGGGTGGTTATGATTTTTAGAAAAGGGAGTTGGGTCGGAAGCAACCCTTTTAAACAGTTGACGTAGAAAAATGTTACAGTGAAACATATCGATATTTACTGCCTTCCTATTCTTGTTATAGTTATAGTTATAGCATGTTCTGCTTACGGCGTGAGATGAGAGCATTGTCTTCTGTCAGCTGTTACCAGAAACTTAAACTTTTTTATTCTATTCATAACTGATGTTTTGATGGCAGCAGCAGTAGGAAAAAAAGCTGGGAGAAACTGGTAACTTACCCTCTTTATGAGTCATAATTTTTCATATTTCCCGATAAATGTAGACGTTTAAGTCAACTATAGACCTCAAGACCTCGGCGACTCACTGCTTCTAGTGGCTAACTGATGCTGCATTAACTGGTGAACTTTGAGCAAAAAATAACGGGTAAAAAGGAGTAACACATTTGTACAGTGGGGAAAGTTTTTCATACATTTTTCAAGTTTTCCCAACTAACTAAATCAGAGAGGTCTGTAATTTTAAAACTTGGTACTCTTCAAACGTTAGGACCAGAATCTGAACAATAATCCAGAAAATTATATTGTACAATTTAAAAATACTTTTATTTGATGAAATACACATCTGAACATGTAGCAGCCAGCATGAATTCTGGCTCTCTCAGATTTATTAGTCCATCTATTAGAAACCCTCCTGATTACCTGTAGTGATGCCACCAGTTTGAACTCGTCTATAAAATGATTTTTTTTTAAAAGACACCTGTCCACAACATCCACCACCCAGCAAACAAGTCAACCCAATATCCCAGTACAAGGTCAAGAAACCAAAAGCAACCTGAGCCTGGCAACTTACGCTCGACTGCATCCACACCCACCCAGAGGAGTAGCACTGCTTCAACATATTATTACTCAAGTAAAAGTAAAACGCAGCCGTCCAAAAAATTACTCAAGTAAGAGTAAAAAATTATTTGGTAAGAAGTCGACTCAAGCACTGAGTAACTGATCAAATGATCAAGAATGTAATATTTAAGAATTGCGTAATCAGGCGAATCAAAATATGAAGTTAAGTTCAAATTTTGGTGTTTTAAGGACAAAAATAACAAATAATTCAAATAATTAACAAAAAATGAACAAAGTCAGGCAAAATATTATTTTTTCTAAATCGGTTTTTGTTAATATAAAACTAACAAAAACAGCTGGTGTGTGTCTGTGTCTGGTCAATTTTTAGTTAAAACATGTTTGTTCTTCATTCAGTGAAGTTAGAGAATCCAGTAAGATAATGAAATTACTCAAGTAAAAGTAAAAAGTACAGTATAGTGAAAATACTCCTAATATATTTTTGTTTCAAAACAGTTACAAGTTTTCAAAAAGAGTTACTCAGAAAAATGCAATTGCGTACCGCACACCTCATTTGCTTTCGCAACTCCTTTTTACCCATCTGTTTGTACGCAGAGTTAGAAGAAGTCAGCCAGAGAGATGTTGGAGTTGAGGATATGAATCAGAATTCTGATTGAGTTTTATTTGTAAAACATTTTTTTAAAATCCCCTAATTACCTTCTACTTCATGTGCTGCATGTGCTGCTTTGTGTCGTCTGTAGCATAAAATCTGGATTTTGCTCAACTATTTCCAGTTGTAACAAAGAGAAACGTTTGTGTGGCATAACACTTTGACAGTGACAAATTTTCCAAATGCAAAATGTTTAGGCTCGAAGAAGCCACTCAAAGAAAAGCCTTGCATTTTATTCTCAGATGATGCAACCCATCTACCATTGGTTCCAGTTGAGCAAGCATGAGAGCAAATTAGAACGAGTCAATATTAGCAGGAAGGAGGAAGTCCAGCACACAGCCAAGTACTCTGTCATGAGCAAAAGGTTAGCTCAGGCTGATATTTATGCCTTTTGATTTTGGATTTTGAGAAATCAGTTCAAATAACCGCTAGACATGCTTATGTCTTATGGGATGGCTTTCTGCACAAAACATAAGAAGGTCATTTTCAGCTCCCCGCTGCGGATTTCCACCGAGCTTTCATTCAGACACGCGCCGACCAGTGAAGCAAAGAGACGAAACTTTGTAGGCGTGTGATCAAGTGCTTTTCTGG
Organism: Poecilia reticulata; assembly: GCF_904066995.2. Lineage (NCBI taxonomy): Eukaryota > Metazoa > Chordata > Actinopteri > Cyprinodontiformes > Poeciliidae > Poecilia > Poecilia reticulata. Next base: position 5,802,217 of record NC_088835.1, read on the forward strand.
AGACACCTGGCTGCTCTGGCTAGTCTATTCATTAAACTGCCTTAATGGCCTCTTGTGCTTCAAGATCTATCATGTTGCGATAATGGCTTTTAGGAGGGAAGGGTGCTTTTAAATGCTTTCTACTGATTGGGAGAGTCGGCCCGTTTCTGGGCACCAGAAACGCAACAGCTTAAAACACCTTGTTAATTTTATTGTCATGTTAGCTGAGTCATTAACTCTCAGACTCAGCTGCTAGCGAGGGATCTGTAACATAGGAAAATAAAGGTTAATGGGTCAGGAGTTTAATAGTCTATTGTCTGCTAACTGCTTTGAACGTCACAGGAGAAAAATAAATCTGGAGACAGACTTTGTGGAATTTTCCTGGCTCTGCTCGCTGACATTTTACTCAACTTAATCAGTCAATTATTCACATCGGATTTATTCCCTAGAAATGGACTACGGAAGTAAATAAAATTGTGAAAATGTCGACCATTACTTAAAACAGTTTAACAACTTAAGATAACGCAATATTTTAAATGCGCATAGTTCTGTTGACAAAAAGCTCCTTCTCAGTTTCACTGGAAATCGAGCAATCTGGAGTCGACCTGAGAGCCAAGAATTTTCAACTCCTAGCTTTGCTGCAGAGGCAGAAATAAATAGCGCGCTCTTGGGTCTGGGCCAGGCTGTATAACCGCATAACGTTTAACTTTCTATAAATACCACCGGATGCGGTCCAAGTTGATCAAGTGTGATTGAATCTGAAATGACTCCAAAGAAGAGTGCCAAGTTTCCTTAAGATACTTTGGAAGAGCTGCTCGTCTCGGCCCAGCTTCTGACGGAGCCGCCGGCCTGAGTCACTCTGCATAGGCTGCATAACAGCAGCCATGCAATAATAATGGCTCCATTATTAAGAAACACAATTAAAAGGGCAATGCTCATATGGTTAGTTGCTTAAACCAGAATTTTCAATTTGTTACTGTTCTGGAATATAAATCGTAAAAATACATATTTAAGATATATATCTAACCAAGGCCTTGTGCACTCAGCTTTACAAGCATGAATATCTCCGTCACATTTAAAAATATATATATCGTACATGAAATCAGAAAAGTTTTGATCCACATGAAGCACAAATATGCCACTGAGCGTTGCTTTTAATATGCCAAACCCAAAGGGGGCAGTGTAGCACATAGCTAAAACCTTCTTTCAAAACAACCACGACTTCCTGTTAGGAATTAAAATATGGCGCCAGGAAGTTCATTGGTGTGGACAAAAGTGTAGGTTAACAGCGTATTAGAAAATGAAGTTATTAAAACACAAGACGTTGCCGATTGGGGCTTGTGTCAAATCAAGTGTGGGACATCATTTGTCACAGAGTGCACTGTGACAAATGGTCCTGCATAGAGTGTAATACGTAGGACCCTAAATCTCAGTTCTTCCATGTCTACATGTAAACACGACTACAAAGTTTTCTCAAATCTACACTTTGGTCAGAGTTTTCATTATTAATCATTTTTAGTGATATGAAACAGGGATTTTGTGTGGATGAAAGTCCAAAACACATGGAAATACATTTTTTCCCATAGGTTGCATTAATAAAATCCTAGATCCTTAGTGGAAATGTTAAATAACTTCCCCAAGCCAGTATGGAGGCTGGAGAGTAAAAGTTATCTTAAAAACACATCATGAACAAAACAGAAAAGCATAACCTATTAAGATCCCTAAACATTACCTTAGTAAGATAAGTAAGCATTTATACATCTCACTCTGATAAATGACTTTTATTCAGAGAATCATAATTTTCATTAAATATGACAAAATCTTTATTATCCTAATCTCACTGTTTTATAAAATGTATCATGGAACTATTGTGCAACATAAGCTGATTAATTCAGTTTAGAGAATGTTTATCAATGTATGACTGCATTTAATAACCTAAGTATTAGTTTATTATGACAGTTATTAGATTAATACCAAGAAGTAGTTTTGGTTGAGTAATTAAATATTTTTCTATGTATTTCTGCAATTCTTGTGGCGTATAGAAAGCAATATCCTGAAATATTGATCAAAGTTCTAATCATTCTGCCTCGGCTTTGGTCGTGGTCTAGGAATGTCTGGTCTAGTCTTGGTCTTTGAAGAAACGGTCTTGACTTCGTCCCTGATGTTAAATAAGATGTACTAAAACAATCGCCACTCACAATACTGATGGATTTAAAGATTTAATATTAACAGGTTTAAAGAACCAGACACATTGCTGTTGCTCGTGCATTTTGGATTGCATCGTCTACCTCAGTTTTACTCTTTGTCCTTTCAACAATGTTGTGACCTGGTATCTAGTCCAAGATGTCGTCCTCAGGCCGCAGTAATCTTACAACTCCCCACTCTTGGAAGATTTGTATTGGGTTCCTAATCCCAGTGCAGAGAGTTTGGCAACCTGAGGTAAGGGGAAAGAACGGATACAATTTTCAATTCTATTGATAATTGCCTAGGAGGTAAAACAGAAAAGCACTGCTGTCAACAGGCTGTGCTGTGCTTTGTCTTCAGTTTTCTCAAAAGCTAAAAAGTATTCAGTATTGGGCTGTTTGTGGCTCCAACTCCAGCCTTTTATTAGAAAACCGTGAAAGGAAATAATGTATTAAATGATTGCCAAGATTGTGTTTTCTATTGTCCCTTTGGCAAGCACTCTGCACAGCTTAAATCCAATTCTGCCATATTTCTGCTAGTCAGGTCACTTCATTCATTATTGTATAATGAATACAAAGTGCCACGACAGGCACTTTTCGTAAGCACAAACTCTCCATGGTGTTTCTTTAGAAGTACACAACATTTTTAAGTGTCTAACTATCGATTGCTAAAAGGTCTGTTTTTCTCATTTGCTCCTTTTGTCCTGAATAAATGTGGAGTAAATACAAGCAAGGGTTCAAATAAAGAGTCCATCATGGCCACGGGGGCCAGCATTCCTCCCACACCGAAGGCCGCTGATTGATGTTGTGAAGATTCAACGGTTTAACATAATCCACCTAATGTCTGCTGATGAACAGCCTGGAAGCGCGCTCCATCCCTCCCCCCTCAGCCCTCACACCCTCGACGCTTCGCACGCTTCCGAAGTGGATGACCTGTCCCTGGACGTTCGCATGACTTCCCCTCAGCTACTTGCACTCCCACTTTAACAAACAGAACATGACCAAGACTGTCAGCACCTGCTTAAATATCTCCCACTTTAACCCGTTCTGGCTAATTTGGATGAACACTCTGCTCCAGGTGTTTAAACACTCACCCTGTTCTCCCCTGAGTAAAAAAAAAAACCCACAAAGTGGCACTGGTTCCACCACTTGAACTTGCATTTAATCAGGTGGCGAGCCCCCCACCCCCGTTTGTGGTGGCAAGCCACTGATTAGATTTGGAGATTGAGAGCCATTACAGGAGGCTGCAGTTGGATAATGACTTAAGTGCTGTTTCGTCTTCCTTTCCTCCGCAGGAAGGAATTTATCTGGATGGGCCTGGCCTTAACTGACTGGGAAGAGCCCAACGGTGAGCAATGCCATATAGATAGTATCAATCTACAGTGACCCTTTCACCACTCTCCGTCTTGCTGTTGGGGTTCTTGAGCATCGGATAAGCATGAAAACGATGGCTGGCTTTACAGATTGGTACATGGAATCTTTCGTTTGTGTTTTTCAGTAATATATTGTAGTACCAGACTTCAGACTTTATGGCAAATATATCCGACAACTGCAGGTAAATTCAAAAACAAGCTGAAAAAAAGGTTGTTTTCAATGTTTTTGGAATAGATTTACAATAAGAAAGAAGTAAAAAAAAGCAGTGAAATTTATTTCGAGTGCTTCTTCATAAGTTGTGCAAAGAAGGCGAGCAAGATCATGCAGGGTTATGTGGAAGGGGATTGACCACTTTAGGTTAAAACAAATCATACCCATGCTAAAAATCATAGAACATATTTGATACAAAACAATCGTCTTTGTAGACACAACAACAAGGTATTCTAGAACTAAATAGCTCAAGCAACCCCTTAACAAGAGCAGAGCCAAACATTGTACCTACGTGACATGAAGCCAAAGATGTTTCTACCCAAATGACTCTACTTTAAGTGTGTTCCTGACATTATAGGAAAATTGACAAATAAATTTTTTTTCAGCAATTTACCTGAAAGTAGGGTATCTTTATTAGGGATTACGCCTATACAAGATATTTAAAGGGGCGGTATTATGTATTTTCCATTCACATGGTGCCATTTAATAGCACAATCAAGTAACTAAGTCAACTTTAGTAGTTATAAAAATGCCATATGTATCTGTCTCTTTAAAAACTCATGTTGTTTCTGAAACTCTGCCTTCAGGAAGTCATTACAACATGGCTGCTCTATTAACAATTTAACTAAGTTTTACAAGCGTTGCACTGAGAACTCCTATAATGAGCTCAGCAGATGTGACGGGGAAGCTTGGAAACTGCAACAACTCAGAGGAGGAGCTTCGTCCTCGAAGGTGGGGCTAGGTCCACCCAGGTGTTTTGCACAGTTTAATGGTTGTCATGGAGATTAAAGGATTTCTCAAACATCCATGAAAGAATCAAAGTAACACTCTAGGTATGTTTTAGTGACGGAATAACATTATAACATGACGTAAAGCTGAAAAAGTCAATTTTACATAATACCGCTCCTTTAAGACGAGGTTTTTGTAGATGTCGAGTCTCAACCTGATACTTTGTTAAAATCAATGCCATCTACAAAAGCCCAAAATTATTCACATCCCTGGCAGTTTTAGGCTTAAATGTTTTTTTTCTGACCTGAAGTAATATTTCTAATTTTAGAGTGGTCCAGCCAAAACCCAAAATCTGGCAGATAATCTGTGGTGAGAACTGAGGATTAGGGTAATGGAAGAAAGGCCTTCCAACCTCAAAGACTTGGAGAGCATCGACAAAGTTAAATCATCAAAATGCCAGCGGGAACAAGAACAAGCTGGTCATGAGACGTGTTTGCTGTATTGCTAATTAAAATGTTTCCATTGACTATTGACAAGGGTATAGGTATTTTTCAAAACTGATACACAGCCTACTTTGTGTTACGATCTCAGAAATTCATTTTCTGTGCAGTGTTAGTATTTAATGACTCTATGGTCAACATTAGTAGAATGATTGTGTCCCACTCACTAAACAATGATTATAGATCATGGAGTCTGCAATCTCTGCCACCGGGTTTTCATAACCAATACGATGCTTGACCCAACCGGAGTTTCTTGTCAGCCTGCTCCAGAATTGGTTAGCTTGGAGAATGACAAATTTGCCAGGCCAACACAACTGGTTACGACAGCAACTTAGGACCATTGTAGAAAGAAAAAAAGTCTTTATTTAAAGGAACTCAGTGTTTCAGTTTTCTAGAAGTTTGCTCCAGATTTGAGGTGCATAGAAGTTGAATGCTGCTTCTCCATATTTGATCTATATGTTGTTCCGTAATACAACACTGGACAGATATTCTTAAAAAAATAGAGTGAGAGTTTTTGGCTATTAATTCTTGAGAATCAGATGGCGCACCAACTTGGTAAGTTTTATCTAAATTACAAATTTTGATAACAATTGTTGTTGGCGGATATTAATAGTTATTCATTGCCAAACCAAGAAATTTCTTGTGTATATTCCTTAAAGGGGCAGTATTATGTAAAATTGACATTTTTGGGATTTCCATCATTCACAATGTTATTCCCTCGGTAAAAACGTACCTGGAGTGTTGCTTTGATTATTTCATGCATGTTTCAGAAATCCTTCAATCTCCATGGCAACGATTCATCTGTACAAAACACATGACTGGACGTAGAAAAAAGACCATTTTTGGACCATTGGGTCCGTTGGGTTAGCCGTTAGCTTCAGCCCACAGGTCCAGCTTTTCACTTTGAGTATTGAACCTGAGATTGTAAATTGCCCTGTGCTTTCTGCGGATCCCAGATGTGCTCATTACTCTCCCTTTAATCACCCGCTTTGCAAGTTCATTGAAAGCAAAACAGCAACTAGATCCAATAATCAATGCGATGCTAACTTCAAGCTAATGGTTACGTGTAGGCGGGGAGAGTACTAACAGTACCTGTCGGCTGAAAGCCATACCTTAAACAAACACATGTGACTGTGGTTAGCTAATAATAGTGTAGCACGGTGTTATTCACCTTCATGTTCCATTACAAGAACATGACATCATTCATCATTTGTCTGGTCAATTAAAAATGATGAGATAATGTTTACATGTGGTTTATGTTGTTTTGCTATGAGTACAGAAGAACATATTCAGCTCAGAGGTTTCCAGTCTGTGTGTCTGTTAAAGCGGTTTTAAAAACACAGAGGAAGAATCACATTTGATAAATGTGTGCGAAGCAAGGTTTGCATGTCCGTCTAATTCTCAATCTGCACGCAAAGGGCGATCGGCTCCTAAAACTTGAAAGCAATTTGGTGTCTCTCTGAAACAGTTTGCATAAATTTCAGTGATGCCTCATGCATTCATTAGAGGTAAAATACACTTCATCTATGTTAACATAAATTTCTGCCTTAGATTTTCAGTGACTAAAGCTGTTCCCTTCATGGAATGAAACAACTACTTAATGCTGAAAGCAGGTGGCGGATTTGATTATGCAGAAGAAGAAAAACAAAACTCCACCTTTGTCTTTACAAAAAGCCGAGGAATTGTTTGGGTTGCACAGCTTAAATTTTTTTTAAATTGTATATCTTATTGATTATTCATTACCTGATCCATGTATACACAATCACAATACAATACTTTAACCTCCTTGAATTCTGCACCTAAAAATTAACCATAGTATGAAAAAACTAAAAGTACTACTATAGTTAATAAAAACTAAAGTAAAACTAAATAATATTTAGCTAACAGCAACTAATAAAAACTAGTAAACACACTCTAAAAACAAACTGAATTAGAATCACAACAATATAAAACTATAATGAAAAACCCATTACACAACCCTACCAACCTGACCCTTAGACATATTTTGTGGTATTTGACTTCCCTGTAAATACTGTATCTATCTGTGTGTACTTTGCCCAAACATACTGTCACTTTTACAGTTTATCGTCCCTTTAACCATTAGGTTTCCGTTTCATCCCTCCTGTTTTATCAATAGCGTCACTCTTGGGTGTTGCTATCATTTTTGCTAGACTTCCAGAACTGTTACATTTCCACATGAGATCCTTGATTGGCTCAACATAGGTGAGCCATGAACACTACATATTGCACATTTGTCTGCATCCAATTACACCACGGGGGAAGTTGTGTCCACAGTAATGACTTACACTAGGCTGGGTGTGTTGATCTCGGCTGGGGGAGGCCCCGCTCTAAAGGTTACTCTATCGACTCTGCGCTCGGAAGTTTTTCAGGAACCGAGGCGAAACTTTGCTGGAGTCGGGGTGGCTTGCGCATTGCATCTCCCAAGGGTGAGAGTGTGATGCCGATGAACCAAAAAAAGGAACACCCACGCTAAAGGAGCAAGCGTGCATACACACACACACACACACGCACACACACACACACACACACACACACACGCACACGCACACACGCGCACACACACACACACGCATGGAAGCAGGCACTGAAGACACACTCGTCCACATGCGGGTGTACAATGTTTGTCGAAGATGCACAAATAGTGAGCGCTCCCACATGACATAGAATACATACAGTCAGGAAAAAGCCATGAAGAGGGATCTGGAAAGGCAATGCTGTTTTTCCTACAAAACAAACTCACATTCAGTTAAATGTATCGTTTTCTCTTTGTACACTTCTATTCCTCCTGATGTTGATGACAGTAGACGGAAGAACTGAAGACGTTGAATATGTAATGCTGTTGGAATGTGTTATTTGACCACAAGCTGTAAAGTATATACGGTAGCCATAAGTGATTAATTTGCTCCAGTTCCCGACAAGGTCGCCCTCTCTCCTGACCTTCCCACTGGACAACAGTCACAGCTCATTAATGCTTTGTACCCAAGTAATCTTATGCCATCCTCTATTAATACTTCAATAAATTAAGTTAAATAACTGCCCTGTGGTCGCAACACCTAGGCAAGCTGAGCCTAACGAGTTTTGTCTGAAATGATTTGGTTTTTGCCATTAGAAATGTTTTTGTACAATAACATTATGATGTTTCAGCTTTGTCTATATCTGAGATGTTGGACAATGAATTCCATTAGCGTCATCACTATCACCATTTAGTGAGATGTTGTAATTAGCCTGTAAATGCTTGACCAATTAGCAAAGCTAATTAGAAGCTGAGCAAGTATCACTTATATGTTATTGAGCATTTTGAACTTGAGGAAACTCTCATAAGATGTTTAGGAGAAGCATGCTTTACTACAATGGCTGTGTTTCCACTGACCACGTACTTAGTATTTCTATTAAACGTTTTGGCGCTGAGGTGGTTTTTTTTGGTCGTGTCGAAGTTGGTTTATTTCAGAAAACTGCAATGAAAAACCTTTTTTCTCATCACACGAGTCAGATGATCAACAACCGGACATTTCCACAAGTGAAAACCCCGAAGAAGAAGATGGCAGGAAGTAGCTGGAGGATCATAGCGTGGCATTTTTTGTTAATGACTTATTGCAGTACACAAACTTATTCAGCTGTGATTTAATGGAAACACCACAGATGCGGAATTGTTTTTTCGAGATTTGCGGAATACTGAGAAAGTTTTGGGCACATTTGTATTGAAAACGCAGCTATTCAGGAGGAAGGACAATGATTTTCTTTCACCCTTTGAAGATACTTTGAACTCACAGACACAAACATCACACAGTAAAATAAAACATTAGGACTAGCTTAGATTGAGCTAATCCAAGCACATCTGTTGAGCATTCTGTTTAAAGGTGTGTCCACACCTGGAAAGTCCTTTGGTGGGCTTGTTTGGTCTCTGGAAAGTAGACTATTGTTTTATTTGGTGCGGTTTTCTTTAGGATTGTACTTTTTGCAAGTCAGTTATGCCTTGTAGACACAGCAATGACTAACATTGCTCCCATTGAATAGAATTCACAGGGGCGGCACAGCACAGACCTGGAAGGGAAACAAACTGACTTTGATGAAGTTCTTTTACTTTAATGCTGCATTGTTTTGGAGTTCTTGTATTTTCTACTTGCTGAATAGTTTGATGCATCCGCCAAAACATAAGGAGGCTCAGTGTACTCTATGACCATCCACAGTTCATTGTTGGGAGCCAGCAACTGTGAACACACGTTTGTGCTATTAATGACTTAATGTTCAAATGATTAAGAGGGAAGAATGCATTTGCAAAAGCTTGTAGCAAAGTGGTGGCTACCTTCACTAACAATATGAAGAAAGAGGTCCACAATCCAAAGCCCTTCACCAAAAGAATGCACAAACCTTTTATCCGCAAAAACCTAAACAAATACACAAGCCCAAGGAAATGTCTTTGTTCTTATTTGTGAGAAAGTGCCTGCTAGAAGTTCCAGAGTCCAAAAGATGTGGCTTGAGGCCCGGCAGCTGCCTATTCAGCAGTGATTTAGCAGCTGACAAGGCTGAACCATGTGGCTCAATAGCACTAAAAGGCTCATCCTGTTTAATGGGGTTCCTCTGTGACGCAGACGTGGAGAGGCAACCCCTCCCCTTTAGTTTACTCTGACATATAGCCCTACAGACACACACACCCACGCGCGCACACACACACACACACCCCTTCCCCCCCCCCACACACACACACACCTATCTAATTTGTCTGGCATTAAATACACATAGAAAGACATTTTCCATACACGCGTGCTCATGTGAGGCAGTTTAGAAAGAAACACACATGCACACGCTGCCCTGCCCCTCTAATGAAAAGGCAGGACATTGAGACAATTGTGCAGGGCAAACACTTGTGTAATTGCCGTTGAGAAACGGTCCTTGTCGCAGGCTGTCATCGATTGGTTGTTTGCTCACTTGTGTGGGAGGAGGCCTGAGCAGTTTCGGTCATTACTGGACTGGCCGTGGTAAGACTTTATTACCTTAATGTGGTTCGAGGTTTTTACTCCGGAGAGACAGGAGATTGCCACACTTTACTTGTGGCTTTACTAATAATAAAGTGTTTGCAAGACCTGCTGAGAGAGAGAGAGAGAGAGCAAAAATTGTCAGAAGGTAATCAGTTATTTATGCTAGAGACTCTAAAATTCTTGGCTAACTACTCAAACTCACTGCAGGAAGTCTGGATTGTGATTAAGCACAATGAAGTTGGAGTCATCCAGGCATCATTATGAATGAAGTGCAGGAGTCCAGAAGTGCGTCACTGTGTAGTATACATCCATCCCCAGCAGATGGCCCCGCCTGCAAGTGCTTATTCAGGAGGGGAAGCGGTGACTTACAGGGGAGGGGGTGCCCTTTATTGATCTCATAGTTTGAGATGCAGCATGAAATGAACCATTTTTGGAAACTTTTTTTCAACTATTTATCGCCAGCGGTGCTACTGCATGTCCACCAGTTCACTCTGCCTCTTATTTGATTAATGACATCAATGCAAACTAGTGATGGCAAATGGTCCATATGACTGGTGAATTTTGTGAATGGAGCACTTAGTGACTGAGGAATGACGTCAGCACAAAAGTCGTATCTCTCAGCGGCGAGCCAAGTCCGAACCGAGGGGTCTAGAGGAGGCTTCCCATTGGCTCGCCGTAGCATCACGGCCCATGCGATTGGCTGCCGGCAGATAATTAAACACCTACACAGTCGATGCACAAATCCGAGTGGTGGGATATATAGGCTGGTGGTTGGCGCTTCATGCAACAGAGTCAAGAGTTGTTCTGCAAGTTGAGAGAAAGTCAACTTCTTGTTGTTTTGAACAGAGATTCAGAGAGATTTATATATATTTATTTTTACTGCTGGGTGATTACCATTGAAGGTGAGTGTTGACTTCCTTTATTGTCTCGATCAGTGGGTTGGGGTTGTATTTCGACTCTTTGGCTGTGGGATTAGAAGGGTGACAGCTGTTTGACTGGGTTGATGTGAATGAAATGAGGCTGGTTACCAGAAGCAGAAGATGTTGGGAAGCTCCCGTTTTCCTCTTGGGGACCAAAGACTCAGCCAAGTTGAAAAAAGAGGGAGGAAAGGTAGAAACGATGAGGAAGGAGATTTCCAGAAAAAGCAAAAAAAATAAAATAATAAATTGCTGAGGCGGTGCACTTCTTGAGAAAGAGAAAAATGGGCAGAAGCTACCAGCTCAAAGTGTGCGTGTGTGTTGCAGACAAAATGTGTGTGTGTGTGTGTGTGTGTTAGAGTGCTGGAAGCTCATTACACTAATGCACTGGTCCCTTAGGGAGTTGGCAAGCTTGGAGTAACCCCCCCAGCACCACCACCACCTCTCTTTCACCCCTCCTCTTCCAGCAACTGCTACCTATATTGCAGAGTCTGGGACCCTTGCCTACCTCCCCCCTCCTTTCTGAAACACACACACGTACACACACATTTATGCACACCCAGCTACCTGCAGGCATGTCGCACTCCAGTTCCCGCTGCGAATGACATGAGAGAACTACATGTCCTGTGCTCGCTGCTGGATATTTCGGAACAGTGCGTTTTGATGAACAAGAGTAGAACGCGGGGGGGGTGGCTGCCGTGTGTGTGAGGATGAGGAGACGTGGGAAGAGCTAAGCCAAGTTTGATAGGAACTCAAGGGTGTGGGGGGGGGAGGAAGAAGGGGCTCGGCGAGCAGCAAGTGCATTTGTTACACATGTTGCCTTGTAGATACAACAGTGCGCAAGATGCTGACAAGAGGGTTGGGGTGGGGATGTCTTCCTTCCTGTTGCAGGGGACCATGGTTATGTTGAAGATCTCAGCTTTCCTCGTTGCCTACGCCCTGGTCATCTGCCAGATGTACTGCTCACAAGCCGCCCCTGCCAGGTGAGACACGGCTCTTACGATTTACTTTTTGTTCAGGCGGCTGTCAAGCACTTGCAGTGATTTCTGGATTTAAAAGCAACGATGATATGACAAACAATTGGTTTCCTGGTTTTCAGGAGTTTTTCTCTTTTAAAAAAACTGTAGTCTTAAAAAGTTTTTCTAGTCATTATGTCTTTCTTTTTGAGGAATTATCTGCAGCAACATTAATAGAAGCAGTAAAAGTTGACATACATAAATGTACATGTACAAGTGTTACGTTTTAGTATCAAATGTAAAGCATACTGTAAATTCAGCTACACGGCAAAAACACAAAATCTTATACAGTATTTATTTTCCAGTCTCTAATGCAAATATCTTGGCACACTTGGAAATAAGACAAGCTAAATTATAAGTTATTTTTCAGCAAGATATAGAAGCTTATTTAAAGTCAGTAATTCCCTAATATTGATTTAAAAAAGTAACATTGACTGATTTTTCTTTTTACTTGTAACAGAAAAATGTCTTGTTATAAATTAAATAATCTGCCAGTGGAACTAGTACTTTTAGTCAATACTAAGGAATTGCTAACCTAAAACAATTTCCTATTCTTTGCTGAAAAGTTTCTTGTAAATTAGTTCTCTTATTTAAAGTGTATCAATATATTTCCACAAAAAACTAAACAAAAAGGTACTTGGTAAGATTTTGTGTTTTTGCAGAGCAAGAATACATTCTGACATTTGACATATATTACATTTAAAAGGTTGTTTTACTAATTCATGCAACTTGATAAAATGTAATAGAATAGAGGGTGGTTGATTTAATCACAACCTTGGATGTCTTAGTTGTAGCTAAACATCATGGTGCAAATAAAAGTCATAAAGTTAGGAAAGAAAACCTGAAAAACATGGAATTTGTTGCACAAAATGTTACTGCACATCTATGCCGCTGTTTACATACTATTAATAAAACACAAAAAGAGGAAGTTGTAATTCACTCCTGAGGGAGATAAATGAGATCTATATATCCATACGGAGCTCCATTCCAGCCACTCTCCCGAGCGTTCCTATGAAGCTATTGATTTTGTAATAAATCTAAAGCTTGTTGGAAATCAGCCCCCCTTTCTCAAATGGGGCACTTTCCGCAGATTGTTTCCCCCCCCCCAGCCGATCCCCAACCCCTCCCTAGTGTTGGCCGCGAGCCCTCAAACTCAGGCGTCATTACTCTCCGAGGTGCTGATGTCTCCGCCTCCCCTTCCCATCCATCGTTTTTACCACCACCCCAAGATCTCACCCCAACAAACACACACACGCACCCTGGCATCTCGGGGCGGTCGTGGAGCCGTGTGAACTCTTAGACCTCTTCAAAATGTTCAAAACCAGCTTTTGAGTTACTTAAATGCCCCATGAAATGTGTGACAAATGTCCAGCAGCTCCCTAAGGGGGTTAACTCCTGCCCCACTGACTGCTTGTCCCCTTGTTGTCCCCTGAACCGTCCCATGACAGACCAGGTCTAGAGTCCATGTCAGAACGAGTCACGCTCACGGACTACGAGGCGCGAAGGTTACTGAACGCCATCGTCAAGGAGTTTGTGCAGATGACGGCAGAAGAGATGGAGCAGCAGGCGACCGAGGGAAACAGGTACATCCCATTCTTGTTTCCTCAAATAAAGCTTTAATATTTCCTCACAGCAGAAGCAACTCACAGACGACTCGATTTCTAATGGAATAATGTAGTCGTCTCGATCATCAAGTTAATTTCATTTATATATTACCATGCCTTATTCTGGAGACTTACACAAATAGTGTGGTGGGTTTAAGAACAGATTTGTTCTAGAACTTTCTAGAACATGTTCTAGAATTATTAGACTACATTTTGTTCAGGTGACGACGTGGACAGGTCCTGAACTTGGCTGCTTTCAGCGAAAATGTAAACCGGACAGGTTGTTTTTAGATTGTTCCCACGTTTCACTCTCTGGTTTCATTCTAACACCACTGCTGATGCATCATCATCAGTCAGCTCTAGAGAGGTATGTACTTTTGGCAAAACCATAGGGGGAAAAAAAAAGTTTTTTCTTTCCACAACAAAATACTAAAATGGAGAAATTAAAAAAAAAATCTGTATTCTCTGTCATGACCCTTTATCCCGCATGAAACAAGCCTGGTTTTGACTTTGTGTGAAGGGGTGAAAAACTGCCTGCTGGGCATGTGAAAAGCATATATTCACTTATCAGACCCCCTCCCCCAAAAAAACAAGTGTGCATGATGCCAGTTACAGTTATGGGAAGCTGCATGACTGTGGGAAGTGGATGGATTGTTTTTGTTGGTGTAAAAGATGCAGGATTTGTGGGAGACGGGGTTGGCGCATGACGGGACGGATGACGAGTTCTTTGAATGTTTCAAAAAAGAAAAGCTGGTGGCATGATGATGTATGAGGTTTGAGACGTTCCTGTTCCACTTTTGTTTATGCTGTGACGGCATGAGACAGAAATGCATGTGAGGTCAGAGCAGAGTGCGAGCGGAGGCTAGAGAAAAGACCAAAACGATGATGATTTCTCTTGCATGTTTTCCCTTACCTATGAGTCCTTTTTTTCTCTGCATGTCTTTTTCTGTGTGTCCCCTCCCCAACAGCATGGACAGGCCCCTAACCAAGCGCTGTTCCAACCTCAGCACTTGCGTGCTGGGCAAACTGTCTCAGGAGCTGCACAAGTTGCAGACATTCCCCCGCACGAACGTGGGAGCGGGAACGCCCGGCAAGAAGCGCAGCGCTCCTGAGAAGGACAGCTATGCAAGCTACGGCGAGACGTTTGACAGCATCTAAACCCTTCTTTCTCCTCTCTCTTCTCCTCTCTCTCCCTTTATTTATCCTTTCTTCTTACCTACCCCTTTATCCTGGTTTGCTCTCCGTATTTTTCATCCTGGCAAGTGCATGCTAACTCCTACCGGCTTGTTTGACATGAGAAGAACCTGACTTTTTTCTCTCTTTTTTATGTAGTCTTTCCCGCTTTTTTTCCCTGCTTGTTTTTTTTTTTTTTGGCAGAGAATAATTTGTTCCTTTTATCTCAGACAATCAGACATAATTTACACACCTGTAATTTACAATATCATATATCCATTTCTGTGTAGTGTTATTTGATGGCATCTGATAGACGGATCACTTAATGTAACCATTAATAAATAATCCACTCATGAAGACACCATGTTTGTTGTTCAATAAACGTATTTTTCTACCAGGAAGCCTTAGCTCCTGTTCGTTTTTTAAAGACACACAAAAATTGGGTTGTATGAATACGCGAGAACAAAATTTAAATGAATTAGAGCGTAAATACACTTTAAGACGCCTTGGAAAGGTAAGAAAATAATCCACTTATGAGACACCACTATTGTTGTTCAATAAATGTAGTTTTCTACCAGGAAGCCTTAGCTCATGTTAGTTTTATTTTTTAAAAGGCAAAACATTTGGTTAGCATGAACATAAGCAAAATTAAACAAATTAGAGTGTAAATATATAATAAAATGCTTCAGTACGTCCAAAGGTAAGAAAATAATCCACTATTGACACCAATGTCCTTTATTCAATGAACATATTTTTCTACCAGGAAACCTTAGCTCCTGTTCGTTCCTTGAAGACATAAAAATTGGTCCGTATGAACACGCAAGAACGAAATTAGAGCGTAAATACACTTTAAGACCTCTTGAAATCTAATAAATCATCAATCAGTTCAGAGGTAAGAATATAATCCATTCATGACACAAGATGTTTGTTGCTCTATGAATGTATTTTCTACAAGGAAGCCTTAGCTAATGTAAAAAAACCAAACAAATCATTTTGTATGAACACGTAAGACCGAAATTAAACGAATTAGAGCGTAAATGCACTTTTAAGACGCCTTGAAATCTGTCTGGGAAGTCCTCAGTAAGTCAACAGGTAAGAAAATACATAAGCTGTTAACTTATCTGTCCACTTTTATCAAATTTGTCATACTGTCAGTGTGTTGTGGTGTTAGCTCACGTAAACATAACGTGGTGTCTTCGTGCTAATCTCCCTTTGCTGTCCTGAAGCAGCGTTACAGCACAGAAGCGGGCCTGCAACACGGCCACGTGCGTGACCCACCGCCTGGCCGACTTCCTCAGCCGATCGGGGGGAATAGGCAACAGCAACTTCGTTCCCACCAACGTTGGCGCCAAGGCCTTCGGCAGGCGAAGGAGAAGCACCCAGATGTGAGCGCTATTCATCAACCTTCTGGGAAATGGTAAATACAGTTTTATACAAATTGTATTTTATCGATAAAAGTTTGGCGTTATTGACTTAGGATGTACCTGAATTTCTCTCATTTTCTGTCTTTCAGAGGCGGACACCTGAAAAGAAAAAAGGAAAAAAAAAACACAACATCCTGTGAACAAAAATTCAACACAGCAAAACGCAGATAAATACTAAACTGGCCCTTTATCTTCTCTTTTACATTCTTCCTGGAAAAGAAAGGAGGTTTTGTCCCCGTCATCCATCCTGTTATTAATCTTTTTCTTTTCTTTTTTTTTTTGGCTTTTGGCAAATAACTGAAAAAAAAATTGGGAAAAAAAAGCACTTTACTTTATGTACATGAACAAATGAATTCTTTAAAGTAAAAAAAAAAAAAAAAAACATCCCGATGGTTACTCTTTTTTATACATGAATATTATTGGAAAATAAAATGAAAACAGCAGTGGTCATCACTTTCCTTTTTTCGCCCCACGTTTCACCTCGTTAGAGCACATTTGTAGCACCGACCCCCAGCTGAGATTCATATATTAACATTCCCCCCTTTACGCCGGTAACGATCCTCCCCACACAACGGCTGTTGTCTTGTGCCTTGATGTAGAAAAATTTACATGAACATGATTGTACGGCTTCGTTTCGAGACGGCAAAGAAGAACCCGAGTGAGGATGAGGAGGAGAACGGTGATGGATTCATATTGTAAACAATATTGTGAAAAACAAAAATTTCAGCAAGATTAAAATGTATTTTAGATACACTTTGGTTTGAGGTAATTGTGTTGTTCTTCAAAGCATTTCGTAAACAGATGTAGAGAGAGAGAGAGAGAAAAAAAAAATCACCTGCCACTTATATTTGTACTCATGATGCTGTCATTGATCCCAGAATAAATATGAAAACTATTAACATTTGAGTCAAATTTACAAATACAAACAGTCCGTAGAGAGCAGAAATGACTCATTCCAAACAACCCGGATAAGTTTGGATACATGACAAGAAAAACGGGGAATTGCTGAACAAAAGGCAGCCAAAAAACAGCCACAGCTGGTTCACACATGCAGCAATATTTTAGGCAAAACGTTAAAAAAAAAACCCCACAATTTTCTGCAGGAAGTTTAACATGATGGAAACCTTTTTGGGGGGTTTCACTTGTTGTTACAGCAACACTCCAAAAGATGGCAATCTAATTATCCACACAAAAAGTTTCTGTGCGGATCTACTGATGTGCTTCAAGAGACGAAAGAAGCCTTCCATTCTCCAACACCTCCAGCTGCCTTCTGTAATGTCTTCATAGTTTCACAAATGATCTCAAAATGGGATAGTGTTACGGTTAATTCTGTAAATACCTAAACTTGACTCAGAACATCAACTGTGGTGCATTTGACGGGGTTCACAGCAGCAGGTGATATGTTCCACGCAACACCGAGTAGATTCCCCGTCGTGCAGATAAACATTTCTGTCTTCCTGCCAGTGATTTGGAATAATTTGTTGTGCAGTGTTTTCCATAGAAGTGAAATTAAATGGACCAAATATTGAATCAGTAAAAAAAAGAAAAGAAAAGAAAAGAAAAAGGCCTTTTAGTTTTGGATCTTAAAGCTTCAGGTCACCAAAAAAGCTTCAGGTTTACAGCATCCCTTCCTCCAAGGTACGGGATGTCTACAGTGTTCTTAAAATTTAAAGACATTTCCTGTTTGTTTTTCTGGAGGTTTTATGTGTTCACTGTCTGTAGGGAATATTTCACTCTACTGGTGCATGACTGAAAAAGGGAATTGTATTTTTGTTCAATTTTAGCCTCATGTATTTCATAAAAGCATCAAATATTACTTTTTTCAAATACATTCCATTTTAAATGTAAGCATCGTAAAAGCAGCTGTTTGAAAGAGTTTCTTGCCTGTAGGTGACATTGTATCACTGTGGAACAACACACTGAAATAAATGTCTCAAAGAGTGTTTCACCATCATTTTTTAAAAATTATCTTTATGAAAAGTTGATTATGGATACACTAAACTCAGGCTGTTTCTGCAATCTTTAAGCTACAGTTTATTATTACGGTAACCTTTTTCTAATTTCCACACATTTTGTTCTATGTAACCGATTAATTCAGCCCCTTCAAGGCAGGAGAGGCTAGAAACTACTTTCTATGTTCTTACTGTGCTAAAGCTACCTGTTTACTGTCATTCTCACTTACGCCATCCTAATGGTCTAGTCCAAGTTTCTCCTGGCAGTTTGTTTCTTCATCACATTTGAATTCCAACTAATTGTAATTTAGTTGGAATTGTGATATTTAACCTACAGAGAGCCGTAGAGTCCTAACGGTTCGCTTAAGATAACACTGGCAATTAATTTGACTTTCCAAAATTAGAGAATTTTAAAATCAATTATAAACAAACTCAATAAGTAAAAACAACATTAATAAATTACTCATGCTAATGATGTACAAAATAAACAACTTAGGCCCCAGTATAGTACCTTGTGGGACTCCATGATTTCTAGTGATCTGATTTCACATTCATTAGTTACACACTCTTGAAACTTTAATTAAGATAGGATCCGAGTGTGCTCTACTTCTAAAATTCCATATTTGTCTAATTCTTCACAAATGTTTTTGTCATTGAAGATCTCAAAGTCCTTTGTGTCGATTTGAGCGTCGTCTTTCAGATCATTGCCGTTAATCTGGTCGTTTTGAAGCTGCGTTTACTTTAATGCGACTTTAGAGATGGAAGGCCTAATGAGTACATTCCAAATGGGGGCAAAACGTGCCAAACAGGATAAAGTTGATCCTATCAGGCTGCATGGATGAATGCTAAGCAATGCAACCGAGCAAATAGGGGATATTTGTCACTACTTGCTTCACTTACCAACACACAAGTATCTGTGGCAAAAAAACAAAAGAGTTTTTTGTTAAACATCATACATAAGCTCCAGTGAAATGCGATAAATTGGTGAGAAAGGAAGCAAGTATTGACAATAAAAGGAGTTATTTCATCAATTGGCTGATGAAATAACTCCCAGCTGATGGATTTGTAGGACTAATACGAGAACGTATGTCATTATTGGGGAATGATTATCCCAATTGTTTTCTATCCCCCCTCGAACTTTAAAAAGAAATCCCTGATCTTTCACACTGTCTGCTGCTCCGTCTGCTGGAGAGAGAGCAACTAAGTTCCACATGGAACATTTTTCTGAAATGACAGAAGAGGAAAAATAAAATCTCATCTCCATATACCGGATGATTGAGAGGAGCAGGAGGTTGGGGGGAGCTGATTCTTTGGGTTGGTTCGGTTTTAGGATTCTCTCTCAGCCGTAATCCAACAATCCCACTTTGTAAATGAGAATAGCAGTCCTAATGGCAGACAGCTGCTTTGAATGGGGCCCTTCCAGGCATGAATTAAACAATTCATATCGGAGAGAAACCAAGAAGGGGTCCCTCTGCCCCCATCTTTAAGTGAAAGACATGCCTCTCGTCCGGTTCCCCGAAACCCACACCACAGACCCGCTTCCAAACCGAGGGTTTTGGAAGATGTTTTCCTTTTAAATAATAATTTGATGGTAGGGGAAATAGAGAGTTGAAGGCATGATGCTGCATCTGAGATGGTTTATGTTCCACCGGATTCTGCAACTTAGCACATTACTGGTTCTACTGAGAGGACCATGCTTGGTTCAGACAAATCATTGACCAGCATTTCTTTGTTTTTACAGTGTACAACTTTTCTGCTTTGCTTGTCTTTATTGTGGAACTTATCCACAATAAAGGGTCCCGTTTGGAAAATTTGCATTCAGAAATGAACAGCAATAATTTGGGTTGTTCATGCACACAACATTTCAGCTTAAAACATAGGATGAGCCGTTTCAATGGCAATAGCAACATTTACCAATGGCTCTATGCCAACAGTGACTGCACCGGTTCACTATCAGGAATTTATATAGAGGCCTGCAAGACCCAGCTTTCATTTTGGTCGTCCATTTCCGGTTATCAACACGAAAATTTGCATATTAGCTCTGAGAAAATTTGTAGTTTAGAGCTAAATATTTAGCTTTAAGTTAGTTTTAAAATAAAGATGTCGTTTGCTAGCTAAATGATTAGCTTGTAGCTAAATATTTGGCTTTAAAATCAATGTCTAGATTGCTAATTCTATCAATAAACCTCTCAAGTCATAAAATTAATAAAATTGGTCTGCTGTTGCCAGTATGTTAAAATAGGGCTTATGTGCGGGAAGCTTATAGAGCAAAATGCAGGACTTTTCATGGCGTATTGGTTCTGCGTCTGCAGTGAAGTGGGTTCTGTACCGGTCTGTAGTGGTGAAGAGAGAGCTGGGCCAAAAGGCGAAGTAGATTTGCCTTTTTTTTCCTACCTTTATCTTTGATAGTGACAGAAAAAGAAGGTTTGCACTTACAAGTGAGCAAAATGAGTTTCCTCCAGAGGATCTCTGGACTTTCCCTTAGAGATGGGGCGAGAAGTTCAGTCTTCTGGGAGCGACTCAGAGTAGAGCCACTGCTTCTCCATGTCGAGGGGAGTCAGCTGAGGTGGCTCAGGCATCTGGTTAGGATGCTTCCTGGACGCCTCCCTGGTGAGGTGTTCCAGGCACGTCCCACCATTAGGAGACCCAGAGGAAGACCCAGAACACGCTGGAGGGACTTTGTCTCTCTGCTGACCTGGGAACACCTTGGGATTCCCCTGGAAGAACTGGAACAATCAGCTGGGAAGAGGGAAGTCTGGGTCTTATCTGCCCAGAGCCCAGATAAGCAGAAGATAATGGGATGAATATTAATGTAGTGGGCACACTCTCCCAAAGACTTATGGACTTCTGTATATCTAATTTTAGGAAAGACTCTGAGATGGGGGTTTCTTTTGTGTGTATTTGTGTGTATATTATATATATATATATATATATATATATATATATATATATATATATATATATATATATATATATATATATATGTCCAGGTATTTGATGGGTATAGTTTTGTACAGCTTTGTACCCTCTATCTCAATCTTTCTGCAACAGAACAATTTTGCTGGCTGCAGTCCATTTCAGCTAAGAAACTGAAGTCTAACTCGAAGTGGAACCAGAACCTCTGATTTGTTTTCTGAATGTTTACCTTCGCATTACTGTCCAACAATATATGTGCCATTCTGCTCAGTATATATGAGCTCCTTCTCTCATGTTGGCCAGGAAATGAGGTCAGATTTGTGAGGAAATTAGATGTTTACGTTCACATTTACGCTGGAGCTAATATTTATTGCCCCCCTCTTACGACACACAAGGGTCTTATGTGTGGATGGGAGAGCACGCGAAGCCGTCCACGTCACATAACGGCATAATAATTATTCACTCAAGAGTACGACCATATAAGCTGCATCAGGCCGACGCAGCGGGGTCTTTCATGGAAATTAGAACCAGCCGTCTCTGCCCCCTTTATGCTTTTTTATTTTTCTTCCTCCATTTTTAAAGCCCCCCACTTTTTTCCCCATAAGGTAGTCATTTTCAAGGCTTACGTGAAACCAGAGACTCAGGAGCAGCTGTGGTGAAGGTCCAGAAACAACACCGGGCCGAAACCGACATCCTCTTACCTTCCCTCATCCCTCTTTTTTTTTTAATTTTCTGGGACTAGCTCCTGGGAAGGAAAACACCCTTTCACCGTGTCAGAACTGGGATTTCTTTCTGCTGCCATGGCAGTTTTTTTTTTTCTTCATCCAACTCTCTTTTCAGTCCCTCCCTCTCCTTCTCCTTCTCCCCTCCCTTCCCACTGCTGCCACATCTGGAACCCAGCTCCTCGTGTATTTATGTGGTCTGTTTTGTTTCTTTTCTTTCTTTTTTTCCCCCCAAAAGTATTATTTAAAAGTTCTTTACCTAGTCTTGTTGGCAGCTTCTCTCCATCTGATGAAGTCTGCAATTACATCTCACCATAACAGGTCACTCTGCAATTACATGCTCCACCACAGAATCTTACCCCCACCCCACCACCCTCCTCTGAACTGAACCGCTGCTCATATGGCGGACCGAAATAGAATAGTTTCATGTCTGTTTGGATGGCAGCCCGGCTGAAACTATGCTCCACTGTGACTGACAGTGGGATGTGGACTTTTTCTCCTTAAGAAAAAACCTATAAGGCCAGCTGTGCGCTCAGACTCCGTTCAGTTGCACTCCGGCAGCCGTTGGTGGTGGTTGCTCCAGCTGGGGCTCTAAAACAGGAGACAGAGCTAAATAGAGTTTGAGTCAGAGTGGATAAAAGTGAGCAGAGGGCCCGGCGAGTGCGCGGACAGAAGCACAAACTCTTGACTATGAATCGCAGCGGGAACACCTTGCCGTTCAGTCTCTAGCCAAGACAATGGGTGAGTTTGGTGAACTTTCAGTTTTGCAGACTGTTGGACTGAGCTGAGTTAAAAGTCGAAGCCTTGTTGATAGCTTGAGTAAAACTTCAGTAGTACGACACCGAATATTCCATCAGGTGCCGTCTGATTTATGAAGCACAGCACAGACAGTCTGGAGCCAGTTGCTATGGTAAACTGTGAAGTGTGGCGAGTGTCAGCAATCACACTCTGGCAAATCCTCAGGACAATAACTTAACAGGCAAATTTCTAACCTCATAATAATAATAATAATAATAATAATAATAATAATAATAATAATAATAATAATAATAATAATACATCAAACTTATCGAGTGCTTTTTACGACACTCAAAGACACTTATGCCAGATTGGTAAACATGCAGAACAGACTAGCCACAACTTCACTAAGAAGTTATTTTAACAAAAAACTAAACATTTATCAATTGCTATTCTTTTTTTAAGTAAAATAATCCTTCATCTATCATGTTTCTTTGGGGACTTATCTCGGAAATAACCATTGCTAATTGCCCAACAATGTCTTTTCTGCAGCATGAGTTAAGTATCCATGGGAACCGACTGATGATCTGGTCGATGAGTGGCATTCTCCGTATGACTCTTTTGGTTTTTAGCTTAGACCAGAGGTTAAGTGGCAGACCAACTGATTTCAACACAGAGAGAATGATGCCAGCCGGCGGCACTGCTGATACATGCCTGTTGAATTCATAAACGTTGCTATGGAGATATTAAAAAAACAGGTGTACATAACACCATGTGTACTTCTAGCTCTTTCAAATCTATCCTGAGCGTAGCAGAGTATAGTTGTCTCCTAAACACATGAACTGTTAGCTGCTTGGCTAACAGCTCTGCTGCCCAGCCTCCCCCTTCAAACACATCACATTTTGTGTGTCAACACTTGATTATTTTATTCAGCTAGACTATCTCCTCACCATTTCCAAGTCGTCTTTAATCTACAACAGATCGTGATTATTTCCATCAAAAACCCCCACAGCATGGAGCCAAAAATAAACCAGTTAAAAAGGCGGCTGTGAATACGTCAAAGCAAAACAGTCTTTAAGAATAAATTGGTATTCTTTATTTATTATTATTAAATGACCAAATATCCATCCAAATGAATTATTGATACCAGACTTATTTCTAGGCAAACATTTTGAACTTGTCAGGATTGTTTTAAACTATTCAGCTTCTCTGACTGCTGACTGTTACGTTGGGTTCCCTCTCTGGGTTCGTCGGTGTCTCATAACCTGACTGATATGTAGTCGGCTCTGCACAGTTTCCATGAGAAATAATACACAGTTGCCGTTGGTGATGAGAAGTGAGACAAAAATGAGCATGAAAATAAAGACTGTTTAAGTTTGAAGGTTTTAAAGCTTTAGCCACAGTTGTGCAACGCCTTCAAGAGGCTGAGTCATATTGTATTTTGGAGCGTTAGGAAACTTTTATCAGGACGGCTGCTATTCTGCAAAAAGGTCCTGAGTTTAAGTCCTTTCTGTCTAGAGTTTACATTTTCTCCCTGTGCATGTGTAGTAGTTCTCTTGGTAATGCTTCTTACCGTCCACCATCCATTAACATCCCTCTTAAGTGCATCAGCCACTCTACTGTTATTAAAAGCTCACCTCAAACTACATTCATTGATAAAATATGGGAACCAGTAACTATTTGTAATAAATTACTTAAAGGGGCAGTTTTATGTATTTTCCACATAGTACCATTTTATAGCATAATCAAATAATGATGCTATCTCCATAAAAATGCTTTATATATGAAATATGAGTTAAATGAACTCTGACTTTGTAATTTAAAGCCTTTAAGAAGCTCCTGCTCTTTCTGAAGCTACGTCTTCAGGAAGTCATCACAACATGGCTCCTCTATTAATCCTTTAACAACAATTTTACCAACATTGCACAAAGAAGTAGCTCCTATAATGAGCTTAGCAGATGGGCTGTATCGCCAGGTGTTTGCTAATTGCTGCTGTCTAGTCTGAAGGAGCAGAGTGGGTGAGGGAGAACTGCTCTGTGGAGCTCAGAAGCTTGGAAACTACAGCTACTGAGGTGGAGCTTTGTCCTCGAAGGCGGGGCTATGCTCACCCAGGTGTTATGCTAAGCTGAATGGTTGCCATGGAGATTCAATGATTTCTCAAACATGCATAACAGAATCACAGCAACACTCCAGCTATGTTTTGTTGAGGGATTTACATAATAATATGATGTAAATCTTGAAAAAAGTTTCATAATACTGCCCCTTTAAAGAAAAACAGTTTAAACAGTGTAACACAACTAACCTAACTACAAACTAAACATACAAACTATATAGTAACAAGGACATTTAACTCTTATTAGAGTACTTTTGCCCTTAAAGTACTCTAATAAAGTCTGATTCACAGTCAGACATCAATTTCTGACAGCATTCCTGATGAATCTCAACCCAAAGGCAAAGACCTCAAGTTCATTGAAATTCCTGGGTTTGTGTGCATCTTGCAACTTTTTAAAAAACCCTGCCAGAAATTTTCAACAGAGTTCAGGTCAGGTATCTATGAAGGCCACTGTTGTATCTCGGACTTTGGGGTATGACTGGGGATCACTGTCCAGTTTGAGGGTCCAGCGACACCAACGTTCCAGCTTCCTCGCAGATGGCATAACTTTTTCTCCCCTGATATCTGACCAAAGAACACGATACTGAAGGCATTAGGGTTTTTTCAGCATATTCCATACCGGTCAAGTCTCCTGTTTTTATCGGGGTTTTTTTACCCCATATTATTATTTTCCCATAAATATCCTGTATTGTGCCGCCCGCTCTCACTGTAGTTTCTCTTCCTCCCTGCTCTTACGGTAGCACCACACGGTGACGTTTCCCATGATCTCAAGTCCAAAACATGACAGGTAGGGCATGTCCTTCAAAAGCTCTTTGGTGACAGTGTTCTGATGATGGCTTCCTCTTCCACCCGTGTCCAGGTGTTCCTTTAACTTTACACTTGCGAACTGTTCTTTGAAATTAGGACCTTGGTTCTCTTTTTATATCCCGGTCCTTGTTTGTAGTAGGTGATTGACCTTTCTGGACAATTCTGTTGACTTAGCCATGCTTCTAAGATGTAGCAAAGATATTTCCATCAAAAGTCCAGTTATTTGAGGTTTTCTATCTCAATCTAAACTGATGCAACTAATGAGGTCCTATTTTTAAACAGCAGCTCAGCAGAGATTACATTCATATGGGGAAGAGTTGGATACATTTGAATGAATTCATTTCTTCAGGTTGACGTGCTCACATTATAAATACCTGGTATGAAGAAGTA
This sequence comes from Poecilia reticulata, assembly GCF_904066995.2. Taxonomy (NCBI): domain Eukaryota; kingdom Metazoa; phylum Chordata; class Actinopteri; order Cyprinodontiformes; family Poeciliidae; genus Poecilia; species Poecilia reticulata. The sequence goes on from NC_088835.1 coordinate 5,827,961, forward strand.
GTGCTGTCATCCTTTCAGCGTGCCCTCTGTTGTGATTTGAGGGCATCAAATAGCAGATAAACGGCCCCCTCAAGATTTCGCACATCGCTCTCAAGTGGAAAATATTTTATGTTTTTGTTCTGAGTCATGTCGAGGCTGAGCGCCCCAGTAGCAAAAAAAAAAAAGTTTGGAAAGCGGCTGATCTGGTTTGTGTAGGAGTGATGAAAGTTGAGGTGGCGTAAAAACAACAAAGATTTCTGGGAGTCTGAAAGTAATAACGACAACACAGTCGGCATGCATCTTTACGACGGCCTGTCTGTGTGGCTCGGTGGTGCGCGGAAAAGTCTGCGTTTGGCAGCGAGAGACAAATAAAAACATCAAGACGGACTTGTTAGGAAAAGTTTCCAAATGCGTGATGTTTTTGTAATATATTTTCAGTCTTTTAATTCCTCTTTGGCTTTTTGTTCGCTGCATAAGAGGGCAGTCAGCCCCACGGCGAACTGCGATCGCAGCCATCTCTGGGGTTCTACAAGTCATGTTGTCACTATGTCATTACATGTCACACAGCAACACAAAGGACCAAACCAAAGATGTACAAGTAGGCCAAAAACAGAAAAGACATAACATGTGAATCATTTGTCGCCGTTGTTGTTTGTTTCTGTTGTTCCTCAGATCAGTGGTGTGACGGATGGCTCTGAAGCCTCCGAAGAAGGAGGTCCTGACTGAAAAAAAACCAGCTCAGTCCTTTCATTTGGTTGTGCTTGTGTAGATGTTTGGTGGTTTTCCTCCTAGAGTCCGGAGGCAAGGATTCCTCTAGAAGCAGTCGTACAGACCTTGAACTTGACGTTGTTTTTCAATTGGGATTTTATGGGATAAACTAACGGATGTTGGAGAGCTTTAGTAAACAAACAGAATCATGAAGTTCAGAAGTGGTGAGGTTTCAGGCAGGGTTAGTTTATAAAACAGTCTAATTCAATTCTCAATCCATCATGCAACAATGGAAGGAGTTTGGTGCAATGGCGAACCTACCGACATGACCGTCCACCTACGAGGACTTCTGACTGGACAGTTATTGTCTCTGCAGAAGGTGAAAAATGTACTCCAGTTACATACTATAATGCTATAAAGGTTTTTCAAAACATTTTTTGCATTTATTTCAAATGTGATGGACAGAGAGACAAAAAAGGAAGGAGAAGAGAAAAGGAGAAAAGTGGGAAAAGGTTTAAAGGGAAAGGACGTAGGAGAAGGAGTGAGAAATAAGCACAGAGAGAACGCAGGTTAACACGTTTGAAGCTTCTAAACCTGCAGAAAGAGAGAAAACAAAACCGAGAAACCACAACAACAGACAACATATACATATTAATAACAATTATAACAGTTGTACTATTATGTAATTGGAAATTACATAATAGTACAAGGTTTATTTTGCATAATTCTGCTGTTTTTAACCTTTGTAATTTGTGTCCAGTTGGAGGTTTTTCTGTTATGAGATTCTGTTGTACCAGCTAACAATTGGATTATCATGAAAGGTGCAACATCGGAACTCAAACTATACAAGACAACAAGTATTACACTCCAGTCATTTGTGATTTGAAGATCTCAAACACTGATAATGACCAGGATGATTCATACATTCACGATTTATTGTGCTGCCCTGTGACAAAGTCTTCAACAGTTTGTAGAGATATATCCTAAAAGTGGGCTGTAAGTGAAAGATATTTCAGCAATGTATTATTGACTCATTGGGGTTGAATACTAATGCACACCACACTGTTCTGATATTAATTTGTGAAAATAAAGCAAAAACTGTATATCACTTTCCTTCTACTCAACACATTAAATACTTGTGGTTTGATCACAACACATGCTGAAAAGTTCAAGAGGTCTGAATACTTTTAAAAAGCACTGCAGAAGTATGTTGTCGTCAAATAATGCAAAGTGTGCAGTGGCAATGTAAGTGAAAGTGATGCGATTTTTCCTCACAAATTATCCCAGGCCTTCCAAAGAGACGTTGCGTTCTCAAATCAAAAAACATTTTCCTCAACCCAAAGTGCAACTTCAGCATTATGTATTGCTCAAGGTTCAACTTGTTGCAGCAGTACAGTTCAGTTCACACGAGCAAATTACAGTCTGCTGTGATCAAAGCCCAGGACTTTATTTTGTCTAATGACGTGTGGCTGACTTGGGTTTAAATCTGTGACTTTCTTCGCTGCGTTCTCCTCTGCGCCTCCTGGTGCCGAGCCGGGGAGGGCGTGCCACGGTTTAACACGAACCACCACAGGCAGGTGGGGCCCTGGCTGTGCTTGACGTGCTGTTTAATTAGGTCCTCCATCCACGGGGTGGGGAACACTGGGGTTTCCGCTATAAAACGCCTGCCTCTCCGCAGTCTCGCCCCCGCTCTCATTGTCCTGTGACATTAAGAGAGTAGGGAGGGCATTCAATGATGAGCAATGGCTGTCACTGAGGGTGGGACGAGAAGTGTCTTACCACAGCTAAAGCTGGAAACAGGAAGCAGATATTGGTGCCGCAAGTCTGGAATTGGAGGAGTCTGGCAAACACATTAACTGCCGCGTTAATGGTTTAGTTGGTGTCCTTAGCGACAACCTAATTCACTTTTGAGGCTCAGGATATGTATTTTATTCCTTCATTGATTGTTTACACCTGTGGGGTTAACGGATAGAGTTTCCAGCTATCATTGGGTGACATGTGGTGTGAAAGGTTGGCTGCCCTGACAGGAAACAAAAACAACCCAGTGAGTTTGTATTCTATCCAAATTAATCTGGTGTGATTAATTCCAAATGTGGGACCTGAACACCAAACATCATGTCATGGCAGTGGTCATCACCTGGTTAACACTGTCTGGGTGTGGTGATGGAGTCAGACCAGAACACTCAGAGACACATGAAGACAGCTACAAAGCCGGCCTTCTATCACCTCATGAACATTTCTTGAATGAAAGGAATAATGTTCCAACAAGATCTGGAGAAACTCATCCATGTGTTTATCTTTAGTCACATTGATTACTGCAAAAGTGTCTTCACGGGTCTCCCTAAAAAAAACAAACCTAAATAAAACCTTTAGCTGCAGCTGATTCAGAACGCAGCTGCTCGTGTTCTCTCTAGAACCATGAAGATAGAGCACATCACTCGATTTCTAACGATCTTCCACTGGATCCTTATAGCTCAGAGAATAGATTTTGAAATACTTTTGTTAGTTTATGAATCGCTGTGAATGGCTTGGAAACAAATTTGATTAAAGACCTATTGTTGTTGTGGTATCGACTTTCCAGACCACTCAAGTCTTCTGGGTCTAGTCTAGTTTCAAAGACATTTCAATTGTAAGGTCAGGAAACATAAACTTCTCAATGAGTGTCCTTGAATGGCCCAGCCACGGCCCAAGGTTAATTTAAATGGACTATCTCTGGAAAGACTTATAAATGTCCATGTACCAATAGCTAGAGAGGATCTGCAATGCTTGTTGAGACTTCCCCGAGAAGGCCTGAGTTATGATTTCTGCCAAAAGAACTTCAAAAATGTATTAAACGATGGATGTGAGTGTCTATCCCTAGAAGTGCATTATTTTTAGATAGAACATTTTGGAAATGTTTTTTATCTAATGGGCTCATCAGATGAAGGTCAGATTGTTCTTTATCATCACATCATACCATGAAGCCATACATTTAAAACTCTATAATGATGTTTCACTCATCAGTGTAGTGTATATTTGGTGGTGCTTTACTGATAATGACAACCCTGTGACAGCATCCATGACTCAGTGATGACTCTTCAAAGAAGGAAACCCAATTATAGGAGTGCAGGTATAAGTTTTCGTGTGGGTGTGTACCAGTATGGGAGCCACCAAGGAACTGGGAGATCGATCCAAATCAAACTGGTGGAATCTCACCAGCCTTTCTTGTGCTGACCTCTTTCTTTACTCAGTTCTTTTCTTCCTATCTGCATCAACTAATTGCCGGCAGGTCACGGCGTATTGAGCTCCAGTCTTCTTATCGGTCTTTGATGCGTTCGCTATGTACTGTATTTGCTCCGTAGGCCTTGTTGTGGTTCACTGGGAAGATCACGAGAGGAAATTGGAGCTTTAGTTCTTCTCAGCTTTTGTTTGTTGTGAGATTTCCTCCAAAGACTGAAATTCCTCTCGGTCGTCGCTCCCCTCCACTCCGCTCCCCCCATCCTTTTGAAAATGTCCATTGAGAGCACCTAATGGAGTTTTAAGGGGCTACTGCTTCTGCTTCCTCCATGCTTTTCTCATCTAGCGTTGTTTTCTGTTGGCTTAACCTTTCATTGTTTTATTTGACTGGAAGCCTCTGTTCTTCATAACTTCATCTACTGTAAGAAAAGAATGACAAAAAAAATTGTGTCACTCAACATGTAAAAAATTTGAAGTGTTTTCATCTAACATGTGCAAAAAAGAAAGAAAGCATAATTTGCTGTAACTGTGAAGTAGGAAAAGAAGGTTGAACTGTTTAACCTTTGACACTGGCTGTACCTTAGTATGTTCAGCAAACATCCTCAGCTAGAAAAAATATACATGACAACAATGTTCATTCTGATGCTAAACCTTAAAGTTGACTCAGTTCTTGGCAGAGCTGGAGCAGACTGACGAAGTGCAGCGCATCTGCGTTCCGTCATGTTTTTAATTGAAGTTATTATAAATTGCTAGTCAGCTGAAATTAAGAATCTGACTATATTGTTAGTCGACCACTTCATAGATTTATTTTGGTTTCCAACATGACATTGTTCCAATAAAGGCAAAGGGAATATTAATAACTTCACATAACCTAATTTCCTAACCAACCCGTCCAACACAATCAACTGACAATTCCGTTATTATTCAGCATAATTGCAAAATTTTTCAATTTTTGTGTTTTATGATAAGGAACTTCAATCCAGTTAGTTTTAAAAGAATTCCTTGTATATTCTTTAACCTTAAAAAAACTGAGTCACAAATTTTAACCCAAAGTTTGAGTTTTGTCCAATTCACTCCTCTGGGGGAAAAAAAATAACTCAGATGTTATAGTGTGTGTGTTTCCTTTGGATTAACAGTAAAGAAAAGCCCAGCAATCTTCATTGTCCCTCTACAGTTGATGGCCGACAAAACATGAGCAAAAACACTTGAACTGCTTCATAAAAAGATCCTTTGTTAACGTAAGTCCTTCTGCGTATTAAACTCATTACACAGCCGCATACACCAAGCCGTTTCTCTGGATATGCTATCTTAAATGAGACTTGGCAGACTGTTTGCCGGGTCTAATTACGCAGAAAACTTTCTCCAGTGTTTGCTTTTTGTGCCCAAAGAGCAAAGAAAAGCACAGAAAATGTGTTTTTTAAAGCGCCACGTGTGCGCTCGGCCCGCACGTACGGAACATTTCTTGCATACCGTGCTGATATTTACTTATCATGTTGAGCGCATGTGACTCCCATTACTCCTGCGCCTTTAAATCAGTGGTCAGTCAAAGGAAAAGTCCCACCCTGGAGGAAAGATCTGGGCAGGACGTATACCCTCCGCCCATGATTCTTAGTGTTTCTTTCTCTGCGACTTCAAACCCACATACAGACGCAGCCAACCTGACACACTCCCACCTCTTAATGTCAAACAGCTGCAGGGTTGACCTGGGAGGAGCTGCCCTGGTTGTAGAACCCAGGATCATTTCACTCTAAAACCCGTTTCTGAAAACTCAAGCCATCCACTCAAATCAATAATCTCTGGGATCAATACAGGATTATTCCTTTAAGTCTTAGCCACGCGTGAGCAGCGTGAGTCCCGTCTCTACCAGAGATGCAGCAATGACACTACATCAGATAGAAAAAAAAATGCTAGCTGTGTAGCAACCACCTAGAGACCATCTGATCTGAGACCAGATGCAGGTTTGTCGATCGCCTGAAATCCGGGGTCCAATGTTGGGTCAAACTTCAAAAGCTCGCCCACGTAACTCACAATAGTTCCAGAAAACAACACGTTTCTGCTGAGCCTGCCAACAGTCGTGGTGCGATCCAGTGGCGTCAGTCTGTAACTCCTTTCGCCAGCTGTATTGATAAAACATTTTATCAATAGAGCAATATGTCGTTTTATGTGTGCGCTCCCTTCGGTCTGGAAGAGCTGGAGTGTTTTTACTGACTCTGAAAACTGGTGCAACATAGTTGTTCAGTTGCAGCTTTATGGAGTTTTCCCCTGTGTCGTGTGGTTTTATTGCGATATTACGCTGAGTTTGAGTAGCTCCAGTCAAGCAGCTTGGAGAGTTCAGTGCTCTTTCATGGTGCTGTGTATGCACTGCTGTCGCTGTCGTCTCTCAAACCCATCCGCAGAGCCTGGTTGTCCTGCTTTGTTGTGGAAGTTGGAAAAAGCTAAACCCCATATTGGGTTCATTAAAAGTGCTACATGTTTGTTGCAATGGATGTGTGATTCTTGGCTTTATGATCGCTAGAGTGTATAAAAAAAAACAAAAAAAAAAAAACAAAGCAAGCCCAGGCATAAGGGTTTTGCTCCACTGTGTTTTTGGTGATGTAATTATGATCATTTTTAGGTATGGAATGTTCCATGGTTTACACACCCTTGCTAGTTTATTTTGAATCTTAAATTTAAGTTTTTGTCTCATAATAAGTAGACAAAAATAGTCATGTACTTTTTCATACTTTCCGTTACAACCACTAACAGACCCACATGGAGATGGTGTGTTCAGGCTCACTCACTTTTAGCAGCAAGGTGAACCTCAACTATAGTCTGATGTTTCAACATCAACGAGTTTTCTTCCATTGCTAAGCAGCTTCCCTGCTGAAGGATTTTGTAATCGTCAGTCTTGGCCAGGTCTCTCTTGAAAAAAAGAGATTTTTAACCTCATTGAGACATACCTGGTTAAATAAAGGTTACATACGTACATACAGAAACATTCCCAAACCATGATGGTGCTACAGTATTTTACATAGAGAGGAAAAAGTTCTGTTTTGGTCTCATATTACCAGAGCATCATTTCCTGGAGCCAAGTCCCCAAGCTGATTCTGGCAAACTGCTGCTGGTACTTCTTAAGGCTTTCTTTTAGCTACTTTTTCTCTAAATTCACACCAGCCATGTTTAGTCCGCTTTAATCAGACTCTAGTTCATTTGCCTAGAAAGTCCTGCTCGTTTGGCGAGGTGTGAACGCACAATTGAACTCTGACGCAAACCAAAAAAGTCCACCTACAAACGTATGTGTTGGCTCAGTTAAAGTGAAGTCCGGTGCGGTTCGAATGCATAGCTGACAGGAGATCGCTTTAAAAAACAGGAAGTAAACTGTAGTGTAGGGCATTCTGGGTGATTATCGGGTGTGAGAACACCCTTCAATTTATGGAGTCCATGACTAATAGTCCTGTCAGCATGTTTTCCAATCTCCTGTCAATTCGGGTGAACAGCCAGGCATTTGTACATGTGCATTTGTAATATTATCCCATTGTGAACGATGGATTGAACAGAGCTCCATAACAGAGATTAGGATGTTGTTCTATAATGTAACCCTATTTGAAGTTTCTCTCTATTCTGAGGGCAAATGGACAGATTTTGATTTTAATCCTCTAGTTAGTGTTGACCTGTCATGTAACATCCATTGGTGTTTGTGGCTGTAAACCAACAAAACATGGTTATAGCAGTGCTCTGAGGACTCCACTGCTGCTTCAGAGGAATAATCTCCTCTTTCCTATACTTGGGTTTCTTAAAACTGACTGCTCTTCTTCACTGATTGGATTTTCCTCGCTTTCTTGCCTCGAGGAATGCTCTGTCAGTGAAACTATGCATATGGTTTGGGTGTGGTTGCAGTCACACCCATCAATCTTGCCATTTTGCACACCGCACAGGATTGTAATTTTTCTTCCAAATAACCAACCCCATCTGATATTTTTTTTTATTTTTATTTAGTGTTGGTCCAAAACTTTAGTGAAACGAAAGCTTTAGAAAATTTAGTTGAATGTGAGAGGAGGGTTTCACAGAGATGACAGACTATAAAGTTAGCAACATGTGTCAAGAGGCTTTGACTGATTATAGTTACATACCCTGTTTTTACCTTACCACAATGTAAGCCTACCTTCAATTACGACTGTCTGACTCGCTGTTCACCATGTGGCGTGTGTATACGTGTGTGTGTGTGTGTGTGTGTGTTGGCTTCTTTATGAGCTTAGCTTATTCATTATTTAGCAGCTCCTGATGTTTTGCTTGCTCAGATGTCAGGTGCCTGCTAGGTCCTCTTCACTCCTCCTGACTGGATCTCGTTCTGCTCTGTTTGAGTCCCCTGCCCCAGAGCGACACATTCACTCTGAAACTTTCCAGTTAGTTGTACGTGTTGTTGGGGTGTTTTCTTTCTCTCACCAAGTCTAGCCTTTTTTAAGTAATTAATTTACTTATTCAGCTAAGTGTAGATGAAATTGGGAAACTTGAAAAGCGTTTGGATAATTGTCGTGGTGTAAAACCGGAGACGTTGGACCTCTCGTGAGGTAATGGAGCCGCTACCTTATTTTTTTCTATTTGTCTTTTGGAAAATCCGAGTTATGAGTAATCTTTACAGCTTGCTATAAAGAAGCAAAAAGATGGTGTGTTCACATTAGCAGACTTGTGGTAAGGCGGTAAAGTTATTTGCACAGCTGAATGTAATCTTTACTGGCCCGGGGTTCACTGGGTGCCTCGGGGAACTGCTGTCATTATTCTTGCCTTAAAGGGGCAGTATTATGTAAAATCAACGATGCATCTACTCAGTGCAGTGCTGGAGAAAACATTGCTAATAGAGGAGCCATATTGCGATGACTTCCTGAAAGAGCAGGAGTTTCTTAAAGAGACAGAGGCCTAATTTCAAGGCGTTATATCGCAAAAGTAAATTTTCTCAAGCTATATTTTATATAGGCAGCATTTTTATAACAACTGAAAGCAACAGTTACTTGATTGTGCTGTAGACACATTGCAGGGTGACATCACATGCGTAAGATCCCGCCCTCCAGGACGAAGCTGTAGGGCGGGATCTTACGATGTTTATGTTGGTTTTAGCTGTCAAGGTGTGAACATCATGCGCTAAATCTTAAATGTGCGTGTGATATATTAAAGAAAAGGGACACACTGCTTTGGTATTAATATTGCTACAACTACATAACAAGGTTCAATATCACATCACAAATAGCAAGAGAGGGAGAAGTAGGTTAGTTATGCTAGCTTGACTTTGACAACCTTACCATGTAGCTGCAGAATTCAGCACGTTTTGGTTCAGTTGGGAAAAGAAATGGCATCCCATCAGTAGAGCAGGTGTTTAAATTAACTAATCAACCAACGCTGTGTTCAGACGATCCCTGGAAGCATGATACTGTAACAGACTAAATGTTCTTGTTCTTGGTGTGGGAAATGTTTGCGTGCTTATTGGCGTTGCATCCCGATACACTAGTGGTGGCTTTGAGTTATTCTTCAATCATTTTTCTGCGTTATTTTCCCCTTGCTGTGGCACAGTGCACTGAATTAATTACTCCTACATCTCCAGGTTTCCTTTTGTCAACTGAATTGTTCTGCTACGGCAGATCGGCTATGGATGGCGAGTTAAAGAATCGTCTTTTTGCCCTCCAGCGTTGTACACATTTTCCGGATGTAAACAATAACGGTCATCATGTCTATAAAATGGTATTATGTGCCTGGAAAATACATAATACCGGCCCTTTAAATTGATACAAGAGCAGTCCCAGTCCACATGCATTAGTGAAACATTTTGCAGGGTGACTTAATGCTAAACCATGAATGAAGCTGTAAGTTTATACATGAATGTGTCCCTGTGTGTGTGTGTGGGTGCAACTTAACCCCTGTGATCTCATCTGCATCCACGGGTTGCCTAGAAACGCTGTGAAGGCATAGTATTTAACTTCCACATTATTCAAAGGAAAGAATGCTAGCCGACCCGAACAGACAGCACCGGGTCTGGCCTTACATGGACATTAGTGCAGCCAGGAATTTTTCTAAAAAGGAACAACTTGAGGTTTTCATAAATTTCAATATACATGCATGCAGAAACTTTAGAAAGTAATTGTGACATGCTAAAAAAAACATCTAATGTCTGGTAAAGTCTTTTAGAATGCTTTTATTATAACTTCTCAAATATCTGATGTCAGCTTGGATAAAGGATGCATGCTTTCCCCCCGCAAATTACACTAAATTACTTTTCCAGTTCTTTTCTAAATATACTTAAAGCCTGTTGCTCAGCGTATTGCTTCTTGCAAAACTTGAGGACACTTTGGTTTTCTTTAGGATCAACTTAAGACCATAGCTATTATCAGATAGCGAAGGCATGTGGGGCAGGAGTGGAAGGGAGCGAAAGTGAGGCTGTGCTGTCAGGTAGTCTGCTGAGAGAACATTTTAAGTGCCAATAAACTCTCACTGTGTCTGTGGAGGCCGGAGAAAGAAGGTGAAAGAGATTCAGCTTCTTCGTACTTCAAAACGAGATTTAGGGCCAGTCAGACTGACTTGTATCACCTATTATTTTTTACATTTTTCTCAATACATCAACACAAAACTACAGCTAGAAGGATGTTTCTGCTAGTGTATCCCTCTGCAAACTTTTGATAACCCCTGACCGCTTCATTTTTCATCGAAACAGGCTAAAGAAAACCGGGAAGAATGCTTTGTTGAGTAATGAAAACAACAGTGTCTTTACTAGAGAGTGAAACTCCTACATATTCACTTTTTTATCTCTGTTTCTAGAATTTACGATTTGAAATCTGCTTTCGAACAAGAGAGTTCATCAGAGTTGTGGTGTTTACTCACAGAAGCAATAGGAAATCTCATTATGATTTGTTTGAAGTTTTTTAAACTTGTTTTAAGTCTAACTTGTCATAACGAGTTTTTTGTTCAACTGAGATGTAAAAATGTTGCATGTCTCAAACAGATCACAGCTTTTTTAAAAAGGCATGAATGGACTCTGACTTTCTATCTTCTCATTCGTCTCACAAGGTCTTGCTGATTTACGACCTCCTTGTTTACGCGACACATTTTGGTTTTTAATGACATAAATCTCATAACTGGCTCTATATTTTGCTAAAACAAGAAACTTCCTCAATCTACCATGTGTTGTGTCTCGGTATATCGAGATACTGCTTCTGAATTTATTTCCTCGTTCTGGCAGTTTCTTTCTAAGCTACGTTGAATTATTGGTGAAACAGGTTGGTCTCCACGAACCATTTCATCTCTGATCCAACAGATCAACTATTGTATTTCCAATCACAGGAGTTAACAGATGTGAAGTGAGAAATGCGTATGAATAAGCATTACATCGTATTTATAATGTTAATGCCTGATGGGCGTATACTTTACTGCTTTATCACTGCAAACCCAAAGAGACCGTAGCTGATTAAAACAAAACTCTAAAATCTCTACACTTCTATAATCGAATAAGAAATTTTTCTACTGTGAAACTTTTCCAGTCAAAAACTCCACATTCTGAAGAACTGTAAGTGACAAGAGGGTTTGTGTCGCTTTTTTCTTACCTGTATGAATCCACAGTCCATCTCCGGCTGTCATCTTCTCCACATTTCCACTTCCTTTAACTTTTTATTTTTTATTATTTCCCCCCCACCACTTCCCTTTCCAAACTCGGCCTCTTATTGTTTCAAAAATACAAGGGGGGGTATGCGACGTCTCCGTCCTCCCACACATTTTATTCCTGACATCATAGCGTGGCACGTTGAAACCTGTGACGCCACCGAGGCCCATCATCCTCCCTGAGACGTGTCAGGATGTTGACATTATTTTTCTATCATTAGCCAACCTGAGCTACAGTGCAGCTTTAGCAGAATGTGCTGTTGTGTCTTCAGAACGGCAAATTTATGTTTCCATCTGGGATGATGTGGACACAGAATGGGAGCTGCCCGGGTTTACACCGGGTTCTGGACCTGGTCATTAACAGAACGTGGGAAGATGTCAAGTTTTTTCTTTTTACAGCTGTTATCAGAAACGGCAAATACGCATTTGGTCCCTTTAGTCAGATGTGAAGAACTATTCCAACATTACAATGGAAAATGTTAAATACAATACAAAGTATTTATCTTTTACATATATATATATATGTCTTTTTTACAATATGTACAACCACATTCTAGAGGCTTTTACTGAAACGTTTTCTGTCTGTATCCAAATCAGCTTTTATTTAATGTAATGAACGTGGCTGAATATTACCAAGCATCTTTTGAAAAATGGTGACTAAAATCTTGTTTTTATAACCGCAAGTAAATTTCCTCAATCGATCGCTGTATTTCTTCTCATACAGAAAACTTCTTAGGTTTTAGTTGTGCAATGAATAACTTTAATTTGCTTGATTCTAGTTTATATACACATATATATCTGATTTAGGCTCAAGTGACAAAAAGTTTGGACACCCTTGACTTAAACAGTTTGAATAATCCTACTTTTCCAAAGCAGAAAATCTGTTGTTTTCAATCTCTAAATGTTGATTAGATTCATAGCTCAGCAAAGTATTTACAAACCTCACAAATTTTGGGAAGCCAAGGACACATAAAATGCTGGGTGGCAGCAGGATGGTTGACTCAAATTGAGGCAGAGTCCTCTCGGGTTATCCGTGGGTATTTTCCAGGTACTCCTGCATCCATGTCTTCAGCAATGACTGAAAACATGGATGCTCGATTAAAAGGAGAGTCATAAATCACCCATAGGTGTGAGTGAGTCTGTGTTGTCTCTGTGATGAGCCACCTCCCTCAGGGTGTTCCCCGCCTCTCACTCCGCAATCCTTTATTGGACGTAAAGCGGTGCATTCCTTGTAACTTAAAGAATTTTGTTTTACATTAAAGTTCATGTATTAGAGCCGGCTGACTTTCTGTTGCTATCAGTTTCAAGGTACCAACATGTTGCAAACTTAAAATCCTTGGATGATTGGGCTTAATTAATGTTTGTGTCTTTGACAGTGTTGTAGTACTCGAGGTCGGTCTTGGTCTCGAGACCATTTTTTGATGGTCTCGGTCTCGTCTCGGACTTGACCGCATTTGCTCTTGGTCTTGTCTCGGTCTCGGGCGCTGAGGACTCGGCATTTTATTTCAAGACCAGTTGAGACCGCAACTGTGAAAATATCACTAAACGTACAGCATACTATCCAGTTTATTTGTTAACATCTTTGTTTTCAGTGGAAGCAGAAAGCACCAATTGAAAACCAAGCAATTACATGTTTCTGTTACTCCCACACCCCTCCCAACCTTTCACTCGCACGCGGCGCTCCAAGACATGCGCAGTGGTTTTCTCTCAGCGGCAGAAGATGTCTGTCTAATCGCCAGCAATAGAATAGCGCTGTATAAATCATAAGAAATCCGATGGCACAGCTAACTCAGCAGCGCTTCGCTTTCACAGACGGTGGGGACAACGTCTAACTTTTTTCGTCACTTAGAAAAGTACCTCAAAAAAAGGTAAGCTCCATTGACGTGATGTTAGCAAAGCTAGCTGAACAGAGACACATAAGCATTTGTAATGAAAAAAGTAACTCACTGCGCTGAATTATTGTGCGGAGGTGTTGACTGACTTGTCGCAAATATGGGACAACGCTGTGTCCAAAAGTCTGCAATATAGTGATGTGACATTCAGAAACAGTCCGATTCTTCTTAACGGCTCTTTACTTAGAAAATAGGACTGGAGTGTCACTGAGAGCTGTTGTTCTATCAGATTATCATACGCTGTCAGAATAGCATACATGCAGTGAGTACCATGCCTGCATGCGCATTAAGAAGTCCGACCGTCAGAGGAGTTGTCAGTTCACCATACACAACAAGTTATGACGAAAATAAGCCATTGAATTGTTTTCAATGATAACTGTATAGATATACATGCGTTGTCGTGGTTTCAAAGTGTATTTAAAGCAGGGTCTGGTTGCAGCTGGAGTCAGCTACAACACACGCCTGTGTAAAACTCATTAACCTACTTAACCACTAAGTCAGGATGCCATACAACTGTTAATAACAAAGTGTATAATGATCTACGTCATGATTCTATGTTGCTGATTAAATAAAATTATATATGGTAATGACTGACAGATATGACTGACAGCCATGAGTTTGTGCTAAGTGTATGACGATCTGACAGCATATAGCGACCTGACAGAACATCATTCTTTGTTCTGTAATGTAATGTTCTGCGTACACTGCAGTAGCTATGAAGATTTTATTTAATTATGTACATTGATATTTTTTAAATTAACAAATAAACAAAACACAAGAACGAAAGAGCACGCAGAGCATCCACAATACTATTTCATTGTTTTCGTTCAAAGTGACAGCTGTAATGTGTGCCATGGTGTCAGACTACCTAGCTTCATGTAGCGGGAGAGAGGGTGAGAACTGTCACGGTGAGCACCTTGTGGTTGGTTACTTCTTGCTTGTTGCTCCTTGGTCAGTGTTCATAGTTGAGCGTTATTTACCATCAGGGCATTGCCTCAATTGCTATGTTTAATGGTGCAGAGAGAGAATGGTGCTATGTTTAATGGTTTCATTATCTCTTTAGGGATGGCACGAGACCACCGTGGATTGTAGCACAGAGATGGATTTTAATATTGGTAAAATGTATTAAGTATTTAATATCTAGGTGTTTTTATGGGAATATGGATCTTTTAGATCAATTTGAGAAGTAATTTTGGTCATATTTCACATTTTATCGTATCACGTAGAACGCGCCGCTGGTCTTGGTCTTGACTTGGTCTCGACTTCCCGCGGTCTTTGTCTCGACTTGGTCTCGGACCCTAAAAGTCTTGGTCTTCTCTCTGTCTCAATACACTCTGGTCTTGGTCTTGTCTTGGTCTCGGGTTAGGTGGTCTTGACCACAACTCTTTGATCACTTCAAAGTTCTTTATTGTGTGTCATATACAGTTCATTTCTCTGTGTTCATTAGTGTTGGAAAGATCTGACCATTCAGGTTCATTCCTTTATATTTGGTTTCTAGTACTCTGCTCCCTGTGTGTCACACCAGTCCTGTTTAGTCCACTTTAATCGACTTCTAATTTGTTGGGCTAGAAAGTTCGATTGATTTGGGGAGGAGTGAATACGTAATCGAACTCCGATGCAGATAAAGTAATCAAACTTTGGTCTTCCTAAAAACCTAGATCTCGCTTCAGTTGAAGTAAACTCTGGTGCGTTTGAAACATTAGTTAGAGCCGGGAGGTATCATTGTTTTCCCAGTCAATCAAGGGCTTTTATACAGTTTCTGTATTGCAAAATCCAAATTAGGCCGGAAGGAAATCACAGAATATGTTTTAGTTTTTGAGCCATAATCTTTTAAACCTTGGTATACTTTGATACCAGAAACTTGCCCGTGTCTTGATTTCCACGAGGTTTGGTTAGTACACAGTCAAGACCAGGGGAATGTCCCACCAGGATCAAAAGTTCATCACAGGGCAAACGCCGAGACAAACATCCAGCACTGCCTCAAAACACCAGCTGTCACTTAAAATAGGTTTTCCATGCCAGTGTTATCTGAGGAATGCTCTGCATTTAGCTATATTAAGATAGTGGGAGAGTTGTTGTGTCTGGACACAAAAAATCATGTACTCTGAAGGTTTCTACAAAATGATTGTAATAAAGTAGTCGTAGCCTTTGTACAGTACATCACTTTGTGAAACAGCATTACATTTTTGATTAGGCTAAGTGTGTATTAGCTGACAAAACCTTACTTTCTGTTTATTTTTAGCTTGAGTCATTCGATTAATCCAGGTTGTTTAGTAATTTTGCTTTCACTTCAAATCTTTAACCATCACATTCTGAAATAGCAGCAATTCAGTTGCGATGTAGACATTCAACCCGCTGTTTGTCAGTTTTGTGATAAACGAGGGGAAACTTGAGTTGACTCACCGAGTATTAAAGCTATCGGGCGTTATATGCTGTGTGGCTTTCTCTGTCCAAGCACAAGGCCCCACTTTGAGCTAACCCACTTCATGTGTGGGATGGGAATGCTGACTCCATGGCTCAGCACAACCATCTTCCAACTTGTTCCCACCCAGGCAATCATACAGTGCCGTTCTCACTCTCTCTTTGTCCCCACATGACAGCTCTGTGGCGAGACTGCAACCGCTGTCTTCCCCTGTGAATCCAGTATCTAGCAGAATGAGACGAGGACAGCGTTACTGAGACGCCAGTCCACAGGGTGTCCGCCTTCTATAAAACTCGGCACCCAAAAGCAACTCGCGTAGCACATTAGCCGGAGTATCAGGTGAACGATGGGACACGTAGCATTTTGAACAAGAGCTCTATCGAAACAAATCCAAACTACGTGAAACATAATAACGGCCGCTGAAGACTCAGGACTATCACAGCTCTCACTTCATCTTGAGCTTCATCAGACTAATTCTTGCTAGAGCTGACCTCTAAAAAATGGTGAGTGGTTTTACTTGTTCCTCCTGCTCCACATGTTTGATTTCTTTGTTCGACTTGAACACAAACCCAAAGCTTTCGGCATGACAGTGAAACAGAACCCGACTACTGTGGTATTTTGTTTTCTGCAAATCAGTTTTTGGATTCACTCGGTGGTTTTAACCAGAGGTATTCCACTTTACCACAGCTTATATAAGTAAGACTGGACTTTGTTTTTTTTTTAAATTTAAGTGACGTGGTGAGTTTTGTGGAACAGAAGTGAAATCAGACAAAAGCGGGCCTGAGCCTTTCCATAACAAATAAAGAAGAAAATGGTAAAAATAAAATTTCAGATAAGAAATTTCTCTCTCTTTCTTCTTCTTAACATAATTAATTGTAATGAATAGAAACAATTATAAATGAGCTTTTTTTTATCATGGTAAGAAGTTTTTCACAATAAATGACAAACAATGCAATAAATGCTCATCTTTAACTGTAAGTGACAGAAACATGGAAACAGTGATGTAAAGACATTTCAGTTCTTTCAGCACATATGCTTCAGTACATCTCAGAACACACCTAGTGATTGCTCCTAGATATAAGTCTATGGGTGGTTGTTATTACACTCAGCATGTGACTCAGACAGAGGTGTCCTTTGTTTGACCTACCTACAAACCACATGTTCACCTAGGCAACCAAACGGGGGGAAACCCTCTGGGCAATCTCAGGTTTCAGCCGGGACATAAAAAGAAATGTTTGGGACATAAAAAAAAAAATACTACTGTTGTTACTGACCACATGGTCAGGAAACTTTCTGTGTTACTTTCATCCCTGGTGAACGAGAGTGCAGCCTGGGCCGTCTGTAGTCGAAGGGAATGTGATCTTGATTTTATTCAGGGTGAAACTTCAGGGTTTTCTGAGTAACATTTGAGCCAGTTTACATGTGTTTATTGCATAAATAAATTATTGTTGCCTTTATTTAAGAGCAACTCAAAACCTCTCCTTTTTTCTCGCTCTCTGTGCCAGTTACACTACACAAAGACCCGTTGCCATAGAAACTGACTGACAACAGCTCCCAAAAATACCTCAAACATTTCCCTCACAAAGAACAGGACGTTCAGTCCATTGCAGTGTTATGTCTTCAGGATTGGTGTTTATTTTGTGATTATTAATAAGTGATCGTCTGAACACAGCAGTGGTTGATTAGCCAATTTAAACGTCTGCTGATGATCTGTCAGAGTTGGTGTGTGGGTCGCCTTATTTACTTTAACTTATCCAAAACACCAAATTCCACATCACATCTCCATGCTAAACTTGTCAAAGTCAAGCTAGCCTAACTGATCTGCTTCCCTCTCTCTCCCTGTTTTTTTTTTATTAAAACTTTTCACTAACCTGACATCTGATACCCTTGTAATTTGTTATGAAGTTGTCACAGTTTACATAATTAATAGCAAAGAATCCCTTTTTCTTTTAACTTGCCTACATTTAAGATTTAGCGTGTTACATTGACAGAATGACAGCTAAAAACAAGATAGTCATTGTCTGCAAGCTTCTGGGGTTTTTTTTACCCTCCATCAGGGAGCAACGTGTCTACAGGCTCAGATATATACTGTACATAAATATCCCATAACAAGCTTAGCTCTACCGGGCACTTTTTGTAAGGTCTAAAATCACATTCATGACTGCAAGAATATGTAAATGTTTTAGTTTGGAAATCCGAGCAGACAGACGCTGTCTGCACCACATTAAAATGGCTGTAAGAAAATAGAACCAAAACAGAATCATGTGAGGTGGCTCACGACATGGGGGAAAGTGATCACTTTCAGTGTAATGGTCCTTAACGCAGCACTTAGTGACACACTCTAAGTATCCAGGACTAAATTGCTTGATTGAACAACTCATCTTCATTTATAGGCTAATCCACAGAAGAGCGCTATAATGAGCCGAAGGCGCATGTAATGGAATCTGCTGCGACTCCGACTTGATGGCTTTGACCCTTTCCACAATTATAGGGCCAGTATAATTCATCCATACTTTCAATGCAACAGTTGTAACAGGAAAATTAACCTGCATCCACTCTTTGTTTTATTGTATTCTGCTTTGTTATCACAAAACCAAGAGTCATGGATGTCGTGTTTGTTCGTCCCTTCAACAGAAAATGCCTCGTTGTGTCAGTCCTCTGTGGTGCTGGCATCATTTCTGAATTACTGTGATGCTTTCTCTAAAAATGGCCCCAGAGGAGCTCTGCCAAGACTGCAGTTAAAAGATCCCCCTCCCATTTCCTTTTTCCTCCTCATATATCTGTGTCTATTCTGTGTGTAGATCCAATCACCCATTCATCCAATCGGGTATTGAATCAACAAGATCACTGACTCGTTTATTCCCTCGTTGTTCATAATTACGCAACTTGGGGAGCTTCAGCACATTCAAAGCAAACAACACGGCACAGGAAGTGACTTTTATGTTATCATTTAAATTTTCAAACCTGTAGAAACCAGTCAGCTGTTCTGTCACATGACTTTTTGCCACTGAGGCGATCAAAAAGCTGCTCATGTGGGATTAAAGGTTTCATTCCTTTCTCATCTCAAGTGGTTTTGTTGCTTTTCTATCCCTGAAGCTGTACGTACGTAGCCGTGCATTTATAAAAACAAATATCTCCCTCACATCGTTTTAGAAAAATATAGACACGGGATCGGTTTCAGAAAAGTTTTCATCCACATAAATCTCTACAAATACACCACTGAGCTCTGATTTTAACATGCCAAATATACTGCTCAAAAAAATAAAGGGAACGGTTCAGTGTTCACTTAAATGTTAAAGTGTTCCCTTTATTTTTTTGAGCAGTGTACATAGGGGGCAATGTAGCACAAAGCTAACACCTATGTGAGCCAATCAGATAGCTTCAAAACAACCAGGACTTCGTGTTAGGAATTAAACATCTGTAAGTGTGGTCTGATGTTTAGGTTGAACAATTTTTAAGGAGCCTATTAGAATATAAAGTTATTAAAACACAATATGATTTCGATGGTAAAATCAGACCCTGTTCTACGTTTCGCTTCATCAAGAGGGTCTATTGATAAACAGTTACTAGCTGGAGGCGTATACGCTGTTGAAGTTTTAAATGTTATCCATCACTAACGTTTGGTCGTGTGACATGCGCCTGTTCAATCCTATGAAGCTCACCGCTAACTGCCTGCGCTGTACACAACCATCCTCCACTGCAAAGGGAGAAGTACTGAACCACCCGAGGCGGTATTTTATGTTAATTCAATGTTTCCTCCAGTGCCTTTGCCAAAACTACAGGCAGGCTTTAATTCTTAAACAGCACAAAAAATCAACATTATCGTTCACAACTTCTCCTTCTCTTTGCTTATTGGGCCAGTTGAAATTCTACCGAAGGAATCCAAGTGAATTTGAGAAAGTCCAGACGGCAAACTGAAGGGAGTTAAAATTGCGTAGGAAGGCAATAGCCACGCTAGAAACGTGCAGGATCACAACACTCAGTTTTCTAATGTACGCACATAAGCGCAAACACAAAGTTCTCTCAAATAGATCAACTTTTCATAAATAATAGTTTCTGGTGAAATAAAACAGAGCTTTTTTGTGGATAAAAGGCCAAAACAATTATAAATTAATTTGTTTCCACAGGTACACGTCTGGGCCTAAATCCATTGGCAACAGGAAACTTTGTGTCGTCAGAAAAGAACAGGAAAATATCTGAAGTTAAGTTTTTGATTGCAGAGGACAATAAAAAGGTCTCATTTGTTTAACTGCCTGCTAATTACGCCTCACGATAAACATAAAGTATGTAGCCACACCTCTGGAAGACATAATTAACTAAAAGGGTTATAGCACAGCACAGACAGGAGGTTGGTGGGGGTGCGGGGAGGCAAACTGGCTTCTCCCAATTGAAGATGGACTAATCTAAATGGGATACATCAATAAAACAGTGGAATAAAGTTGCGGGCACTTAGAAGCGTCAGCCTCCTTGCTCTGCCTCAAAAAAAACCAGAGAGTCACTGGCTGGCAGCCAGCCAATAAATTAGAAGATAAGAAATATTATTCCACTGGCACACCAGTGGGTTACTTCTATTTAAAAAGGGGAGGCGGGGATGGGGATTATCGATAATGAAATTACTTGGAGGGGGGAAAAAGCTATATGACAAGAATAGAATGCTTGGAGGTAGATCAATAAGGAGATATTGTTGTCGACAACGCTGCAGTGGCAGGGAAACGGCTCAGAGGATGCAGGATATGTAATCAGACAGTGTGTGTGTGTGTGTGTGTGTGCGTGCGTGCGTGCGTGCGTGCGTGCGTGTGTGTGTGTGTGTGCGTGTGTGTGTGTGTGTGAGTGAGACGCTTTCCTCCCTTCAGTGGATCCAGAATATCATTGACTGCTGATGCAAATTTGAGCTGAAAAGAAAACGCAAAAAAAAACCAAAAACAAATC
This sequence comes from Poecilia reticulata, assembly GCF_904066995.2. Lineage (NCBI taxonomy): Eukaryota > Metazoa > Chordata > Actinopteri > Cyprinodontiformes > Poeciliidae > Poecilia > Poecilia reticulata. The sequence goes on from NC_088835.1 coordinate 5,848,724, forward strand.
ACAAATATTGTGCAATCTTTGTGATTATGATGTATGTGTTGCATTTCAGATGCTGAACTGAAGTAAGATGGCCTCGGAAAGAACGCCGACCCCTCAGAGCAGCTCCAGGCAGAGCAGCTCTCTCTCGTCGTCCCCGATGAGGCAAGTGGCAAGTGTTCTCTCTCAAAAGGCTTGCTTGAAGGAACGCCAGTCGGAGTAGCAGAAAGATAGTTCAAGATCTTTTGGTGGTTTGGGAAGACCAAAGCAGATTTTCACTGTTTTAGGTCATCTCCTGTTGGTGTGAGGTGATCTGTAAGTTTAGAAATCAGGTAATCTGATGTTCTTGTGCTCCCAAACCATTTATGCCTGACGTTCCCTAGAAACTGGCTCTGATGCACACACATCCTGAGTCACAACTTAGTCATTTATAATTTATCTGTCAGAAACTCTTTTCAAAGACATTCTTAAAAAAAAAAAAGAAGTAACTTGCTCTGACATAACTTTGTGCAGAGACGGTTTGTCAAGGTGTCTTTTTGTGGTGAAGCCTCCAACAGGTAGAGAGTCAGAGACTCTTTATCTTACCTGACTGCAACAGTGTTCATGTAGATAATCCAAAACTTTTTCTCTGTGCTTTTTATGCAAAACTTCTTCAATTTTAAATCAAAGGTTAGCTGCTCTACATATCCTGAACTGATTCTTGTGATTCCTTTATACGATTGTGGCCCCACTGGTGAATCTCGCAGACATTCTTGGAGAACTGTGTGTAAAGACACTCAGATGATCCACTGTGCTTTTCCATAAGGATGTTATTTTCGTAAAATAACATCCTTATTTTATGACAATAATTATGTCGATTCTTGACCATATTTTTTCCCTTCCGACGATCTGGAGGACACTCCGATTTTCAGGACGTCTCTCTTAATAATCTTAAGAGGTATACCTGTTATGTGTATACCTGGGTGTGCTAACAGTGATCTGATCCATTCAGAAGGACGTCAGAAATCTGGGGCATTCATCATGATCGACTATCTTGGCCTAATATCGCACCATGTGTGGTGTTCCCTGATGACAAACAAGCACACCGTCTGCTAGCCAATCAGAAAGCATGTTGACGGAGACACAAAGGATAAACCAAAATACGCAAGACAAGACAACTGTGATGGGGAAACACAAAGTCCAGTGGACGCTAGGGACGTCTATGAATTGTGTATAGTTCACACAAACTATACTACCGCCATTGCTTCTTCCCAATCAGCCATGTTTGTTTACTCTGAACTCATGTTTGGTGTCGAGAGACTTTACAAAATTTCAATGGACCAGAAAGTAATCTTTTATTATTCTTTACCAACTTGTATTACTTCCATAAGGCCTTTATGTGTTGAAGAACTGCCCCACCTTCGGCACTGAGTAGATCCAGACGCCTGGAGGTGTGTTTATTGAGCTGAGATATAAATGTTAGCTCCAGCGTAATGTCAGCGAACCTTCAGACCTCTTTTTGAACTGTTTTCTTTTTTCTCTTGAACAAGACATCAAGCCAACTCTTGGCATTTGAACCATTTTCTCCAGTGAGATTCAGATGAGCCGGATAAAAACACTGTCACAATTCTGCCCAACCCAAACGAGAAGTTGGCTTTGACCTTCGGGTTACGTTCATACTAGCAATTCGTATTTCATAAAACATTTCAGTACAGCAAAGCTAAGTAAATATACTTCTAATTTTTGTCTCACGTTCAAAGTCAGTAAATTGCAGATTCAAAGCTGAAATGTCAAACTTTCTGCCAGACTCATGCGGCTGAGAGGGAAAAACACCAAGAACTCCTACTAAAAAAATGAAAACCTGAAGCAACAACAAATCTTCCACGCTTGTTAAGCCATCACAGATATTTGAAGATCCAACTGGATCCTGCAGTGGTGGAGATCTTAAAAACGTGAATTAGTAAACTTTTTTCAGCTCATTCCTTTCTCAGTAACAGAGATTGAAAAAAAGCTAAAGCAAAACCTTCTCAGTTTATTGAGGCTTTAAAAAAAGAACAGATGAATTTCTAGAAATATTCTCATCCAAAAAACACACCAGTCAAAATTCTTCTAACACATACTGAGTTGTACAAGTCTAAGAATCAGATGCTGATCTGATTTAATCTCAAGTATGACTCTTGCAGCTAACGTTATGTATCGCCCTATTTCTCCTTGCAAATTTTTGACAATCTGAGATTCTTATGTCAGCTGCTTTAGCTGTGTTTCCATTACAAACATGAGCAAATAAAGAAACACAATTGCAGTGTTTCCATTAAATAAGATATTAAATTAAAATCTCATATAAATGAGCTTGTTTTCGCCAGTAGCAACATCCAGATGTTGGTCATGTGACTTGTGTGTTGTAAAAAAAGGACAATAAAAAGTGTTTCTCTTGCAGTTTTTTGCTAAACGCATCTATTTCTATGTGGCTGAAAAACTAGCACAAAAACTTTTTAGTCAAAAACACGGGAGTTCTTTCGGAATTGTCGTTTCCATTAAGAGTATTTATTTTCATCTCAATTTGCGAGGTTTTTGTATCCTAAACTTCAGAAGAGAACCCAGAGAGCAGTCAATGATGATGTAAGTCATTATCAATCTGAATATATAATCTGTAACCGTTTTGCTTTTACAAACTCTCAAATCACACAGCACGTAGTGTGCTGAATAAACTTGGATATGAGATCAGTGGAGCTGTCACCAGCTACGTAGACAACTAGGCACGTAAACAAAGAAGTGATGTAAATGACTTCTTTGCCTTTATCTCCTGTGCCCCCCTCTACCATAAATCCCTTTTGTGCTGTGCCTGGCTCACTAACAGTCAATAAATCAAGTGACGAAAACCGCCCAACAGCTTAATTGTGTTAAAATAAATTGCAAACACAGATGGAAAACGTGCATTCATTTGGCACTTGTGTCTCACGCTCGTCTTTGTCAAACGTTTCTACAGCAGAATCAACCCAGATCGGCTTCTCTGCCTAATTTGCATTTATTTAATCAGGAAAAGTCTGACAATGGATAGTTTTCTGTTGCTTCATTGTATTCTGATGTGAGGCATAATGTGTATGGGTAAAAAAAAAAAAAAGAGAATCATGTGGTAGGGATGTTTTCAGACATTGAATATAAGGCAGGGGTGCCAAAATGTTTCATTACGTGAGCCAATATTGTCGAGTCAGAAAGTAAATAAATTAATAAATTAGTCCAATTTTGTTCAATTTGTTGTTGTTTGTTGGAAAAGGCTGTTACTCAATGTATATCCAAAAGTAAAAAAGGATTTTACAATTTTACACAAAAGGCAAATTTTCAAAATTTCCAATTTCTTTTGGTCTTGACCAAATTTATTCTCAGTGATTTTCAAAATGGCTGCCATGTTTAACCAAGTTTAATACATGAAATAAAAACTAATAGGCTGCAGCGAAGTCGGCTTTTCGATAAAAGTCTCTGGATTGCCATGGTTAAAAGCTTGATTCTAAAAAAAATATATACTTTGCATTCTATTGAACATTTTCCATTCCTAGACAATTATGTTGATAATAATTTTACTCTGATTAAAAATAAAGCATCTTTTACATGAACCATCTTCAATGTCATATTAGGACCATTGTAGACAGAAAACATTGGAGTAAATTTCCATCAAAAAAAATTTTGAGTTGAAAAGTCAAACATTTGATGGAAAAAAATCTGAAAATTTTAGATTGTCAGAAATTTTCATAAGATTTTTTTTTTTTTTTTATTTCAAATGTCAAAAATTTTCTCTGAAAAAAACTTTAATTTTGATGTTCATCTCAGAAATTGTTTTGATTTTCAAGTTTCAAAAGTTTTTTGGCGAATTCCTATCTACAATGGCCTTAACACTCAATGGTATCCACCTGTATTGGGCCAGTCAAATTTTTGTCAATGTTGAAATGCAGTCGGGGGTGGGGGACACACAAAACCACCTCAAGGGCCATTAACGACCCCCGGGCCGCACTTTGGACATCTAGGGGACTGTATTTATACGCCCTCTGGTGCGTGTAATCTAACATGCCGATAAGTGATGGGGTGAAGTTTGAGGTTAGACGTCGTCTGAGACAAAGAGACTGAAAAATGGGAGAACCAGAGTCGGCGTGTTTTGTCTTCGCTGATTTTGGCCTTGGCTGCACATTAAAAGTTGCGAGAAACATCTGGAAGTCAGATGTCTGCCGTGGCCGCCAGGATTTTTTTCTATCAGCCAGAGGCTCAAACGATGTTCTACCAACGTGCTGTTTTTTCAAGCTTGACCTCTGGAAAATCAAGGCCTGCCTCGTGTGTTTTAAAAAGTATGTTTGCCTGCTCCTTCTCCCCGTTTTCTGAGTTCAATCGTCATGTCCAATCAGAGCGACGTTGTATGGGCCGAACCTCTAATTCCTCTCCAAGAGAGCGTTTTGTTTAGCATTATTTGGTCGTTAGCTGAGCAAAATTGCATTTCCATCCATTTTGGTCCTTTTAATGTCTTTGTCTTTAATTCTTCTGAGACATTATTTCTACCTCCAGCTAAAGCCAAAGCCACACTCATCGGTCCACAAAATCTTGAGCGTCATTTTGCCCACATTTCCAGTCTGTCTGCCCAGAAGGACTGTGGTTCTGTGGTGGAGTTTAGAAATGCTTTCCATTTGTTCCTCACTGACCCCCAGGCATCGGACTGCGATGATAATACTCCACAGACATTAGGCTCCTTCCTGCTTTCAGTATGTGTTTATTAAATCCTCCATTGGCAGACTGTCTCTGATCTGGATACAGGAAGATATGAAACAGATTGTAACGTGAACTCTCTTATGTTTTATTTTTCAAATATCGTTTCTTAGGTCACCAATAAAATAGATGACGCAAGGGAATGATACTTTTAGCCATTCAGTAAGACTATTTAAGTCCAAAAGATTCTTAAGGACACCACAAGCTAAAAGAAAATCTAACAAAAAATATTCCTCTTCTGCTTGATTGATTCTGATGACTTGATAAACAAGCCAAACAGCCTAATCCTTGATACATGAGATATGCAGGTACAACTCACAAAGTTGGAATACTCGTTCCAATAGACATTCATTTGTCAAATTAAAAGTAGTTTTTGATGAATAACAACCTTTAAGCAGGTCACTCACAAAAAGACAATTTCAACTCATGTTAAAAAAATATAGATGGTAATGTTTCATTAAGACTTTGTTGTAGAGTTTTAAATCAACCACAGGGTGAAACATCAAATTAGTCTCAAGAAACTATGAAATAACACACAAAAATAAAATTAAAACAGTGTTTCTTACGGGTCACAAATTTGATAAAAGTTTATGTTGTGAAACCGCAACATAAATCTGGATTTTATGGAGCCACTTACTTCAAACCTCGCAACCACTTTGGAATATAACTTTTATACACGTAGATAAGCTTTTTTTTTTTTACTAGATAAATCGGTTTTATTTACAGTTTAGGCTACGATAAAGTAAATAAATGTGAATTCAAATATTGTAGAGGTAAAGCACTGTGAAGACAAATTACATGGACCAACAATATTCACGGGAGAAAAGTACCACAGCTGAACCCGAAGAGCTAAAATCCGCTAATATTTGAGACCAGCTCTAAATATAATCGCCTTTTTCAGTAGTTCACACACCAAATGTACCATAATAAGCAGTAGTAGTCACAGTGAAAACCAGCTTTTTTCTGCTGTAAGGGAATAGCCACAGGCTCCTCTTTTCAGCTAGCTTACTTTAGCTAGCAGACAACAACACTGAATTGCTAGCTAGCTACAATTGCTACCTGTAGTGCTAATCTAGTTGTTTCTCCGTGGCATATTTTACAGATTTTTTTGAACATATCTGTCTTACATTCAAAATTTGCAAGAATTTTTAGATTAATCTCAGAAGTGTTTAAGAAGAAAAAAAAAGTGAACATTTTGGAGTTTCAAAAATTACACATTTGCTTGAAAAATCTTAGAAATTTTCTTAAATTCACTTCCAGAGTTCTATTCTCAAAAATGTCTGTGATTAATCTCAAAAAGTGAATCTAAAACAGTTTCTTATAACTGTTTTGTAACAAATTTTTGACTTTTCAGTTTTTCTTTCTAGAAATTTTCTTGAACCTAGTCTTCAAATTTTAAACTTTTTTGGCAGAAATGTACTCTTCTTTTTTTTTGTTGGTTAATTAACATTTTATTAATCTAATGTAGCGGTTCTCAACGTGGGCGGTACCGCCCCCCGGGCGCGGTCAGAGGACGGCAGGGGGCGCTGGTGGAAATTTTTACCAAAGGGGGGCACTGGGATGCCTTTGGGGGGCGTTTGGTCGAAAGTAAACTTTACCCCTTAAATGCACAACAATGCCAGTTAGACTTTGAGTAACTTGGTAAAACTGTATTGTGTAACATTAAATCATGCTTGGCTGCAACTGTATCAATGGCAGCTCTCCTTCTTCTCTTCAGTGTTTGTAGCTTTTGGCACAGCTCCGTTCTCCTGCTACTGGTAGCTTCACCGCATCAATTCAATGTTACACGGGCTGATGACGTGATTCACTTTGTCTGGTATTTCTGTACATATGTTTTGGCAGTTCTGTGATCATGTTAGGCAGCAACTTATATTAAAAAGTGTTTTATTTCCGTTTGAATACTGCCCGCTTCCATGGAAGGACAACAGAAAATCGCTCTTATAAACATGTAATTACTAAAATCATGATACCCTCACTTTGTATCCCTCTGAAAAATGAACCCATTTAAATAAAGAAATCCCTCCATGGGTGATACCACCATAGAGAGCGTTCATTTTATAGCGTTAACACCGGTGCTGTAAGTGGTCCTGTACGAAACGGGTGTGATAGAACAACTGTATCACAGCACTTTTACATTTCAACAATCAGAATACTGAAATTGTTTCCGTTGTTTTAAAAGGTTTATGTCAGTCTGCCTTTTCCCCATCGATACGCCCTGCACCTTAGGGGGTTAAAAGAAAAAGAAAAAAAAACGACGCGCACATTGCACAAAACTCTGAAACAGGATAAGTTGGACATAAAATGGAGCGACGTACTAGATGTGAATTATGGCTTAATAACAGAGAATCCGCGCTGAACAGTGAAAAATCAACACATGATGTGAAGCACATGACAATTAGGCAGCGCAGCAGGTGATGAGTGAAGATTACTGGTGGTGAGCGTCAATAAATGATCAAATAAATATAGCAAGTAGCCTACAAATTCTTTGGTGGGGGGCGGTGAGGGACCTGGATAAAGGCTAGGGGAGCGCTGGCCCAAAAAAGGTTGAGAAACACTGATCTAATGGATCAATTTAAACAGAATTGTCACAATATGACAACTTCATGTACTGAAAAAACAACATGAAGGAGTGGATATATATATTAGCCCACCCTTCAAATATCACCACCAGCAGCCACTGGATGTAATGTTTTAATTTACCTCATCAGACCAAATTAAACCTTCCAAACTATAAATTTAACAGTTTGGAAAATCCAGATGAGTGAGAAGCACACTGTAATTTCACCGTGTGCTTTGCCTTCTTAATCTGCATTTCAAACCTGTTATTTTCCTGGTGTGGGGCGACTTTTTTATTGTCAGCGGGGTGGCCTGACGCTAAGACCGTGGATGAAGTGGGATGAAGCCGACATAACGCTGCCTGTATTAATCATTGTGAGGTGTAATTTATAGCCGCTGAATCACAGAAAGCCTCAAGAGCCAGACCAGCCAGTAACTCTAATCCCTCAAGAGAAAATCCCGTAACAGCCACGTTTTAAAGTCACTCCGCTGTTTGGTCTCGCACCTGTGAGCGCTAACGCTGCCATACGACCCTTTGAAGTACGCCGGCGTAGTAAAAACCTTGTGACTCATTGTAGTTTGAAGCACATTTATGTTGTCATTTACGGTTACTGTCTTCGTTACGCAACTTGGCTTGACCCACAGACTGCACACAGTGAAAAATTAAGGCGGATAGTGTGTTTTCATGTGGAGGATTGTCTATTCTTTTTTTTTTTTAGCCATAACCAAACTTGACTCACACCCTGTGATGTGGGAGTCTGTCAAGCAAGCGTGGATTCTGTCTCTACTTTTTGCTGCGCTTTGTGGGAATTTCCTGAGTCTGTGTGGCTGACATGTTAACAACGGCATATTAGGGAAATTGTGGATATGAAATAGGGGGGAAAGAAACAAGAGGACATTTTTGTCAAAAAACAATTTAAAGATTAATCTCAGAAATTTTCTAGAAAAAATTTGAATTTTTGAAAAAACTAAATTTTTTGAGAAAATTACATAAACATTGATATAAAAAACACAGACATTTTGAGATTAATCTCAGAAATTTTCTAGAAAATCAGACATTTGTGAGTTTCAAAGGTCAAAAATTTGCTACAAAAAACTCCTCAAAAATGTTTAAGAAAAAAAGCTTGAAAAGTTGAAAATTTGCTAGAAAAAATCTTAAATTTTGACATTAATCTTAGAAATTTTTATGAAAAAAACTCTGAAATATTTGAATTTTTATTGTTTGAAAATATGGATTTATGATGAAAAAATCCATAGCGGAACAAACATAGTACTTGGAAGAATTTTTTTTTTTTAGCAGATCATACAAAGTCACACACATACAAAATTATTTTATGAAACGCTACAATGAGAATCAGATTTGTGTTGTGAAACAATAGATATAAGAAAGATTAGAAATGTTGGGAAGTGGAGGTAGAAAAATAAAAAATTATGCTTCAAAAATGCTTCAAACTCCAAATATTTAAGCACTTCGTTTTCAAAGTACCAGCAGGAATAGAATAAAAAATAAATTTAAAAACAGCCACTACATCTATAACCATTTGATAAGTTAATAATATCCACACATCTGTACAAAATAGAAAGCATATAAAGCTGGCCTGAAAAATTCACAGATTTGTGGCCAAACAATCTTCAATCTTTCCTTGTTTTAAGTGGCTATTGTTCAGCTTTTTTTAATCTTCTGGGTAATTTCAAAACGTAATTATAAAACTGATCAAAGTGGGTTTTTTTTCTTCTTTTTTAATAAAAGCCCGTATTGACATACTCCAGTTCCCATCTTCAGCATGTCTCACCTTATTAACTGGAATTGATTCGTGCCACGCTGCTTATTTTTCACAGCTTATTTTCACCTGGACAAACAGAGCAGCTGATAACAGGAGCTTCTGATTTGTGGTAAACTGGAGAAGCATCACACGCACAAGCACACAGACCTTCTCTATAGTCGTAAAGTAACAAGCCCCCTGATAGTTTCAAACATCGAGTCAGCTCGTCATCCCTGAACTCAGAGATCACAGTGAGGACCGCTCCATCAGAACTCCATGTGCCTGAAGTACTTTCTGTATGCACTCGCTACTTGAGCACATCCAAATTAAAAAGTGACTCATCCAAAAGTTGAATTCATTAACAGCTCAGGAGGACTGAATTTTACTGTTGACATTTATCAGAGGAATCTGTTAAGACATAATCATCAAAAAACAAAAGAAAAACATCAAACAAATACATGTTAGCTAGCTTGAACCACTTTTCCCGCCGCCGTCACCGACTCGGCCAGCAGCTACCTGCAGCAGTGACAGTGATGCGTCGTGTCCCCAGGAACCCGCCGCTCTACGAGATAATAGAGCCGCCGTCGCCTGACCCTCTCTTGGACATGCATGTAAATATCTGTCATTCCCTCTAAGCCGTAGTGCACCACTTCCCCTCCTTTGGAAAACAAACCGGTTATTATTTTGTGAGGGTGATGTTTTGTGGCTCGTCGGGAGTTGGAGGGGGGTGTAAATCAGGACGGGTTCATCCTCATGTGAGACTGGTTATGTAACTGAGAGGGATGGCAATAAACGGTCACATTTGGTTTGGTCCAAACAATGAGACTCTATTCTGTTGCTTTCATCCCCGTCCTCGAGACTAAATTTGTTTTTGTTTCATTATTTTGTAGAATCAAGGATGACACAGAATAGTAAATTGCATTGCTGGTTTTCAGACTCTATATTTTGTTATGCAAAACACACACACACGCGCACGCGCGCACGCACACACACACACACACACACACACGCACACACACGCACACACACACGCACACGCACCCATGCACACTCACTGTTTAAATCTATCCATTAGTCCAAAACCATAAAAGCCATACTTTTTGTAGAACGCAAGGGAAATGTTGGCAAATTATCGCCTTGGGCGGGAACGTGCCCCTTACCGAACATGTCACTCTCAGAAGAAACTGTTGACCTAGGCACTGCTTTTTACACACACCTTTGGAGGACTGTAATAAAGTATAACATTTCCTTCCTGATCACCCTCAAAAATTTAACCAAACGTCAATAAGACTGAAGACGAAGTACCAGGTTTGTCTTTCATGGTCCGCATATCTGAACTAGTTAAGCCGTTCTTTTTTTTTTTATGAGAATATGTTTTAATTAGGACTTTTATCTTGACTTGTTTTTCATGAATTTGATGTTTTACATTTTAACGCAATGTTTGAACTTTTTTTTTGGGCTGCAACCTCCGTATTCACGTTTCTGGAACGCCGGTAGCTCTGAAGCGCAACTGACATCTGCAGACGACGGCGATGAACAGCAAAACTGCTGGTCTTGGCCCACTGGGGGGTTAACATTTGCCTCAGAAAACAATCTGATGCGACACTGGATACACAAATACTGTTGTGTTGTGGTTTTGCTAAAAGGAGCTAACCTATTACTGCAGCCATTGAAGCCTAAAATAGCATCTCAATGCTAAACATGTTGCAAAAGCACAGACGCCAACGCCAATATCACTATCTGTAGTCCACGGTTCTAAAGAACTGAATTGGCTTAATATCACTTAGAATCTGATGATTGGATAACCTAATTAACAGATAATAAATAATACATTTCTATGTTGTTGAGCTCTTGTGTCTTCAGACCCTGCATACTCATGGTACAAAATAATTGGGTAGTAAGCAGGGAAGCCATGAGTTGCAGCTAAATTTGTTGATTCTGTCTTTCCATTGTTTGCTCTTCATGTGTTGATAGACATTGTGCATTTTACCAGTTTGTTTGAGTTTTATTAGTTTGTTTATAAGTCACTCAAAATTACTCAAAAATGCAACATAAAGCTGCTAATTGTGAAAGAACAGTGGGGTTTTCTTTGGGACTGCATGCAATGAAACTGGAGTACCTGGAGAAAATATCATGATAAACTCAGACCAGCTCAGTCTAAGGCTGTAAGATCACTTCTCACCTCTCCATGATGAGAGGTAAGTCCTAAATACCAGACCAAGATTCTTACCCCATGCAGAATTACTTAAATATGTCAAATGAGGGCTGGTATGAAGCCTGACAATTGTTTCGCTCTTGTTCTGCAAAAAGGTAAGACTGTAGCTCAGGATCGAGCAGCAGATCAAGAGGACAATCTGAAGCACAGCATCAAGAACTAATACAGGACGGGTTTCAGGAAATCTCCGAAAATACTCCAGCATCCAGAGTCTGTAACGGCGCTTAATTAAATACTTTTGAGAAGACCTAAAAGCGGCCGCACATGGCCACTCGCACTCCACCCTAATTGAGTTTGATCACTTCTGCCAAGAAAAAGAAGAAAAGCTTTAAGAGGAAAGCTGTGCCAACCCTTCCCCAAAGAGACCTGAGGCCGGAGCTGCCAAAACGTCCTAAACCAAGTACTTAGCAAAGACACTTATATAAAGTATGCTTGTATAAAATGCCACTTCTTGTTAAGAAGAGTCTGAGAGACAGTAAACGCTGAGAACCTGCAGCATCTCTCCGCGTCCTCTTCAGTTACGACGGCGTCAAATGTGGGTAGTTTGACTCAAACCATGAGTCACTTCTGTGTGATCGCTCCCCGGCAAACCGCGTCAACTGGCATGGTTTACAAGTGTTTAACAATATGAAGCACAAAAACATCAGAAGGAGTCACAAAACAGAAGTGGGGCTCAGTTTTCTTTGACAACCAGGATCATTCAGGGAGAAATAACTTTGTTCAGACAGCAACTAAAGATTGAACCTCATCCATTCTCAGGGGCTTCCATTGTCACTGTGAGGCCATTTACCCCACTTAGTACAACAAGCTCCTTATAAATGACCTTTGCTCCCCGTAACACTGCGTCCTTATTTATTCCACTCCATATTCACAGCTTATTGGATCTTTATCTCCTTTCTAGCATTACAGAGATTAAATCAGAATGTTGTTCACCAAAGAACTTTCTGAAACTTCAAGCTGCAGTATGTAACTTTTAGAAACAATGTTTTTATATATACGTATATTAGAGATGTGCCGATCAGGTTTTTTCCTGCCGATACCGATTCCGATCACCCATGAGGGCCGATCATCGATTCCGACCACATAATTTTTTTTTTTTTTAATCATAAACACTACCGGTTACATTATGTGGAAAAAGGAACCATGAATTAACCTTAATTTAGACAAAAACTTGTTTTTAATAATTTTTTCCAAGAAGAAAACTAAACAAAACAGGCATTGTGCAAATTGTACTGCTATCAGTAATACTATCTTTAACAGACTGATAACATATGAAGGCTCTGAAGAGGCTAAATAATGCAAAGAGCCAAAATAAAACCTCTCAACATTGCCAAAAAAATTCAAGTATAAAACTTGACATTCAAAGGCTCCATTACAATAAACAGTCCTGAGTTACTGACTGAAAACTTCCTGATAGCATGGCGGCTAGCTGATTACTGCTAGTTCTGATTGGCTGTTTCTGACTGAGACGGAGTAATTATGCAGAACAGGGAGGAGATCAATTATTTTTTTAGAGATTATCTGTCTCATGCTGGGACAGCGAAAGTTTTAATACGTATGTAACATTGACTTTTTTAAGTTAGATGCTGCAGCTTTAAACAGAGGTTCGGTGTGAGAGTCACTACTAGATGGAGCAGAAGCAGCGCTCCGTCTGTCAAATATTACTACCTGTATCGCGTAGCAGTGGTTCAACAGCGAGAACAGAACCAGCGTCTTACATCGCAGCTCGAAGATTTAAATAATTTTGCGAGTTATTTGTTTAGCTTTCTGACCGTCATGCTAATCTGGGTGAGTGTTTGTAGCTGTGCGCTGCTTTACCTGCTATCTGATCCTCCATGTCTTTTTTACTGCAGTGAGCCTCGATGTAGCCAAACTCCGTCAAGAATGGTATTGTTTTTATGCCATATTAGATTCGTTGTGTTGATGCATTTTGACGTGCTTCACCCCCACGTGGTTCAATTTTCCGCCGCAACAAGCAAACGTTCCCATTCACTCAGTGCATTATAGTTCCACATCGCTTAGGATTTGTTTCTGCGCGTTTGTGCAGTGTGAAGGAAAGAGGAGACCAGCTGAACAGGGAGGCTGCGAAATGAGATGCAGGTGATCAGTTTGTGTGATCGGCAACAAGAGACCATGATCGGCGATCACTGATCATACACTTTGTCACGGAAATCGGCTGATTATGATCGGTGGCCGATCGATCGGCACACCTCTAATGTATATATATTTGTTCAAATCATCACCGTGTTGTCACATAACAAGATGGAAAAAAAATCTGTGGAAAAAAATCTGTGGCGTTTCTCTTCCTCCTTCCTGTTCTCCTACTGCCATCTGCAGACCATGCCTGGTCAGAAACAACCAGTCAGAGTTAGTGGGAGGGTTTTAGCGCTGTTAATTGAGGTCATGTACACGCTGCTCAACGTGGTAATGGCAGACAGATAACTTACTGTTATAGACATGTTGCATGTTAATGTTTACATCCGGAAGTTGTGAACATGCGCACAGAGCTGGGAGACGAAAAGACGATTTGTGAAAAGATGAACAATTACAAGGAGATATAAAATAAAACAGACTAAACACCAAGCGTTAAAAACATGTATGAAAGTGACAAGATAAGATACCTCATTATTTCTTCTAAATTTCCTACTTTATCATGTCGCTCACAGATGTGTGAAAGACGGCTCCATTTTGTTCAACGATGATTCATCCTCCTGCCACCAATTTTTTTTAGATTACATGTTTCCAGAGAAAAGCCGATGTGCGGCGTAGCATTACCCAAACGGCACAGGAAGAGGCCAGTGAGCGAAGGCGGCGAGTATCCATCTTCATTAGAGATCCTCCTCTGTTGACTCAAAGCGGGGCCGGCCTCTGTGGCCATCGATCCAGCTCCTTCCAGGAAGCCTGGGGTTCGCCGTCCCCCTCTAAAGCCTCCGGTCATTTGGGTCAGCGCTGGGAGAGATTGAAGTGGGGGGGGAGTGTTTACCTGCTGGAGCTGTCGTCTCACTGAGGGGTTGAGCTAACAAAAACAAAAGCTAGCGAGTATTGACAAAATTGACCTGTGATGCACGCATTGATTGCTGCAGTTTGCGACGGATGTTTATGGTTTCTGCTTTTGATGGAGTTGAGGGGAACGAGCTGCTCTTGGCTGGTTATAGTTTGCAACCAAGCATAGTTTGTTTTTCTTCTTTTGTGGTTGGCAAACCTTTAGTTCAAAAGGTCCACATTTAGAACAAGTGAGGATGAACTTTGTTTCATTAAACTTCCTTAAAACTTAAGCAAACTGACTTTAACTTAACTTAAAGGGACAGTATTATGTATTTTCCAGCCTCACAGGACAATAGGACAACCAGGTAACTATGTTAACTTCAGTTGTTAAAAAAATGTGATAAATATCAAATATGACTTAAAAGAAATTTGACTTAATACTTTAACACCTTGAAATTTTTTGCCTCTGTCTCTTTAAAAACTCCTGATGTTTCCAACACGCTGCCTTCAGGAAGTCAACATGTTTACAAGTGTTGGTTGGAGCACTGGACTGACAGGTAGCTCCTATGATGAGTTCAGCTGATGCCCAGTTTCACCAGGTGTTTGCTAATTGCTGCTGGCTAGTCTGCAGGAGCAGAGGGCGGGAGGGGGATCGAAGGGGAGTGCTGCTCAGAGGCCCAGAGGCAGAAGCTAAGAAACTTGGCAGCTGCAGATCTGAGGAGGAGGAGGAGCTTTATTCTCAAAGGTGGACAGAGCTCAGCTCCTTCAGACTAGCCAGCAGCAATCAGCAAACACCTTGTGAAATTGAGAATCAGATGAGCTCATTATAGGAACTTCTCAGTGAAACGTGGGTAAAAACGTTGTTAAAGGGTTAATGGAGGAGCCATGTTGTGATGACTTTCTGAAAGCGGAGTTACATAAAGAGCAGGAGGTTCTTAAAGAGACAGAGACCCAATGTCAGGGTGTTAAATTCTGAAATCTTTTTTTAAGTCATTTTTGATATCTCCAGCATTTTTATAACGACTGAAGGTAACAAAGGTCCTTGATTATGCTATAAAATGGTATCATGTGCTTGGAAAATACATACCACAGTCCCTTTAAAGGATTTCTCAAACGTACAACAAACACTTCAGGTCCTTTTTAATGAAATTTCAACATGATGTAAAGCTCAAAAAAGTCAATTCTACATGAAGCTGTCCCATTAAATGTTTTTTTTTATTTTAAATGTCTCAACAAATATCTTCATTTTTTCCCTCCAGTACCCGCATGCAGACCCTGCAGGTGGACTCAGTCCAGCGGTGGATGGAGGACCTCCGCCACATGACCGAGGTGGAGTGCATGTGCGTCCTTCAGGCCAAGCCCATCGGCGTGGACGAAGACTCCCACCAGGGGGAGCTCATAGTGACGTCCGGGATCGGCGCGGGCGACCACGTGGCCAGGAACAACCTGCAGACGCTCCTCCGGCGGGCGCTGGTGGTCAGCACGGAGCTGGGCAAGATGTTTCAGCGGCTGGAGAAAGGCCGCTGGCAGAGGGTCCACAGCACGGCCGTACGCGCCAACTGCCATGTGCGCTCGCTGGTCCACGAGTACAGCGCCGCCCGGAGCACGCCGCCGGAGATGCAGAAGGTGGGTGAGGGTTGACTTTGGTTTTCCGCCAGAAACATTGATGAGGATATGATATAAGATTTTTACGGAAGAGGATTAGGGCCACTGGGGGAAAAAAATAAAACAGTTCTGACTTTAATCTCAGAATTCTGAGTTTAAAGTCAGAATTCTGATAAAAAAAAGTCAGAATTCTGAGTTTAAAGTCAGAATTCTGAGTTTAATCTCAGAATTCTGAGATTAAACTCAGAATTCTGACCAGTTGACAGTCAGAACTGTTTTTTTGTTGACAGTCAGAACTGTTTTTTTTTTTTCCAGTGGCCCTAATCCTCTTCCGTATATTTTAAATACACATTCTGCATGTTTTGTTATAAAGCATAGAAACTTCTTTTAAATGCTTCATTTGCCCTCTACTTGGATTATAGAAAATTGCAAACAGGAATTTTTTTATATGGCTTTCTTTCTTTTTGAAATGTTTCTTTAAATGTTGTTTCTCTTTGCTTTTTTTTTTGCAGTATGAAAAATCCCTGCTGGAAAAGTGCATGGAGCTGACTAACATCACGGAGAGGTAACAGACACAATAATAAATCTAAGAAAAATAAGAAAAAAGTAGAAAGATCTACATTCTATGAAAAAGACAAATCTTAAATGAACAACACATCAGAAATCAAAATCCAACATGCATTTACTAATTGAAGATGCAAAAAAAGAGAAAACATTTGTTTATAATTCGTAAAGCTCAAATCCATTTTATAAAGTACATTTAAAAAGAGAAAGTTTGCTTGAATGGCTGTAAATGCTAAAAAAAATGTAATAAAAATAGAAACACGTTAAAACACACGAAACTTCAATCGATTTTCAAAAGAGTCAAAAATAGAGCAGAGACAATATAGTAAGTAGCACATCCACATGATCAAAAATAATTGAAATAAAAAAAAGATTTTAATAGACACTTAGAAACAGGAAGTGGGGATTCCTGACTAAAGTTTAAAGGCGGTTTGTTTTAAAGTTTGGGAGCCTCAACAGAAAAATCTTGACCTCCCTGAAAACCCTTTAGCTGTCATGATCACGCCGGTGACCCCATTGACCCATTGACCTGCATGCGACAGTATTTGGGGTGACAGTTAAAGGGTTAAACGTCTGCCTAGTTTTTGTGGCGACTAAACCACAAGTGGGGCCCGTTATTATCCGAGATAAGCCAGACTTGTTCAGTGTTTTCCAACAAAAGTGTCATAAACTTCAAAATATTTCCACTTCTATGAAATTGCAGTTACACCTAACATGGGCCAATTTGGGTTCTAAAAACTAGAACCTCTCCGCAATAAACAAATCAAAGACGGACGGTTTAAGTAGCTTAACTCGGTTAATATTACAGGCGGTTTCTTCAAATTCAGTACGAAGCGCCACTTTTAATGACTGCTGCAGTCTCTTTAGTGGAGCGCACTTTAACTGTTCTGACCTGCTGTAAATGTGATCCATAGCCTGACACCGGCTCCTGGCGCCGTTCCTGGGGAATCTTAGCCCTCCCATCACGGGCAAGGGGCCTCCAGTTCATTAATATTCTTGGGTTTGTGTGCTTCTTGTTTTTTTTTAATTCCCACCAGAGTCTGTATTGGAGTTCAAGTTATGAAGGCCACTCCGTTATGATCCAGGATTTCTTCTGAAAACGAGCCGCGGCCGACGATGAGGTCCAACGTTGTGTTTGAAGGTCTGGGGATGAAGTCTGTCTTTTTCTCCCAGCACCTTCCTCCTATTTTATTAATCCCTTTATTCTGACAGAATACAGACAATATGTCTTTGCAAAATATCTGCTAAACTAAGTGTTACTTTTGACATTCTGATTTCTTTTTTAAGGTTTTCAGACATAGAAAATCATTCAACTTTTTTGCAAAAGAGGATTTTCTTCTTCAGGGTGTTGATATTTGTGGAAAACAGCAACAACAAACAAAAGATTGAATATATGTAATTGGTACTTTTAATGTCGATTTTGTGGAAATTGAGTGGAATTGAAAAATATGAAAAACTGTTCAACTTTCAATTTCTATTATGACAGTTCATTATTTGACGGAGCAGTATTGTGTAAAATGAGCTTTTTTGAGTTTACCTCATGTTATTCTCTCACCACAAACATATCTGGAGAGTTGCTTTGATTATTTCATTCATGTTTGAGAAATTCTTTCATTTCCCTGTTAAAGGGTTGATACAGGTTGTGATGACTTTCTGATTACAGAGTCTCAGAAAGAGCAGGAGTTACATACATATATATATATATAATTTTTTTTAAAAACGTTACATAGTGCAGCTTTAATGTAGACCAGCAAACTGTCAACTCTTCTTTTTACAGATTGTTTTTCACTTGCTGATGATCACTAAAACATGGGATTGAGGACACATAGTTTCTATATAATTTCTGGTCTATTCAAGTTTTACTAAATGTCATCTGCATCTTATAGAAATATAAACTGATGTGTCATGTTCACCAGAGGTCACTTCAAAGTAAATAAATAAATAAATAAATAAATAAATAAATAAATAAATAAATAAATAAAATGTGTTTCATATCATTTGGAATCAAACAGCATTTACTTAATTTTCCCCATGACTGTGTGTGAAGATATTTGAACGTTTTTCCTGCAGGTGCCTTCACACAGACGATGAATTCTTCCTTAAATCCATGAGGGAGGCGATCCACGAGATCCTCACTGACGTCAGTGATTCCTTCAGCAACATGATCGACATGGCGCTGGCCAACGAGATCCGGGTCGGTGACTGTTTATTTACCTGCGTCCCAAAGTTTTACCCGTCATGCTGACTTTATAGTGACAGAGTAACTTTAAGCCACAGAGCAGAGAAACAGCAGCAGGAGCTTCATGCCTGCAAGTTAATTACAGGAAAAGCTGGTAGAGACTTGCAGCTGTAACTACAATGAGTGGTTAAAATGGTTTCCTATGTGTAATACTGAAGAATTTGAGTAAGAGAAAAATCGAATTAATGTGATTTTAACAAGTCGTACCTTTATTTGAATTCATCCCCTTGTCGTCAATCTGTTTGTCTTCTGTCACCCAGAGGTGACCTGAAGTCTCATCTTCCTTGCAGGTTCTGATCAAACAGATCGAGTCGTCAGACTGTGTTCAGACTATCGGCAGCGCCATCAGCAACCTGCTGTCTCTCACCCAGGACGGACCTCAGCTCTGCAGCATCATCGCCAAGGTAGTCCGGATAAACCAGCGCAGCCGATTGGCTGAGCTGCACAGGGGGGTTTATCCTGATAGGTTGAGATTAGTCTCAGAACTGGGATCTGTGGTGACTCACCGTTAGCGAATAGCCCCCAGTCAGACCAGAACACAACGCCACCACGCTCTTTCAGTACCAGATAAGACGAGACAGACCAGACAGCATGTCTCAAACGACCATTACCGTAGTTACCCTGCCTGCTTCTATGATTCCTTTGATAAGACTCATCCTGATGGCCACACACACACACGTATATATACCTGTGCGCTTCCCTTACAGCCAGATTGCGAGATCAATACTGTCAGCTCCCATTAGCGGTGGACATAGATCACAATTGCAGTTTGCACACATGCCTTTACCTGCCCATCCACTCATATTTAACTCCCTGTGCAGCGCCGCAGACCGAACCGTCAGGTGAGGGGGGGGGGAGCCCGGCCGCTAATGAATACCCTATACAAAACACGTCCACCTGTTATCTTCCTGCTGTCTGTCACGCTAGCTCTCTGAGGTACGGATCATCCGCCTTGTGTCAGATCTCTTCGTCACGTTTTAATTTTCCTACTAACTTTACTCACCTGCTTGTTCGGAGTTTGTTGGCTGGGAGGGGGCAGAGTAAATTACGTCTTAGTCCAGTACTTCTAAGAATGGCTGTAAATGACATCAATGGACGGCATAGAGAAGCATTGTTATGACAACTGAAGAAAGGTCAGAAAGAGTAGGAGCTTCTTAAAGAGACAGAGGACCATTTTAAGGCGTCAGATGCAAAGTTAAATTCCTTTAATTTATTTTAGATATTTCCATAACAACTGAAGGTAATGTAGTTACTTGATAGTGCTGTAAAGTGGAACTATGTGGCTAGAAAATATATAACACCGGCCTTTTAAATATGTCTGTGCAGAAACACACTAAAATATGTGTTCTGAAATTTAGCAACGAATGAATAAACAACTTTAAATATGAAGAGAAATTCACCAAAATGTCACACTGATCATCCTTAAATCTCAGAATTGCACTTGTTACAGTGGCATGATGTTGGAGCAGCTCTGTTATGTTTTAATTATGATTTTGAGGGCAGCGTTGCATGTTTGGGTGACTGTTTCCTCTGGTTTTGGATGCTGTGTAGCTGGAAGGAAGTTTACTCTCACTTTTTTTTATTTCAGTCCAATGCTTTGATGTGTAACTGTAGCAACAAAGTATTTGTTTTTTACAACTCGGAGCAACTTGTTAGCATCTCAAAAGCTAGAATAGGACTCAACAATCCCACCTAGACAGGAATTTAAGGAAAAGCACCAAAACAAATGAGCAGTGCGTTGTCATCCAGAACATGCTACTATGGGTTCATCTCTGCTGGAAAATTCAGCTGTTAGCATGTCATACACTGCAAAGACACAAAATCTAAGTTTTTATGTCTAGTTTCTAGTGCAAACCCGTTAGTACATGTAAATTAAGACAAAAATTATTTGAAAGTAAATTTCTTGCAAGATGTCTGAGCTTGTTTTAAATCACTAATTCTTGAATACAAATTAAAAAGGACTAGTTCCATCTATAACAAGACATTTTATTTGTTTTTTGTGAAGAAAAGTGGAGCTAGTACTTATGTATCTGAATTATTGACTTTACATGAGCTTATTCATCTTGCTGAAAAGTAACTTTTAAATGGTTTTTTGTCTTAATTCAAGTGTGATACGATATTTACACTGGAAGGTAGAAAAAAATTATTGGTAACAATTTGTGTTTTTACAGTGCAACAGTCATACAGGCTGTCATACAGCAGCTGTCTTCAGTCAGAGGCCTCTTCAGATGTGTTGCAAGACTGACTGCTACCAGAGATCCTCCCTCCCCACAGCTCAATCCTTCACAGCGACTCTTTGAAGTTACTTGGAGTTACGATATTCGGTTTTCATTTGGGACAAATAAAGAATTTTTGAATTTTACTGAATTGAGTTATTAGAAGACACAAAGTCAAGCCTTTGCTGCCCAGACGTTTCTGACTGCATAGAGCATGCCAGCCCACCATGTGGTCCCTGCTTCAAACAAGTCGTTTGCTCAGCGTCGCGTCATCTCAAAGAAAATTACTTAAACTCTCACTGACAAGGTTTCTGCTTGTATATCTTGTTCTAAATCACCTCCTTTCCTGCCAGCGAGCTCAGCGGAGCAGAGGGAATGATTCATAAAACTATGAGACGGAAACAAATTACACGCAGTGTGGGCCCGTATAGCTGGGGAGACACGGATGGAGACGCATGAAGTGTGAGCGGAACAGTCCTCCGAGGGATCCATTTAGGGAATGAGGGTGAAATGGGTGGAAGAGACGGGGAAGTAGCGAACGAGAAGCCCAGCAATCTGTGAAAAGTGGGAGATACTCGGAGGGAGAGAGAGAGAGAGAGAGAGAGAGAGACGCAAAAGATATTTCCTCTAAAACCAGCCATCGTCTGGCTTTACAGTAGCAGAAATGATCACTTTTTCAGTGATATATGGGGCCACATTGCAGATTTGCTGCTGGAGCTCAGAAATATTTCCAACACATCCACATAGATTGTTTTACCTTAATTAGAAAAAGGACAGTGAAAGGAGGGGTGGGGGTAAGGATAAGAAGAATAAGAGTCAGAGCGAAACTGGCAAGAAGCCAAACTATAAACTGTAAGCTAGATAGGATTTACAGTTCTGGTCAGAAGTTTATACGCACTCATCATCGACATAAATATCCTAACAATTCTGAGCTCCTTAATAACGGCAGTGCTCCTAAAAGAGTGAGTAAAGTTCAGTTATTTTGATAGCATGCATTTCCATTCACAGAAATGCACTGGGAATAATTATTTGATGCCTTTCTGAGGAGTTTTCTCTGGGACTAAAGTCTGGAGATTGGATTGGTGTCTTCGTGATGTTAATCTGATTGATCTGGAGCTAAGGTGTTACTCATTTATTGCGCTTGAGGTTGTTGTGATGTTGGACCCATCAATCTCCAGGGTAATTCCTCTTCTGCATGAAGCAATCTGATATGTGATGAGAAAACCATGAACAAGTCTCGTTTTGAGTTATTTGCTGATTCTGGAAGTGTGGATTCTTAGCTTTCTAATGACGTCAAATAAAAAATGAATAAGATATAACCATTTAAATGTTGACACTTTGCAAACAGGGCTAGTGAGAAAACAGGCCTCAGAGATCCAGAAGAATTGTACTCAGACTTGATGGGCCACCTGTTGGTGTTATAGCAAAGACTGTTCATTTACATTACTTTATATTAATCCCACCCCCAATATTGACTGTCAACTGGTACAATTGGGATGTCATGCCAGTTGAAGGCGTGCAGAGACAAAGTGTGCCTGGTTATAAAAATATATATTTTTAGATGTTTTCTGCTTTTGTTCCATTTTCCAACAAAGCTGTGAGTTTCTGTTTCAAGATAGAGACAGAAGCTCACTATCTTCTGCTGCCAAAAAAGTCTTTGCTATGAAGTCACATGTGAACTCTGACCTCTAGGGTTGTACGTTGCCTTTGTATAACATGTTAGACAATGTTTTCTTTCAGCATGACGCCTTTTGAAAACTTCATGGTTTTTCCACCAAATACAGATTTCTTAACTCTTCCTGAGTTAAAACATTAGTTTTGTTGTTTCTAAATGGATATGAACTTGTTTTCTTTGCATTATTTGAGGTCTGAAAGCGCTGCGTCTTTTTGTTATTTTGACCATTTCTCATTTTCTGCTAATAAATACTTAATGTTTGCTTGAAATTTTGGAGACATGTTGTCAGTAGTACATAGAATAAAAGAACAATATTCATTTTACTCAAACATATATCTATAAAAAGTAAAATCACAGAAACTGATCATGGTAAGTGGTCTCTTAATTTTTTCAGAGCTGTATGTCGGATACAATTGTATAAAAAACATTTCTGTAACTTGATGTCTGACTCAACGTACGTTTCAGTGTATACTGACTTGATTTCAGTGATTTTATGTCCAAAACAACCCATAAAATCCGATGGCATTTCTCTTTAGTGCAGTTATTTTTGGTGATAGCTTGACTCTGGACAGGCGTCTGCTGATTGTTACGGTACTCACAGGAACTGTAGACCTTTGATCACCCTGGAGATGATTGTTGCCTCAGTCTTTACTATTTTGGCCCTTCTCTGATCCATTAAACTGGTAGTTTTTCATTTTCTTCCACGCCTTTTTGGTTTTGGCTACCAATCTAAAGCCTCTGACATCACTGCAGTCGTCTGAAACAACCAACTAGACCTCAATGTTTCAATATTAATGCCTTACAACCAGGATGTAGAACATCTGTTGCCTTCGTCCCTAAAACACGGCGTGCTGTTTGGACACCTGCTCTTTCACATAATCCGGTTGTACAGAATCATCTCCATGCATATTGAGACGGCTGAGTCTGTTAGTTCCCCATTACTTCGCCACAGCTGGTAGGGAATTATTTGAAATGTTGGAATATGATTTTAACCAGAAACAGTAAACCGATCTGGGGAGTGATGTGGATCTGGTTTTCTCATGTACACCACTACATATACATACATTACCACTAATGTATGGGTAAAAGCCCAAATAGCAAGTCATACCTCGAACACATGGGTTTTATAGCAATCCACAAGACTCTGGTGTTACTCCAGCAGGGATGTGTTCCTTTCAATTCGATTGGCTTCTTGGCAAGGCATTGGCTTTAAAGCATGGCTCAAACAAATTTAAAGAGGCTGCAGGTTAGCGTTTTGGGAAGACCATCGCGTCCTATTTCTGTTGGAATCTTTAATCTTGATGAAGAAATTTGAACCGTCGGACCCAAACTGTTCCCCCCTCCAAATGAAACGAATCCTTTAAGCTGGACTGAACTTTGCAGCTGCTAACAGGAACAAGCCAAAACTTTTCCTCAGAATAGATTTAGCTGCTTCCTTCATGCAGCTGCAAGTTAGGCAAGAAAAAATGTGTTTTAGACCCAGAGCGAGGCCTTTCACCTCAACGAAGAGGGAAAGAGTTTTTCAAAGTGAGGCAACTGTCAAGCATGGTGATGCTTGGTGTGTTACTGTCAGTTTAGAATGAGTGGGATAGTAATAATGAAAACAATAATATGATAATGGCTGTAAAAAGTGCCTTTGCAGCTATATTAATCAGCCACAACCAGAGCTCATCATGATTGATTTGTGAAAGCAATTAAAATGGTACAACATTCAAGGGGTGAATACTTTTCACATGTGTGGATAAAACTACATCAAATATCATTCAACGTGTGCACCTTTATTTGTCTTTTTACAAATCACCATCTGCATAATCTATGAGAATGAAGTCATATGAGAATAAAGTTATAAAGTTACGAGAATAAAGTCAAATTATGAGATTTTTCTTTAATGTATTACAATTTTAATATTATTTTATTATGGCTTTGTTCTCATTGTTACGACTTTATTCTAGCATCACTTTAACTTTGTTCCTTTCACTTAATTTTTTAATTTGTATTTTGTTTTTTTAGTATAGCCCTAATAAGCCGTCAAAGTAATCAGCCACAATAGGGGAAAAAATCATATAAAATCCCTTTACTTGCTAATTATGCTTGGGCCAAAATGAACATCTGAAATATAATCAGCAAAAGATAGAAGTAAATCTATTTGGAAAGAAAAGTTTTCCACCTTTATACACACTGAAAAATAAAACGAGTCCTTTTCAGATCCAGCTGGATCGTTTTGTTTTTTTTTGTTTTTTGTTTTTTTTTTAATATCTTCTGCCTTCATAGCGAAACAACAGGGACAAACCTGAGCATCCTGAATCAGAAGCCTGAGCTTTTCCACAGCGTGTGTGACGGCGGCGACAGTCCTGCCAGGTAACGCAGAGCGGGACTGCGTAGGCAGCGAACAGGGAAGAGCGGTCAGGCTGGAGGGCAGGATGATTAACCACTCCAAGCCTCAGCGGCACGGCCCCAGCACAACACGAGACATGCCAGTCCAGCATAATGGCCTTATTAGGATAATGGTGGTAGTTACAGGCTTCGTCTTCCTCCAGGTAATTCCAGCCGTGTGCACGGGGGGATACAATTCATCCGCTCCTAATCCGTTTCGACAGAGGGACGCTTTCACACCGAACACGGAACGAGTGAAGAAGCTATTTTTGTTTGTTTACACCAAGCAAAAGAGAAAATGCCCGCTATTACCGACTTGCAAATCTATTTTATTTCATTTTTTTCTCAGCTAGCTGGTTTCCATTCATGGGACATGCATAGTTTTACTTGTTTCAGCTGACATCAGAAATTGCAGGAGGGATTTGAGAGGTTCTGCAGCTGGCTGGCTCGCCGAGAGGAGCCAGCCAAATCCGCTGGCCATCTCAGGTCCCTTGGACTCTCCAGGGCCAAGAGCGACGCTGCTGGCTCTGGATCCGGGTAGCAAGGAGCACTTTGACGTGTCATTTTGTCCAATTATGCACGTCCACAAGACAAAAGCGGACGGTGACGTGTGGCGTCTCATTTTGTTACGAGAAAGTGTGACGTCGGCTCTGGAGAGGAGGAGACATTTAGTTTGAGTTTGAGGCTGAAAGTTTTCCCTCTACTAGCAGCACCTATTATATAACACTGAGTATTACTTTCATACTAAGAAAAGATTTAAAAGAACAAAATATAATTACAAAATTAAAGTCAGATTATTACAAGAATTAGGTCATACGAGAATAAAGTCGAGATATGAGAGTAAAGTCAAAATAAAATGAGAACAAAGTCGTAACAATACAAGAATAATGTCATTATATGTGAATAAAGTCATAAAATTACAACAATAAAGTCAAATGAGAATAAAGTCAAAATAATATGAGAATGAAGTCATAATATTGCGAAAATAAAGTTTTTATTCCTGCAATACAGTCTACTCTATAGTATTCTTGTAACACAGAGGCCACTTTTCTTAGTTTCTCTTCAAGATGGGAACGACAAAAGAACATGAAGAAAATGAGATATTCACTAATTCTCATAAGACAGCAAATACCAACCAAAGAAAGCTGATTTCTGGGTTTTCTATCAGTGACTCAGTCAGAAACCAAACCGTCTGGAGTTTTATTCGAGGTTGCAGGTTGGAAAGAGACAACAGGTGTTGCAGGCCGTGGAGGTGTGAGGCCGGCGTCTCTTCAGGTTAACACATCCAGACAGCTGCTACACAGATCGCGTGGGAATATCCTTAGTTCCGAATCTGAAGCATCACGCAAAGTCACATCCTGAATGTAGCACAATACAACGCTTGTTCTCTACAGCCCTCTCACATCAGATCAGCTGGCAGGTTTGCAGAAGATATAATGGGAAATTCATCCCAGGGCAGAAACTACAAAGTCCATAGACCTGAATGAAGCAGTGAGTGTTTTCATTAGTGGGTCGTCTGTTTACAGACTAAAACAAGCTTCTCTCTAGGACATTTTATAAACTTCCCAATGACCGCAGGAAATAAGCACCAATGAAAAATAATTCTGACAAAACAGTGAATAAAATATGAGTAACATATGTTATCGTTGCCATCTCATTGATTACTGCAGCTGATAATCAATTACTTCAATACGCATGCAGGTCAGTTTCATGAATCGATTGGCCCCGAGTCTTAACAAGTCTTTCTTGATGGCTGTAGATTAAATGGTGTTTTCCATTTGCGTACAGGAAGGAGCTGTGGTGGCCCTGTTCAAGATCTGCAGGCAGGACCGCTTCAGAGACCTCTACGCTCACTCTCTGAGAACGGTGGCTTCCATCTGCTGCGTGGAAGAGGGCATCAACCAGCTGGACAAGGTACATCAGTCTCTAACACACACAGTTTCCTTTATCCACTTGTGAGGAACATCTTCTCCATCTGTTTTATAGCGTGTTCAAAAGAATGAAGTCTGAGTGACTTCAAGCCCAAACATCCATCTACACTCTACACTACACTACATCTCTTTAACTTCAAGACGGCATCATGGGAGTAACATTTCTCTCATTTTTCTCTTCAGTTTCTTACGAATCTCATGGTTATCCTGGGTCAGGTGGGATTGAGGGAAGTCTAAATCTGTGGAATATGCTCAGAAATCTTCCAAAGGGCATTAACTCTGACTCCTTTCGATCTCACTGGATCTCCCGCTGGATGATGACACTCTTACCCTTAACTCTACAGCTGGATGAGGCCACCCTACGAAGGAATGGAATAATATTTCTAGTGCTTCAATCCAGAATTTTATTCTTTCAGTCATGTTGTATCTCTCATGACCATAAGTTAGGGGTAGCTTATATTATATATATGTAGCCTATATATCAGTTATTTGAGTATCACTGCCTCTCCACACTTAGATTGAAACCATTTTAGCGTACGCTAAAGGTCGTTGCTGGAAGACATCAACAGAACTACCTCATCTGCAAAACGTAAATCTAGGTAGAAAGATACGGGTCTAAAGGATATTTTGATCTTCTGATCCACTTTGCCACATGCTATAGAAAAATGGTTAGGCACGCCTTGGTGTAAGCAAGTTGGGTTTGTCACTGTTGCATCCAACCTTTGTTTCACGCCTCTCTTCAGTACTTTCATATTTGTAGTCATTTGACTTTCTGAGAATGAATTTCCTAATAAGTTTTATGAAACTCTGCTGTGTAACTTTCAGACAATGAGAGAAACAACATCTGCTATATTATGACTAGATGAAGTGAATGTCTGTTTACATGACTCCCAGTCAGGCCCTGTAGGACTTATTCATGCGGTCATTAGTTAGAGCTTCTGAATGCTAAGCTGACAGGTCAAACACCAGGACCGTACTGAGCTGAATTGTCCAACCCTGTTGGCGTTTGTGCATGCAAAACAAAGAGGGCGTGGCAGGCAGAGAGAAAGCTAATGAGACATCCCTTATTGTCTGTCCTCCTTCATTCTCTGCGGAGAGTACGACCAAAAATAAACAGCAGCCGAGCCGGAGAGACAAAACGCAACATGATCCCGGCGAATAATGATGCCGCAGCGGTGTCTGTTGGCGGAAAGAGCAGCTGGTAATGGCAGGAGTTATCCAACTGTGAAGACGCTTCGTCGCGAAGCGAAGTCCGCCCTGGATTAGCAAACCAGTCCCGAAGGGGGGGCTGTCAGGCGGGTCTGAGCTACGGAGCGCTACCCGCCGATCGTTCAGGCTTGAGAAAGACACCTGTCTATGTTGAGCTAGGAAAGATGCAGGTGTAGAGAAAACTCCATCACTTACTGCCGTCATTACGATGCTACGTTGTGGAAGGTTCCTCATTGATAAGGGATGAAGTAGAAAGAAAGACAGTGGTGTTTGTTTTGGAAGTTTGAAGCTATGTGGAGTTTACCAAACACCAACTGTGTTGCTATGGTTACACTCTGTTTCTGGTTTCCAGGTGTACCAACACAAACATTTTTCATCATGGTGTTCCTACAATATGTAGTCCTTTTAATGGCATGCCAGAGGAAGTGTCAGAGTGACATCACAGCCCCACCCCCACCTGTTGCTGAGCACTACCAGTTAGCCGGCAGAAGACGGCTGCTGGGCTTTCAAGAAAGAGAAATATGCATGTTTTGGAAAATAGTTTAAAAACAGACAGTAATTATGTGGAAAATAAAGGCTTGTTTGCTTTCAAAGTTCTTTACATAATAATAAAAAAATCACATAGTGATCAATTATGAAGCAAGCAATAAACATTACATTTAGTCAAATGCCATCATCAGAATTACTGATCAAGTTCCAGTTATTATGACTGGCAAGGTGAGTCTTTAGCCTGTATTTAGAGGAACTCAGTGCTCCAGCAGTTCTGCAGTTTGCTGGAAGTTTGTTCCAGATCTGTGGTGCATAGAAGCTAACAGCTGCATGTTTGGTTCTGGTTCTGGAGATTCACAGCAGATCAGAACCAGAAGACCTGAGAGGTCTGGGAGATTGTTACTATGACAACAGGTTTTTAAGGTATTTTGGTACTAAGCCAATACGTGATTTGTAAACAAACATACAAAATGTCCTTTTGTCTGCAGTTATTTCTTAGTTATCTGTTGAAAACAAACATTGTCTAAGTTGACTAAGTGAAAATTGCTGCATTACTTTTCATATCCTGTGTAAATATTGTCACAGACTGAAGCAGGCAGAGCATTTTTTGTTAAAGTCAAAGGCCTTTAGCTACAACACAAACTTTTTTCTAAGATAATAACATCAAAACATAAAAATATGTTTTGTCTTTGTTATTTCCTGATGCCGAGCTCCCAGGTTTACGTTGCGCCAACTTTCTTCTAACTTATCTGGCACGTCTGACGGTTATGTAAAGACGACCGGGCGAACAGATTAATGCAGATACATTTACTGTCCTGTAAACGAGGAGCTGGGGGAGCATCCAGTTTTACGAAGGAGAAGGGAGGAGGGCGGTCCTGCTGGCGGTGGGGTTGGGGGGAGGATGAAACCGTAGATAAACGTGGGCGTGGAGAGCGAACGGTTCCACGTCAGTGGGCCGCTGTTGCGCGGTGCTGCTGACGTCCGCAGAGACAAAAATAGGAAGTTGTCCTGTGAAGCTCGGCGGGCTGATGCTCGTCTGCAGATAAGACTGACAGGTGTGGAAGGCTGAGAGCTGACAGCCGGCTCCACTTGAGATGTTTGTTGGTAAACTTTTAGTTTTCAAACATATCTGGTTGGAGGCTGAGCTCCCAGCAGCTTCTGGTTCATTCTGTTCCCACATGAGAAATGTGACTGCTGCTGGGACCTGTGACAGCAGTGTCAGAAACAGCTAATTAATATGCAAAGCTAATTAGTTTTCCCCACACGCATGTAGGTTAACCCCCCCAAAAAAATGCATTTTAGTTTATTCTGCTGTGTTTTGCAGTGTGTATTCATTCAAACATTTACAGCTTATCATTGAGGTCTAATACAGGCGCAGGTTAACAGATGTTTGCCGGTGCGCTTTAAACTGAACAACACTGCCCCCTGGTGGATGATCGGTACTAAAGCATGACAGTCTCTGGAATCGGCTCTGTAGGGATTCCTAAACTTTTCCTTAACATGGCACCCGAACAAGGATTAGCTTCTGGAAGCTAAGCCCATTTCCAAACCCACAGACATGATGCTACAAAATATGTAAAGAAACATCAACTTTTAGAACTTTTAGAATCAACTGTTTAACAAAACTGCTGCCTCATACTTTCTGATTTTAAATGGTCATGAGTTCTTAAGGGGTTTTTGCAGCAGTGTGAGAAACTTTTTTGAGGCCCTTTTGAGGCTCCTAGCTTGAAGAGCAAAGCAGCTTAATAAATTTGACTGGGAGCCAATCAGAAACACGAGCATAGAAAATAACACTTTATTAAGTTATTTTAACTTATATTTTATAATAATGACTTATAAAACTAATATAAAACTTAGAAAAAAAGCTTTTTAAAAAATCGAATTAAAAAAAATTCTTATGTTTGTTTTTGGTTTTTTTTTGCAGTTTAAAAAAAAAAAAATTGCTTTAACTGATTTCCTCTAACATTCTGAGGCCTCCACAGCGCCCCATGGTGGCCAGAGCAACTACTTTGAAAGATACTGCTCTAACATCACTCATGAAAGTAAATGCTGAACTTTGCTAAAAGTATTTTTCCACAATCTTCCGTGTATTTCATAGGATTTAATTAAGTTTAGTGTGAAGTGTTGCTCAGAACCTTGCTGCTGCTCACATGTTGGTCCAGTAAGTTGGTTTAAAAGTCTAGACCTGTTGATTAGTTGAAAGTTTTGAGGATGACCGTCCGCAAATGAACAGTGGGTTTTCATTTGGTTTCTTTAACCTGAAACCTCAACAGTGAAGGTGTTGCTGCAGGAATGCTTGTTTTAAAGAGGCAGTATTGCATAAAATTGACTTTGTTAAGCTTCATATCATGTTATAATGTTTTTGCCTCATCAAAAACGTACCAGGAGTGTTCCCTTGATTTTTTCATGCCTATTTGAGCGATCCTCTAATCTCCATGGTAACCATTGATACCATTGCAACTGTGGCTGTCCAAAACGCCTGGGTGGACCTCGCTCTGCCTTCGAGGCGCCTCCGTTTCCAAGCTTTCAGCTCACGCATCACCCCTCCCCCCGCGACTCCCCCGCTCAACTCCTTCAGACTAGCTAGCAGCAATTAGCAAACACCAGCTGAGCTAATTATAGGAGCTTCCTCTCAGTGCAACGCTGGTTGTGAAAGGGTTAATAGAGGAGCCATCTTGTGATGACTTCCTGAAGGTGGAGTTTCAGAAAGAGTTTCTTAAAAAGACTGAGGCCCAATTTAAGGGCGTTAAATTACTAAATCTGATTCATTTCTTTTAGATTTTTTAACAAGTCAAGGTAACAGCTTCTTGATTGTGCTACAAAAATGATCAGATGTTGCTGAAAAACACATAATGCTCCCCTTGAAGAGGCCAGTTTCCCACTGACCTAGTCCGGTGTGTTTGTGACCAACCTGCAGGTGGACGGGATCCTGTGCCTGGCAGACATCTTGACCGATGAGAGCAGTGTGGAGGCTGCCCGGGCCGAGGCTGCGGCCGTGGTGGCCCAGATCACGTCACCCCACCACACCTCCACCCAGCACCTGGCCAGCTTCCTGGAGAGCATGCACGACATCGTCACAGCGCTCATCAGTGAGTGGTGACGCCAAAAACAATCTGCATCAAAAAAACTTTCTGTTCACACAAAAAAACGTCTATTTGTTTTCCAACAATTTGTTGCAGCAAATGTTGTTTTGTTGAGACTTAAATAGGTTGCTGTTTCCTCTGCCAGAGCTGTGCGAGAGCGCCTCCTGTGGCGAAGTGTTCCTCCTGGCCTCTGCGGCCTTGGCCAACATCACATTCTTCGACAGCATGGCGTGTGAGATCCTGCTGCAGCTGAACGCCATCCACATCCTGCTGCAGGCCTGCAAGGACCGCCAGAGAGTGGACACGCCCTACTCCAAAGACCAGGTACCGGAAGCAGCCGAAACCGGCCCCAGCACACACGCACACACTATTTACTCATCTTTTTTTTCTTTTTGCATCACTTCTACTTCAGGTGGTGACCATTTTGGCAAATCTTTCTGTTTTGGAGTCGTGTGCTTCTGAAGTCTTGCAGGAGCAAGGTAATCAGATTTACTGCTGCGGTTTCTCATTTTTTGTTTCCCATGTTTTTATTTTTTTGTTATTGTAGACCTGGACCACAAACCACTTTTATCAATGAATCTAATTTTTGGTTTCTGAAAATTTACATTTTTTAACCAATTCATTTCTTGGGTTTTCATAGTTCATTGTGATGCCAGGGCGGCCATCTTGTTTGACAAGCGTGTTCCACAGCTTCTGTTTATTTGAACTTTGAATTCAGGTGAATTCTACGACAGAACGTTAGGCTAATATATAACAATGTATAACAATGTCAAATAATACTGGAATAGTTTTAATATTACCAGAATAAATTCAAAATGAAAATCTTGTGGTAAAAAACAAAAAAGAAAAAATGGGTCACCGTTGCATCTTTGATAATGTTCCCACTGCATAAGTAGTTCCCTCTTAGTAAACGTTCTCAAATCAAAAGTTTAAGAACTTTTCTGTGAATTTTTCGGTGTGAAATTAAATTTTTGTAACAAATGAAGATTTTCCTTCGGATTCATTTTAAATGCATCTCTGCTGTCATTCAGCATGTCGTCGTTTTATTAAAATAATGACCTAAGTTGTTTTTTTGACTTACAGTTTTTTCTACAAAAATAATAATCACCTTATTATGAAAAGATCATTCTGTATATATATATATATATATATATATATCACTTTTGGCAAAAAATTAGTTAGGCTGTTATTTTAGAAAAGTGATTATATTAAAATATGGAAGTAAATATTAAACCCTCCTGCAAAAATTTGTATAAAAAAATATATGTGCTAAAACATTCACATAAGCTGAGTGAATGGAGTGTAGTTACTGTTTATTCCACCAGAGGGCAGCATCTAGTCATCTTTTGGAGTTTGCCTGACAAGAGTTTGAGTATTAGTTAGTAACTCATCTATTATTATATATGTTCTGCTCATAAATTATTTATAAATAACCAACTTCACGCGACCTGAAGCATTCCTAATGTTTTGGGGATTAATTATTTTCCAAACTGCTCCTTATTATTACCATTTTAAAGTCTTTCTGCTGCGTAAAAGTGATGCTTCTGTTCTTTCTAAACGAGTCATTGTGTTTTTTCTGCCATCAGGAATAGAGAGGCTGCTGCTGCTGCTGGGGGAGAAACCGTCGTCCTCCAACCCGTCAGAGGTGGCTGCCTGCGAGCGCGTCCAGCAGAAAGCTGCGGTCACTCTGGCCCGGCTGAGCAGAGACCCCGATGTGGCCCAGACCGCCATCCAGCTGAAAGGTGAAAGGTTACGCCGCATTGGTTCTGCCCCTCCTTTAAAAAATTAAAAAATAAAAACGGTGGAAAAAACACAGCAGGAAAATGAAGTATTTAAAAAAGCAGAACTAAAAATGGCAACTGCTCTGAGTCCAGGGCTAATGATAACTTCAATGTTTTAAAAAAGTACAGCACAGTCAGTGAAAGAAACAAAGAGATGTAAACTAAGGCAAATGTGCAAAGATGCTTTTAAATGTTCCTCTTTTGTCACACACATTAGCTAGTTATTATGATCCATTTGTAAAAACAAAAACAAAAAAATGACCTCGTCAAACAGGTCCATGACTTATTACAATTATGACTTCCTGTGAATTTTATTTTTTTCCTACATGGTATAAATCAGCTTCGGTATCTTGGTAAATTGTGTGTTTTAGCCTACATGTATCAGATTGAGCTTGTTTGAATAAGAAAATTCACAATTAATTCAAACATGTGCACTCAGTTCTTGTTTAAAAAAAGTAATCAAATATGTTTGTTGTAAAATCAGTAAATATTGCGAAAAGAATAGTTCAAATGTGATATTCATCTTTAGCTGCATTTCCATTACAAATGAGCACAAAACGTGTTAATAAAACACAATTTTGCAATTTCGTTGTTTCTGTTAAATAAGAAACACAAGTAAAATTGTTAATTAGCTGGTTCACACAGTAAGTCAATAAAAAACATACACAGCCGTCATCCTCGAGCTACTTCCTCTCTTCTTCTTTGTCGTGTCCGCCAGTAGTAACATCCTGTTGTTGATCGCCTGACTCGTGATGGAGTAAAAAGTGTTTCTGTTGCAGTTTTGTGGAATACACTAATCTCGATACCACCAAACAACCATATCATCGTAGCACAAAAACATTTTATTGAAAGTTTTTTTTTTAAACACAGACATAAATCACAAATGTATTTGATAACTCTGTACCAGTACATCACACTTGTAACCAGTAGCGTCACAAGCTAACAAACATGTATAAACAACACAACTTTAATTTGCTCAGTTTAATTAGGAGTATCGCAGACAATCTAAAATAAATAATAGAGAAACTGAAACTGACTATCTTGCTCAAACGTGTAAAAATAAACCTTCTTTCAAATGGTACAGAAAGTGCAATTAGGCATTACAAACATAATGTAAAATAAATAAATTATGACTTCGCTCAGCGTACAAACATAGAATTAGAGTGAATAGATCTGCCCTTGTGGATTGGCCACATTGTCACCAATATCGATGTATAATTTTTGTCAATATCAGGACCGATACAGATTTTGATATTGGATCGGTATGTCTCTAATGGAAATACAACTAGTGAACATAAAACTTCTCACCTGCTCTGAATGTCTGGTTTTATTTAAATCCTGTTCATTAGAAATGATAACAGACAAAACAAGCCACAGTGTTTCATGTCATTCTGAAGAGCTATATTCTTAGAAGTGAACGTGTGTGTGTGTGTGTGTTTCTCCACTGTGTTTAGCTGTCCCTCGTCTCATTGAGCTGTGCCGCTCCCCCACAGAGAGAAATAACAGTGACTCCGTTCTGGTGGCCTGCCTGGTAGGTGGAACATGTCGGCTGTTTCTATATGCTTCAGTGCTTGTTCTTTCAGAACTCCAAATGGCTTTCAAATGACCCTGTGTCCTCAAAACAAATAAAAAGTCTTTCAAAACATTCAAATTGCCTATTTCATTTAATGTCAGACATCCTCCTCTGTAGCCATAAAGGATCTCCGTGGCATAGCAGTAGAATTATTTGGCAGTCGCGCTGAAAATGGGTGCAAAGAGCCAAGGTCCAACTTAATTACTTCTGTGAGGCAATGTTTGAGGCGTGACAATATATCACGAGCTCGGTAACTTCAAGCCGAGATACAGAAGAGTATCCGCATCATCTTAAACGTGTTGAGTCGCAGAATGCATATAGAATAAGAGAGAGCTTTGTCCTCTTCTGAATCCGATCATAATGATTATGATGTGGTGATTTCAAGTGAACGTCGGCTACAGGATTAATTGGGCTGAGAAATGCCCCTACTCGTCTTTTCACATTAATGCGATTCCATTTTATCCCTTTAGCCAGGGGTTTGGCAGCGCCAGCGCAGCGTCTACATCGGCCTTCAAAGGACGCACAGCTTCCTACGGATCATTTCCAACCTTAAAGCGGCAGTGTTATGTATTTTCCAGGCATATTGTTCCATTTTATAGCAGTCAAGTAACTATGTTGCCTTCAGTTGTTACAACTTTTAAAAAAATTGGGCCTCTGTCTCTTTAAGAAGCTCCTGCTCATTCTGAAACTCCGCTTTCAGGAAGTTATCACAACATTGCTCCTCTATTAACCCTTTAACAATGTTTTTACCACTTAGCAACAACTCAGAGGCAGAAGTGAGAGGTGTGCGCAACATAATCAATCACCCAATGAGAACAAAATTATAAAACATAATTTAACAAAGCTTTGAGGCAGATAATTTGCCCCATGGAATTTTAATAATTGAGGTACTCGAATCATTCGAGGAATCATCACAGCCCTAGTCCCATCAGATCGTTTTTTGAAGAAAAAGTTAACTCCCAGTGGACCAAGAGAAGTGGCTTTACATCGTTGTTTGTGGATGTGTATTAGATTTATGGATCTACCAGAAATGTGCAAAAAGGCTCCAAGTGGATCCTTTGTCTGTGAAAAAAAAGAACAAAAGACGCAATTAATTGCGTTAAAATTTTTAATGTGTCAACACTTTAAATCTGTTATGTGTTAGCTTAAGCATAGCACTTGATCAAAATTAACGTGCTAATAATAGATTTAATCCAACATGTTTTCTTTCGGTCTCATCCATTGCGGTTGTTTGTGGATGTGCGTCAGATTTACGGGCATTGCATGAAAATTTACTTACAATTAGCTTTGCTTAAGTTTTACACTTAAGCTAAGTGTTAAAATCTATCATTGATTAATCAAAATTAATTATAGATTTAAGCCAAAATGCACAAAAGGTCTGACTCTTTGCACCACACAGCCCAAGTTGTATTCCTGTTTTCTGCAATGCTATGTGTTGCTGCAACCACCCAGAACAGCAAGATGTCAACGTGTTTTCAGCGCGCAGCATTATTTCTGCCCATGTCTAATGCCTGTGTGTCTCCAGGCGGCTCTGAGGAGGCTGGCGGCAGGCTGCCCGGACAGCATCGAGGCGGCCGACCACCACCAGCTCATCAAACCACGGCTGGTCGACTCTTTCCTGCTGTGCTCCAACATGGAGGAGAGCTTCGTATGACGAGCCGCACATTATAGCCCTGACGGACGACGTCATCAGAGCCGTATCCACGCACATCGGTTTGAACTTCCGAATGAAACTTTGTCCGTTTTTCGCCGAGTTCGACCGTGGATTTGGCCGCACGGAGCATGCAGAACACATAATTATATGCATGCCTAGAGATGAATGTACGGCTTAACACGACCACAGTCACTGTAAATGTATTCATTGTTTACAGTGCTTAAGGTTAAAAAGAGCTTATCGATTTATTCCGCGGAACATTGAATATGCCAGTAATTATTGTGCAAATTCTGGATTTATTCTGTCACTGTGCGGTTTCTTTTTGTTCTTCTTGACCAAAGGTGTTTCAAAGATTGTTTGTTGTTTGTGTGATGAGTGTATTTTACCTGAAAGGTTACATCATTTTAATGTTTGTTTAAGACAGATTCAGAAATATGAGGTGATTGTCTTGGTTAAAAAATAATAATAATTAAAAAAAAAACATTGGCACATTACGTTATTTCCTTAAACCTATTTGCCATTAATTTCAAATATTACAGTTGCAGCTGCGAAATAAATCGTAAATTAAAAAAAAAGTTTTTTATTTATATAGATATACCATTATCGTATGCAATGCATTAAATAAAGACATTCTTTGTCAGAGAGTTGAATGTGTTGTTAAATGTGTTGTTCTGTATTGCTTTTTTTTGTGTTTGAGTGGTATATGTTTTTGGTTGAGTCGTTATAGTAGCAGAACCCACTATAACCACTAGGAGAGAAACTTTTATCAGTTTGCAATCTGAGCAGGAAAAGGTCAAATGAAGAAGAAAGTCCCAACAAAGGAGAGAGATTTGACTACAAGCTCAAGTATGTCTGAATGCTGTTTCATTGTGATTTTATTTAAATATTCTTAAAGTTGTAATAACATTTTCTTTTTATAAAACAATTTATCCTTCCTTTATGCAAGACAAGACAGTTTTCTGTTGTTTTTTTAAAAAAATTTCAGGATTACTTTGCCCATTAATTAGTTAAATCTGTTTTGCATTTCTGACTATTAAGTAGATTTTAAAAAAAAAACAGTAGGTAAGTCACAGTCATGCAAAAGATAAAATAGGGTAACAAAAAAGTGAATTTGTATTTTTTTATTATTTACTTTGCAGAATAAAGTTGAAATATTGAGAATATATGATCCAAAGGCCCATAAAACAACATTTTAAGTTCAGACTAAAACTGAAGATTAAACAGGGGATTTTATGCCTCTGAACAGGTTGGGAAATGTATGTTGGGCTACACAAATCAAATTCATGACATTTGTTTTGCACAAAATATTTTTTGATTATGTAAATTTTGTCTGCTGACTTCTGCCTATTTTCAGAATGGGCTGTTTCAGGGCCTTGTAGATTTAAATCCAAATAAGCTGCTGCTGGCCACATCCTGACTCAACAATAATACAACTGTACATCTTTGAAAAGCAGAGGTAGAGCCTCTTGCACAATCAACAAGAATGCACCACGTGGGTTCTGGATGGTAAGTCAACAGCATAACATTTGTCTTTTTCAGCAGCCATTGTATAGTGAGTGCAAACAGCGGTAAAACCGAGCTCAGGTTGGGTTGATGGGTAATACTTTATTAGTCCCACAAATGACAAATTTAACATTGCAGCCAATACTCCACAAATTGCCGTTGCTATTAGTTTCCACTTTTGTTTTTATTAGCTTACATTGTGTTATTGTGATTTTGTGATGTTGCTATGGGCTCATTGCTGAGTAACTTTAAAAATCAACCCATAAAAGGGTGACTTCAACCTTCTACTTCTTTGCATGCGGGTCGCTTTCGGACTTCTGCGTAAACTATTCACCCAGAAGTCTCATTGCGGTTGGGTTTAATTCAGTAAGTATGATCGAAGACACACGCACACACAATAATAATAATAATTTCAGGGCTGCACAGTGGCGCAGTTGGTAGAGCTGTTGCCTTGCAGCAAGAAGGTTCTGGGTTTGATTCCCGGCCACAGTCTTTCTGCATGCAGTTTGCATGTTCTCCCTGTGCATGCATGGGTTTTCTCCGGGTACTCCGGTTTCCTCCCATAGCCCAAAAACATGACTGTCAAGTTAATTGGCCTCTCCAAATTGTCCCTAGGTGTGAGTGTGTGTTTGTGTGTGTGTGTGTGTGTGTGGTTGTTTGTCCTGTGTGTCTCTGTGTTGGCCTGCGACAGACTGGCGACTTGTCCAGGGTGAACCCCGCCTCTCGCCCCGAACGTTAGCTGGAGAGGCAGCAGCAACCCTCCCGACCCCATTATCGGACAAGGGTATGAAGGGAAAAAAAAGGATAATAATTTCAGAAAAGAAAATCAGAATTGAGCATAAAGACCTGCCAAGTGAACGAAAAGCCGTAGAGGACAAAGTGAAGCTGCATCAGTTCCATTTTCCTCTCTGCTCCACACATGTTGCTAACTTTCGGGTTGCTTTGTGTAAAGGTATCTGGTGAATAAAAAGTTCTGCGCCCAACTCGAAAAGATATTGAACCGAGGAACAAGCTGAACCACCCAGCCTTCTCTCAACAAATTCATTAAAAAAAAAAAAAGCTTTAAACTCACGAATGGCCTTGGACGTGATGCAGAAAGCAGCAGCAAAGAGGCCATGTGGAAAACCTCGCGCTTTGTATTGTCATGTCTTTGATTCTTTTTCTTCTCCATAAGGCTTCCTCTCCTCGGAGAGACAATTGAGGGTCCTCTTGCTTTTCTTTTTCTCACCTAAGGGCATATGCTGAGCCTGGACTTGTTACACTCCAACCGCGTATCGAGACAATTCAAATGCTACGCGCGCGCGTGCGTGTGCTAGCGAGCGAGAGGAGAGCGCGCGCGTGCGTGTTGTCCAGCTGCACACGTGGGACCGCGTTCAGAGGCTTTTGTGATAGAATATGCTCCTGCCTCGCTTTGTTGAGAACCAATGAAATATGTATTGACGCAGAGGAGGACTAAACAGACAGCCTAAAAACACAGGTTCCTTTGATATTGTTTTGCCTTGACCATGACCACGAGGACCAAGTATTGTAGCGTTTGAGTTTCTCTCGGTTTTTGCGCTCCTGAACTTTCACTTTCCTCCCTTTCCATCGTTTTTTGTACACATTGTACGTTCCGTTGTAGACAACCTCCACGAGTGAAAAGGGCCAAAGTTACAAGGTGGCGACTGAATGGGGAAGAGAAAAGAAACACCAACGAGGCTTTAGCTGGTTTCATTTTTATTTTAGAGGAAAACCTCGGTGAATATCAACACAATCCATCTTGTTAAAACCGATCAAGTTAGTTACTCGTGCATGAATAGGCATGCCTCCCCCGACCCAGAGTCAAACTTTCTGTCATCTTCTCAGCCTGGGAGCGCATGTCAGAGACATTTTGTGAAAGAAAAGCATCTTAAGAGTTGGAATGCAGGAAGACACTTCTCCCTTTAAATCTCTCGGGGTTTGAATATTTTATGTGTCACATCTTTTTTGCCCTTTTTCTCGTCTCTGTCTTGCTGTTTTTAATTGAGAGCTGAAAAATGATAGAAACTTTCGAACTTTGAAACGCCTTTCAGAATCAAACGTGTTAGCCTTTGCTTTTTCTGTGAGAAAATCTCAGATTTGCGTAAAGAGGAATTCCTTTGGCTGACAGGCTAAAGTGATGCAACATCCCGTTTCCATTGATTCCCGTTTTAATCTCCATTTAGTCAGATTACAACTTCTGATCCCTGATCAAACCAAACTGAGACTGTACAAAAGAATATTTATCAAAATCAACTAAATGGCTCATTTAATAATTTTTTGCATTATGTATCCACAAGCTTTGCACTTTTAGAAAGCATCCATGAACATAAATTTTCCAACTGGCCTTAAATTAGATTTATGACAGGTCTTTAACTGGGCCATTCTAACATGCAGAATCAAAGCAACACTCCAGATATGTTTTTGATGAGGGAAAAACATTATTACATGATGCTCAAAAAAGTATATATATTTTTTTCACTTGAATAATGCCCTGCCACTTTGGGAAAACAATTAAAATTCTTGCAGACCCAGAATAAAAAAGCTTATACTGTATGTGTTGGGCATAGTTTTTATGTAAGGAAATATATTTGTTAGTTTGCTACATTTAGCCAATTCTGGTTGCCTTAAATTAAAAGTCAATAACATGACCAAAGGAATGAAATCATTTCCCCACAACACTAGTAAAATAATACAATACACACACATACACGCACACACACACGCACACACACATTTCTCTCGCAGGTCCCATTGGCTTCTTTTACACGTTGCCTTCATTAAGGTATTTCATTCCACCCCGGCCCCATTACCAGCCAAATATATTTAAACACACGGTCATACACGCACACACACACCCCCACACACACACGGCGAAATTCCACTTTCCTCTTGCTGTCTAAGCATCTCAGAGGATTTGAGGACAGATTGTTTCTCCTGCAGACGACCGAGCGGCTGAATTTTCTATATTATTTTTGTAGAGCTGCCCATAACTTGCAGACAGTAGCGAACCGCCGGGCTGCGTGTGCAAACTGTCGGTGTCCGCAGTTATGACGGAACGTATCGTGTTGCAGCCCAGCATCCATCTGACGAGACTTAAGTGTGTTTGACACCGGTTTGGACCGGCAGCAGTTTTGTCTCGTCCCTAGAGTCTTTATATTTTGAGTGACATATTAGTACGTTTTGGGGGTTTTTCTTTACTTTTTTGTAACTGCGGGAGAAAAGAAAGCGACAATTTCCAAAATGTTGACCATGTCCTAAGTGAGTTTTTTATTTTTTTATTCCTTCCCTTTGGATTTTAGTTGTTTTCCCGAAGTGGTGAAGATTGCCTGTCGCCACTGGGCATTCTCGACTCGAAACACTGATTGGTTATCACTTCATGATAAAATATACACAGCAGTGTCAACAACTAACTTTTAATTTCCTGTCTCTTTTTTTTAAACGAGAATCAAATTTTACAACAAATGTTTTGGAAAGTTGAGTTTATTTTCACAAGCAACAGCCTGATTACTGCCAATCAGGCCTGATTACTGCCAGATCAGTACAAACAAGGAACTTCTTAAATAATATGACAGTATTTTGTATTTCAGTGTTTACTGAACGTTATAAATTACAAGTAAATGATAAACGTTCAAAAGAGTGGGTAGTAGTATAAACTTAAGTCCCTGAATTGTTTTAAGAACAAATTATTGTCATGTCCCTTTTTGTCATCCAAAGAAGACATAATTTTTAATGAGCAGTGATTGGAAAAAGAAGCTTTAGTAGAGAGGACGATATTTAAAGTGCCACGTTAATTCTTGTCAAAGAGGCTCTGACTTTGAAGAAAGAAAGGAAGTAGTTCTTTGGTTGCCATGAAGTAGTCGGCAACTACTACCAACACGCCCGGTTTCTTTGGTGACGTGACAATCAAACTCTAATGGGGACCTAAATGGTTCACTCTGGTCTGCCTAAAAACCAAGGTCTCTATTTGGGCGAAGTGAACTCTGGCGCGGTTCAAACGCCACGCAGACTGGACCACTAGGAGAAATACTACAAATGCTAAAATCTGACACCACTTGTTGTTTACATTTTGTCAAGAGAAAAATTGAACTCTGTGTCTTTTAGAGGTTTTTGTGTCATTTCCTTGCCAGGGCGCTACCACAGGTGAGGAGGTAAGCAGGATTTTTAATGGACCTTACCAAGCTCCGCCCAGAAACGCTCCTCGAAAGTCCCACGTGACTTCATGTCTCACATTAACAGCTTAGCTCCAATGTCTAAACATGGCATTTTTCGTTCTCTGCAGAGTATTTCTGAGTCGATTAGTGCAGCATTTCTGACGGATTTTCACAAAATATCAGCCAAGACAATGGACAGGAGAACCAACAAGTTCATGTCATCTTTTTTGGACGACATCAAGGTGTTTGAGCCACGCGATGCCTCCAACATTGTGCGCGTCACAGCTAAATGCTACCGGTCGATGAGAAAAACAGCAGATTCGCACACCCTCAGCAAAAATATAGCCGTGGACAAGATCACTGATGCCTATTGTTCTTGCAAGGCTGGGTAAGTCGGGTATTCATGGTTTGGAGGGTTTGAATGTGCCTAGGACTTAAACACGGTACTCGGTGCTAGCGTGGCTAACACAATTACAGTTTAGTAAAAGCTAGCATGGCTAACATGATTACAATTTAGTAAAAAGCCTTTTCAGGTGAAATAAAATCTTTAATGTATGTCAGATACGGTACACATTGCATATTGATCTGTTCAGCTAACGTAAAGCTGTAACAGACAGGCTTCAGGATGTAGAAGTTGTATCCGTACTGCCATTATGCTGTACTTGGCTAAAAGGTTTTCATAATGGATGTGTTTATTATTGACTTTATTTTTTTATTCACTAAACACAAAGAAAGCAAAGCAATAATACTTACACCAGCAGACACTCCTTTGTTCTTATTGATCCTACGACGGTTGAGCTGCAAATGCGGTCGTGCACAAGCTTTGATCCAAGCAAGGCTTTCCGTTTCAGATTTTGGAAATCTGAATTTTAGTTCCACAAACACGATCAGGATACCTGACATCGCCTGTACAGATACCCCACTGACGGAGAACCAATTTTTTCAAGTCCTGACGCAAAAACTTTGTCTGTCTGGTACTCCACAATGTATATTAGCATGAGTTTGTGAGATGGTAACCCACGTGATAGCTGCGCAGTGATGTCAAGTGGGCATTAGCCAATGAAATGCGGCTCCTGTGGTAAGGTCCATTGGTTTGGTTTATTTGACAAAGTGCAGTGTGAAAGCGAACCACACCAGCTGGAAATGTAACAAATGTTGCAACTTTCCCAATCAACCTGACAGTACCAGACTATTAGGCATTAAAACATCCTTAGTTTCATTTGGGAAAGCACATAAAGGATCATTTTTGTAATGTTGTTTTTTACTATTTGGACTACCTTAAAATAGAACATCTTAAAATTGCAATGCACAAACAAAATTATCCTACAAATAAGTTTGTGATTTGTCAAATATTTACCAGTTTTACCTGAAGATACTGCTAAAATCTCACCTCATTCTTATGAACATGGGTTG
Source organism: Poecilia reticulata (assembly GCF_904066995.2). Taxonomy (NCBI): domain Eukaryota; kingdom Metazoa; phylum Chordata; class Actinopteri; order Cyprinodontiformes; family Poeciliidae; genus Poecilia; species Poecilia reticulata. The sequence goes on from NC_088835.1 coordinate 5,892,403, forward strand.
AATGTATCCTTACTAAGTTATTACAATTTTTTTTCTATAGGTGAAAATGTCCATCTAACCAAAAATAAAAAACAATAAACAAGAAAAACAACCCCTGCATTTCTATTTCCTTTCTCCGTAACGTCCCGACATTCCTATCACATCCCAAATTAGATAACATTTCCACTCGGTACTCAGCGCCTTTCATCTAGTCAATTTAACTTCAAATATGTGTTTATGTGGCTTCCTTTTCTGTTTGCGTCTCCCCTGCCCTGTGAAACACCTCCGAAGGATTTCATTTACCAGAGCAGAAGAAGAAATGCTTGCCCTCTCCACCGGCTGCCAGGCGGAAAGCGCTGCTCAGCTCTGCTCACCCGTAAGTGTGGCAACATTACCATCTCCGCTTCAATTGCTCTCTGACAGAGTGAGGTGGGGTGTTGGGGTAAGGGAGGGGGATGTCTGCGCCCTAACAGCCCAACTGGGGAATTACTCAAACATGCTGTACAGTAAAATTGCCGTCCTCTATCCTAATAGGTTGCCGCGTTGCAGAGCTTTAAAACAAGATCCACTATCATTACTCGTTTAATTCCTTCTATTGGAGCGCGCTGCTTCGGATTTCTTCTTGACTTTCTCGTCGGCTGATCAAACGAAGCCCATTGAGCGTGAACAGGTACGGCGAAGTGGATGTTAACAAGACGGGGCACTTGACCGATGTTTTTTCAAATACAGTACAACGCCCACCCCCCTTCATCAAAAGAAACCCAACAGCAGCTCTGAGGGCAGAGCTGTGTGATTTTTCACTAGATGAAAGTGAATATGTAATTAACATGCTATAATTGCTGGCAGTCTCGCTTTTCATTCCAAGATAAAGTGATGCGGCGCTCGCTCTAAAGCCAAGGTCAAGGGCCCAGCCTCCTGTTATACATATTTAATGGACAAAGACAAAATGTGACCGTGTGGCTTACACTATGTCTTTACATGAAGCCGTATAGTATAATACACTTGCTAGTGGTTCAATAAATCACTGGCAAGTGCTGGTCAAAATGCATTATTCATCATTTTTCTATGCATCATCGTGGCTATTTAAGGTTGCTTTAAATCTGTAGAATAGAAGCTAACCAGAACAAAAACTAAACATTGAAATAAAATGACCACCTTTTAACTTGTCTTCTTATTGAAAAACATTAAGAATTCTGAGTTACATTTAACTTCCTCTTAACCTATTTTCTGTCTTTCACAATTTTCTTTTTAAAAACAGTGATGACAGTGATCTGTCATCTGTCACTTCGAGCAGACGCCCCAAACTTTTTAAACTTAATACAAAGAGTACATTGGAAAGCAACTAAATCAATCAATCAAAAAAATAATAATTTCCATCAGAGCATCATCTCTGGCTTGAAAACCATAATCAGTGAATCTCGCTGTGCTCCAGAGATATGAAGGCTTTGGAGCGCAACTCTAGCTGTGCTTCAATTAACCATAGAATTGCACAAATAGAAATTATGAAAATAATTTTGCATAATGTAAACATAATTTGGAAGAAACTCACGTTTCTCAATATGTTTCTTGCGCTGGAATGAGGTGTTTTTTTTGGCCATGTCAGAATAGGTGTATTTAGCCAAACTGCAATGGACTCACACGAGTTGCATGATAATCATCCAGATGCTACTACTGGTGGAAACAACAAATAAGACGACAGGAAATAGTAGAATGATGGGGTTTTTTTTGTGTGTGTGTGTGTGGGGGGGCTTGGACAATGTGCAGCTGGTTCCACCAGAGCTGTCACAGCATCTCACACAGTTCATATAAAGTTGTGTGTTATTCCAACGTGTTGAATCCATAGTTCTTCTCTAAAATTGCCAACTGCAATGTCCCCAAAACGCTCCCATAGCCGCTCTGATGTCTCCTCTGATGGATGATAGATGTTGTGCGCCAACACCATGGCTGAAATATGAATATATCTCATGTAACTATTTACATCCATTGCCATGATTTTAATGACTTTTCACGAGTACAAGCTTATTCTCGTGTGATCTTAACTTCATTTCTTATTTATTACTACAATTGCAAAATTGTGTTTTCAACATTAGCAGAACGTTGATAGAGATTTGCACACATTTGTATTGGAAACACAGCTGTTGTATCCACATTATCAAAAGTAAAATAAAGATGCATATTAAAAATTATGTAATCTTTTAAATTTTCCTTCTTCTTTGACTGGCATATAGTTATAACTGACAGGACAAATGACTCAAGGGAAGTTTATTTTTTATTTATACTTTTTTAAAAACTTTGCATTTAGCGAAATCCTCCACTGGACATTCAGTCATAGTGTTTATTTGTCCATAATAATTATACAGTTGTATAAAAGAAACAGCACCTCATGGTCTTGTACTTTGGGGCTCCATGTGGGCAAAAACATGACAGGATTTTACGATGGCGACGACATTAAAAGAGAAACTGGCTGAGATCAGATTTAGAAATACATTTAGGTTTAGTGAGTTCTTCGGTTCATGGATGACCTCATCTGCTGCGGCTTGGCGGCCTGGCAGGGCGCTAAGGATGTGGCTCACACCGTTTTATTTTACAGACAGAATACAGCAAGTCAAAACTGATGCTTAATGCCTTACAGGTGGCTTTGAAGATGCTTACGTCACTCAATGACGTGACATTGTTGAGAGAACACCAGCTTTATGCATATATGTAAAAGTACATATACATTTACCAAAACATTCTTTCATTTAGTTATTGGGCATCACTTTAGACTCACCTGCAGTGTAAAATATACTCTGAGAAGGACTGTGCATCCTGTAGGGCTGGCAGAGCCAAATCCAGACCCACTTTATGGCTTTTAGTTTTATGAACAGTGGTGCCACCAAAGGAGAACAAGGGGAGGCCAATTCATCAATTTGTCTAAAGAGCCAGTGAAAATTTTGCTGGACAATAACTTGTCCCAGAAATTATTGCAATAAACAGTTATATTGTTATTTTGAGTCCACTTTCAACTCCTGTAATAGCAAGGACTTATTAATACAAGCATATCCACTCAAAAGATTGAAAACAACTAAAGAACGTTTAACACTGGAATTGGAAAATATTTTAAATATTCAAAATAAAACAACCAAAAGAACAATAATTACAAAGAATGATTCATTCTCAAAATTGCATTTCAAAAAAAAATAATCACTCAGCTTAGACAGGGAAAACAGACCAAAGTGGCAGGTAGTGCAAACTATTTTGTACTCGGTGTCAAATGTTTGCAGCGTTTTTCAAAATGCTGCGTCTTCAACAATATGGAGCTGGAAACTGCTGTTCATTGTGACAGACTTACTCACCACTACTTTATAGCTTTTTATTAGTTATCAACAGGTGACACAAGAAAAATTGGGAAACAATTTTAAAATTTTACTCTTTACTTTTCAATAACAGAAAGGTAATAACAGAAAGGTCCATCCGAATGAGTATTGACAAAGTTGAATAAAACCCAGAGGTTGTAAATGACATCAAAGTGCAGCAGAAGAAAATGAGTACATTACTCATTCCAGTCTCCCATCCACACAGCTCATCTCTTGGTGACTATTAATTGCAGATGCAAAGTATTTTCGTGGCTCTTGTAAATCAGCAGCACTTAAACACCCCCAGCCACTCGCCTCCTTTTCCCAAGAGCCGACGCCTGATTCCTACATGTCACCCTCTCTACGTAGAGAAGAGACGTCATGTCTGTCCCCGGCGGTCCGCGGCAGATGTGAGAGTTGGAGTGTTAAATGGACTAACTGCTGCCTTTGTCACCGGGGGCCCCGCCGGTGTCTCAAGCCCAGTGATTACTGCCGACCCACACAAAAATGACATTTGTCTGACAATAAAATTGGACACTAACCTGTCTGAAAGCCGTCTCTTATTTGCCTAGAACAAACGTTTGGCTTCGGGAGAACAGTTTGACACACTTTTCCCCTTGAATAAAGAGAGAAGGCGAAGTCATCCGTTGGCTCACGGTAATGGCCTCTCATTGTTGGCCGGTGAGGATGTGGCGCTATTCATACCGGTGGATGATTGAAAAGAAAATTGAATCTCTTTTGATGTGATAAATGTGTCTATTACTGCATTTGCACACAAAATGTCTGTGGAAATTATAGTGGGGAGGCATGGCTCAGAGGGAAAAATACATAGGGAAGGCATATTGGCTAGATTTTGATTGGAGCTGAAATATAAATATACTGTACTGGTAGTAAAATGAGTCCCAGCTCCCTGATTTTTTTTTTCCACAGGAACTTCACAAATGAAAGGCCTTGAGAGCCTCAATTGTAAGACTATATAAAAAGGTTAAATGTCTACAAAGAGCTGCTGTCTCTCTTCTCCACAAAAAGCTCTTGGATAAAGGACACAACAACTGTTTGCCATGCAATGAGAGGTTTAGCTGTTGTTTGTTTTTATTATTATTATTCATTTGAAGAACTCCTAAAGGACAGGAAAAGGACGAGAAAGAAAAAAAGAGACATTGTGGTTTACGAAGCACTTCAAAGTGAAGGACAGAGTCATTTAAATTTCAAAGGCAGCTGAGAAAGTACTGAGTATGACGGAGTATTAGGGCTGCGCTATGAAAATAACAAAAGTGAAATTATGACAATAAAGCTGTGATATTACAAGAATTAAACTGTACAAGAAAAAAGAAAATTCTCCTAGTATTACGAGAGTAAAGTCATAATGCTACCATAGTCATACAATTCTTGTAACATTACGACTTTATTCTCAAAATAGTTATTTTATTCTTACATTATAACAACTTTATTGTTGTATTATTTCAACTGCATCCTCATAGCACTGTGAGTTATTTTGATTTTATTCTCGTACAAGTTTATTCTTGTAGTAATCTATATTTTTTATTTTCTCTTAATGCTGCGTCATAATATAGAGTAAAATTTTATTGAATTTCTCTCTGTGTAAACCGTATGAACATTGGTTTTCGTCTGTTAATGATTTATTTGGACCATAAGCTTTTCAGCACAGAAAGATTACGTAACTAAAATCTTCAGCGAATAAAACCAACAACACCAAAGTGTGCAGTGTCTACATAAAGCACTCAACCCCTGGGACTTTTTGCTGCTTTCTCAAATTAATCATTGTGAACAAAATAACAAGAAAAAGAACCTACTTAAAAGTCTTAAGGTTTTCTGAAGGCCCTGATCTGAACTCTACTAACAATTCATGGTTTGTGCCATGAAGGCGACCGATTCTAATAAACTACCAGCGCTGCCAAAAAGCTTTAAGAAGTTTGACCTTGAGGGGTTGAGAGGAAAAGCCACCTAAAATTTCAATCCTGCACATCTAATTCTTGTTTCCAAAATTCTTTGACGAGGTATGCTGTTTAGTCAATTCATCTGAAAAATTGGTTTCAAGGTTTAAGAAAAATTATTTTAAAAAAAAGAAAGAAATATGGCATTCATGGTCCTGACGACTGAATGTAGACACGCTTCATCAGTATTTCTATCACATATTGTTCCTCCCAGTCTTTGTTAATGTTTTTCAAAAAGTTACTTCTTTTAGGGAAATTTTTCGAAGGAAGTAATTGGAAGTAGTTTTCCTTGGATTGTTACACTTTCAATCAAATTATTCCGATCTTATTTGGTTTAACAGCTACTTAAATGCCAAGGTCATTTCCAGAGTTCAGGCTCTCTGCATTTGTTCATAGTAGTTCTCTAATGAACCTACAGAGGCAAAGAAGAGGAAAAAAACAAACATCACATCCTATTAAAACTCATCTCCTTTGCAATAGATTAAAAAGAATGTTTTCATTTCATAATTCTTTAACATTGATGGTATGGAAATAATTAAATACTTCTTTTTTTCTTTCATGTCAGTTTTCAATGCTAAAGCGCCATTTGTTCCTTATTTGTGGCACAAAAACCTCATTAATCATCCATTATTGTGTTTTGTGTGTTTCTTTGATTGGAATTCCAAGTATAAATGATGCAATTAAAATTCCATACCTTTTAATTTATCAAGTCTCTCTGCCAGAGTTCTTGTGAAATGTGCACTTTGTGTTCTCGCTCATGTTTACGGCATTGACTGGAACATCTGCAGTAATCACTGGGAAGTATAGACTCACTGTGGTAAGAATCCCACTCACTTCAATCACCCTCTCATTTTTGTAGCACAGCACCTTTTGTCTATTTTCTTGTAACAGTTTTTTTTAGGTTGTCAAAGCGCTAATACACACGTAGACAGCGATGAAGGTGTCCATCTGAATGAGGTCAGGATCATGAAGCAGCTAAAATGGACAAAAACACAGCCTGCAGCTACATCTATGGGTTCCTTTGTGACAGAAAGGTCTGGCTTCACTCCTCTAACAAAAATGGATAGATATGCTGTATCCACGATGTCTGTGCTTTCATCTACAGCTAATGAAAAAGCTCGATAGCAGCACATCTCTTCAACCAGCTGTGTCGCTAAATTTACGGCTAGTTGCTTAACTTGGTCCGCAATGTTAATGGTCTTCCTTTTAATTCTGCTGCAAATTTTTGTCTTTCTTGGGAGGCTAAATCTTGCGTACTTGGCTCCGTGTTTGGTTTCAAAATGCTGACGTATATTGTATTAACTGTACCAGAACACAAAACACCTTCTGGTTTTTCACCTTTAAGTACAAACAGACATTTGTTTCCCCATTGTTCATGAAACAACAGTCTTCCTTGTGTATTTTTGAGGTTAGCTTGACAATGTCTCGGTTTTATTCATTGGCAAAATCAAAAATCGGCTTGAGGTGAAGCTGTTGCACTCTAGTGGCGAGGAGCCGTAACGTCTGGTAGCAATCGAAATGCACTATGGGAGATGTAGTTTATGGTCAATTCGTGCTTTAAACCTATTTTAAGTCAATCATGGGCCTATCAAACTGTGGGGGGTCCACACAAAGTGACGTGGTCACATGTGGCTCCCCCATTCAGCTGTGTTTGAGGAGACGCATTCACAGCAAACACACACACACCGAATCCAGCCCTCCATTCTGACCCTTACATTTTTAATCAGCACACTCATCCCTCTTTTTAATACTCAACATCTTTGATGATGAGACGACCTTTGATGGCAAGTGAATTTTATTTGGGTCTGGAAGCCTGCAAAGCATACGGCTCGAGACGATCAGCGCGTTCGTGACTTCTAGGCAATTACTGTAATGATGCAAAGTGGTAAACACTGGGCCAGCGCGTAAATAATTTAACAGGCTGAAAACATGCTGCTCCAGTGTTTACCAAAATCCGCTTCAGTGCTTACAGACTGATCACGTTGGAACCTTTCATGGCATCGAGCTAAAGGGAGAGGTCATGCTTGAACTGCTTGATTGTATGATATTTAAATGTGACGGACAATAGCTCCAGCTTTTCTTTGAACTCTTCGCTCAGGCCAGGAGAGCCAAACGTAATGCATCTGAAAAATGTTTAGAGAGCCAAAGTCTTTTAATTGGCCAGACTTTTCGTGTGTTTATAGAGTTGTTTTAAATGGAGCTGGGTAAAATAAACTGTAACCCGAGTTTCTCATTGTTGGTGAAATTTTGGAATCAAGTGGCGTTACAAAGTGTCCATCAACGTTGCAGGAAAATCTCATGTGCCTTCATGAGAAAAGAAAAAAACTTGAAACATTCAGTTTTGCAAACTTATTTTAGGATTGTCTCTAAGTTAAGGCACAGAGGAAAAACATTTGTAGACTTATCTTTTTTTTTAACATAGGAATTTTTAGTTTTACATTACATGTTTTTTATGCTGCACATTAACTCCGCAGAGTCGAGGAAAAGGATTCTTAACCCTTAAACTTTTCCACATTCCGTCACAAAGTAGTCTGTAAGTTCAACAATAATTTGTTGGGTGTTTTTTTTTTTTCATTGAAGGCTTAATGTTCATTTATATTGAATCCCTTTTATTCTGACAATCTTACATAAAATCCAATTCAACTGTGAGCCTTCGGAGGTCATCTAGTTAAATGGAGCCCATCTGTGTGTACGTGATTCTCAGTTTGTCTTGTTACAGCCTCAGACGTTTGTAAGAGAAAACCAGTGAACAAAGCCTGGCCATTGCCTTCCTCTTGATTCTCATTTCCTTGTGGGATTTCCTGTGGGATTTCTCCCATTGAGCTGGATTTCTTGAGTAAAATCTCAGCTGGGCCAATCAGCAAACAGAAGGAGAACGATGATGTCAATTGTCTGCGTTGTTTTGGAATTGTCACTCGGATGTAGTTTTAGCAATGGCAGCGTAGGAAGTGAACAAAACTGCTCCGTTCATGCTGGCCACACTTCCAAATATTGAGCAGGTAAAGTCGAAACAAGAACAAGCGTCTTGTTCGGCTTAACGTATCTCTCTTCACAGTGGGGGTTCATTGCTTACAGCACACGCAATTTCTGGAAACGTTAGATTTGGGTAAAATCAGATCCAATGGTTTAAAACTTGAACAGAGTTCACGCTCCAGGAAGCAATTGTTTCTTAATAGGGTTTAGTCCAAACCCTCTGGACGAAGCAAAGCGTAGAACAAGAGGCTGTTTTTTTTTTTTACCAGGCTGGCTTACATGTCACAGCATGTTATCAGAATCAACTTTATTGGCCAGTTTTTTTTAGAAAAACAAGGAATTTAACTTTGGTTACAAGTGTTTACATCAGAATAGGTATGGGTATCTACATCAGTTTTTGTACAAAGAAAAATGTAAAAAGGCACTTTGTGGTAGTCCAATGTGATTTTGTTTTTTTTTTTCCACAGCAGAGCTCAAACCAAATCAGGATCTTTGTTCATGCCCCGTGTTCATTCAATCCGTCTGAGCTTACGCTGTTTCTCACCTCAGTATCTGCAAAAAACATTTTATCTCAGCATGTTCCACAATTTACAGCAACGCCCTGAAAATGTAGTCCTACAAATTCTTGGCTCACCAAAGATGAACAATAAGGCATGGCAAGTTTTTCAGTTTTTTTTTAAAACTATGTATCTGTTTCTTTTCTCTTTAAGTTTATGTTCTATTTTATGTTGGTCTAACAAACAAAAAAAAATCAAACACAAAAATAAACATAAAATAAGTTTGTCTTATGATGTGAGAATATGCTAAATAAATTAAAGGGTATGGCTACTTTTGCAAAGCACTATCTTTCTTTCTTTCTTTCTTTCTTCCATCTATTACTATCATTTCTGGGCTAAAGTTACTTTTTTCCTATTAAATTCCGGCTGCAACCTGCTGGTTCCTGCTGCTGAACTTGACCCCATTGGTAGTTAATAAGTAAACTCCCGCAGAGTGGCTGAAGATGCCCACAGGAACGTTGGCCTCTGCTGCTGGGTCACACAAATTAACAGTTTCACCGACTTCCAAGTGCCACAGATGGCTCCTCTGAACCGAGCAGAGGCGTTAAATGCTGAGTTCATTTAATGCAAACTGGAAAAAAATCTAAAGCTACATCCAAAGTGGCTCAGGCGAACTTTTAAGCAGGCGCCGTATCTGGACACGTTCCAGCTGGTGAGAGGGCAAAAGTTCTGAAGAAGTAACTGAGAAGATTGTTTACTCTGTCTGAAATGGACCCGGAACACGGAGGTTCTGGGGACCAGCTCCTCCATCTGGACGTTGCCGTTGACGAGCGTGAACCCCGGAGAGGAATCTTGGACCTTCTGAGCAAACTCCGTCCTGAGTGGAAGACGCCGCACATTCAGATGAAGGTACGCCACCGACCGTACGGACTGATTTTAGTCTGTTTCCAGTGGCTTCATGGGTGATTGTTGAGGTCAATCTTTTACTTTTTAACTCCAAGCTCAATCACAGCTGACAGGAAGTGATGTAATGAAAACAGGAGGTGATGCTCTTATTTGAAAAAAAACGCCACACAATGTATTGCCAACACTATCCAAAAGTAATTTAAGTATATTAAACAGAGATAATGTAATGTTTGATACTCCATTTGTTTAATTTGCTAATAAAAGTCAGTTAAAAGCTTATACATGTCTTTAAAAAACGAAAATCTTTAAATATGTTGTTTATAAGTTTGTCATTGATAGGCAAAGCTAACTAAAGAGTTGGGTGAGCTAATCCTAAAGTGCCAATCATAAATATTAGTTCTGCTAACATGCTATAACACCATAGTATTTAGTGGATGCTAAAGCTAAACCTGACATGTGTGACAAACTAGTAAAAGCTCAACATGTTGCGCTTCAGGAAGTGACCATAGGTTTCAGGTTTAAAGTTGTTGAGTATTGATCACTATTTTTCTTATTTTGCCTAATTAACCACAAAATGTTTTGGTCAGAAAACACGCAGCACACAAGTAGATTTTAAACGGTTTAGTATAGAACTACAGTGATAGATTCTTTTTTGGGGAATTATCTGCTCTTCTGAACCTTTGAGGACTGTTTTCTCCTTGATTTTGTTTGTAACATTCAGATGGCCAGATCTTGTTCTATGTGTTTGACAATGTTTGGAAACTCAGCGTTCACACTTTCAGACTCTAGAAAAGACTCAAAATGCCAAAATTTCTAGGTTGGGATTTTTGTGCGTATTTGTATCTTTTTATTATTACGTTTTGCATTCAAAGTGCTTTGAAATCAAATCACATGTATGGTGGGCAAAATCTTGTCTTTAAATTTACAAAAGCCTTAACTTTGCCTGACACCTCGTCAGACATCACCGTTCAGAAAAAAGTCTGGAGAAAATCTAAGGTAACTGGACAACAAAGGGAGAATTTAGAAAGTTTTTTTTGTGTGTGTGTGTGCGTGTGTGTGTGTGTGTGCGCGTGCATGCATGCGTGTGTGTGTTTTCAAAGCATCCATTGAGGACAAGAGAACCTCATTCTGGTCCCATGTGCAAACACAAGGTCCAATCTTTCAGAGAAATAGGGTTTATGTTTGTTAGGTGACTGCACATCGGCTGTGTGACCTCTCAATCTACACCGGGTCCTGGAAAGTACACAGAGGAGTAGATGCTTCCCTTCAAAGCTCAGATCACACAAGTCACTTTAATGATGTATTGTGTTCGTCAGGGTAAGGCCAGACGGTTCCTGCTGTCACACCTGTGCTTTGGCATGGGCTGTGTACAGTCTGTCACAGGTGCTTTTTCATTTGGCTTCCTCTTTAGTCGCTACTTTCCTGTTCAATAATCTTGTTTACCATCTGAAAGAGAAGGAAGAATTTTAACACAATGCTGTAAATCAACTTCAGATTCACACATCCATCATAGCCTACTGTTTCCCAAGATTGGGATGAGGAGACGGGAGATAAGAGCTGGAAAAGAGTACAGTTTTAAATGTAGGTACACTAAAATTTAAGCTATACCAGTTTGTGTTGAGTGTCGTCACGGTTGCTAGGTGAAAGAGCAGGAATAACTCAGATGGCGAGACTGTCTGGTCTGCTTGGTCGAAGAAGGACCTGGCCTACGTCGACGGGGTAGGCAGGGTCATTCAAAGTATGTGACCCCTGAATTTGGACACTAATCAATAGAACCGCATTGGACGAACTTTGTGTGGAATCCCTACACTCTTTTTTAATTGTGGGCGTACAGGACATACAGGATTGGATGGCCTGTGAAAGTGACCATCACACCTCATATTCTTGCCTCAAACATCAGGTCAGAGTTATAACCCTCCCTCATGTACAAAAATACATATGAACTCAACAATCAAACTCCCCTGACTCTCTTAACCTCTCAACAAGGCAGACATGTCCAACAGTCAGTTAAATTTCACACGGCTACTTCTCAGTGTGAGGTGTTGATCCTCCTTCTCATAATTATTTGACAAGTATCAATTTCAGTAAATCTGATGAAACAGAAGACAGTAGACTCAAGTCCGGCGGACAAAGAAAGCACAATTACAAATGTCAAAACCAGCCCTCCCTCCATTCACCATAAATAATAGAGCCGATGTCAGGGTAGCCATGTTTGTTCGCTCTACCTAGATGAGAAACTGCGTTGTGTGGTGGCTCAGAAATACTTCAGGGACCGTGGTAGAGAATGAGAAACCGCCGAATGACAACAAGGAGGCAAACAGTGGTCAATGTGGTATCTTTGTGTACACAAACAGGGCAGGACAGACTGTCCTGGAACACCTCTGTGCTGTGAAGAGGACACCTGTGCGCATTCCTCTGCTTCCCTTTTTTACAAGTTTGGTTGAAACTTACTGGTGTCTCTTTGCTAGAAAGTTGCATTTCTCTCTAGGCTTGGAAACAAATTAGTAAAAAATGATGTTGCTTTCTCAATGTTTGTCTAGTTTTGTGTACACTGTTTCATTTGTATCTGTAGCTAAATATGGTTAGTAGCCACATCATTTTAAATTACTTATGTTTCACGTGACTTTCTGTTTTTCTGTTTTCTTAAAGGATTTGTACTAAAGTGTGATACAGTATATACTCTACATACCCTGTTGGCTTGAATTGAAATTAAGATTACAAAATCATTACATTATGATTGACTGACCATTAATATAAATTTTTTTAGATGCACAGATTTAAACAATCACTTTCCTGAACCTTGTTGCCCTGCAGACATTTACAGAAGGCATTACCAACCAGCTGATTGGCTGCTACGTGGGCTCTCTCCAGGAGCCCGGTTGTGTTCTGGTGCGACTTTACGGCAGAATGACGGAGCTCTACGTGAATCGCGATCGAGAGGTGGAGATGTTCCAGGTCTTCCAAGCGCACGGCTGCGGGCCCGAGATCTACTGCAGCTTCCAGAACGGCATCTGTTACGAGTTTGTCCGAGGAAATGTGCTGGAGGACGAGCTGCTGCGACAGCCGTCCATCTACAGGTCTCTGCTGGCACCCAGCGAAATCAGCTTCACTCTCCACACACAGATTACTTGAAAGGAAACAGGGTATCTGCCGGTTTTAGCAAGCCAAGTTTAAGATTTTTTAAGACCTTTATAATGCAAGTTTGAATTCAATTTAAGACTGAAAAGCATAAATATAGGTAATGATTGGTGGATCCTGCTGGCTCGAACGTTGTCCAGCCAGCTGGTGGTGCATTTGTATGTACCCATGATAGATGCAAAAACAAGCTAGCAGCTAGCTACCGACCACCACAAGTAAAAGGTTTTGACTCTAACCAGCATCTGCATCCACATTCTTGACACATATAGTTATTTAAAAGAAAGCTGCGCATCTGCAAGTTTCAGCAAGTCAAATTTAAGACGCTTAATGCTAGCTTGAAAGAAATTTAAGACAAAAAGAGACATTTACAGACACCCTGGAAACTTTTTTTTTTTTGTTTTTTTTCATATAAAGAAATTGGCCATTTTCAAAAAGATGAAATCATAAAAATAATGTGGCAAAAAATCTTTATATATCGATACAGAAAAAATTCAAACTTTTGGCTAACAGAAAAGTCCTGCAAAAAAATAAAAATACAAATGCACCCAAGATTTAGTAGTCCTGCTAGGACAAAATTTAAGACCTGTGATTGACGTATTGAAGGTCAACTTTTAAAATCATTTTAAGACAATTTAAAGCCTTCATTTTAGGCACACAAATGTAAGACTTTTAAGTCTTTTTAAATATAGAAAATAAACATTTGCAAAAAGATGAAATCACAATAGTGATGTGGCAATAAAAAAAAATATTGATACAGAAAGGAACAGTTTACCAGTATGACTAGAAACGTGACGTTTTTTCAGTCATCCTGAGGGACTTTCTGCTGGTTTTGCAGCTCACTTGTCATGTTGAGCAATATTATTTATTTCTGGCTCGTTTTATTCATTATGTCCATTACAGGCTGACACCAATACTAACAGCACAGTAGGCCAGAACAGCCAGGGCCACAATAGACATCAATCGCTGGGGCTTACCCAGAAGACCTTGCGTCCTCCCAGCTAAGATGGCTCAAGAACAAAACACCAAGTGGATGAAAGGTCACATATGCAAGGAGGCCCATTATTTTTAAAAGAAGAACAAGATAAGAACGCTAAATGGAAAGGGAGTTGTGTTTCTGCTCCGATAATGCTTGTTTGTGCAATAACAGCACCGGCCAGGGTCATCTGAGAAAATGTTTCTTTTTCTTTTCTTTTTTTTCTTTTCTCTGCAGATTGATTGCAGCCGAGATGGGAAAAATCCACTCGATCCAGCCAAAACGTGGCCAGCCGACAGAGCCTCAGCTCTGGACGAAGATGTCTCATTTTCTGACTCTGGTGAAGAGCAGCATCACCAGGAATCCAGCTGAGCAGGCGTGCACTAAAAGGTAAAGAGTGAGCCGCATAAAAATGACCCTGAACATAAAAAAACCACATCATGAACATTGATATTCAAGCTACTGAAGAAGAGTGGCTGTAGAATCTATCAAAACAAACTGTACAACATGTAAAGTGAGGTCATCCCTTGGAGCTACAAAGAAAATTCACCAAGGTTGTACATTTCCAGACATATTAAAAAATGGTTCAGTCTTTACCAAACAGGTGACTTACCTTGAGAGCAAAACTGAAATTACTTCAAAATGAAATACAGTGATGGACAGAAAATGTTTCTGCTGTGGATTCATCTTTGTGACTGAATCACAACTGTTCAGTCAGGTGTGAAAAGGTTTAAGGCTGTTTTCACACCTGTTAGTCCGGTAGACTCGGTTCGATTGGAAACCAAAATTGTAATATCTATTACATTTTCAGCTGGTGCGGTTTGGTTTCACGCTGCATTGTTTCAAATGAATCAAACCCTTTGAAAAACCTGTTACCCTCCTCACCTGTGGCGGCGCTGCACCAAGGAAACATGAAAATCTTTGAAGAAGACACAACTTCCATCTTCTCAAAAACAAAAATGGAGTGGCGTCAGACTTTAGCGGTGGTAGGTTTTCTCTTTTGTCTTTGGGAAAAGACCAGGAGCCATTTCTCAAGCTAGCGCTGTATTTACGCAGAATGCTCTGCTCTGTAGTCCATTTCAACCTAGCCTGGTACAAACCAGCCCCTAGTTCTACACCTTCCTTCATTCACAGGGTCTACAATCTCTGCTATTGTGAAACGTTTGCTTCATGTTACCCAATTGTGTTCGTTGTTGTGACGTACGTAATGCTCCAGTTTGACGCTATGAAGCTTACCTGAAGTTGCCTCCATTGTAAGCAACTATCCTCCATTGCGAAAACAACAAATATAGCTGCATAACAGCAGCAATAACTGCTGTTATTGCTAAATTAATATTTGGAAGCATGACCAATATTGACTGAATAGCTTTTTTCACTTCCTCCGTTACCATTGTTCAAACTACAGGCAGACTACAAATTTAAACCAACGCAGAAAATCCACTTCATCATTCACAATGTCTCCCTCTGTTCGCTGATTGGCCCAGTTGAACGGAAGAAAGCCCAGACTGTGCCGTGAAGCAAGATTTGAATGAAACTCAATTATCTAGGAAGGCAATGGCCAGACTAACTTCAACCAAACTGAGACTTGGGTGTCTAGGTAGGCCACAGCTCGCTTTTTTTGTTCTTAATCAGAGTTCGATTGCGCATCCACATCTCCCTAAACAAACCGGACTTTCTAGGCAAACAAACTAGAGTTTGATTCAATTGGACTAAACAGGGCTGGTGTGTTTTAAACAACAGCCTGCCTCCGTCGTTTCTTTCCAATCCAACTTTATTTATGAAGCACTTTAAAACAACCACAGCTGATACAAAGTGCTGTACATTAAAACACAACATAACAATAAAAAAAATTAAATAAAAACTCATACAGTTTAAAAACAAACAAACATACAATTTAAAACTAAATCCTGCTGGAGTTGAAAGCCAAGTAAAATAGATGGGTTTTAAGACGAGCCTTAAAAGTGGACAGTGAAGGGGCCTCTCTGACCTGCAAAGGCAAGTCATTCCATAACTTAGGGCCCATGACAGAGAAGCCCTGTCCCCTCTGAACTTCCTTCTGGATCTCGGTACCTCCAAGAGCAGCTGATCTGCTGACCTGAGAGACCGATAAGGTACGTAGGGGTGAAGAAGCTCAGAGAGGTAAGCCGGGGCAAGATTATACAGTGATTTAAAAACAAATATAAGAATTTTAAAATGAATCCTAAAATATACAGGCAGCCAGTGAAGTGAGGCCAGGACAGGGGTGACATGCTCTCTCTTTCGAGTTCCAGTCAAAAGTCGTGCAGCAGCATCTGAACCAGCTGCAGACGTGAGAGCAGCGACTCAATCATTTCTTTGATAAAATCCAGCCTCAGCTTTTATCTTTGAGGAGTCCTCTGTTCCTTCATCACGTTCTCACATATTCAGACCTGCTAACAGGTTTCCAATCAACAGTTGTCGGGTGGGGGGAGTTTTTCCAACCTTTTTTCTGTCCTCCAGTTTTTCATTTTGCTGAGCCAGAATTGGTCAAACAGCTGAAGCGGGGGAGTGGCCCGTAATGGCAGTGGCTTTGCATTATCTCTGACAGAGGTCATGGGAGGCCCTCCAGATACTACAAAGAAACAGATACTCTGCCATGAGCTTCCTGCTAAGCTCTCCCTTATCGGTCAAACGTTCAACCTTGTTTGTGTTTCCATTGAGGGGGCCAGAAGTCCATGCAAATGAACACTGGGAGGGCCTGGCTCTTCTTAGAAAGTGGGTAAGGTAGTTTACCCTAGTCCGGTAGTGGTAAAGTGCAACGTATTATATTACTGATAACTTAAGGAAAAACCAACTGAATTTAGTACATAGCTGTAGTTTTCAGTCTCTTTTCAATCTACTAACCCTAAAAAACACATGCAATAAAGTGCCATCAGAGACTTGAGAATTCAGATTTACAAATACAAAATCTATGATAGAATGGAAGCCCTTTGCTTGTACAGAGATTCTGGACCCTGGGCTGTTCAGAGATGATTGCTTCCTGGAGGCGTGAACTCTGTTGAAGTTTAAAACTTTACACAACCACTAACATTTGGCCTGATGTCTGTAATGCGCCATTTCAATGAAGCTTACCAGAAATTGCATGAGCTGTAAACTTCCTCATGGGGAGTAGGGTCAAAACATCTTCGACTCAATATTTGGCCAACACAAACTGAACAACTTTGTTCACTTCCTCCACTTTTAGCCATTGCCAAAACTACAGGCGGACTACAATTCTAAAACGACACAGAAAATCAACATCATTGTTCACAACTTCTTCCTCTGTTTGCTGATTTGTCCCGGTTGAAATTCAACCAAAGAAATCCATGTCAATGGGAGAAATCCCAGACGGAGCAAAGAAGGGAGATGAGAATTGCGTAGGTAAAGGCTGAGGTAAAACAGGCTCTGGATGTGCAAAGCTGACAGAGACAAACCCCCAAGATTTACTAATCCAGTGGCATGTGGTGCCAGTAAAACTTTTAGGAGAGCACAGCTAAAAATAATGGGATTATTGATTTGTACATCAGGCTTTACATTTATGTGTTGATTGAAAAGAAATTGACTCTATGCCTTTCTATAACCAAAATTAGCCCAAAATTGTGGCCAATTTTGTGGTGGCCCAAGTTTTTCTTTGGCGCACCACTGCTGTAATCACAGCAAAATGTTTTACATTTTTTTACTCTTAATTAAACCCTACCTTTTGCATGACTCTGTTGCATAAAATCACAATATATTGCATAGACTTGTCACAATAAATCAGTTAATTGCATAATAAATTAAAAGAAACTCAATAATTTCCATTTGCATGATTTATCGTTTTTCTTTTTTCTCTCTCTACCAAAAACAAAATGACAAATATCTTCAGTCTGGTGCTTCGGTCTGAACTAGACCTTTTATTTTTGAAGGACAAATTTCTTTGTTCATAATTCATTTTATTTGTTATTTCTGTTTTGTTTAGTTATTTTGAATATTTGAAATTTCCGCCTGCACTTCCTTCAACATTAGATTTTAAAGTTTATTGATCTTTGAGAATGTGTTCTTGCTTCATCATGCCAACAATATTATCGTTTATCGCATTATCTTCTGGGACGATTTATCGTCCAGCAAACTTATCGTGACAGGCCTAAAATGCACTCATGTTTGCGGTTGTCATGTGGCAAAATATGAAAAAGTTTGAGGTTTGGATTCTTTTGGATTCCAAACTAGTAGAGAGTTTTTGCCAATTTGGTCAACTTGAGTATGTCTAACACTTATTTAGTCTCCTCCAATTAACCACTGTTATGTTTTTCTCCAGTTTTTTTTCTGTCTGTTGCAGGTTTTCAAAACAAACTGTAGCTCGAACATCCTACAGAAAGGGTCATGTGAGAGTATAAGCTGCACCGCACATAGAGGCCCAATAGATGGTGCTGTGTCGTGACACATTTCCATGACTTCACACAGTTGAAGCGCAGCTCGCCAGCAGAGACATTCAAACCATCTGAAAACGATGAAAGATGAGGACGTAAACTGAGGACTGTTGGGGGGGGGCGTGGAGGTGGGGGTGAGAATTACAGCAAAATAAAAAAAGAACATTTAAGAAAATGAGATATTATTTATATAGGATCGTTTGCATTTAAAACCAGAGCGCGCCTGTTTGGATAATCACTGGCCTCTTCAGAGACGAAGATACGAGACAGAGGGCCGAAACACAGCGAGGGAGACTGGGGGGGAAAAAAAAGGTTCTTAAAATTTGCATCAGAGAAACTTTTGATACTCGAGAGTGTATCCAAGTGCAGATATGAATGTGGTCTTCAGATGAGTCGGTAAAAGAAAAGGCAGAGGGAGCTGCAGGAAGAGGCTGCACCTGCAGAGGAGGTCTTCAGCTCTCAAGCCACCCGCTGTGTGAAGAGGGGGAGGAAGAGGAGGAGGAGGAAGAGAGAGAAGGAGGCTGCAGCAGCTGCATGGTTCCGAGAGAGAGAAAGAAAGAGAGAGCAAAGAAAGAAAAGCGATGGAAAGCATGAGTGCAACCTCTTTCTCTCCCAAAAGGGCCCCCCTGCTGGGTCGCCCATTTGTGCGCCTGTGCTCCTCATGGAAACCGCAAAAAAAGAGAGAAGAAATGTACAAAAAATCCGCAGTTCACAGCTCCTGTTTGAAATCGTATGTAAATAAGGCGCAGCCATAATGAAGCACCAGAGGAGGAAATTCCACTAATTACTTTACAGAGGCTTGACAGGGAGCAGGAGGCGAACGCACTCGACGCGCTCGGCGTTTCATGAGCAGAGAAAAGGAGAGGAAAAAGATCTGATGGCAAGGCGTCAGGTCTCGCCCATTTCAAAAGTCGACGCGGGTCTTTTCATTTTTTTTTTCTTTTTTTTTCCAATCCGACCGTTTGTGGGCGCTCCCGTGTCAAAAAAAGTCGCGTTGGTTTCGGGGGGATGAGTTGAAAAGGAATCAGTGGTGATTCACTATTCAATTCATATTAGAGAGGATACGGATAAATTGTGCGCGTCGTTGGGGGGGGAGGGGACGGTTCTCACAAAGTCACATTTTATAGGCAAGTAAATGTGATTAAGCACTCGATTCTGAACTTGGAGCTAATAAAAAGGAAGAACATTTTGATTAATATAGAGTCAGCTTTGAATAAAAGTATCTGTTGAACTTTTTTTTTACAGCCTTTGGAGGAATTAAGACTGATATCTGAACCAAGGTTGTTATAGTTAAGGCTGCAGTATATATATATATATATATATATATATATATATATATATATATATATATATATATATATATATATATATATATATCATTTTTTACATACTGTATTTGTTAAAACTGCAATATATCATGACAGTTTGATATGAGACAGATAATCTGTCAATAGATCGATCTTTTGAACCTGCTTCCTGAGATGCTGTTGCTTTCTGAAAAAATGAATCGCTCCCGACCAAAAACAACCAATCAGGGCCAGGAGGTGGATGTTAGTGCTGTCAATCAACTTCACGTACTCGCTGCTCAATGTGCTAATGGCACAAAAGCAACTTAACCACCGTCATTGGTGGCTATGCTAACTAGCTTTAGGATTCACAAGCGGTTATGCTAGCTGCAGCATAGCACAGGGTGACTGACAGCGCTAAGACCTGCCTTCTGGCTCTGATTGGTTGTTTCTAGTAACGCTGGGAGAAGCCGAGGAGGCTGATTACTTTTCTTTTCACAGATTGTCTCATTCCATACTGTCACGACATGATGACAGTTTCAACAAATATTTAAAGTTAAAATATTTTTTATAAAGTTACATACTGCTGCTTTAACTAAAATAAAATAACAAACACCGAACTTAACAAAAATGTTAATGGGGAAAAACTGTAACTGAAACGATATTGTGCGTTTGTAAAACCTACTAGCCCACATGTGGACTGATGTGAAATTGTTTTTTTTCTTTCCCGCAAATTACGACTCCAGCGTAAACCTGGTGGCACTTGAGCTCGTCTGCAAAAACAGCAACAAAGTTGTGAGAAAACACCAGAGTCAGTTGGCTGTTCAAGAATAATTGAAAACATTTTCTAAAAATGGTGTCTTCTGTTGGGTATTCATTACCCCTATAAATGTATAAAATCCCAATACAATGCTTTGATCTTTTTGAATTCTGCACCTAAAAATGCAGTATGTAAACACAAACTACAATAACTAAACAATACTTAGCTAATATTAACTAACAAAAACTAGCAAATACACCCTAAAATCTAACTGGATAAGTTGAACATAAAGTCAAAACCAACTTAATGAAAAACCCAGAATTATTATAACCCTGATCTGAACACAATATCTTTATGACATCTCCTTCATCTCTGTCTAACAGGACTTATTCAGTATGTGTAGGTGGATTTGTATAAAAAAAAATAGCAGAACCTCAGTGTCAGCATCATAAACAAAGCGAGGCTCTTTTCGCTTTTATTGCGTTCCTCGCAGGCCGCACTAAATCACGTCCGTAAGTGTGTATAATACCGCAAGAGTCTGTTTGTCCCCCTTCGGATAAATAGGTAGTGTTTAAATAACACTGCTAGGAGCTCCGTCTTGTCCAGGCAGACAGACTGACTGCAAGCAAAAAATAAAAACGGATCAGCTTGTGGCGCTTTAAGACGCTGCAGTGATCAACAGAGAGGGAAGAAAACGGGATGTTTGACCTCTCGCCGAGTCCAGCTGGTTTACAAACACGTTGTTCAAGTGAAGGGTCGAAGACGTCAGGGCTGTGGTCCGATTTTCCACCGGTTTCTCATCTCTGGGTTTAACGCCGTTCCACGAATTCTTCCTAGAATTATCATCAGAGGTGTACTGTTAACAATCTTCATATATCCAGTTTTTATTACAGATTTTAGCCAGTTTAGATTTGTCTTTTGGAACTAAAAACGTGTGAATGTGTTTTGGGTTAGGATCAAAGTACACTAAAGACCTGTCATCATGGTATCAACGTTCCAGACCGCTCAGGTCTTCTGGTTCTGAATCCCTAGAACCAGAACCAAACATGGAGTAGCTGCATTCATTTTTTTATGCTACAGCAATTTGGAACAAACTTCCAGAAAAGTACAAAACTGCTGAAACATTGACTTCAATTAAATAAAAGGCTGAAAAACCCACCTGTTTAGATCCACCTGTGATTCAAAATAACTGGAACACTGATCAAAGTTTTTGACCTTCATTTGCTTGATGATTTTAGATTTATGGCCTGAACCCGACCCGAAATTTAGGCCGGATTCAGGTCAAGCAGTAAAATCTTAATTAAAATATTCTGTCGAGTTTACTTTGGACTCCGGCCATTCATTAAAGTTAATTAGTTGGGTGGGATCATTATGCATATTGGCCTATTTGCTTGATGATTTTGATGATTGCATTTGACAAACCGTAGAGTTTGTTGTTTCTGTCATAATTGGTGACATTTTTAAGGCGTAAAGCATTTTGAACTGCCTTTGATTTGTCTAGATAAAGAACTTTTATATTTGTTTATTTCTTTTGCCTTAAATCATTATTTACGGACTATAAGCTGCTACTTTTTTCCTACACTTTGAACCATGCGGCTTATAGCCCGGTGTGGCTTTTCTGTGGATTTTTCTTCACCACCAGGGGGCTTTTTAGCAGGAAGTGAATCATTGGTAGTCAAAATTGGAAATCAAAGAAGAACGAGCTGATTTTCATTTAGAACAAGCACATGCTAGCAGCAGGCATTACGGAGAAATGTTTTCAAACTCATACCCCCTCATCATGGAAACAACACGAAGAAGTTCATATGATGCAGCTTTTAAGTTGAAGGCTAAAGATCTGACAGTGCAGGAGGGAAATAGAGCCGCTGCACGTAAGCTCGGCGTGAACGAATCCATGGTTTGGCGTTGGAGACGGAGGGCTGAGTCCTTAATAGCAGATTTAAGGATGCAGCGCTCTGTGTCCAGCTTGCTTGAATGTTTTCCTATCTTTCCCATTTTGAGAAGTGGCTTTTGTGTCACATCCTACTCAAATCTCAG
Source organism: Poecilia reticulata (assembly GCF_904066995.2). Classification (NCBI taxonomy): domain Eukaryota; kingdom Metazoa; phylum Chordata; class Actinopteri; order Cyprinodontiformes; family Poeciliidae; genus Poecilia; species Poecilia reticulata. Next base: position 5,914,645 of record NC_088835.1, read on the forward strand.
GGGAACAAAATGTAACATTTTGCCAAATGCTCAGCGTTCTTTTAAAGAAAACTTAACAAATATGAACTTTAGAATATTTTCTTCATAAACTTTTTCTTTGTTAAAAACTATATATATATATATATATATATATATATATATATATATATATATATATATATATAAAAAGCATTTGATGTTTTTAGTAAGTTTAACAATTATCTTAATTGAATGATTTGGTTACTTCAATAAACTACGAGTTTATTTTTAAGCTAATTGTGTATGTTTCTCATATTTTCATAGAACATGTGATGTATCTTGCTGTAGCTCTTTGCCTCTTCGAGAGATGCCGAGCTACGAGGTTCTGATGGAGGAGATGGAGTCGCTGAAGAGACACCTCTCCCAGACGGACTCGCCCACCGTCCTTTGCCACAACGACCTTCTCACAAAAAACATCATCTACAACTGTCAAGAAGGTGAGGAGACCCTCAGATGAGAAAGCATGAGAGGTGATACGTTTGTTGATTGTATGTGACTAACCCTTCCAGCGTCAAAAATCACACACACAAAAAATCAAATCAAATCAAATCAAATTTTTCCTCTAGAAACAAATTTTTGTAGCAATCTTTTTAGGTTTTCATTTATCACACAGTATCTGCAAAGCTAATCAAAGTGGCTCCAAAGAGACGAGCTGCTACTTTGACCCCTTTGCTTTAAGTAAAATACCACAAAGGTTGTTTTTTGTCAGTCCACACTGATCGAGCTGTTTGTCAGGTTGTCACGGTAACCCTTTCCTCCCCTCATCAGGGTCGGTGAAATTCATCGACTACGAGTACGCTGACTACAACTACCAGGCTTTCGACATCGGGAACCACTTCAATGAGTTTGCTGGTAGGTCTGAGCTGGTCTTTCACACATTAACACAATAACTCCACTGTTATTCACGCAGTAACAACTCATATGTACAGAATGTAACGAGTGAAAACATTTTCTGTCGTTTTTTGGTGAATAGGTGGATTCAGTACGACTTTCAGTTTCTCTATATGTTCTGAGATGTTCATCTTTCAGATTCTTTGTGATAGTCAGAATGCATTCATGTTCATATAATAAAGTGTAGTCCAACCATTATAAAATTATTATGGGTTGAAAATGATTACCAGGTGGAAGCAAAACTGTCTAAAAGTGTCTAAATACGGGCTTTGTTCTGTGGCGAATGCTGAAATAGAACGTTAAAAAGAAAAATTGAAGAAGAAGAAGGCAGGTATTTCTTTTTATATGTTTAAATATTTAATATTCTTTATTCCAAGCATTCCTCTGGATGTAGCGAAATGGAGCTCCTCTCCTGTCTCATCCATTGCTGGCTACTAAATTTTTGTTTCAAAGCACAGAAACGCTCTGAAAAACACGAAGAGTCACGTTGTGGAAACTAAAGGAGCTTCATCCAATCATCCTAAACCTTCAGGCTCTACTGCAACAACAGATTAGTATCACCTATTAATTTGAGTTACTAGACAAAGAACTGAAAGCAAAATAATATCCTGCACTATGAGCACTGCTAAGCAAACAGTAAATGGTGAGGACATTCACTTTTGCTTAAGTGTGTGAATTAAAATAAAACAAATATTGGAATGAAGGTTATACATGACATTATGATGATGAAAATGACATATTTTGGTATCAACAAAAATCATTGTTAGCCTGTTTGTTGTCAGGCTGTACACTTCTGTTTACATTTTGTTGTGTGTTTATACCATGAAACCTCAAGGTCATTATCCTGTGATGTCAACACATGCCTATTTTCAGTCACAGAATAATTTATATAAAAACTCTTTTCTCATTTAAGTCATCCTCTTCTTTTAATCCAGACAGTGGCACGCCCAGAATATTTTCACCAGACCAGGGCAGTAACATGCTACGTTTTGGGGAAATTGTAGTCGGCAATTTTACAGAGGAGCCATCGATTCGACACGTTGAAATGACACACAATTTTTTTATGAACTTTTTGATGCTGTGGGAGCTTTGGTGGAGCCAGCTGAACATTGTCAGAAAAAAACAAAACCATACCATCATCCTCCCACCACTTCCTGCCGTCTTCTTTGTCGTTTTTGCCAGTAGCAACATCTGGCTGTTGATCACGTGACTCGTGTGATGTGAAAAACCACGTCATCATAGCACAGAAACTTTTTCTTGAAATTGCTGCATTTCCATTAAGTGGATTTATTTTGTAATTTTAATTTGCACAATGTAATGTTTAATGGAAAAGTACCTAATATAGTTATTACATTAGGTTTATTAACCCTGGCCAATGGGTGACTATGGTTAAAAAAATTTCACACACACACAAGCAAACAATTATTTATTTATATATTATTTTTTCAAGAGGGGTCAATGACTCCCTTGTCTCCCCTTTGGGGTTGCCACTGAATCCAGATACACTGCATCTAAAGAAATGTGAGGAAAAGACGAAAGAATTTTTTGCAACATCTGTTCACAGATTGCGAATTAGGCAACTTTAAAACCGTTTGCTAAGTACAAATAGATAATCATTGCCTATATGGTGACTTAATGTATAATAAATTATTTAAAGAACATATCCAGTTGTCTTTCACAGATAATATGCGAAGGAAATGTTATTTTTAACCTCTAAAGATAAGGTTTCCTATTTCAAAGTAAACGGGCTCCGTTGGAAGTCTGAAAACCTTCTAATTAAGCTGACAGTAACTCGTCGTATGTGTGTGTGTGTGTGTGCGCGTGTGTGTGTGTGCGTGCGTGTGCCTGTGTGTGTGTTGTGGCCAAAGGTGTGACTGACGTCGACTACAGCCTGTACCCGAGCCGGGAGCTGCAGAGGGACTGGCTGACCGCCTACCTGGAGAGCTACAAACGCAGCACTGGCCGCAACGTCACGGTTACCGACGAAGAAGTCACGAAGCTCTACGTTCAAGTCTGCAAATTCTCTCTTGTAAGTCAGAATTATAGCCCAACCTGAGCACGTTGTGAGGCACTGGAGAAATTTTAAAAGTCATCTTTTTTTTTTTTTTTTTTTAAGTTTTCCTTTCCTTCTGTTTAGTTTATAGTTCTGGGCAAATTCACACAAAGGAGAGGAGGAGGGGAAAAAACCACTCACATTATGAGATTAGTGCTCTCGTTTCAGCAGCATCCAGATGTGCGCAGACCTCCGAGATGACAGAGTGGGCATCACCTCACCGCCGCGTTCTGATCATTTACTTTTCCAGCAACAACCCCCCCTGTTTTTGTCCCCCATTCCCCCTCCCCACTCCCAAGCCCCCTAAAAGCAAAACCAAACCATCCTGTTTAAGCCACCGCCGCTCAAAGTATGATGGACTCCGTCCGAGTTGATTAGAAGCTACCGCAGGGGAAAAATGAAAGGCGGCAGCCAAAATTATTTTTCTTATGACCACAATTTTCATTCTTTGGTGGCTCAAGTGGTGCTGAGCTATCTGTCTGAAAGTACTTCCACAGCTCCAACACAATATGCAGAATTGTCCAAGCAATTTAGAGGCAGGGGGGGTTGGTGTGAATTTCTCTTGAAATAGCCCAGAAGTGATGAGGAAGCATATTACTTTTTAAAATAACCCATGCTTTGGCCAAAAAAAAAAAAAAAACAGAGAGGGAGGGAGAAATTAGAAAAAAAAAAGCAGGGAGTGGGGGGCTGAGGGGAGTCGGATGGGGTGAAATACGGCCTGGAATGAAGTGGGAGAAGTGATAACGTCTTGTTGATTGAATTCAGATTTTCGGTGACAGACCGAGGAGGTTTTTTTTTTTTTTTTTTTTTGACTGGGGAGATGAGAGAGAAATTGTTCACTGACACGTAACAAGCCAAGTTTCCAACTGCACTCGTTTCGACGCTCCGTGTGTCAGGATGTCTGCTGCATTAAAACAGGGAGCCTCGGCGGCGATGGCCCTGTTTTCTGTTGTAAGTGTTGGGTTTGATTAATATTTAGCATCATTCTCACTTCTCTCCACTCATGATTATTTGAATCGTAAATTTCAAAAGAAATATTCACTGGCTTCTCAATTATTAAATTTAGGGAAGTAATTACAATTTCAGTATTTTTTATGTTTTTTATTTTAACTGTTGCTGATTTTTTTTTTGTTCAAAAATCCTATTATTGTGACTAAATTGTAAACAGCTTCACATTATAGTTCCTTAATGCACTCTTTCTTTATTTGGTGGCTGCACTTTGGAGGATTACTATGTTTCACAAATGTATACAGCAAACTCTGCAACTAATATCTTGTAAAATAACTTCCTACATGACATTGTCATGCAAACCAGAATCATTCAGTCTTGAAAAAGCTGGAAATTGATTTCTAGGACTGGATAAGTATGAAAAAAATTGAGCATTGAAAAAATGTTTTATTTCTTTTCCTTCCTCCATCTGCTAAAAAATAAATGTGATCACCTTTTACATTTTAGCCTTTTGATATAAATCAAACTTTATCTTTTGATTTGTTACATCACACCCTGATTTTTTTATTTTATCTGATACTTCAGTATTTAGATTTTTGTTGTACTGCACACTTCCTGGTATACTAAAATAAAACAAATAATCATTTCATAGCCTGTTCAATCAACTCTCAATTTTTTTAGTTAGGTTGAGTTGGACCTAGGTAAAAAAATATTTTTGAAAATATAATAAAAGTAGCAAAATTAAGAAACTGCGCCTTAAAGACTGCATTTATCTGCTGGAGTGATAGAGTTTGATGAAAACAAAAACAGCAAAATGACTTGATACCACGCTCTGGAAATTGGAACCTAATTTTTGCATCTTCACATTTCGTGACTTTTGAACCCGATGTGTTTCAGAGCTGGTTCGGTGTCAACATTTTGTTCTCAAATGTCCGAAATGCTGTAAAAACTGAGAAAAACAAGTAATGTTTGACAATTTTTTTTTAAATAAACATGCAAATCGAGTGTAAAAGGAAATTACATCAATCTGTATTGAGCTCCTTTTGCTCTGACACCCCTAAATAAAACCAAGACAACTGTTTTTTTTAGATTATTTGTTAAAAGAGAGTAAAAGTAAACCACACTCCACAATTTTGCTCTATTTTGTCTTCATACTTGGAAATCTGGATAAAAACACATTTATTTATTTATTTAAATTAAATAAAAATGACGTGTGAAAATTCAAGGGATGTGAATACTTTTGCAAGTCACTTCATATGAGTAAGTAAAGTCAGTAAAATGTTTTCATAAAGGACCTATCAAAGAGTCACAAACAGAAACAAAAACGTACGAAATGTAGCAAACTTTTTAGAATTCTATTCTTTTTTTTTTTTCCCAACTAGTTTAGCTCGGTTAGTTTTACCTCATTCGTCAAATTGACTAAAATGCCAAACGACTCAAAGCTGCGACACAGGCTGGGGAAAAAATCAAGCTGAACTGATTCAACGGCAAAGCCTCAGCTGATAATATCCTCCAGTGGAAGAAGCTGTGTGGCCGATTGCCAAAGATGTAAAAAGAGCGAAGCTTCCCGTGTTCACCTCCAGCGAAGACGCAGTGGGGCCCTCGCAGCTCGTCCTCTTCCTCCACAGGGATCCTCCGCCCCTCGTCTGCCGCTCCTGCGTCGTCGCCGCTCAGGCCCGCCGCTCCGTGGTGTCGCTCTTTCCTCACGTCTCCGTCGTCCTTTTTTTCTTTTTTTTTCCCTTTCTCTCTCTCTCTCTCCTCTGACTCCCCTCTGCTCGGCGCTAGATTAACGCTCCTCCTAATGAAGAGCAGTTACTAATCATAGTGGAAGCGCGCTCAATCTTTTTTCCCCCAACTAAGGACGGAGATTAGAGATGAAAATCTGCCAGGTTTGGCGGGGGAAGCCAAGGGAAACCACACAATGCTCCACAAGCATTTCATTCCACCCTTTATTTGATTATCAAATAAAAATGTGATTATATCATTGGGCCGCAGAACAGAGGCCTCCGTCTGGATCTTATTAGGACGTGCCATTAGTGGCCTTACCATGAAGATTTACAATAAGGGTGGAGAACAACAGAAATTTATGGAGGCATGGAAGTCCGCAAGCCTAAGTGAGCAAGGCCATTAAGGAGGGAACCATTCAATACAGAGGGTTTGTCATTCTGACTGGGCGGCGCACAACTGGCATGCAGCGGCAGCAGTTTTGGAAGCGGTTACAACCCGACAACTGGAGGTCACACTGTGTTTTTACAACCCTTGCAGCATGGCACGAGGAGCTGTAACCAAACATTAAACTACAGCACTGCTGCAAAAATAAGCTTCAGGTCCACACTCTCTACTTCCTTAAAGTCAGTTCAGAGTCTCCACATACGTTTTTTCCTCCCTCGAGGTTGTTTAAGAAAAGATGCACATGCCTGACCCCCACGTTGGCTCCCACCTATCGGAGGCGGCGGGATCCTGAGGAAGGGAGCTCTTGCAACCTAATGGGATTTTTTTTATTTATTTTTTTTATCACCTTTTCCTTGAAGATGATTTGAATCTCTGCAGAGACTATAGACCCCGTCGCATGTTATTGTTTACATCTGGAAATTTCATGGATGTAAACAACGCTGGAAGGCAGCGTTGTTTAGAGAACAATTTCTATGGAAATTGTTCTCTTTCCATAGAACAATTTCATTAACAAAATGAACCCTGGAGATGTAGGTGTTATTAATTTATCGCAGTGCGCCGCAGGAAAGGGAAAACAATGCAGAAAAACAATTGGACAACAGCTCAGAACCATTCATATTGTTCTGTGTTTTCACTGCATGCTGGCTACGCCATACACAGACCCATTGCCATAGCAACTGACTGACAACTGCTCCGGATCAGGATGCAACCCCAAAGTAAATGCAAACATTTCCCACACAAAAAAACCAGAACATTCAGTCGGTTACAGTATTATGTTTTCAGGCCTGACGTTTATTTTGCGATTACTAGTAATTGGTCGTCTGAACACAGCAGCGGTTGATTTGCTCATTTAAACACCTGCTCTACTCATGATCTGTCGGAGGGTCAGTGTCTGGGACGCAACTGAAACACACCAAATTCTGCAGCACAATGTGACTTGTTTTTAATAAGCAATATACATAAAGACCTGCTTAGCTCGGCTGTAAATGGTAAATGCCCTTTACTTGTATAGGTCTTTATCTAATCAAGATGACTTCTCTTAGTCATTCCCACTCTGACAGTGGTAAGCTACAATGTAGCCACAGCTGCTGTAGAATTTTGCCCAGGGACACAACAACCACTGAGATGAACAGAGCGGAGATTCAAACCAGCAACCCACCAGTTACAGGACAATTTCCATTGACTGTTTTTGTAGTTATTTAGTAAAAAATTGAGATAGAGCCACAAAAACGTTAGCGAGGCCTAAGCCTGACCAACCTTTATTCAGATCATAGTTTTTATTGAGGTGATTTGTGATTTCCACAAATTATTTCTCTTTTTCCTCCAACAGGCATCCAACTTCTTCTGGGGTCTCTGGGCCATCCTGCAGTCCCGATACTCCTCTATCGACTTTGATTTCCAAAGGTTTGTACACATGGTGACGGGTCTCTCATCGCCGAGGTTGCCTAGAGAGCTGTAACAGAAACAGGGTTAAGACTCAACACAGTGATGATATCCTTCATTAAATGAAAGCATATTTCTTTTTCTCACTCTTGCGTAAAAGCAGAATGATATCCACATCTCCTCTTCTTGTCACTTCTCCTTGTAGACAAAATATTTACTTGGGGTAATTCCCTGCTTCTCGTCACTGTTGCGCCACACATCACGATAGGATGAAAGCCAAAGCTTTCATTAAGACTTTCAAAGGATGCCAGAGCTTAATTTCTTTTATTTTTAAATTTACAACAGCATGCATTAGGGTTATTTATCTTAAACGAGTCCAGGAAACATTCCTCATCGCCGGCAACCAGACAGTAAAGTTCAGGAGGGCACGATGCTTCCCTCCACACCCCCACCTTTCACCCTGATGTCTCGCTTTTCCTTTGTGCCCCGCTCCGGCAACAGTTGTGATCATGATCCTAATCACTATTGACATACGGCACCCTCCCCTCTGTGTGGCTTTCTCCGGCCGCTTGCTAGATCAGCAACGGGGGCCCCCGCCACATTTCGATATGGGCCTCGGAGGAAATGTGATCCAGAGGGGTGCTGGGGCACAGAGGCGCTATTGTTTCAGTGCTGTCGACCCAGCCTCGCTATACGTCTTGCATAGCCGTCTGCTACTTTAAGCCGCTGGCTGAGGTTGTCCTAAAGTGCATGTGGAGGGTTGGGTTACCTTTCTTTAACTGGAGGGGTTAAACTAAAATGAGCTCTGAGAGCAACGGTAACGACAGGGAACCAAGTCTGATCTTTGAAAGCGGCGCTACTCCGCTAACCTCTCCCATCCCTTAATACACGCTCACAACCATTCAAATTCTTTGTGTCTGCTAAAAGTCATAATTCTTTATTTTAACAGGCTCAACAAAAAGAAACATTGACAGCCAGGGTTCTGCTGCCTCTCTGCTTTTTGTTTTTCATTAGCCTCTGTTTGAATGAAAGAAACAATAAAATGAAAAACTCTGGGACAAAGAGCAACTGTTGTACTTGTAGCTAACAGATTGTTAGCTAAATGCAAGACTTGCCCTGCATTTCTATTTCTATTTTTGAAGTGACCCTCTTCATTTAAACTTGAACTTATGGGTGACTGCTCAGAGATGATGAGCATGTTGCCAAAAAATAAATAAATAAATAAATAAATAAATAAATAAATAAATAAATAAATGTAAGCTGACTAGCAGCAACATGCTAGCAATTAGCTTTCAAGCTAATGTAGTTCATACCAAAAGTTCGATCTTAGTATAACCTCACACTCCACACTAGGAAAACTTGTGGGATTTTCTAACTCTTGCACTTTTTGACCAGGTCAACTATAGCAATGCGACTTGGTAATGTATTTCTCAATATTTTGTACATTGACATAATGTAACACTCTGTACCATTTATATTTTTCTAGTAAAGTTTTTACTCATCACGTCTCTTATACAGTACATTAGATATCATATATAATTACTGTCGTCACATGAATCTTTAATGTTTATACCAGTCATGTTGACGTTTAGCGAGCGAGTGCTGTCTGTGAACATTTGCCCAACGTCAGAATGAAACAACATTAACCATTCAGGAAGTATTGACAATGAACATTCACTGAATGCTTGATGGATGTTTTGTGGGCATCTGGAGACATTGTTTGGTTAATGTTGTTTAAATTTGACGTTTGGCAAATGTTGACTCTGAACGTTCGTTCGTTCATTGAATGCTAGCTGGATGTCTGGTAGGTGGTCGATTAACGTCCGCTGACGTTTGTTAGCCGTTTAATGGTGTTTCACCTGGACGTTTGGCGAACGTTGTCTACAAACGTTCACTGAATATTGGATGGACATCTGCTAGATGTTCACTGAACATACACAGACATTATGGTAACCGTTTAATGTGTCACTTTGACGTTTGGTGACCAGTATTCACCGAACATTCATAGCAACTTTTAGGGGACGTTGTCTGAATGTCCAATGCTAGTTAGCTTCACTGCTACTATGCCTGTGACTAACTACATACCAAATTGTGACAGGAGCAACAAAATACCTTTTTTACTGAAGCTACGACATGAGTTACAAAAAAGATAAGCTACATGAGGGCAAAGTAACATTTTCAAAACTGCTAGTCTTCACACTAACGTCCCTACCAGCTGCACTGAAAGTTATTGCTATTGTTCCTTTTTTCATTAATGTCATTGATATAGTCTGCCAAAAAATATCTTTTGTTACTCTGACCTGTTGTAGGCAGCTAAGTAAACTTTAAGTTTAAAAGTGAAGGCAGAAGTAACAAAACTAAATAAAATAAAATAACAAAAAGCAACAGAGAGTAAGTTTTCTGTGTTACATTTGCTTGTCTGGATCGTACAGGATGGACATTAAACCAAAACAAATGAAAAGCAAGGACAAATGAAAGCTCTGTCATATTCCCAAACAGATTTATTATTTATTTATTTATTTATTTATTTATTTATTTTACTGGTGAACTGTTTGTTACAGTTACACACTCCTGGTCATTTATGCAAATTAGATTCTGACATGGTTTATTGACTTCTTGCTCCTTTCAGCTCTGTGTATGGAGGAGTTGACAGCACTGACTCTGACATAATAAACCAGAAGTCTTTTACTGAAGGTTAAATAGACAAAAATAGAAAAAAACAGGCACCATTAGACAGCCTTAAGTAGGTACAGGTTCATAGCATCTAAAGGACAGCTTCTGATGCTATGAGCTCCTCACTGCTGGAAAAAAAAGTTATGGGTTTAAAAACTAAATTATATAAAGTTTCCATAAATCCCCCCCAAAAACTGGACTAAAAGCAGCCAAAGAAACGAGGCGATAAATGCATTTAGGGTTATTTTCAAATGAAACTTGTTCAGATTTAATCAGTTTCATTTCACAGCTAGCGTGTAGTAAACAACTTCCTTTAAGGAAAGACCTAAAAATAGACTGGAGCTCAGAGCGAGTAGAAGTTATTTTTGATGAATTAGAATATTTTTTGAATAGTTAATTTATCTCAACAGCTCACTTCACTGAGTTATATAGATTAATCCCACACAGACTGACGCTTTCAAGCTTTTATTTCTATTAATTACGACGATTTTCTGCTTTCATCCGACGAAAACTTGACATTTGAGATTAGATTACAGCAAACCAATAAAAACATTTCGATACAGAAACGTGGGCTTGATGAAAGGTATGGTTAATACCTGCTTAAGGGTTTTGACTTTTAAAAAGGCACTTTTGATCTGACAAAGGAGCCTCGTCGGAACGCAAATTCTAATTCATTGGATGTGCATGTGTGCGTGTGTGTGTGTGCGCGTGTGTGTGTGCGTTTGTGTGTGTAAGAAACTTTCCTCCCAGCCCTCTATCCCCATGAGTCAAATCTTTGCCGACTTCCCAACGAGTGACAGGCGTCACACAGGCCTTGTGCTCTAACCAGGTCCAGATGTGGATGTGACAATGGAGAGCCACAAGGGGAATGTGAACCCGCCCTCCTCCTACCGTCCTTATTTACTTTCCTCTCATGATTTTTATTCATGTGTTGAAAGTGTGTCTGCGAGTCAGCGGTTTCGATTTGTGGACATCCTGGCAGGCCCAGCTGTTATTTGACAAAGACATTATTATGAGGAAATGAACAAGGAGGAGGCCCACTGTTTGGAGTAGACGGGCTGCAAAATTGAAGGAATTGTGCACAAAAGCACATTGTGAAAGGGAATACCTGCGCTTCATGTGAGAGCTGACTCTTTCCCTCTCCCCCCCTCCTTTCTGCTAAATAGAAAAATGTCTCAGTTTCATCTTTGATGGTGATAAACACTGAGCACCCGAGTTTCACCTGTCGACCTTAATATATTTAAGGACGACTGAAATCGTATGTGAATACAGCGGGTCTTAAAGAACTAGGTTCCAGTGTATCGTACACTTAGAAATCAGTGTTCATGATGAAAATTATTAATGCTGCAGTACTTTGTATTTCTAGGGATATACTGGCATTTTATAGCACAATCAAGTAACTGTTAAATATATACATGTATATATACATATGTCAAATATGGCTAGAAATAAATTTGACCTAATTTGACTTTTGTCTCTTTAAGAAACTCCTACTCTCTCTGAAACTCCGCCCTCAGGAAGTCGTCACATTCAGCTCCTTCAGACTAGGGGCAGCATTTTATAAAATCAACTTTTTTGTACTTTACATCATGTTATAATGTTATTCCCTCAACCAAACATACATGGAGTGTTGAATTGATTCTTTCATGCATGCTTGAGGAATCCTTTATTCTCCATGGCAACCATTAAGCTGTGTGAAACGAATGAGCGGACCTAGCTCTGCCTTCGAGGACGAAGTTCCTCCTCTGAGCCCTCTTTTGCGACTCCCCTGCTCAGCTCCTTCAGAATAGCCAGCAGCTATTAGCAAATAACTGGTGAAACTGTGCAACTTCTGAGTTCGTCATAGGATATATTTCTCTGAAACTCTGGTAAAAACATTGTTAAAGGGTTAATAGAAGAACAACGTTGTGATGACTTCCTGAAGGCAGAGTTTCAGAGAGAGCAGGAGTTTTTAAAGAGACAGAGGCCCAATTTCAAGGCATTAAATTACAAAGTCAAATTTCTTTTAAGTCATACAGCATTTTTATAACAGCTGAAGTTAACATAATTACTTAATTGTTCTATGAAATGGCACCATGTGCCTGGAAAACACATAATACCGTCTCTTTAAAGCACATACCAATAATGACACCTCAGACCTGCCACACCAGACAAAGTCAACATGCTGACAGTAACCGGATAGCGCTTTGCGAGACAAGGTTCACTTTGACTACATTTGTTGTGGTGTTTTAATATCATGAGCTCTCGTTGCGCTCCGACACCTTGGTTGTTGCGTTTGTCTGAGCGAGAGAAAACTGTCAGTCATCTAATGGGAGCCCGTCGCTCTCAACAGATTAAGCCTGTCCAGAAAGAAATGCCTCTGAAACCTCGCCAAGCCATAATGAGCGAAGTGAAAATCGTCTGCTGAGTTTTGCCAGGATAACACCAAAAAAAATTGTTCTTTCTCCCAGGATTGTAGGCACATATTCAGCTGCACCAAAAGCATGTGTCTTTGTCATAATCTTGGTGTTGAAGGGTCTCCGATTGGAGTGGCAGGAACAACAAGGAGGAAATAATTCCACTGGCAGAAGACAACAGACCGCTCACTCTGGAACAATAATTGGAGCTCGGGGTTTTTACATGGAAAATGCACGAAGGGTAGCAGAGTGATGGCACACAAGTATCTGAAAAGCATGTGTCTGAATTATCTTTTTTGTCTCACTAAAGCGGTAAGAGCGAGAAAACCGATTCGGCATTGAGGAGTTCAGTGAAAGCACTAATTAAAGGACCAACTCCTCTCCGTGCCTCCATTTTCTTTCGCTTTTCAAACTTCGCTTCATTTCAAAGGGGTATAGTATAATGGCCAAGGGCAACAACGTACTCAGACATCAGATTTATCGAGACGCTCAAACACAGTGAGGTAGGAGCGAGCACAAAACCACTTTCATCATCACCGTTAAGCTGTCCTCTGAAGCTTTCAGACTCAGTACTTTATCCAACAAAGACCCGATGCGGTTTTATTATTCGCAACGTCTGCGAACAAAGGCGCCGTGCCCACCACGGGCTAGAAAACTCCCGCGTGAACTTTTTGTAAAACACACAATAAAGGACGACATTATTGTACATTACCTTGCAACTCACTTGGCAGATAACACTTTACTTTTAGGGTTCATCCTCGCCTGTGCCTATCCGCGGTGACGGATAAACAACATCTAGGCTGTAGGAACAAACAGCGGCAGATAAATAGGAATAAATACAGTCTGAACATCACAAATAGAACAGAGATCTCAATCTTTATTCTTAAGAAAAGTATTTAATTTTTCTGTATAGACAAAGCAGCTCATTTTCCCTTTAGATAAATCCGTCTGGAGGCCCACGTTACTCATGTCACACGAGTAACGTGATCGGCAATCGGACGTTGCCACTAGTCCAAACCACGAAGAAGAAGATGAGAGGAAGTAGTTGGAAGATCATGGTGAAGATAGACGCCTACCGGAGCTTCCTCCAGGATGTTTTTAGAAAATCGGCTTTTAGAAAAGCCAACCAATCCCTCGACGAAGAGAAAGAATGATAACCCCCCATCTTACCCCTACAACATCCACTAACATCAAAAAAGGTCAAATGGAGCAATAAATGGCAGACAATATTGTAAAGGAGCTAATGCTGGCTATTAGCAAGCAAGGATTTTCCCTTGAAAAATCTATGGATGATCTGAAGAGGTCAATTGAATTTATCTCCACTGATTTGCAAGACTTCAAAGAAACATTGAAGACCACAGTAAAGAGAATTGATGAGGCTGAAGAAAAAAAAATCTAAATTCTAGAGAATCAAGTTGTTGAGCGCGTTCCAGCGTGTTATAAATGCCGCTGGAACTTACGTTTGCCGGAGGTTTAAGGGGAAGAGCTCAGGATGAAAGAGATTGACATCTGTCAAAATATAGTTCCAAGCCACAAAGAAAAATTTTCGGATGTAATCGACACAGTGCACAGGCTCGGAAGATCAAATACGGCCAGGGTTCAACCCCAAACGAGGGACGTCATGATCCAGTTCGCTATGAGGCATTACCGGGATGCCGTGTGGGAGATGTCTACCTGACTCAGAGGAAACTGCGCTTCATGGAAGACCCGACCCCGGAGGATCGCGACAAAAGATCATCCATCATCCAAAAGGCGAGGGAGGAGAAAAAGATGGCATATTTCGTCGGAGGGAGAGCATTTGTTGAAAACAAAGAAATATTCTAATGGATATGTTGTTTTAAAGGGAGAATAGCTCCGCTGTTTCATCCAGTTTAAGAGGAGTTAGGTCCCTGTTCTGACTTTTTCTATCCTTCCAATTAAACATTCCTACTTTAAAGTTTATTTCAGTTAACCCTCGAGGCTTAAGAGACATCACTGTAAAAGAAAGGCAGTTTTTCTTTACACAAAAAACTTTGATGCAAACTTTTGCTTGGTTCAGAATCACATTCGTCTAATGAAGATTACAAGTTCTGGAAATGGCAATGGGGCGAGGATTTATGGATGTCCCATGGAAACAGCTGGAACTCTAACTCTTGAGCACAAATTTAATGAGAAGGTTATTTTCACTTAATGGTCATTATATGTTGATAGTTTTCTGTTATTGTCACCAACTTTTTCTGTTGTGAAACATTTATGGTTACTCAAGCATGGCCGCAAAACATTACAGGTAGTTCTTTCTTATCTGATTTCATAAATGAAAGAGGCCTTGTTGATATCTGGAGAGTTAATAATCCAGGTAGAAGAGACTTTACATGGACAAACAGAGCCGGTTCATTACGTTCATTGATTTTTGGTTAATTTCAGAATCCCTTACTCAACTGAACTGTAAAACAGAAAATATGCCGACACCTTTATTAGACCACAAAACAATTGTATTCACTTTAAATTTATCACCAAACAAACCAATTCAGAGATATCCAGCTCATTGGAAACTTAATAATTCTCTCTTGCAAAATGAAACTCTAAGGGAAATAATAAGACATGAGATCTGCTGCAGAGGAAGGTAATTGTCAAAAACAATGGGAACTTTTAAAATTTGAGCTAAGAAAATATTTTATGGAATTTGGTTCTAAACAAAGAAAGGAAAAAAAGTAGAGGAAAATACTTTGATAACAAACCTTACTGCTCTATCATCCATTTTGCCAGAAAACCTGTTTGAACCACAGCAAGCAGAACTTCCATCATTACAACTAAAACTAGATCAATGATACATAAATAAAGTTAAAGGTGTGTTTGTTCGATCAAGAGCGAAATGGTTGGAGGAGGGTGAGCAGAAATCCAGTTACTTTTTTAATCTAGAAAAACAAAGACAGAATAAAAATAATATAAATAGACTCTCCTCAAATGGTAATATTGTAGATAATCCAAAAGAGATATCTAAGATCTATTATAAAATGTTATATACCTCAAATATCTCAGGTACCCAAATGAATGATCTCTTTAAGAATCTTGGTGATGTTAAAACCATCTCAAAAAGATCAGTTTGTGATTCACATATAACACTTGCAGAAATTTTGGATGCTGTTAAAAAACTTAAATTAAACAAAATCCCCAGGCACCGAGGGGCTGACATCTGAATTTTATAAATTATTCTCTACCCTTTTTATTGAATGTTTTTACAGAAAGTATATAAAGAACAACTACCAACATCACTACGTAAAGGCCTAATTACACTAATTCCTAAACCGCACAAAGAGGCATTAAGTTTAGACAATTGGTGCCTTATCACTTTATTAAATAATGATTATAAAATACATGCTCTATGTTTGGCTAATAAATTAAAATCCATACTTAATGATGTTATTGGAGAAACTCAAAATGGCTGTATGGCTGGACGATATATAATTGATAACATAAGACTTGTTTTAGATTTATTAGATTTCTCTGATTTAATATCAGAAAACTGTTTTATTCTCTTTCTGGACTTTGATTCACTGGAACAAGAATTTCTGTTTAAAACACTCGACCTTTTTGGCTTCGGTGAGCAGTTTTAAAAGTCAATACGCACTTTATATGCATTAGGTAACAGTTCAGTTGAACTATCTCATGGAACCACCTGTAGATTTAATATTGAGCGTGGAATTCGTCAAGGTTGTCCAATTTCACCGTTTTTGTTTCTTTTACCTATGCAAATTTTAGCACATTTCATAAAGAACAGCGGCTTAAAGGGTTTTCAAATTGCAGAGAGAGAAGTATGTTTGAGTCAGCTGGCAGGTGATACGACTCTATTTTTAAAAGATTGCTCTCAAATAAATATTGCTGTTCAGCTGGTTAATGAATTTTCTTCAGCATCTGGCCTCAAACTTAATCTCTCTAAATTTGAATTGCTTCCTATAAAACCTGCCATGAAGCGGAAATCCCAGGAATCCCTGTTAAACATAAAGTTAAATATCTTGGTATCTCCATTACAAAAGAAGAAAACCAAAGGTCAAATAAAAATTTTAAGCCCCTTGTTGCTTTAATCCAAAAAAAAATTTATATGTGGTTACAGAGAGATTTATCTATCTCTGGTTGGGTCTCACTGTCTAAAGCTGAAGGTCTTCAGTTTGGTTTATGCTAGTTCAGCACTTTAAGTTTCCAATGAGATCAATTCAAAAGTAGATAAAATATTATTTGATTTTATTTGGACGAAAAAGGTTCATCTTATTAGGAAACATTTAATGACAAACAAGTTGTGCTCTGGTGTATTTAATGTTTTAGATTTTCAAATTCTTCCTTTAAAATCAAGAGGATCAAAAGGTATCTTCTAAATCCAAACTCGCTGTGGAACTTTATATCCACATATGTATGTGAGGCGTTTGGTGGTTTATCTTTTCTTTTAAGATGTAACTATAGTATTGAACAAAATCCCAGTTAAACTTTCCAGTTTCCATAAACAGCTACTGCTTTGCTGGAATTAAATACATAAACATAACTTTTCCCCACACAAATACTATATTTGGAATAACAAAGACATCTGCTATTAACATAAATCTATTTTTCTTAAAAAATGGTTTGACATTGTTTGTGTACATCAGATTTTCAACAAAGAAGGTAATACTTACTCTTATGATGAATTTCTGACCACATATAATTTTCCTGTACTGCCTAAAGGATTTGCAATCGTATTTGATGCTTTTCCTTCTGGGGTGAAAATATTACTGTCATCCTCTGTTCAACACTTAACAGAACAATTATTCATTGGTAAATCTGACCCATTTTTTTAAAGTAGAAAAACTAATAAATGTATTATAGAACTAATAATAAGAGATCATATAAGCAAACCAGTTTCTACTTTTTTTTGAGACAATATATTTAATGATATTTGCTGGAAGGATGTTTGGTTATTGCTGAAGAAATATTTAATAACTAATAAGATTCGAGAAGTGTCTCTAAAGATTCTACATAGATGTTGTCCTGTTAATAGTAAAATCTTTAAATATCACCCTAATGTAGACCCTCTATGTTCATTTTGTCACAATTCTGAGGAAACCGTAACTCATCTTTTTTGGGACTGTTCTTATACTTTGGAAAGATATTTTTTTACTCCTAAAAAGAAAAGTGGAAATAGATGTACCGTTTAACTTTAAAACTATTTTATGTGGCTTTTTCTGTTTAAACACGCCACAAAATAAGGTATTTGTTATAAATTTAATATTAATTTTAGCAAAATGTAATATCCACAGCTGCAAATTTCTTAAATTGAAACCCAAATGTAATGCTTTTTATGCCTATGTTTCTTCATATTTGTATTCTCTTAAATACTGCACCAACACTAAAGCTTTAAAGATGAATTCAATTTGTGACGAATTTCTCATGTAACAGATTAACTGCTGTATTTAACCTCGTCCTGTTTGTAATTTTTGCTGTTACTTTCCTTAAACCTCATCGTTCGTTTAGTTTCTGTTTACCTAACTTGTTGTACATATTATTGTAATAAAAAAGAAACTTCCTAACTAGCTAACATTTAGCAGCTAACATCTAATAAGATCACTTCATTTAAAGCTGATCTTTTTTGTAGTTTTTACTCCAAACTAAAGGCCACTTTCAGCTATATTTTTTAAATTAGAAGAAGCTACACTTCATACTTGTTTCATACTTAACACTTTTAATGTAGTTTTACTTTAACAGCTATTTTTTTCCCCAGAAATGTGACTTCACCTTAGAAGCACCTCATTATTGGATAACTTCAGTCTGTTGATTCAGTTCTCACAGCAACCCTGTTCCTCAAAACTCGCTTAAATCGAGAGACATTTAAACACAAAGATGATAATAACATTTATTTAGCACCCTAATTTGTGGGTTTATAGTTACTGAAATGTCTGACTGCTCCACACTCTGTTTTTAATATAAATGCATTCTCACAATACACCCACATGACACCAATACACTCAAGGTAAGTAACAGATTCACAGGATGAGCCTGGGATGAAATAATGTACATTTATGCCAGTGCTTTGATGAAATACTGTAACTATTTAAACATAATTTATTCCTGTGTGGAACTGAGCTTTGATTTAAGATTTACACTTCCAAACATTTCTGGAAAGTAAAACTATTGCTAATAGAACAATTTTATATAATCGTGTTAAAAATGATCATTTTTAGGTTTGAAACAATACATGACTTTGTTTGAACGGGAATAAAGTCACGTAAAAATAAAGAAAAGATGTGGAAGACAATTTCATAAATGCTTATTCCAAAAGTTCGTTAGTTAAATGATCATATTTTTCAGTTCATAACTCCTGGTCTTTAGTTTTAGGGACAAGTGAATGATGCGTATATGTAATCCAGAAAACCTGAGTTCTTTACCACAATAAACTTTATCATAGCGTTTGTGCGTCAAACTGAGAATTGTTATATAATCTATTAAAATACGCTGCAACTGATCAAGTAATATAAATATGTTTTTTTTCCCTTTGTACTCTATTTTTATTGTATGTTTTTTCTTCCTTTTACGTCCTTCTGAAGCTTGGATTTCTGCGTTGTGATGAAATGACAGAGACAACGTTAGAAATAACCAAAACAAACAGGAGTCACGTTTTTTTAGTTTAGCACATTTCAGCAACAAGGCTGTTCAAAGTGCTTTGAATAAAAAAATTAAAAAACGCTTTATGAAACAAGCATTTTGTCAAATGTCACAATTAAAATCATCTAGCGAGTTATATATTGATTCAACGTTTTGTATCAATATATAATATAAAGGCAGCTCTAAACAGGTGGATTTTCAGCCTAAATTTAAAGGAAGTCAGTGTTTCAGCAGTTTTGTGGTTTTCTGGAAGTTTGTTCCAGATTAACGGAGTGTAGAAACTGAGCGAGGTAGAACTGGGGTGATGTGCTCAATAAAAACAACACAGATGCAAACAAATGTTGAAACTGGTTAAAGATGTATTTCAAGTGTCATTCAAACCCAATTCCATCACAGTTTCTTTCTACTTCCTGCTCTCTGTTTTGTCCCCAGGTACGCCAAAGCTCGACTCAGCTACTACTTTGAGAAGAAAGAAGAATACTTCGAATTGACGCCGAGCCAGTTAACCAACTAGACTATTGAATTAAACCTTGAAGCGACCTCATCCACTGTCATTTTTATTTTATTTTTTACAGGCCACGACACTCGAAAAGCCCATTGCTGAAGCGTCAACGTAAAGGAGCCAGCCTGTAAAAGTGTTTCCTTTTGTTTGTTATTTCAGTCCATAGGGAGATTTAATGTGTTTTGCTATCGCCGTGATTTATTGAATATTTATTTTACCACAGTCACTATGCCGATAAGCCTGTTTGGCAAATTGAAACAAAGCTCATGCCAGAAAAGCATTAATTGTTCCCACAGCCAAGTTGCATGAAGCCACAAAAACTGAGCCTGATCATAAAAGCCATAAGAGGGTTATTTGTGGGCTTATTGAGCGTGTACCACAGTCCTGATGGAAAACAAGTTTTCATGTCAGCTTAGTCAAAGTTGGAAGTTATTGGGAAATCTTTCCGTTTCCTCAGAGCACGCTGTACAGCAGCTGTCGGCACCTTTTCCAGAGTTTCCCAGCATTAGGTAGCGTAACGTTTCCTTTGAAATGAGTGGAGCATTGTTAAAGCGTTCAAATTGTCTTAACGCCTAGCTTAACCTGCTGCAGCATAACAAGCTGCTAATTTACCAGAAGGTAAACAAATCTGACACGAACTGAGCCCTTGAAATTCTTGTGAAACACCGAATGACTTAACAACACAAGTCATTTGAGGTAGTTGCATCTTTTTCATGCTTTGTCGTTTGATTTTTTTGTTTTTTAAGCCTCTTGAAGGAGAGAAAGGCAACGTGTTTGAGCTGATGTCTGTTTGCTGACAAGCTGGTCTTCACACCACGAACACTATAGCTTTCAAAAACTAGATTGATGCCACAATTATACTCTTTTTTTTCTGTCAGAAAATGCTTATCATTATATCTAGTGCCAGAAAATTAGCCATAAAACATTGTTTTTATTGTTATGCCGTTATGACACTCGCTGTGTCATTTAGAAAGAATGGGTCAGCAGAGCACGAACCGGCTTGAGTCATACGTCACATCACAGTTGATTTAACTGAATGTTTAACATTCTCCATTTATTACAGAGAGCAACTTAGGGAGGATTCAAATATATGTATGCCAGGAAAGGTAATTAAAGAAAAAGTTAGCTAAAGTTGCAAAAATCTGTGTGTACTGCTTGCAAATCATTTGAAATCTTTTTTTTTGTTTTGCATTGTTTTGTTTCTCTGGTTTAAGTTTTTGCTAGAAATACAATGTGATGCTAAAGTAACCAGCTGCGTTCTAAAAATTAACCATCCCTGTTTAAATGTCTTGGTTCTATTATTTTGCTTCAAAACACCTGTAGTGTGATCTTCATTTAGAACAATGTAATTTTAAAAATGAGCCTCGAGCTAATATTTTTTCTAAAGGGTCATTTGGTTCCGGTCGTTTTCGGAAGGTTCCTAACAGCTTGCCATCTGGACTTGGTTATATTTGGTTACTGTACCTTCCAAACATCCTCCACATCTTTTAGGTTGTGAGGTCGTCTGTTTTCCGTAACTCTTGTCTGATGACTCAGCAAATTTAATTTCACTTTCATGAAATCAGCAATTTGTCAATTTGGATCTGTGATTGGGTTCGCTAGTTGCATTTCATAATTTGACGTTTCGAACATAAATTTGCTTAACGGAAATCCTTTTCGATAAAAAGTTTTGGCGCTAGGATGAGGTTTTATTTATTTCTTTTTTGGCCATTTCCATATTGGCTAATTTTAGCAAAACTGCAACGGAAACACTTTTGTTTCGCCCAAGTCACACGATCAATGACTAGACGTTGCCACTGGCGCAAACCACGGAGAAGAAGCTGACAGGAAGTGGTTGAAGGATGACAGCGCGGCCAATCGCATGGACCAAAGTACTAACAAGTCATTTTAATTGTGTTTCTTATTTAATCGATGCACGTTGGATTTTATGCAACATTGGTGGAATATGGACAAAGATCACGTTTGTAAAGGAGATGCAGCCACTGTGATTGTGGACAGATCCAACTTCATCTTCGTCTCTTTCACAGGAACTTGATTGTTTTGGGTTGAGATTAGTTTGCATTTACAGTTGCTCATATGTTCATCCACAAACGCCTCAGCAACACGACGAAACCTCTAGTAGTCTCCAGACCGGGGTCATCCTCTCTCAAACTTAACTGCTATCGTGGTTAGATAACTACAAGTTAAACATAATAACATAAGTAAACATAAATGAGCAACGTGATTAATAGGCTCAACACAACCCACTTAGAGATTCTTCCTATGTTAATTTATGGCCTCAAGAGCTTTAGAAATGAAAAGCTGTGTTTAAAAGAGGCTTCCAGTGATCAAAGGTGCTGCAGTCGTGTCTCATGTGGTTGGTGTGGTCACCACACCTTGAATCAACGCAAAGACTCCCTGAGGCACAAATGACGGGGACACGTTCTCAGGTGAAGCATAACCTTGTCTGCTACTAACGTTTAGACACTTTATTTTTCAAGGAATGGAAATGTTTACATTTAAGTAATGATTTAATTTACGGAGCACAATCTGACATTTATGGAGAAAGAGGTAATGTGTATGCTAGAGGGTCAAAAACCTTGGAAAATTATACGAAAAACAAACCTGTGAAGCACTCAGGTTTGTTCTATTAAGCTTCGTCTTATTTGAAAGTGGAAACATGAGTAACATAATTGAAAAATATGTAAACAAGGGTGGTTAAACATTCAGTTAGGTTTATCTTACCTTTATCTTTAAACCATTTAAATACAGAGCTGTATTTAATATTCATTATTTGTTAAACGTGTCAGTAATCAGAGTACATAATAAACTCTGTAAAACTCCATTCAGCTTATTTATGTAGCACCAAATCATAAAAAAGGTCAAAATACAAGACAAGCTGATCAAACTTGTTCAATCCCAGACAGATCAAATCCAATCTACTCCAGCTGTTTATAACACAGTGCAGTGAAGACCAGTTTATTATACAAACTAGTCAAAATGGGGAAATCTCAGCCAATGGGATTAAGTTGCTAACATCAAGTATGCATGCGTTTCCATTACAAACGTGCGCAAAACGTCAAGATTCTGCTAAGGGTCGAAAAAAAACAACTCAATTTCGCAATTGGAGTGTTTCCATTAAATGAGAAAGCTAATGAAACAACAGTAATACCAACACCACAATGCTCCAAACTACCAAACGTTTCACATGAAGGAAGCACCGAGTCATCGCTCATCCTTCACACGGTCAGACTGAATTCCCTCATTTATCCCTGCAGCTTATTGGCCATTGAACTCAGACAGGTCAGCTGTTTCACGAAGACCTCTACGTACCACGTACTACGAAATCTTGAGTCATTGTAGCCAGTGACTCCGCAGACAGATGGTGACTTCTGCATACTTGTGTTCATGAGCTGTCCCCCAACAGACCTACACTCACCTCAATTAACACCACTGAGCAAAGTAAAGATGATTTTCTGAGGTTTAAAACAAGCATTGGAATGGGGAGGAAGGGGCTTTCAGGGACCGTCTGTGGCATTGCAGTTGGTGCCAGAAAGGCTAGGTCTGAGTAAAAAACTGCTGATCTACTAGGATTTTCACCACAGTCATCTCTAGTTTACAGAGAAGGGTCCAAAGAAGTGAAAATACCCAATCAGCTGCTGTTGGGCATCAAGAAGAAGACAAACAGGGTCTTGATGACCATTACAACCAAAGAATATAGTATCTGGATGCGCGACAGACCAAACCCTGAACTTACATGGGCTACAGCAGCAGAATACCTCACTGGCTGCCATTAGTAGTCGGAAGAAAATTTGGAAAAATGTAATCCGTCTGAGTCTGGTTTCCAGCTGCAGCATTCTGATGACAGGGTGAGAATTTGACAGAAAATACACTGAAGCATGGATCCGTCCTGCTTTGTATCAATAGTTTAGGGTGGTGGTAGTGGTGTGATGCTGTAGGGGGATTTTCTGAGCACCCTTTGGCCCAGTTATGCCTGAAACTTTCGAAAACTCCAAGACTATAATATGATCAGAGGAAGCTGAGTCATAGCTGCTGAGTGAACTACTGCTGAGTGAGCTGCTAGTGAACGATGTGTCGTTCACTAGTAGCGACTGGATTCCTTCGAACGGTGAGCGGTGGGAATCACCCCAGTTGGTCACAACTGTTTGTTTTTTTTATGACTTTGCTTGGTAATGGATGATGCTCTGCTTTCAGGTCAACAGCTATTGTTATTTTTATTTAATTCAAAAATATTAAATAAATGAATACAATTCTAGAAAAAGATTAATCAGTTTTATTTTTAACGACTCAGAAAATGATTTTTTTTTTGTTTCTATTAAAAGCAACTCAAGTCTATTTTTCTTTAATTGTGCTTCTAAATCACAAACAGCCTTTAATGTTAATACACAAAACACTTGACATCAACTTAATTTATTATTTCTACCAGTTTGACATCATAGGAAAGCTTTGAATCTGTAAATAACTCAAAATAGACGTGTTCATGGCTTTCTCGCTTTTTTAGGATGAACAAAGAAAACAATACGCGAGTTAAGAGACCAATATTTTCATTTCAGGTTGCGTCATATATTAAGACGTTGTCGCGACGCGGGGCAGTCTCAGGTTAGGTGCTCCGTGACCGTTAAACAGGTTAAGTGGAAAAAGTTTGAGTAGCGCTGACCTAGACGGAACAATTTCTCTTTCTGATCCGCCGGCTTTTCAGTTGGTCTTTGAGGCAATAGCGGCTTTTATGTTTGAACTGAAGAACAATTCATTTCCGTGTAAAGCAAAACGAAGCACACGCCACTTTACAAAGTGAACATGACACACTCAGACACGTCAGCTAGTCCTTCTTCAGGGCATGACTGTTTCTTCCCGTCTTCGTCTCTGAACGAAGCACAAAGGGGGAATGTGAATTGTTGAATTATCAGAACGAATTATGATGGGTCAAATGAAGCGACGACCGGCAACAATGACGTTCTTTACCCTCTCATGGTCACGCACAGTTTCCTCTCATCAAGGCTGCAGCCGTGTCTTTGAGTCAAACAATCCAGCTGCTTTTCATGCTGGCATTTTTCGTTTAGCATATAATATTTAATTAGCAGGACTAATGCGCTCACAAAGGCCCAAGGACTTTGCCTCAAAAAAGGAAAAAATTGTCCTTTGTCCGTCGCCTATTTTGTCGAGAAAGTGCTGTAGATTATTTTTTTTTTCATTTCTAATTGCATTATAAAATAAGTATATGCCTTTATGCAGCGCTTCAAAGACAAGGAAACCCAGAACATGTCAAAGCAATTTCCTTCATTTTTTTTTTTCCTCAACACAATCTTTTTTTTTTTATTCAGGTAATTCTGATTAGCTGTCTGAATATTGTTGAATATCTCCCCAAGGATGCTGACCCTTTGGTATGTGAATAAAACCTGTTTCAGGTTTGCCATTGTTCGCTCGGTAGAAATGAAAACACCAGCATGGGAAGTGTTTGCTTTATGTAAAGACAAATTTAGATTTTTAGGCTCTGTAACAAAAATAAAATTACAATTATTACCAGAAAGGTTTTTGTGAAACAAGCTAAAATTATTTTCTTAATCATTTCATGTTTGACAAACCCAGTAGTGCGGCTGGACCCGATTTAATGGGTTCTGTGCACATTAATCTGCAGATTGTTCTGCTTTTATCTGTAGATCAATGTGTAGTTTTATGTGCAGAGAAAAATTCTTCCCAAAATCAACAAACTTGCAGAGAAACCTGAGCATGTTCTACAAACAACAACAGCATCTTCAGCCAGAGGTTTATTCAGAGTTGCTGGGATGCAGACCTCTACAGCAGATCCTTCATCAGAACCTACGACTGTTTGTAGAAACTGCTATAATATGAATTACAACAACATTTAGCAATTTCAGATTGAGTATTTAAAAATTTGAATTTGACCTAAATTTGAAATTAAATCAAATATTACAGGGGAATAAAATCTGTGTCGAGGAATCTGGTATGGGTGTGAGATCTGTCCAGGTATACGCAGAAAAATGGAATAAAGGCCTGGGAAATAACAGTATAACCCTGATTAATGATTAAAAGATGATTATAAATGTTAAGTGATTATAAGATGATGATACTCATGCCAATGAAGCAATGTGTAATAATATACAGGCCAGTGAAGAAATGTTTGTAATGAATGATCAAAACATGTATTCTGTACCTTTAATCAAGTGAGTATTATAATGATGTATGCTCTGTATTCTTAAATCCATTGATTCTACTACATTATGAAAGGCTAAAGGTTGTACTTTTGAGTTAACCAACAAATAACATGTATTATTAAAGATCATAAGAGTACTTTTCACTGAGCAGAAGGCTAGGGACAGAAGGGTGAGTCATCTAAATGGGGAAGGAAAACAAGGGTGCGGCAGAATTGGAAACAGATGGTCAACGGAAAAAACGGGAACTGCCCCGATGAAGCGAGAGGCAGGGATGAGTCATTGGAAAACTTGAGAAAGAGCCCGGTGCTTTCCACAGGCAGCCCTGCCCTTCATGACATCAGGTAATGACATAATGCGATGGGCAGGTTCCATGGAAACACAAGTGCATAAATACCGATGCACGAGTCAGAACGAGCGTTCTTCGTTCGCAGCGCAGAAAGGGAGTCAGCAGAGGAAGCTGCCTAAAGATCTGCGGAGGATCACACCGAGGGACCGAGGGTAACTACTCCATGATTTCACGCTGCCTAAAAGGGACGAGTTCCACACGCCAACACCCCTGGTTCCAGATCCGACCGAATCCTCCGCCTCTACTCAACGCTCTCAACTCCGGTGCAGCTGACTTGGAAAAGAGACGGAGGTCTTTCAAAGACAAAGAGTCTGCACGTTCAATGGAAAGCGTGAGCCTTCTCTCCGCTTCTCTTCAGTAAAGAGGATTTTGCTCCGGCTGGACAAAGACTCTGACCAAGGACCGCAAAAGATTACAGCTGCCGAGATCAAAGACCATCGGGTATGAGGTGATCAGCTTCTCCCAAAGCCTCGCTCAGTGAATTTAGTGAAACAGGTTAGGAATGAGAATAAGGAAAGGAGGTGATTAATCCTAGTTGATTTCATTATATTTTTGCTTCTTTTATAACTTTTGGAAATTAATTTGTTGTTATATGCCCCTGCTAAAGCTTGCTTAATAAAATTATAATTCTAAAGATTCTAATGAGAATTGTGAACAGTGAGTTTAATTGTGTCAGTCTCGATTATTGTTGGTTCTCCTAAATATAGTAAAACAATATACATGATGCTAGAGACAGGGTGGCTTTGTGTTTTCCTCTGGTGAGTGTTAAAATAATGACCTTGGGACTTAACTCTAAGTCACTAAATTTAATCTAGCCGTTAACAAGTGCCGTTATTTTAGGAAAGGAGCTACCGTTAACAGGAGTGGTTGTAGGGGTTATGTCGTTGTGAGGGCTACTCAGCGGATTGCCCCTCAACTGTAAAAGGTCATAACTTCTGGATTGAAGGTAGTCAGAGCTAGACGAGTCCTTTCCGACCCCAGTTTAAACAGATAATTCTCCACAAACTATCGCTAAGGTAAGACCCGAGTTTCTGGGGGTTTTCCGGACCTGTTAGACAGAGAACTGGGCAGTAGTGAGTCCTAAGAGTTGTGAGGAGTGGGCGGGACTTACTATTGGTAGTAACAGACATGGCGTCCCTGGGTGGGCTCGACCCTAATGAGTAGGAGGGCCTTACTTTGACCAAGTCAGTAAAAACAGACGAGAGGGTCTGAATAGCTCACTTGGGAGACCAGCTCTTAGGGAATAGAGTTGGGAGCGACTGATGAGGCTTATCAGTCGCGACCCTTGCAGTGACTGTACAGCGTGCAGGCGAGGGAAAAGCTTCAGCTGAGGATGAACGATCGCATCCAGAAGGGAAGCCAGTAGCCAACCTAGCCTAGACCCATCCCTGCTCTAAGGTACCCTGAGAGGCTTTGGGGGATAGGCGACTCGGAGACAAAGACAACCATGGATGCTGCAACTGAAGCAGCAGGGCTCACACCAACGTCGAACATGGAGCTGGATACCAGCCCCGACAGAACCGAGAGGGAAGAACGACTTCGCCTCTCCCAAAGTGGGTTACGGCAACTTCCAGTGAGGCTGATACTGCTGGGCGACGGGTACAACACCTGGACGACACCAAATCAGCAGATGCTCTGCGAGGCCCATCTTGCTGGAAACCCAAATGGATCACGAATCCTGATGGAAGTGACATTGGAGAATCAACAGATCTACTTATGCCCCAAGCTCAAACACAACCACCGGCTGATGATCGCCCGGTGCCCGGTGAAAATCGTCAAGAGGACGGAAGTTCAAGAATGGCTGGAGTGGTTCGCCGGCCTCCTGGAAGAGTGGCCTGACGGCCAACTACGGATGATGGATAGCCCGTCTGAGAGGTACGACGGCATAGTAAAGCTGGTGGCATTGGCTGCCGGTGTGGATGGGATCCTGGTGAACCATTTGGCCCGACAAACGTCCCGCCACCCCGAGTACACGGACGTCCTGCAGAAGATCGGACTATACAAGAAAAAGAGAGAAGAGTACCAAGCACGGGACCGTGTGGACTCGGAGGTGGCTGAACCTCCGTCACGGCAGGATAGCCGAAACCCGTCCCCTCAGCCGGGACTCCCCCTAGTAGATCTGACAGGGGACGGTGATGGAGAGATCCAGGGTGAACTCCCTGGGCCGTCGGGTAAGGGAGAGCCGAGCGGAACACCGGCTTGGGAGCACGAGATAGAGCAGTGGGATAAAATGATAAAGGAATGGTCCCTCTGGAGTGAACCAAAAAACAAGCCCCTGCCGCAGGCCCACAGCACGGAGAGAAAGGCACTAGCTTCACCGCCGCCACCATCAGGAGACAGCTCGGACGACGAGGAGAGCGACGCGGACAAGGGCAAAAGAGGGACTTATAGCCCCAAGAAAAAGACTCAGAAATCAAACACCCGGAAAAGGTCCCGAGAACTGCCCCCGCTGCCAAAAAAAGCACTCAACATCAGAATGCAGACTGGGCTCAAGGTGTATCAACTCGTCGGAGAACCTTGGGAAATCGAAGGTGATGGGCTGATCGTATTCACAGATGAGAGATACAAGGTCCACAACCGAAAGCTCAGGTCAGAACTTAAACTCCAGGCTGGGGACGATTACCAGAAGGATCTACACCGGCTGAGAACTACGGGCAGCAAAATGACGGATGGGGAAGTGGTCACATTGAATGGCTACAACCTGACCTATGGGGAGATTATCCTGGTCCCTATCGACGCTTACAAGAAGGGAAATAACCTCGAAGATTATCGGAAAAAGATGTGGCACGGCCTGGAGCGAGGCCTCATAACCGCCCACAACCGACGGATGAGAAGGGTCGTAGTGAGCGTGCAAGGACTAAGGTCACCGGATCTGCGGGGAGACACCGCTCAGTCGGTCGCGGAGAGAGGGGTGGTGTCCATAGTCGCAACTAACAGTCACTTCTTCTCTATCCATGAGGTGGTGGTAGTGGTTGACCCCTACCTACACCAACTTCAGACCGAGCAGGGCGTGCGGAAAGCGGCGGAAACGGAGAGGCAGTACCGCGCCGAACGTCAACCTGCGGAAACCAACGACCATCCCCAGGAGATCCCGAGGAGCGACCCCCCGGACGATACTCCGGTTGGACCAGCTAAAGTCATCAAGGCGGCGAAAGTAAGACTGAGAGCATATCCAGTCGAACCGGCAGACAGGGCAGCAGAATACATCCGGAAGCTCTCAATTGAACCAGAAGACGAAGGACAACAAAACTATGATGTGGACCGGCCAAAGGAGGGACCGCAGGCGAACGCGGAGGACGGAGTTACAAAACCAGCAAAGATTCAGCCGTTGAATGCCCCCTGGGGTACACCCCTTCGACAGTCGCAGTTCAGCGACATCAGCGACCCAGAGGAAGAGAGCGAGCACGAGAGCGCTTTCTCTGACCCAAGACTCCCCCTGGTCAACTACAAGCCACTCCGAACGGGCCAACATCGAGGAACGAAGAATGAAGTGGAGGTGTATGACATCGAGAGAACCTCCGAAAGACTGGCGAGAGACATAACCTGGGGCCCGGTTCAAGCCAAAGATGGGAGACGGGCGTATGTGCCGGAGGTCGACCAGACCGACTATCAGGTACCACCAGAATGGTCCGGCCGCCTGGAGGACCGAGTTACCCTCGGGGTCGAGGCGACCGTGGGAGAGTGGGCCAATATTCTGATGGCGCCCTCCCGCTCCACGCTGGCGGTGTACAATTCCCTGACTTCCAACTTCAGGATGAACTACATTGGGATCATGCACGACGTGATGCTGAGGCGTCTAAAGAAAGCCGCCTTCAAGCACTCCCGAGAGACCCGGCAAAGGCTGGATGAGGTGTCCGCCGACGAGGAAGAGCCACCAGAAACCTCAGTAGGGCCATCGCCACGGAGCCCTGTGGCTCCTGGGACGGAGCCGACTCCGCCGGTTGCCACCGGTGCCGGCCAGGATGCCTATGCTGAGCTCAAGAACCTCAGACTGGTGATCAGAAGAAAAAATGGGAACGAAAGCAATGAGGAATATTTGAAGGATGTCTGGCCAACAGTATTGTCTACCACCACCCATGAAGGGGCTAAGAAGCTATGGCTGACTAGTGTGACTGCGGACCCGATGGTCGGATCAGAATCCGCCCAGAGTAACTACGAGCGGTTGGTGCTGGAAGACGCGGATGACGAAGAATCTCAAGTGAAAAGAGCCAGGGGGCGGCTCGACAAAGGGAGTCGGTTGGAACCCCTCTGGCACACCCTCAAGCACACCATCCCCCCGGCAAAGTATGTGAAAGTGCTGC
Source organism: Poecilia reticulata (assembly GCF_904066995.2). NCBI lineage: Eukaryota > Metazoa > Chordata > Actinopteri > Cyprinodontiformes > Poeciliidae > Poecilia > Poecilia reticulata. The sequence goes on from NC_088835.1 coordinate 5,945,107, forward strand.
GTGACGTGACGAGAGGCCGGAGGGGAGAAATAGTGTTTGTAAAGATGCCAATTAGAGGCACCACAGTCGCCCAGATGGATGTGGCCGTGAAAGGATTCGACCTGGAGCAGCAGTACTACGAGGAGAAGAGGAAAAAGGAGGCGAGTCAGACGGTGAAACCGACCAACAAAACCACCGCAAAGCCTCCCCCCAACTTCCAAGGAGGACCGTCACCCAGCTACCAGGGCAGGCCACCGCCCAACTTCCAGAACAGAACGTTTCAGCCAAGACCACAAGGACCGCAAGGGAGACCAAGCGGCCAGCCAGCACCCCCGCGCCAGCCGAGGGGAGGCCCCTACCTCTCGGAGGAGGAGTACAGAAAATTAAGCCCTGAGCAGAAAACGGCTCTCCGCGTTGCCCGTGAGAATGGGACCGGAGGGCCGCCACAGTAATGACGTCCAGGTCGCGGGTCACGCTAGAGAATGCCTACTGGGAGGGGGACGAGATCTACGCGAGAGTGGAAGGAGTACCCTACCTAGTGGACACTGGAGCAGAGGTGTCGATGACCCGCAAAGACCTAAAAACAACAGGACACCTAAAAGTTCAATTTGCCAACGGAAAAATAGAGAAAATGCCATATGGAACCTGGAAAGGAGTGGTATGGATCAAAGGTCCATACAACCTCCTCACCGTCAGAGACTTGGACGAAATAAGTAAGAAAAAGTGTAATCATCGTGCTCTCGAACGAAGGTTGACAAGTCTAAAAGCCAGACTGGTGAAAGTCGGCCCGACACAGACAGGACCAGAAGCGCAAGGCTGGTACAAACCAGTGGATATACCAGCAGTGACAGGGCAGAAAATCGAAGAGAGTGACTTCTCCCCGGCCGGGAAAGAGAAGTTGCTTAAGATCATCGCCTCGGCGGAGGTGGCCAGATTCAAGAATGACTGCGGAGATTTGGGCCAGAGGTTCGTGCACCAGATTGAAGGAGGGGTGCACCCCCCTGTGCGGCAATACCCCCTGAATCCAGGAGCAGTCGAAGAAATGGACAAAATAGTGAAGGAGCTGAGTTCCCTGGGAATCATCAGAGAGGAACTCAACCCTATCACAAACAGCCCCATTCAGGCGGTGAAGAAACCCGAATCGGCAGGAGGGGGTTGGAGGCCAGTAATCAACTTTAAGGCTCTGAATCGGAGAACGGTGGCAAATAGAGCCAGCCTGATCAACCCACAAGGCACCCTTAAGACGCTACGAGTCAAGAAATTCAAGTCCTGCATCGATCTGGCTAATGGATTTTTCTCTCTCCGCCTCGCGAGACAGTCCCAGGGTAAGACAGCATTTACCCACAAAGGCAAGAGCTATGTTTGGCAGAGATTACCCCAAGGCTATAAAAATTCACCGAACGTTTTTCAGTCAGCCGTGATGGAAGTACTGGGAGACGTGGGGGCAACTGTGTACATAGATGATGTTTTTATTGCCGATGACACCGAAGAAGAACACTTGGTGAGGTTACGGACTGTGATCGAGAACCTCACCAAGGCAGGCCTAAAACTGAACCTCAAGAAGTGCCAGTTCGGACAATTCCAAGTGAATTACTTGGGGTTCCAAGTCACGTCGGACTTGGGACTCTCGGATGGGTACAGGGACAAGTTAATGGACATTCGGCCCCCTCAGTCAGAGAATGATCTGCAGAAGATACTGGGACTGTGCAACTATGTTAGGGACCACGTACCCAACTACCAGAAGTATGCCAAACCATTGTATCACTGCCTGAGGAAAAAGGAGGAGGACGAAGACGCAGGGCAGAGGCAATGGGTTTGGACGGCAGCAAACCAACAAGATCTGGAGGAATTAAGAAAAGCAATCCAAGCTGCCGTGAGACTGGAACCGAGGAGTTTGTCAGCACGAATGGTGGCAGAAATCAGCTGTGAAAACGACGACGCTATGATCAAAGTGAGTAACGAGAATGGAGGCCTGGTTACTCTGTGGAGTTACACCCTGACTTCTGTCGAGAAAAAGTACCCACAAGAAGAGAAAGAACTAGCGGTACTGGCACGATACTGGAGTGTGCTAAAAGACCTGGCACAAGGGCAACCGATCAAAGTCATCACACAGAGCCAGGTCCACAAGTACCTACGCAAAGGCACCGTCGAAAGTACTAAAGCAACAAACACCCGATGGGGAAGATGGGAAGACATCTTGCTGGACCCAGAGCTTGAAATCGGGCCAGCACAGCCCCCAAACAAGAGACGACCGCAAGAGGCGCCTGAGACATCGGAGCAGCCAGAGTGGACACTCTACACCGATGGATCAAAGAAAGGGTCGGACCACGTGGCCTACTGGGGGTTCATCCTGAAACAAGACGGTACAGAGAGGTACAGACAGAAAGGGAAAGCCCCCGGCAGCGCCCAAGTCGGAGAAGTCACAGCAGTGTTGGAAGGAGTACTGGAGTTGACCAAAAGGAAAATCAAGAGCGCCAGGTTAGTGACGGACAGTTACTACTGTGCTCAGGCCCTGAGAGAGGACCTAGCCATTTGGGAAGAAAATGGTTTTGAAACAGCTAGGGGCAAGCCGGTGGCCCATAGAGACTTATGGAAGAAGATTGCTGAACTAAAGATGCAACTAGAGCTCCAGGTGGAGCACCAGCGAGCCCACACGCATGAGGGAGCTCATTGGCGTGGAAATGATGAAGTGGACTGTTATGTCCAACAGAGAAAAATTGTCTTTGTCGGAGCCGAGAAGTGGGACACTACTCCCAGAGGACGGGAGGTCCCAGAAGAATACGTGGATGAGGTCGTGCGGAGCGTGCATGAAGCCCTTGGACATGCAGGCGTACGGCCTACCCGTAAGGAGCTGGATGAGCATGAGCTTTGGATCCCAGTGAAACAAGTCCAACGCGTGCTACGGGGCTGTGAAGTATGTGGACAATACAACGCAGGCCGCCGAGGGCAGCGGTTGGAAGGATTGACCATCAAGAGCACGATTCCCTGGGGCTCAGTCTGCATGGATGTAGCAGGCCCCTTGGGAATAACGGGAAGAAAAGGTGAGAAGTACCTTTTAGTGCTGGTGGACTCAATGTCGGGATTTGTAACTGTAAAAGCAGCCAGGAAGGCTAATGGCAACAGTGTTGTCGGCATGCTGGAACAAGTGTGCAGCGTCCTGGGAATCCCAAAGGAGCTACGTACGGACAATGGGACTCATTTCCGTAACGCGCAGGTTGACCAATGGTGCCAGAAGTTTGGCGTGATAAGAGTTTATTCACCCCCTTACACCCCTCAAGCCAACGGGGTGGTGGAGCGGACCATTGGATTAGTCAAAGGCTGGATAGCTAAGAATGCTAACGACAGCAGCTGGAGCACCGTGGCTGTGGAAATAGGGCGGGCCCTGAATGACAGAAACAGAGTCGACAGGCCCGCCCCATCCATGGAACTCAACCAACGACCGTTCGCCACGAAGGAAACGGGGCGGGGCTCCAGCGATAAAAAGGAGAAGCTGACGCCCAAAGTGCCATTCAGAGTGGGACAGCGGGTGTGGATCAAAGCAAGAGAACAACCTGTGAACGCAGCAGTAAAACCTAAGTTTGAAACAACAGACACCGTTAAGCAAGTACTGGACCGGAATACGGTACTGCTGGAGAAACGGGGGATCCAAGGAGTTGAGCAGCTCAAGCCAGTTCCTGACTAGAGAGAAATAGAAGCCGGTGAAATGGCCAGTGCATCATGTATCGTTCCACCCTATCTCGGACTGGCCACCGTGAAAGGGGTGGTTGTAATTAGGAGAACAACTTCAGGGATCTGGGCAGGACGAGCCCTGAAGAAATTGGATTGGGCCAAAAATGGAGTCCTGTCAAACGAACCTGAAATGCTGAAGTGGAGTAGCACCAAAGACCGTTGCCCAGTATGTCTAACAGTCCTCCAGCTCCCCCTCACCTGGGAAGGACCAGGCCGCGACAAACCCTGGCGGCAGGAGTCAACGGCGGACGGGCTGCGAAGCCTCCCCGTCTCCCCGGTTTCGGTTATAAGCATTACGTTTTGCGGAAATTGCCGAATAGGATACCTGCCACGAACCCGGGTGATAAATCAATGGGGATGGCGAGAAGAAGAACCAAAAAGATGCCTCTGCCAGTGGGACGGAGAAAAACTGATCTACTGTGCGACCTGCGAGGAACAAATCCGCAGGGACGAGGTGACAGCAGCGGGACAGGCTGATGGCTGGCAGGTGAGAAGATACTACAGCTCCCTAAGATTCTTCCAACCTTGCGTGGGGGCCCAACCCACTTATGGGAGCCCCATACCCTCAGTATATTGGCCTCCAGGACCTTCAGCTCCCCCTAACACCCCAGAGGGACCCTCGGTCAGAGAGGACTGGATTTGGAGAAAGGCGGAAGGGCCGCATGACTTTCTTTGGGAGTCTGTCCACGCTGCATGGCCCTATGATCCTGCACGAGCAGGCCTGTCCTTCCCGCCAGTGAACACCTCATATTCCCCAGTCATTTTCCGAGTGCTGCGGCCTCAGACAGGCCCCAATTCTGTAGAAGAATTAAGTTGGCTTCCGGATGACACCTTAGCACAGGCAGTGAACGGAGGCTGGACGGGCCCCTGGGAACTGACTACCTGGGCACATCTGATTTTGGAAACCATCAATGACTGCACCATCCCGATAGTGGATTTGCCGGACGTGCCAAGAGAGGGTGAGATACGCACGTCGGATCTGTACTATTGCACCACTGAGCTGGATGGGTGGGGTAGCAACGCAGCAAGACCCAAGGAGAAGTCGGCCCTGTTCCGTGTAACAGCAGAATGCAACTTTCGTGACGGAGTCCTGCAGGTCCCAGGAGGCGTGGCCCATAGAGTGAAGACGCCCTCTGATCCTGACACTACCCGTTCGGTTCAACTGTCAGTGCTGATGCTCACCATTCCATATAAAGGAGTCTATTCGGTGGGAGCAACAATCACCGTGGTCTCGGACGACCAGGTCTACCCCACTGTGTCCTGTACTGAGCCAGAGAAGCCAAGAAGAAGACTCGGAGGCGGCGCTTGGCGGTCGCTCTCCTCCACTTTTGCACGAAGGAAGAAAAATTAAAAAAAAAAAAAAAAAAAAAAAAAAAAAAAAAAAAAACTGATGGATACACCGGCAGAAGGGGTCAGGTCGTCAAGTCTACGAATCAGCGAAAAGATAAATATCAAAATGGGAAGAAGTATTTTATAAGCAAATTATTTAAAGTAGGAACAGAAGTCTGGTCCGGACTCTCAGACAAAGGACCCTTTCTGAAACTCCCAAATAGTTCAATCTTGTTGGATACCCCTCGAGAGGACTTTACCGAATCCTACCCGCTTTCGGAGGCTTATTTCCTTAACCACCTCGTCTATGTTCGACCCACAAATCTACAAGAGGTGAAGGTAGTACGGGGGAGTGAGGAGGCAACGCCACGGCCGTGGCATGACTCATATTTCTTCCTCCCTGCGGAGTTCCCGATTTGGAAAGGGAAAATGTCTCCAGAGGCCATCAATCACACAGGGAGTACGCCGACCTACCAGCAACGACTCCCGTGGATCTTTAACACAGTAAACCTGCCATTGGGGGGAAAAGAAATACAGGTGCGATGGGGACCCCATTATCTGGAACCATTGCAAGGCCTGTACTGCGAGATATCAGTGAATGGCGTGATCATCTGGACTACGTCACCAGGTATGGCCAGAGCTGTGGTGAAAATGGAAGCAAACCCAGAAGATTTCATTTTCAATAATACCAGACTCCCACTAAAATTGGAACTAGACCGAGTTTATCCCAACCCGCCACACCTGAAGATTTACACTCCACCACCGTGGGGATACCGCACACGACTGACGTTACGTGGGCAATCGTTGTGTACGTACGTCACAATGCCAGTGCCGCTAGGCTACAAGCATGAGGCCTGGCAGGATCAGGCACTAAGAGAAGGTACGATCCAAGGCCCATTTCCTCGGCCAGATAGTTGGAGAGTATTTCTGTGGAGGTGGGTGTGGAGGGGGTTGGAACCTAAGTTGCCCTACCCCTCTCCAATATATAACTCGCTGCTACAAGGACGAGCCACCAGACGTGCAGCTACAACCGCAGGACGTCAGCGACGCCCTAGAGCCTTAGCAAAGATCGGCACCGCACATGGTACGACAGATCCCAGACTACCACTGACCTACGCTTTGAAGAACCCAAAATGGAAGACACCCGCTTAAGACGAGTGGGGACAAGAGCGAGTTTACTGGATGACCTTACGGATTCGGATACCACCACAGACGACGAACCAGACACCCCTGAACGACCCTTGCTACGAAAAACGACTACGAGAACGAAAATACCACTTTGTATTAAAGCTTTGCTTACGCTTTTGGCTCTACTAGTTACTGCTACTATTCTCATCGCCATCCTGTACTTCATAGGAGTTGGGCCATGGCACCTTACGCATACAAAGGTTACCTATGGTCGCTCCAAGTACTTCACTTTCAATTGTTGGAATACCAGTACCACCTCTATTTTTGTGCCATGGGACAACGAGTCTTCTGTTCATAACCAAAGTCAATTATTCAAGAAGGAAAACGGGAAAAAATATGTGGAAAGCAGAGCTTATAATCTAAATGACTCCATGATTGATGACCTCCTAAACCGCACCTGGGAGATCTACAGCTACAGCCTCCTCAAAGATGGAGTGATCTGCTGGGTAAGGATCATGCATCAGAAAGAGCGACAGACGGCCCGATGCAACTGGATCCATCCAGACCACGGCATGCCAGAATGGCATTGCAACAGAGCCTGCCGACCCCTGGCGCTGGCACCGTCCCAAGGATACTGGGACACCGAGGTGATTTATTCGGCCCCACACAGGTCCTCAGGCTGCAGGACTTGGCTCCCACGGAAGGAGTTTTGGGGAGATTATCATCTGAATTGTGAAGAAGACGAAATTGACACCGAGACCCTGTATCAGAACCGAACTGCTAGTAACAGCACTCGGACACGACCGACGGGGCAACCAGCACAGCCCGTCTGGGAAAACATCACAGCCTTCCTGATTAGACAGGGACCCAGACGGTTCATGTATCAGGCTGACCAGCAAGAATGTTATAAGACTAAATTTGGTGTCCTAAATGCATGCCTATGGAACAAATATGTTAGTTGCACCGGACAAAATCACATAGTTTTGGCTCTGAAGGAAGATTGGTCATTCTCGTGGACCCGAGCCAGAACCGTGCAAACAGAAATAGAACCTTGGTTGAATGACTCGTTTCCCTGGACTGGTATAGCAACAGATCAAGTATTCTTCATAGGAGATTTCCCGGAGGGGGCAGTTCGCTCCCCTGCCGGGTTGAAAGGACCGCACTTTGCTGACATGCGCACACAACCACTTCCAACTCCAGATGACCTCCTAAATGCCCCTAAGGACCAGTTTGCACAAATTGATGAGTGTGTAGCCCGACGCATTTTTGATAGCCTTAACGACACAGAATGGGTGAAGACGATGTCCTCCCCGCGATGTGACCTATGGCAAACCAGCAACACCTTCCACGCTGCATGGAAATATCACTGCCCGAGTCCTGACACCTTCAAAACAGCGAAACTCGTCCTCCGTGCCTGGTACGAGGACTACCATCGTGCCTGGGATTGGGAGTGGTGGGGACTTCAACAGGAAGAACTGCAAGCTTGGGTTCTGCCTTGCCTCAATGTGTCCCATAACTATTGGATTAAATACCAGTACATTGCCACTGTCTACTCTAAAGATCGGATGATTTGGCCAGGTATTTTTTGGAGACCCGACAACTACGTCCTCCCAAGGCCCTGGCGCATGACTTGCAATGAAAACAAGACCCAATGTACCATTGGGCTGGCAAGAAAACCATGTCAGACAATCCCGGGTTGGGAAGATTACTGCACGGAACATTATGCGGATGAATATGACACCCATGCATCTGATGTAGTTTGGCGAAAGATTGCAGGGACATGGCGAAGAGCGATCGTAAGGGCAAAAACCTGCACTGATGCGATTTTGGGATACCAGCTACAAAAGCGCAAGAAGATTGTAGGTCTCCCTGTCCCTGCCATCCCCGACACTCTCATAGCCATCGCAGAAGGCCATGCATTCCGGAAAAGTCTATGCGACGAAGAAATGGACCATGGTTTTGACTGGGTAGGCCCTAACCTTCTCTATTCTAATCTCACCTGTAACAGTTCCAAGGAAGTGTGGCAGAAATGTGGAACGGGTGGCCAACAACATGCGTGTTACTGGTACGAGACTTTGGGCTCTACCCTGACTTCTACTGTTATGGATGTAGTTGAGGAGGTTGGAAATGTGGTTGGAGGAGGCTTCAGTATTATCGAGCATTGGTTGCTAAATGCTTTGAGCATGTTATGGCCATATTTGCTGGGCTTCCTGGGCGGAGCCATTGCCCTAATCCTGGGAGTGGTTGTCGTGAAGGAGTGGCTAAAAATGCTTTGCAAACGCGAGAGGAAGGACTACCGGCCCCTCCCCCCAGAGGAGGAGCCTGTTTCAGCATAAGAGGAGGCTGCCGGGAGCCAGCGAGCCATTCGCCGATCTTCACCACTGCAATCAAGACTGGACCTAAACCAAGAGACAAGAAGGGACGACATGGAATTCAATTCTTCAACCAACTTCTCTCTTCCCTCTACACTTTTCGCACCCATCCAAGTGAGTACCACTGAGCAACTCGGATTTATCCTGGCCTGGGTTGTCTACTGCCACACTGGGTCCTGGTCCACCGGACAGCTCCTGAGGGTGCTTGTCTCGGTTCAAGGGCTCATCAAGATCATCCTACGCCCAATCTTTTTGGGGCGATGGGATCTCGCACCTTCCCTCTTCGCCTGCTACCTAATGGGTAGGACCCGCATCAACTGGCAACACATATGTTTTTCTTATATTTCCATACGACCTAGAAGCTTATTTTAAATCCCTGTTAAAAGTGACATTCAGTCAGTGATCGTCATTTTAGTTCAGTTTTCAGAATCTCTTGCATTTTCTCCAGTAAATCATGAAAGCAACATTCATGACTTTTTAATTTTCTACATCCCATCTTTTCTATATCCTTTGAGTTCCAATATAATGTCTTTTCCAACTACATAGAATCATTTAATAATTTATTTATATATATATATATATATATATATATATATAATATAATATATATATATATATATATATATATATATATATACACAAAGTGTGAGTGTGAGGCCAATTAAACTCATCTGGACTGACGAGCATTTGAATGTTTTAAGCGCCACAAACCCAAAGTAGTCAGCATCATGGCCGCTCCGCTTTGATGCCTCCCTGAAGAAGCCTCTTCAACACATCTGAAGAAGAGAGGTCATGAAGGGGGCCGTCTTTTGTGTTTACAATTTACAATTCTCTTGATCTACATGGCCGATTGCTAAGGAGAGGTAAACGAAGAGAGAAAAGGAAGGACGTGGTTCCCCCTCGCTCTTCAGTATGGATTTGAAGAATCAAAACGTGGGTTTTTGCCTCGAGGCCCTCATCCAGCCGGCTTTCATGAAGAAAGAGGCGTCATTAAACCTCATCATCCCCACACACGGCAGAGCCACGAGAAAGGAAGGTAAATTCAAAGTGTGTATAATCACTGAGCTGAAAGAAACATTTACCATCACAGCATGGCTAGGTAATTATTGTGATTATTAATATTTGCCCCCATTTTTTTATGTCACAGCTCCTCAAAGATTATCAGGAAGATTTCCAAAAACTCAACCGATTCACAATAATGAAGCTTCAAGGTTCAATTAGACCTAAACTAGGCTATTGTGAAGGTCAAATGTTTTTATTTTACTTTCCTAACACTCAGAAACATCCAAGTTTTCAAAAAACTTCATAACACACTTCTGTATATTAAAAAGTTGTCCCCACCAAAGAGCATTAGCTTCAGTCTGCAAACCCACAGACGATGCTACAAAATATGTAAAGAAACATGGGCTTTAGAATGTGTCTTTATCCACTATTCAATAATTATTACATTCATCTAGCTTAAATGCTGCTCAAACCTCCTGGTTTTAGATGACCAGGAGTTCTGTGGCAGAAAATGTTATCAGATAATATAATTTTTTCATCATATGAAAATCTGTAATGTTTCATGTTACTCACATCATCGATTTTGATGTTTCCCCTGCAGTTCTTGTTGGGTTTTGCAGTGGTTCCTTTTGTCTTTTTGTTGTCAGACATATTTCCATTTCTTGCTAGCTATGTTAGCTTTTGGAACATAGCAGAATAATGAATTTGACTGGCAGCCAATCAGAAAATGAGCTTACATTTTTTTAAATAAATTACTTTTTTTACATTTTATTTTTTTTAAAAATATGATTGAATTATAGATATGGGATTAAATAAAAAAAACATTTTTTTTTCATCTTACCTCCAACTTTCTGAAGCCCCCACAGCACCCCCTGGCAGCCTCTCACTTTGAAAAACACTGACTTCATCTACACTCTAGGAAAGGTTAAACGAGGTTTACTTGCAAAAATAAGAATGTGAAGATAATCGGTAGTTTCTTCTTGGGCTCGGCTGTCAGAAACAGACGGCTGAGTGAGTAACTGGAAGGACAAACAGGAAGTGAAGGATCACCCACCTGATGTGGTTTCCAGAGATCCTCTTCAGAGACTGACAGATCAGCAAACTTTAGTCCTCTGAGTTGTAACTGTTGAGAGTCTTTGTCTGAATCTTCGTTTACCAGGGATTGTTTCACCTGCGGGACTCTGTGGAACACAAAACTCTACATGTTGGAAACTAGAAACAATTACTTCAACATTTGTTACATTTTCACCTTCAACCGTTTGCCTTCACACTGCTCTCTGTCAAACACACAAAACCAATAGAAAAACCTGTTCCCACCCTCGCCTGTGGGGGCGCTGCACCCAGAACCACTGAAGAAAACGACACGAAATCTTCAGAATACATAAGCGTAATTTCCTTCTTAACAAAAGTGGCATCAGACTTTAGCGGCTGCAGGATTTCTTTTATGTCTCTGGTAAAAGATGAGTTGTTTCTTAGACTTTTATTTGCATTTACCCAGAATGCCCTGCGCTGTAATCCGCTTCCTACCTTTGGAAACTTTTCCGGTCCTCTTGGATCCACATATGCATTCGCCAGAGTTCACTTCACTCAAACTGAGACCCAAGTTTGGAGGCGGACCAGAGGCGATTCACGCGTCCCCAAACGAACCGGACGTTCAAGACAAACGAACCGGAGTTCGATTAAAGCTGACTGAGCTGGGCTGGTTTGGATGCAGCCTGAAGTGTTATAAAACAGCTGCACTCTTTCTTTTCCTCAGAGCAGGTTAAATATAGCACAAAGGTACCCGGACGTTCACTGTTCAGGTGTGGGTTGAAGAGACCGGGGTGCCAAGGCAACATGGGAACACAGGCAGGTATCAAGCAGGTTTCCATGTGTTCCAATGAAGCTAGAAGTAGCTTCCTGGTGTCTGTTTTCTAAGGTAAGCCCAGAATAACTCTCTTTCCTTTAGTCTAATGTTCCTTTTTCACTGACCAGAAACACGCGACTTTTTTTTTAGCAAGTTTGTTAAATTTTTATACGTACGATGAGTGTTCTATGTCCCAAACCAACTTAAGAACTGGGTAAAAATAAACTGCATGAAGCTTTTTTTTTTGTTTCTGTGTTGTCGGTTTTTACACCCAGGCAGAACATAGACAAACCCAATATTATAAATATTATAAACCATAAACCATATTATAAACCATGTTTCCTTTTTTTTATTTTTATTTTTACTTCTTTTGTTGGCTTATTGGGGCTCTCTCACCACATTTATTAACATAATCAGTCGCAGACGACGGATATACAGAGGCTTTAAAAAGTTCAAAACCAGTTAAATTTACCCTTAAGCCATTCCTATGGGTTAAACTTCTTTTAACAAGATGCCAAACAAAGTGCTCTAGTGACCAAACTGTTCAGTATGGTGCTGATTTCCATCCCAGCCACTTCACACTTGGCTCCAGTGGAAAGCTGGAGATCACGGTCTGATGGAGCCAACAGAACCACATCATCTGCAAAAAAAAAAAAAAAAGAAAAAAGGCAGTGGCCCGAACCGGAGGCCACTAAAACTGATCCCCTCAACACTTTGGCTGCGCCTCGAAATTCTGTCCGTAAAGATCATGAACAGCAGGGACGACCTTTGGCAGCAGAACCGGGTCCGACTCACTGCTGGCAGCCTGGAGACGGGAGCGTCGGACTGATCACCAAGGAGACCATTTGATAAATAAAACTAATGATTTTCACTTAAACTGCAAATAGCCAATTAGAGGAACAATAACAGGAAAAAAAAAAGTTGCTCAAAACACATCACGGTTTAATTTCCTGTTTCAAAATAAAAGCTCTCCTTGTTAGTTTTATTTAGCACTAATTCACAAAAAAGTTATCTGAGCTTTAAAAACAAGTTCTTTCAATTATGGCTTATGGAGCACAAGACATTTTTGGCTATAAATTGTTCGGAAAAGTGTTGAAAATGGCAAAATGATACATAAATATACTTTAAAAAAAAGGAGCATTTTGTTTGGGTTCATTTAAAATAAGATTATAAACTAGCAATTAGTACTACTGCAAAGGTTCCACATGGAAGAAAATGGAACATTTGTGATCTCTGGTCAAAAAAAACCAAAAAAGCAAAATAAAATATATCAACCTAAAATATCAGCAACTCCTGCCCTGAATTTTAAATATAAGCCACAGAAAATCCTGCATGTGGCAACATCAGACAAAATATGAACATTTTGTGCATGTCTGTTTTTTTTTTAATTATTTTTTAAGAAACAGGTACCTTCAGTTCAGGTAACAAATACATGAAACATTGTTGTTGAAAATGCTGGGAACATGTTGGCCGTCACTGGAGAGTCAACCATTTCTTACAAAATCTCTTTTTTCTAAATCATTGCTGTGAACAGTCATCAGTTCTATTGCAGCTTTTATTGTTTTAACTTTGCCATAAAACTAAGAAAAGAAGCATAAACACTAAAGTGTGAGGTAACAAAAATTAGACACAGCTTGACACTGTTAAGCATTTAAAAATGTTAATTTGTGTTTTTTATACTATTGATCATCCTATGGAAATATTTTATTTTATTGAAAATAAAAATGTTTTCCAACTTTTTTCATTTTATTTTGAAAACATTTTTTAGTTTTTTCTGTTTATCTGATTCGACGATGCAAAGATAATAAAACAAAACATTCTTTTTGTTTCTTCCTTGAAACTCTTTTAATAACTCAGTTGATTTAATAAATATAAAAATAAAAAAGTTTTGTGCCCATAAAGTTAATAAAGTTGGAACAAGAACAGGCGTAGGTTTCCATGACGATGCCTTTGCTGCATACCAAAGTTTATCATGTTATAAACTACTGTCAAGTATTGAGGTGTTTAAACCTTTCCATCAACACACACACACACACACACACACACACACACACACACACACACACACACACACACACACACACACACACACACACACACAATCTGTCAACTTGCAAAAACGTGCAAAATGTTTAAGAAAAAGAAAAGGAAATGTAAGTTATGATGACTTCGTTAATGAGATGAACATGGGAACGGTACAAGAATGATTTCAAACACTCCTCCCAACTCAGTTATGGCACAGAACGCACACACACACACACACACACACGCACACACACACACACACACACACACACGCACACACGCAATCTTACAAAGGAGTGCGACAAACTTGTCGGCGCCCCTCGAAGGGTGACGCTACAGTTGATTTGGGAATTACAATTAGATTTATTATGTGGTCGCATGTGGCTGAGTTCTCCGTTTGTGTCGCTGGATTGGCTGCAGCGAGCGCCGGCGCCGTGGCGTTTACACCGCAGCACAGTCAGTGTGTGTAGCGTTACCTCACTCACACACACAGTGGAACAATAGGCCACATTTACTGTAATGGGCCACCAAAAATATAAAGACTGAGGGGAATAGTCAGGCTTTGGAAACAGAAAGCCTTGTGTTGGAAATTATTAGATTCTTGGAAGAAAAGAAAAAGTGAGCTCCATTTAGAGCAATGGAAATAGAAATGTATAAAGAACTACCTGTCCCACTGCTTTCACACACACACACACACACCCACACACGCACACACACACATAGCAAATAACACTTCAACATTAATCTGAAGTCTTTTTTTTTATTCATATATATTTTTTTTCAGATTGTCTCTCTCACCAAGTTGTACTGACACTTTTTAGAGCCAAAGCAGGCTAATAAATACAATGAAATGTTAAAACGCACAATTGAAATTTCAAATACAATACTCATCACAAAAAAAGAAGAAAAAACAAAAAGAATAAAAATAAAAATGTGTGTGACCGTGGAAACGTGTGCTCTGCCTCCGCAGGTCACGACTAACAAGAGCATGAGGTTTACCTTTTTTTTCTTTTTTCTTTGTCAAAAGAGACCAGAGGCGGCGTGGCCCGATCAGAGCTGCGAGAAACAAAGTTCGCTTAAATAAATGAAATAATAATAATAATAATAATAAAAAAATGCTTTGAAAGAAATGGCAATTTTAATGGAGCCTGGCAACACCGAGGCCCCCCTCAAAAAGAAATAAAACAATCTGATTTCATTTGACTAATTTGTAATGTTTTAAATCAAACAATAACTTCACATTAGTCAATAAAAAAAAAAAAAACAGAAAAAGTACATCAGAATTAATATCCAGTGCTTAATATGTGTATGATGCTGACAGAAATGTAACAGGAGCTAAAGCTAATGCTCAGTTCTAATAAATACAGATGGAAATGGTTGTGAGGAGAAATTTTGTCATGAAGCAGAAAATGAAAGAAATGTTTAAAAAGCACTCAGGGAAACAGTTTTTTGAAATGAAAAAAAAAAAAGATTTGACATATGAGTGAGCACAAATATTTTCCCCTCGGCATCATTATGGTGAGGAAAGCTCTGTCCAGCTAATTTTGAACTATACGAAAATACAACAGGTCATCGTTTTAGAATAACAGACCCGTTTAATTTTGCCTTTAAATGTATGAGTTTTCAGATATTTTCCACATTATTCTAAGAGGACGATTATAGCAAACAAGCTAGGAGACATTTTAGGACAAATTGAAAACACAAAACCTACAATAATCACATCTTTTTAGCAGAACCTCTCTGAGACGGCTCTCCCACCTTTCGTCTGATTCTGAGTACGAACAGCTTCAAACATCCTTTTAGGACTCAGCAATTCTTAAAGGGGCAGGTCATGATTTTTTTAAGTGAGGTTCTGTTGAAAGGTGAACAAAAAAATGTTTTGGATAAATCCAGATTAGTCAAACCAGAAGACTGAAGTTAACGTCTAGTCCGAGAGGAGCAATGACAAATATGAACTTCTACCATCTTAAAAAGAAAAACAATCTTAAAAACAGTCCATGGGAATGTCAATTTACAAATGCCTAAACTGTAATTATGTTTCCACTGGACGCATATTTACAGTGATTTTCTTGAAGGTAGGAGGCGAAGGGACAGAAATATTCGTTTCCTGAGAGAAACGTATAGCGCTCGCAGAAACTAACTCACTGAAAACCAGGCTGGTGTTAATATAAACTAGCTCTCACTCAAACTGCTTAAACACCTTTCATTTTTCTGACTATGAATATCACATCAGGCAGCAAGTTTGAGCAGAACCATTTCACATGTTCCACTCTTTCTATATGTTTCACACAGGAAGCTAATCAGCAGCGCACGACCTCCGACCTCTTTTTTCTCATTTAAATATTCATCATCTACTTTAAAAAAAAAAAACTAAACAGTGTAGTTTATGGTAGAGATGCACCTTGATGAAGATTTTCTTTTTTTATTATTAACATATACACATACAGATTTTTTTTTAAATTAGATATTATTGTATTGTATCAGATATTATTATATTGTCATGTATAGTCTCAAGATAATTATAAATCACCTACTAAAATCCTTATGGATGCATTTATAGAGCAATAGTTTGTAAAAAACAAACAAAAAAACAAAAAACCATTTGGCTACATTGTAAGACATTTTGAGACAAGACCTGTCTTAAAACCTTAAGAGCCCGTTTTATGTTCAGCTCCTCTTGGACAAGCTAGCGCGCGCCGCCTCAAACTCAAACTAATCTGGATTTATAGTAAATAAGAGTCACGTAATTCAGGTAAAATATCAAGTGCTTCTAACCATTTAACAAACCATCACTTCAGAAATTATTAATTTAAGATGTAAAAAAATAAAAAGCTAAAAAGTACCTCTGTCCATAGCCTGATTTAAAGGGACGGTCATAAGTGCTGATACAGCACTACGCTGAGCTTCCAGCAAACTGGTTTGGCGTGAACCCAGTAGAACTACAGTTCTACTGGGTTTTTTTAATCTCTTTCTCTTTCTCACTGTTTATTTCTGTTTTTATTTTAATTATGTAAAGCACTTTGAAATGCCTTGCTGCTGAAATGTGCTATACAAATAAAATTTGATTGATTGATTGATTGATTGAAGGAACTCAGAGCAACATGGTTCATGAAAGCACCAGTGCAGTTGGAAATAAAATGAGCTACTCTGCTACGATGTGTCTCGAAGTGAAACAGATTCCTGGAGCAACACAAAGCTATGCGTTCGTGTGACTGGGGCAAAGCGTGATGAAGACGTGTCCTCCCTGAGCTCTGACTGTGACTGGATCAGGAGGGGAACCAGCATTTTACAGAAAAACAAGAACAAAAAAAAAAACAGTCTATCACACCAGATAGAAAAAACATGATTGTATAAGACTTTTTTTTCTTCGTTTTTTTTTTGCAGCATTGGAAATTAAGACTACAACATCCCGGGACAACGTGAATGTTTGGCACATCTGAAGAAAACTGTACAATGTATGGGTTTTTCCTTCCTTAATAATAATAAAAATAATAATAATAATAATTATAAGGGATTTAACTCCCTATATTTCAATGACAGTCTGAAAAATCCTATCTATGGAACATCTAAGAGTCCTACTTCTATGGAAACAAAGAAAAAAAACCCGACATTCACAAGCTGGCACATCATACCTGAGCTGGGATATTTCTTAAAAAAAAAAAAAACAACTAACAGTAACGTAATATAAGCAGTTTGTAAGGGGAGAAAAGGCTTAGCACTATGATGAAACTAAGGTAAGACTAAGAAAGTAACACAAATCAGAATTTATATTAAAAACTTTTGAAATTTCAAGTTCCGACAGTCCAGAGTTTGTACAGGCAGTGAGACCTGTCAGAGAGATCGATGGAACAGAAAACCAAACGGGGTCACAAAAAGTCAAATACGCCGTAATAGTAAAACTAACACACTCTTTTACACATTTAAGACCAAATAGCTGTCAAAGAGCATTTTGTGATGCGTGAAAAAAAACCCCATGCATGCTCTCTACAAACCACACCGCGTTATGATGCTCATTTGTTCGTTGTCTCGCTTTCTTTCTCTCTCGCTCTTCTTGTTCCTTTAACGATTGTCAGAGTGTAGGAAACTGCAGCTCCTTGTCAGCTCAAAGTCTGAATGATTGTTGAGGTCGTGTTCGTGGGACACCTTCTCCCTCGCCGGCCCCTTTTTCTTCAACGGGGCGCCTGTCAAGACACTGTTCCACAAGTCTTTCGGATCTTGCCTGGGCATGCTCGGTAGGAAGTCTGCCTGGAGGTCTCCGTGATGAACTTTGTTCTCAGAGTTCGTCTCTGGACGTAAAGGGAGTCGTTGTTTTTGTCATGGTTTTTCTTTTTTTACTCATCACCCCCCCGATCGTGGTCAGTTGGCGCTGACCACTTCCCGCGTCTCGTGCTCGCTGCTATAGTCCGATTTGGGCTCGTCCTCAAAGTCCTCGTACATGTCCATGTCGTCGTCTCCGTTTGCGGGGTCACCGGGGAGATCCATGGCGCCGACGCCCGTACCGTTGCTGCCACCGCCGCCGGGCTCGGACTTAACCCCGTACGTGCTCTGGATGACGGGGATGTTCGGTTCGGGGCTGGCTGACGTGCTCGAGCAGTCCGAGGTCAGATGTGGGGAGGGCGTCGCCGTTGTCGCCATGGTTATCGCGCCCGGGTAAACTCCAACGCCTCCTGAGCTGTTGCCCAGAGAAATCTGGGGTTGAGGCCTGAGATTTGAAAAAAATAGAATAAAATAAGGAGAGAGAAAGAAAACCCATGTTAAATTCTGGTGAACTACAACACACAACTTCAAACACATATCTTCGCCATGGTGGATTCTAAAAGTCTGTATGCAAATACAGTCCAGGTCAAAAACACAGACATCCTATTTCAGTTCAAAACTTAACATCTTTGCCGAGTTCTGAAATAATTTCGATTAAACAGAATCAGATTCACTCAATGGCTTCACTTCTGGAAGATTCCCCACTGTAAAATAATGAACTAAGCTTGTTTTTAATTGCCATGGCGACCTTTCACAGATAGTCAGACAGCGACATGAACTCCTCTAAGGCCAGATGTCTTAGCTTTTTGCTAACAAACAACCGTTGCTACAGTACAACCCAAACTCAACTGGCTCAAATGGTGACTTACTTTATAAGCTTAAGTCACCATTTGAGGTATAAATTGTTTTCGAATGTTACATGAAATGTGTATATCTTATAAAATTACACCCTAAAAGTGAAAGAGTATATGTGTTTTGCTTTAATTTGTTTTTTGTTTTTTTTTGCTTGTTTTACTGTAACTGCAAGCACAAGCACAGCATGGTCACTCATAGATTTTGGCTACATCAGCAGGCTAAAAATGGACTGGAACAATTTGGGGAGTTATAACAAAGAGAAAATGTAATTTATCTGCACTGAAGAACTAGAGCTATTTTATTTAATTTTCTCTTTTGTTCCATGTGTTGGTACATAAAAGCTGAAACCAGCATGCTAACAGGCTAGCCAAACAGAACATAGTTGGTGTTCTGCTGACAGATTTCCTAACATTTTGGCAGGGGCCTAGCTAACCTCTCTGGGGTTCAAGTATTCTCGTAAACTGAATACAAATCACAGTCAATTATGACAAGAGAAGGTGAGCTTACTTTTCTTTATAAAGAGTAATTCAAAACCCAGATGGATATAAAACTTTAACATGAAGAAGTTAATGGTAGCTTTAAAGTAAATTGGGATGTTTTTCTAAAAATTCTTGAATGTGAACCTGCTGTTGGGATTAAAAGAAAAGAAAAACAAACTTGAGTGTAAAGCTTGTCTTCCGGACCAGCCTGCCGCTAGCACTGAGCGCTACCTGCTAGCAGCAGGATGAGCTAATTAGCCTGCAGACATATAAATGGGATGAGGCTAAACACTGTTTAAACAAACGCACCACATGAAGCGGGGAAATCATTTCTCACCCAACATGTCTTCGCCTGTCCTCGTTGCCACATTAAGACGCCCCTGGTTTAGCTGTGTGGACTGTGCCATGAATTAGCGGCGCGGCTCTAACTGAAAGTCCAGGCCTCGGTTGAGCCTGAGCATTTTTTCACATTTACTTGACCACACACACAGAAAATGTGGCACTCAGCCTGTGACGTCTGCCCCGCTCTCTTTCCCCTCTCAAACATCTGCTTACATTTCATATTCCACTCTGTCTGTCTGTCTCTGGTTTCGCTGCCCGCAAGCACCCGCCATTGTCCTGATTTAATAAATGACGAGCTATTAAAAATCGCTCCCGATTCAAGCCGCGGCCTCTGGTAGATCCATCTCAAACTCAGACCACTGAGATGGCTTTAAACACGGCCGCGACTGGTTCCCATTAAAGACAATGCCACTGTTCCCCTCCCAGCCCCCTACCTTTCTGGTCTGACTATTCTCTTAAAAATATAATGTTCTTAAGCAAATGCTTGAAGGATTTCGCAGATGGAGCCGCAGTGGGCTCCAAACCTTCCATGAGGGTTCCAAGTGCAGCACACATGAGAGAATAAAGCCTCAAATAAAGTAATCGGATGTCATCGAAACATTTAGTAAAATAGCACAAATACTGCTCTGAGGAAAGAGAAAACATTTTATATGTTGATAGTTCATTTTTACCTTCTTGTATTACAATTTTTTTTTAAAAATACCTTCAAATGACAACATTTTGTACAGAAGTACATAAAAAAACAATAAAATGCAAAATAACCAAAGTGCTTATCATAAAGTATTTTGCCTAAATTAAATGCTCAAAGTTAGAATACTGATGTTTTAAAAATAAAATCCTTCTTTTTAAAATAAAAATCTGGATTGAAGTCTTCACAGACTGTATGGAGTACAGAGTAACATGATGCTGCCCCTCCCCTGCTTGTTTCTGCACACTCCTGATTTTTCACTTTCCTGTCACGACGGACAAAATTGTCCATTAGGGGGGAAATGGAACGATGTGAAAACTAATGGAAAATCGCACATCACTCTCATTAGAATGTTAACAGTAGTTAGCATGCTAGCAACAACGTTTAATGCAAAGGAGCAGAAAGCAGGCAGCATCACAAACAAAAAAAAGAAAAGTTAAGCATTTTGAAAGTAAATTTCAGTTGAAACATAATAAATAGTTTATATCTCATCTGCAATAGACTCTTGATGTCTTCATTTAAAATAAAACACAGATTAGTTGGTCCACTGGCTGAAGCTAGAGGCTATCAAGCGATACGTCTGCCATCTTAAAATAATTCTAATAAAAAATGTCGTAGGTTGTGTGAATGCTATTAATAACCTTTGTTACGTTTGAATTGAAATGCTTCTAACCTCTTTTAGGAAGAGCTAGCAAAAGGCTAGCCTTTAGCTTCAGCTTCCTGAACTGAACAACTAGCCTATGCTACTAAACGAAGGCCATGAGAGTTAGCTACTGAATGGAATGTCTAAAAGAAACTCTCACTCCAAACTCTCCAAACTATCACTTAAAAAAGTTAAAACATTTGATGACATTTAAAATATTAAGACTATTCAATAATTATTATTATTATTTTAGAAGCAGAACAAGTCATTTTAGGTTAAATGAAATTATGTTACAACATTTGTAATTTTAGCTAAGGTTATTGCACTGTGACAATCTCTGACCACGCTTTTTATTTACAATAAATGTGTGCAGCATTTTGTTACTCTAAGATCTTAATAGATCAGCATTTTGAGCTGCTTTTAATATGACGGGTGCTTTACAAATAAAATCGATTGATTGAATAGATCCCTAAAATGTGATTTTCTCGTCATTTTTGCGATTACGAGTACAAGCGAGGAATGACGTGTCACCTGAAACGTTAGAACTGGCTCAGAAAGCACAAAGTGAAACCCCAGCCACACTCACCCCACAAAGAACTGCCTCATCTCCTGACGCCGCGAGCGCATCAGCTGCTTGTACTCCCCGATGCGCAGCTTCTTGCCATCGATGATGCAGGTCCTCTTGGGCCGCGGCTTGTACTTGTAGTTGGGATATTTCTCCAGGTGGATCTTGCTGAGGCGGGCCTGCTCCTCGTAGTACGGCTGCTTCTCCTGATTGGTCATGGCTTTCCAGCGAGAACCTGAAACGCAGCGTTGGAATTTTTTTCTTTTCTTTCATATAACAATTAACTTGAAACATACAGTTTATGTAGAAATTAACTTTATATAAGAATGAAATAATAACATATTTAAAAACATATACATTTGTAATCTATATTTTGGCTTTCCTACTGTTTTTTGTTGTTGTTTTTTTACTTGAATGTCAATCTAGGGCAAGGTATTAGTTTTTTTTTATAAGAACAAAACAAAGCTTGAAAATGTTTGACTTTTGAAACATCAAAATTTCCACACGTTTTTTTAAAAGTCGAACATTTGTTAGGAAGAAGCATAGAAATGTTGAGATTAATGTCAGAAATTTCTAGGAAAAAACCTGGAAATTTCTGAGTTTGAAGAGGAAAACATGCGAGAAAAAACTTAGAAGTTTTGAGATTAATGTCAGAAAGAACTAGAACATTTCTGAGTTTTTTTCTCAAGTTTTCCACTTTTGAAGATCATAAATTTTCTTGCGTTTTTCTAAAAAAAAACAAACAAAAAAAACTTTGAGATTACACTCAAAATTACTGAGTTTTATGGCAGAAATGTACTCCTCTTTTTTTTTTCTACCTAGAACAGTTTTAATACGCCGCCGTATTATCCTGACAGCCACCATCAGGTATTAGAGGCTGTTTAAAGCCAGGAGTGGATTCCTGTCTGCTCCCTCTCAGCCCAGGAAGAATGATACATTGTGTACTTCTACTGTTTCCTGGTAAAGAGGACCTTCTGAACAAGTGGACCAGGTCTTTACGGCGGGAAGGCA